>NC_064281.1:123328429-123966485 GCF_003254725.2 Canis lupus dingo | reverse complement strand
CCGCCGCTTCACCGAGGGCCGCTTCGCCCAGGTCTCGGACCCCACGGTGGGGGTGGATTTCTTCTCCCGGCTGGTGGAGATCGAGCCGGGGAAACGCATCAAGCTGCAGATCTGGGACACGGCGGGTCAGGAGAGGTTCAGGTGGGAGCGCACCGGGGCCGCGAGCGGCGGGAGGGTCTGCGGGGAAGGCGCAGTCCCGGGGGACGGACGGCCCGGCCGCGGCGGCGGGGACGGCCCCGGGGCTCCGGGGACGCCGGCCCGGCCCCGCTGCCGCTGCCCCGAGTGCAGGCCCCGCAGGGAAGGCGGGTCGGGGACCCGCGGGCTTGCACCACGCTCCCTGCGGGCTGCGCCCGGGCGCCCGGCGAAGCGGCGGGGACCGAGCGCTGCAAGCCGGCCCCGTTCTGCATTACTTTGCCAAGATGTTTCCAGGTCATCCCAACATCACTGACAGCTCGAGACACACGACAGGCACACACAGCTCCTGACACACACAGAGGCCCGCACGGGGCCACGCACAATCAGGTGCAGGAGGTCCCGCGGACGGTGCCCCCGGCGAGCGCACACGCACTCATCCCGCACCGCAGGCACGCGCCGGGCTGGTTTCTGGGGAAACCGCCCGAGACACACTAGAGGATGCCTCGTAAACAAAACACACACAGGCCCTCCCCTCGCGGCACCTCCGCGCTGGCTCAGTGGCAGGAATGACAGAGCCGGCAGCCACCCTCCAGAGAGCCGTGCTGGTGGCCGTAGCAGGATGCCCAGTCCCTACTGCGACGCTCCGCGGGTAACGAGTAATCGAGGAACAGGTGTACTTTGCTGCCACAACCCTTTGTTGTTCCTGGGCAGTGGGCATGGTGGGTGACCATAGGCCTGAACACACACCAGGCGACCCGGGGACAGGAGGCCTGAGGAGTAGGACTGCCCAAGCAGAGCCGGGAAAAGCCCAGGGGCAAGGGACAGAGAGCAGGGTACACAGGGAACTTTCACAGAACAACTGGAGCCGAAGTCCCGTAAAGCAGCAGGGACTAGATCAAAAGGACTCAATGGCCCTGTTGGTGTTCAGATCTATTTATGGTTATTTATTCATTTCTCTACTGAACACTGAGCACAGGGAGCACTGGCCAGGGCGCTGAAGAACAGCACAGGGACAGCTGACCACGAACTGGTGCCCCCCCCTTCCCCCCGCGCCCCTGAACTCCCACAAAGCACCCGGTGGCAAAGATCCCTGCACTGGGTCACTTGGCATTCGTGGCTGCATTTCTCATGTCAGAAGGGAAGAAAGGTGCCTTTTGTCTGTTTATCGGAATCTCTTCCTGTATGAACAGCCGTTCCCTGCCCATGGCTCAGTATTTATCGGGTGATCATGATTTGTGAGACTTCTTTGTGGATCACTATCCTTCTCTGCCATGTAGGTCACACAATATTTTCCTCGTTTCTCATTGATCTTTTAACCTCAAGAAAATATTTTGATTAACGGAAGGATTTGATTTTCCTGCAGCCTCGTGCTGTGTCTGTAAAGGCCTTTGTCACTTTCCACACACTCACAGACCATTAGTAGCATAACGTCTTGTAGAGTTTGGACGGGGCCCCTGTACAGCTTGCTCACTGACTCCCTGAACCAAGTTGTTCACGAATCAAAACGTCTGTTCACACTGAATTTTCTGATGACACCCGCCCGTCTCCGGGAGCCTGGAAACATCAGAGAATCAGAAATGCTTTCAGTCTCCGGGGCTCCTATGCCTGGCTCCGGAGACTTGGACTCATTCGTGACGTGCGTTCTTACCATCATGTAGCTTGGGCTTTAATTCCCTGGACAGTGTTTGTTCTCTTGTCACTGGGCCATTTGTCCTAAGCCTTAAGCGATTGAGTCCCCCATTGTTTATCTTTCTCATCCAAGGAGATGGAAAACCTAAAAATAGACATAGGTCAAAAAGCACAGCAGTCTAAAGCGGGTGATTGTAGAGGCAAGTGGTTCGACACCCTCTAGTAAGCCCTAATCTGCTCTACGCAAAGTACCGTCACGTGTCTATGCTCAAGTCAAGAAGCTAAAACATTGGAGGACGTTCGCCCTTTTAGGGTACAGCGTAGGCTTTAGAACGTAGACCTTTAGGCTTTAGAGATACTCTAAGTGCACCGCCTTAAGTAAGTCATATCATTTTCAGGGGGAATTTTTGCTGTTTCGGCACTTTTCCCAAGTGGTAGCTCCTGAGTCAGCCTCTCTGAGACGTGTCAGGAAGCAGGGCTGACAGGCACTGTGCTCCACACCTTTGCAGACCATTCGCGATGTTCCTATTTCCACATGGCCTAGAAAATAAAAAATGGAATGTGTTTCTCCTCAGAGAAGACTGATAAACGGGAACCTATGCCTATATATCCTCATGAACATTTTCTGTCAACTAGCATGAATTTATTCATTCTGAGCCTTGTTTAAAGATTTTATTGATTGGGTCATGAGAGACACACACACACACACACACACAGAGAGAGAGAGAGGCAGAGACACAGGCAGAGGGAGGAGCAGGCTCCCTGCGGGGAGCCCGATGCGGGACTCGATCCCGGGACCCCCGGGTCACGGCTTGGGCCAAAGGCAGACACCCAACTGCTGAGCCCCCCAGGCGCCCCCATTTCTAATCTTTTAGATTCTGGGTCAACTACTAGAATCTGTCATGAGCTCCCCAGGTCAGAGAACACTCTGACATTCATCCTTTCGTTTTTCTTCGTAACGCCCTGGGCCTTCGGCACCCCGTTTTGCCAGGGTGGGAGACTGAGCTGTGCTTCTACCTGAATTGGGTGAAAATTGCCTGTAAGGCCATGAGCAGTCATTTCTAGAAGATACCATGTCAGAGTCTGCCCCTTTGAAATTTCATGGATGATCACTCTTAGAGGAGGACACTTGCATTCCATTGTCTAGAAAACAGCAGCGCATGTTTCCTCGAGGACCATGTCCCTGAGCGGACACACTCGAACACACTATGTGAGTAGAATGCAGTGCGGCGCTTTGGCCATGGCCTTGACTGTACCTCTCTCTTGTGTTGTAGATCCATCACTCGCGCCTACTACAGGAACTCAGTAGGTGGCCTTCTCTTATTTGACATTACCAACCGCAGGTCCTTCCAGAATGTCCATGAGTGGTTAGAAGAGACCAAAGTACACGTTCAGCCCTACCAAATTGTGTTTGTTCTGGTGGGTCACAAGTGTGACCTGGATACTCAGAGGCAAGTGACTCGCCACGAGGCAGAGAAACTGGCGGCTGCGTACGGCATGAAGTACATTGAAACGTCAGCCCGAGATGCCATTAACGTGGAGAAGGCCTTCACAGACCTGACGAGAGACATATATGAGCTGGTTAAAAGGGGGGATATCACGATCCAGGAGGGATGGGAAGGGGTGAAGAGTGGATTTGTGCCGAATGTGGTTCACTCTTCAGAAGAGGTCGTCAAATCAGAAAGGAGATGTCTGTGCTAGTCAGTCGTTTTATTTCCAAACCACGCTCTCCCACCTGAACTCACAAGTGATCGAAAGGAAAAGAATCCCTGCGTGACTGAGTGGACTCAACCTCCATTTTACATCCCCAGTGAGCCTCCTTCTCGAGGCGTCTATGCCAGGCCGTGGGGGGGGGGGCGTGGGAGCCCGACTGAGCGACGTGGGCCAGGCGCTGTTTGTGGCCCGGTCTGGGCCTTGGCTGCTCCGTGTGCCGTCCCTGCACCACGGGCCAAGGGGCTGAGGGTCGGGGAGCTAGGCTCCAGAGAAAGACCCCCATAGACAGGAAAACGATTCCTTGCTGTTTCAGCTCACTCGTAGGTCACACACGTAAAGAAATCTGTCAGGGGGGGAACAGTCTCACATTGGAAACGATTAGCAGCACTAAAAAGGAGTGTGAGATCGACTTCATCAGTGAGAGTGGCCTACACCAAGTGGGTGTGCTGGGTCTGGTCAAAAGGTACCGACCAGCCTCTACACAGCTCACCTGTAGAATGAGGGGCACGGACCAGCTATTTCCTAAGACCCTCTCAAGGCCTGTTGTTCTAGTAAGACTGGTGGGACTGTGAAAAGGGGGGGCACTGCGCATACCGTGTTCCCGCGGCCCAGCAAACGCGCACCCTGGTGATGGAGTAACCAACCGTGTGCAAGGAACCGTCCCATGCAAATTAGCAGATAAGTAGAACAAAGAAACCTCGCGATCCATGCCCTACCCTCTGTCCCCCGCGACCATGCCTAGGGGTTCACCTGGCTGTCTTCAGGGGCCCGGCGGCAACGCACAGGTACAGGGACGGCCTGTGAAACGAGCCCCGGGGGCAAACGTTTGCTAATCGACCCTGCACTGAGCACCCGCCCAGCAAGAGGCGCTGTGGCCCTCGCACGTGCTCCACGGTCCCCTGAATTACTTACTGATCATCACAACAGGCCTGTGAGGTTTTCTTCCCCATTTTACAAGAGAGTAAACTAAGAAGCAGGAGACTCACTTGGCTAAGGGGAAGGTCTACCGACTGCTAGCCCGTGCCCCACGGCATCATCTTGTTCCTGCTGTCAGATGAATGAACTGTTACTCATTTGTTTACTTTGGAAGAGATATGACTGTAAATAAATGTTCTCTGCGTGTTAGGATATGTTTCCTTATTGCTCACGACTCAGCTATAATCCTAAGGGAACCCGGGGATGAAACAAAAGGTAAAGCCAATTCAGGTATTAATGACAAGAGGGCTTTAAACAAGTGAATGATTGCACAACTAAGAACATTAAAACTGTGTGGGCTACAAGTGTTCTTGTCACTGAAACACAGTGGACAGATCCTTGAAAGGAACCAAATACAGCAATGGGGGGTGGGATGGGGATAAGACACTCACCTCACAATGACCTTAGCCACCTGTTTGCCATATACCTACACTGGGTCCTTGTCTACCCTAGAGAGTCAGCTCTTAATTCTCAGGTGAACAGACATCTAACTAACTACATCAGAAAATCGAGATGGTTGGCTTAAGGTTCCATTACGTTCTTGAAGAGAGATCGTGCTTTAAATTATTCTCTGGATTGTAGCCAGTCGAGCTAGGCAAAAGCCATACTTTTCCCAGTGAGAAAACAATTCTGAGTAGTCAGGTGTCGCGTATCCATTGTGATAGGAAAGCCTGGCGATGGTAAATTGCTGTGACATATAATATTGAACTTCAGTATGAATGTGACTGAATCTGAACAAAGTTTGAGAACTTAACTTCCGCCAGAATGAAGCAGCCAAATAATGAAAACTACGGAAACAACCGCCTCGGACGAACCTGCAGCATCAACTACAAGTGAATCAATCATCACCTCAACATTCATTTCACATGACCTGGCTTGGGTGGAGTCATTAAGTTGCCAGCTTTGTGGTTTTAGAAGGCAAATAAAAGATGGTCAGTGGGAGTGATGCAAAGTTTCATCGACTACTATAGTGAATTATATCAAGAAGATTCTGGAAGCAAGATTTCCCAGTGCATAAGTGAGTTGAGTGGATCCTGTCAGTTCCAAAAGAGTAGAGAAACAAAACTTCTTTATGGTTTTCTTGTCTCAAATACACTCTATGTATACTGTTCCCATTCCTTGCATTGTTTTAGGCAGGTTTAAAAATACTCAGCATAGGACCCAGCAAAGGTGGCTGAGCTTAATTGCTTACACAAGTTCTAGAAATCTTAAAAATCATTTTAGTAGAATTCAGTGCTGTTGTCACTGCAATAAGTGGGTTTTAGAAAATACGTGTGAAAAAATCAGGTGTTAATACAATACTAAGGATAAAGCTTTAGAAGCTATTTTACTACATAGGTAAAAGAAAAGATCAACTAACTTGTAACAAAGACCACAACTGCATGTTGGATTAGATTGTCTCCTATTCCAGAATAAAATGTACTGTAAACTTTCCCTCACTTTGTTGTGCATTGTAATGAAATGTGGAAAAAAATGTTTTCTTTAGCTGTATGTGAATGAGAATTTGCTTGTATTTAGTAAAATGGTTGATTACGTGACTGTGAGATTTCAAGTGTGTGTTGTAGCTATTTCCACTACAAAGGCTATCGGTTAGGTCTGACGCACAGCATGCAAACATCTCAAAGCCAGAACAGGAATATGATTTTTAGAAAGTCATATAATCATCATGTTGAAAGTCACAGAGGCCTCGCCACTGCCTGAGAATCCCATGCCACCTTTGGCAAAGTTGGTTCTAGCAAGCCTCAAGTCGAATGACTGCCAGGTTTAGTCAAGGATCTTAATTCTGACCCCAGGGAGCAGATCCCAACTACTGTCATCCATCCCTGGAAAGTCTTCTGTTCCCCAGGCTCGGTCGCCTCGGCTCTTTCGGGTCCCACTCTATGGCAAAAATGCTGTTTGTGTCAGGGTCCCCTGTGGTGTGGGACACAGATCAGAACACAATAGTTCACAACAGTGCATGGAGTTCATGGTACACATTCGGGGGAGGGGGAAAGAGGGAAAGATGTTTGATTCCGAGTCTGGGCAGAGGAAGGCTGGACGCCGCACAGCTTTATCATTTTTATAGTCATGAGTGAAGGAGGGAGGAAGGGACAAAGGTAGAAAGGGAAAGCCACCCACGCGACGACATTCAATATAGTTTATCATTCCATTCACCTTAAAACCTCCAGGGACGGGTCATCTTTTCTTCAGTGAATTTCTTTGGCGACTTGATTCAGTCCCGTGGCTGCAAATACCACACATCAGCCAATGAGTCCTGGATTTATATGTCCAGCTTGCCCCTTTGCCATGGACTGCCGACCTTCATAACCAACGGCCTACCCAACATTCCCACTCGAATGTCTAATAGGTGTCAGAAATTTAAAATGCCCCCAAACTAGCTAATTCCCGACCCCCTACCCCCAAATTTGTTCTTACCATGACCTTTCCTTCTTCAGTAAATGGCAACTTCCTCCTTCTGTGTACTTTTGACAAAAACCTCGGAGTCATCCTTGACTGCTCTCCTTCATAGTACATGTTTGATGTATCTGGTTATGCTGGCTCTACCTTCAAAGTAACCCGAATCCGGCTCTTAGGTGAGATGTTGAAATGTTCTTCCAACACACCAAGCACATTCACACCTCAGGGCCTTTGTACTTGCTCTTTACTGTCTCTGGAATTCTCTTTCCTGAGACAAGTGGCTGGATTTCTCCCTCAGCTCCATCACCTTCTGAAACCAACAGCCTCCAAACCTGCAAGCAGCTTCCCGAGTCTAAAGAAGCTGTTCTTGACAGTTCGACATAGAGGGTGATTCTTTAGTCTTCCGTGGGGAACGACAGAGTTTCAGGTGTACAGTAAAGAGCAAAGAAACTTACTTAGGAGGAGAGAATGGGAAGCCTGGAGAGTCTGCTTTCACCGGAAGGAGTGAAAAAGTAGTATTGCAGTGCGGCAGGGGATTTATGAGATATTAGGACCAAAATACATCCGTAGGGTTCAAGGGGCAGGAAGTCACGGATGACCTCTGTCGGCACAGCACTGGTGGAGCGATTTCTGCCTACACCAAGCCCCTTAGGAAGCTGTGGTCCTCGGTTCTGTCGGAGATCCAATTCTTTTCTTTTTCCAGTTCTTTTCTTGCTCTCCGTTCTCTCATGGAGCGCTGCAGCCCGCTCTGAGCATGATCCAATACAGCCCACTTGCCCACTCAACAGCCACAAATGCCTCACATTCAACACATCCGGCAGGAGCTCCATTTTTATCACGTGTTCCTTGCACCCCAATCTTTCTCAGCTTCATAAATGAAACACACCATCCATCCCTTTGTTCCACACAGAAACTTAGCAGTTATCCTTAATTCGTCCCTTGTCCCCGCCTCTCATAGCAGACCCAGCGCCAAGCACTGTCAACTCTTCACAATACCTTCAAAATATCTAAATATATCCATCTCCATGGCTACGACCTTTATCCAGGCTACTATCAACTCTTTCCCGAACAACTCTGATATCTTCCTAAGTGGTCACCTTACCTTCTGTTCTTCCCCCAAGATACAATCTCAATAAAACAGCCAGAATGGTCCTTTTAAAACAGAAAACAAAAAAATAAAAATAAATAGAACAGATCAAGTCACTGCCCCACTTAGAGCCCACCCCTGCTTTCTCAGCACAGTCCAAACTCAATTCAAATAAACCTTCTCTCTCTTAACATGGCTACACGGCCTCGTATGACCTGGCCTCTGAGAACTTCTCCAGTTCTAAGTTCCGCAAACTTGAGAATCTTATCCATGTTGTTCACCATTGTTTCTACAACCTGTAACATGCACATACGCTCGAATAACCAGTAAATTTTACAATGAATGGTTGTCTTATTGCCCTACTTTAGTCCAATGATCTTGACTATAACTTCCCGTCGTAACATACACGCAGGCCCTATCCTGAAGCATGACCAGATTTTATAGAGCCTCTGAAACCTCTGTGATTACAAGTTCTGGTTGTCCACTCTATCCCATGAACCCTGTTTTACACTTCCTTAGGAACCTCCAGGGAATCAACCACTGCCCACTGCCAGTCTATCGATGCATCCTTTGACTTTGTTTCCCTCCTTCTCCTGGGTCTGGTCAGGAGCATTCAAGTCATTAGTTCCTAAAGAAAATGATAGTTAAAGTTTTGGCCTAGTTCCTTCTAGACTTTTTATTTATTGATTTTTTTTTTTTTTTTTTACTTTTCAAAATGTTATTTACATGGTGGTTAAGAGTATGGATTTTATTTGCTTCGACATGGATGGACCTGGAGGGTATTATGCTGAGTGAAATAAGTCAATCGGAGAAGGACAAACATTATATGGTCTCACTCATTTGGGGAATATAAAAAATAGTGAAAGGGAATAAAGGGGAAAGGAGAAAAAATAAGTGGGAGATATCAGAAAGGGAGATAGAACATGAGAGACTCCGAACTCTGGGAAACGAACTAGGGGTGGTGGAAGGGGAGGAGGGCGGGGGGTGGGGGTGACTGGGTGATGGGCACTGAGGGGGGCACTTGACGGAATGAGCACTGGGTGTTAAGCTGTACGTTGGCAAATTGAACACCAATAAAAAATAAATTTATTAAAAAAAAGAGTATGGGGATCCCTGGTGGCGCAGCGGTTTGGCGCCTGCCTTTGGCCCAGGGCGCGATCCTGGAGACCCGGGGTCGAATCCCACGTCAGGTTTGCTGCATGGAGCCTGCTTCTCCCTCTGCCTGTGTCTGTCTCTGCCTCTCTCTCTCTCTGGGTGACTATCATAAATAAATTAAAAAAAAAAAAGAGTATGGATTTTGAGTAAGACCAATGTGGGTTCAGATTCTGACTCTACCAGTTAATATATATATGATTCAATTTCTCAGAATCTCACTTTACACATATATTAGATTGCACAATTATAATATTCTTTTTTATTGGAGTTCAATTTGCCAAATTATAATATTCAACTCAGAACTGTTGTGAGGACGACATGAGCGAATTCATATAAAATACTTAGCACTTGGTAAATGTCACACAGTAAACATACTCACAAAATGCTTGGGATTTGTTATATGTTTGCACCTAAATGAATCTTTTTCATAAATGGTATTATGAAGCACATACTGTGCTGCTACCTTCTGTATACATACAGTAAATTTTTTTGTAAATACGTATGAGGGCAGGAGCCATCCATTTTTGCTTATTATTGTATCTCCACAGCCAGTCACTGCCTGGTACATGTTTGCTGAATGTGATCAGAAAAAGACTTAGCTGACATACTGAAGATGGCAGACACACAAGAAACCTGGATCTTTCACGATGCTCTTGAGCTACAGATTTCACTACCCTTAGAGCCGCTCTATATTGACTCCTTATTCCATGAGATAATAAATCCCTTTTTAGTTTAGGCCATTATTTCCACTTGTAGCTGAAAGTCTCCAAACTGATCCGACGGCATCATACTGTGTGCACATACAAGGAGCTACTGATTTCTCATACGGAGATAGTAGGTCATGTACGATTTTTGCTGTTGTAAAGCAATTCTACGGCGTATACGTATCTTTCTGTATTTCGTCAACTATGTCAAGTCAAAAAATCATAAAAGTAGGATTCATGAATCAAAAAAATACACATTTAAAATTTTGATTAGTCAGACTGCTGTCTAGAAAGGTTTTACTGAATGCCCCAAAACAGTGTGTGATAATGTCTATAATGAGTATTATTGCCAATCTCTGAAGTCTTTGCAAAGCTAAGAGAAGAATAATACAGATTTTAAATTTGCATACACTTCGTTACTGGTTTTCTGCTGCTTGCGGATGAATACAGTACTAATAAAAAGGTGCTGGCTTTTTTCTTATTAATCAGTAAGATTTCCTTACATATGGAAATCGATTCTTTATCCACCTCATATGCTACGATACCTTTTCCGGTTGGGACCCCTGGGTGGCTCAGTCGGTTAAGCGTCTGCCTTAGGCTCAGGTTATGATCTGGGATCATAACTTCAGGCTCCCTGCTCCGCGGGGAGCCTGCTTCTCCCTCTGCCTTTGCTGCTCCCCCTGTTCCTCCCCCACTGCTCATGCTCTCTCTCTCCCCCAAATAAACAATCTTTTTAAAAAATATATTCATATTTTTCTTTTCTTTTAACTTTATGGTGTTTACTAATATAGAAGTCTTTAATATTAAATAGACAATACCATTATCTAATTCTATAATCATATTTTACTGATTAATCATTACTTCACATGTTGTCTTCAAGAAACTGGAAACAGTTGTCTTAAAGTTGGAGAATCAGGTGGCTGGGGACAAGGTGCAAAGAAAACGTAATGTCTATTGGATCCCATTTTATAACTTTTGATTTTCATACCATGTACCTTATTTTGTATACCCTGGTCTCTTAAAGTTTTATGGCCAAAGCGTTAGTGTTACTAGGCCTTCTGCACTCGAATACTAGAAAAACATTGTCCTATGATCTCCTATAATCCATTTAGGGTTTCTTTAAGAATTGACTTATGAAAAAAAAAAAAAAGAATTGACTTATGTATAGGATGTGGAGGTAGAGACAACTATTTCCCCCAAATGGCTAGCTGCCTACCCCACACTATCCATAGAATACTTCATTCATTCTTTTTTCAATGATTGGGAATTCTACTCCCTTCAAATATTAAATTGTCATAGATATATGGCTTTGTTTTTTTAGACACTCATTGTATAGTTCATTGATTCGTTTACCTATTCCTGCCCTAATACTTCATTGTTGTAGTTGGGTAATTCCACAGGATATTTATATGATCCTTTTTCCCTTCAAAATGTTGGCATTTTCCTGTAGTACAGTAAAACTTATGAATAAATGTGTCCATTTCTTTACCCATTTATCCGGTGAAAAAGCCAGACACAGAAAGAAAACAACTGCATGATCTCATTTACACGTGGAATATAAACAGTTCAAACACATGGAAGCAGAGAGTGGAAAGCAGTTATGCAGAATGAACAGCAGCATGATGACTAGTAACGAATAGTGTATTGAACACTGGAAATTTCCTGAGACTAGATTTCGGGTGCTCACCACGCACACTTATAGGCTTTAGCTATTGTCTATTTATTGCTAGATACTTTATATTTATACCTCATAAATGATATTTGTGTTTTATTTGAATGGGCTCTTTTTCTCATTACACATTCTAACTGTTCATTGCTAGTGTGCAGGAAATCTGTGGAAACACGCATGTTTGCATTTTGTATCCAGACACCATAGTGAATTTTATTACTTCAGTTTTTCAATTGATCTCTTCTGTTTTCTAGGTAGACTCTAATCTACAAATAATAATTTTCTCTCTTCCTTTCAAATATTTGTACTTCATTTCTTCTTCTCATCTTTCCACACTGGCTAGAACATGGATTAAATGCTTCTAGCATTTTAACCGTGAATTACCTTGATTAGGTCATAGAACTTTTCCATATGTCACTATTTTACTAAGACCTTTTACAAAGAATGTATGTTGAATTTTTCAAATGCCTTTCTTGTACCCACTGAGATAATCAAATGGGTTTTTTCCTTAACCTATTTATTTTTTTTCCTTAACCTATTTTTGTAATTAATTGTATTAGTAAATCTGTTGATGTTTAACCACATTTCTTTACATTCTTAGAATAAAACTGTACTCCTTCATGGTACATTTTTAAAACAGCTTGATTTAATTCACTATTAGTTGATTAGGATATCTGTGTCTATTCATGTTTGAAATTGGTTCACGACAGTATCTCCAAAAATTCCACAGGGATTAAGAAGAATGTGCAGAGGATTTACAGTCACATAAAGTTGAAAAACTGTGGATTAAAGAAAGCAAAATAGTATTCTATAAAACTACACTATTATATATTGGGGCTTTACAATGGGAGGCAATCGTATACAGCACGTCCTCAACTTACATGGCAAAATAATTTAAGGACTGACCGTTCATTGCAGATGGTAATCTTTTGTACTTTCTGTCAGGTTGTGGCACCATGGTTGTTCTGGTCTCATGAAATCATGAAATGGATGAAAATATCGGTCTTCTTTTCCTCTATCCTAGAATAGTTAAGTAACAGAGCGGTCTGCTGCTTGGAAGTTTGATAGAACTCACCCAGAAAAGCTTTTGCATCCAGCATCTCTCTTTTTCTCTTTCCTTTCTTTCTCTTCCTTCCCTCTTCCTTCTCTTTCCTTTTTTCTTTCCTACCTTCTTTCCTTTTTTTTTTTTGCATAAGAGGATGTAGATCTTTATTTTTTTAAAGTGATTTTTTAAAAATTTTTATTTATTTATGATAGTCACAGAGAGAGAGAGAGAGAGAGGCAGAGACACAGGCAGAGGGAGAAGCAGGCTCCATGCACCGGGAGCCCGACGTGGGATTCGATCCCGGGTCTCCAGGATCGCGCCCTGGGCCAAAGGCAGGCACTAAACCACTGCGCCACCCAGGGATCCCGAGGATGTAGATCTTTAATAATCTTTTCAATTTATTTCAGGGTTATGGTTAGATTCAGTTTTAAACCATTAGAGCAAAAAATAAAAAAATAAAAAATAAAATAAACCATTAGAGCCACCGTCTTGTTGTTCATTGTCCTTCCCTGGAATAGGGTTATACTTCTCTCCTAAGATGTAGCCTTGGTCATGTGACTGTCACTGTCCTGCTAGAGGCTGAGCCATCAGCGGGGATTCCAGAGTGAGCCGAGCCTGGAGCAGAGCCACCCCGACCTGCAAGCAGACGTGCGGCACAGGGATCGCGGAGGACTACCACAGCAGCACGTGGCCTACGCCCCGGTGAGGAGAGGACGGCGACAGATTTTCTTTGAGAGTTACGCATTCCACCTAAATTTCCAAATGCGTTCACACACGGTTGTACTTAGTACGACTTCACAATCTGTGTATCGGTGCATAGAAACCTCTCGCCTGTAATGCTCAGTGGTTTTGCTTTTATGATTCAGAGTTGTTAGAGGCTTGTCTATTTTCATCAGTATTTTTTAAAGAACCAGTTTGTGGTTTTTTCAATTTTGCTTATTCTGCACTCTAATTTTTTGACTTTTCATGTTATCTACATAAACTCCTGTTTTGTCTCTTTTCACGTGAACGTTTCTCCAGTATTTTACATGCCAACTACTTTTTATTTTACTCTGAACATTCTAAATATAAAGCAATCCTGGGTCTTAAAGTCTATGCAGAACGGTGGTATTTTTGAGCTGACAATGTCTCTGGATAAGTTCAGGTCACATGTTCCAACCTGTCCTCTGTGTGCTGTCATTCCATTGGCCGCTCGGTTTTTTCTTTTTTAAGATTTTATCTATTTATTCATGATAGTCACAGAGAGGGAGAGAGAGAGAGAGAGGCAGAGACCCAGGCAGAGGGAGAAGCAGGCTCCATGCAGGGAGCCCGACGTGGGACGCGATCCCAGGTCTCCAGGATCACGCCCTGGGACGAAGGCAGGCGCTCAACCACTGAGCCACCCAGGGGTCCCCTGGCCGGTCAGTTTTCAAGGCTTTTCCTGAGCCACTTGGATCTTCCCTGTGCCTGTGCACCACGGTAGCCAGTCCAGAAACTGGACAGCGGTCTATCCTTTTGTTCAGTTCTTTGCTATGCGGACTAGGAACACGTATGAAGGGACGCCTGGGTGGCTCAGTGGTTGAGCATCTGCCTTTGGCTCAGGACGTAATCCCGGAGTCCCGGGATCGAGTCCCACATCGGGCTCCCTGCTTGGGGCCTGCTTCTCCCTCTGCCTGTGTCTCTGCCTCTCTGTCTTTCATGAATAAATATTTTTTAAAAAAAGGAACACGTATGAACCCACAGTCTGTAATCAATACCGGGGTCACTTTCCCAAGCTCCTCCCTCTTTCCAGTTCCCAGGGGCCTCCCTTTCCTGTGCTTCAGCCCGAAATCCCAACCAAGCTGGGACAGAATGGCTTGAGGTTGGGAATCGGAAGGGGTGGCAGTGATTGGTGATGACAAGGCCTCAGGTGCGACTGTGGGAGGGTCTAAGGAATGCTCTGGGAGGACAGTATGACTGGAGGGGAGACGATGAGGCCGGAGAGAAACAGCATTACCCTAGGACACAGAACAGCCTTGACCTTAACTGATGGAGGCAGCAAAAGCTAGTGTGTTGTCATAGGATTTCCGCATTCGAGTTTAGCATCAAGGGCTCATATTTTCATCCGGACTCCTTGTTTTTTTTTTTGTTTTTTTTTTTTTTTTAATTTTTATTTATTTATGGTAGTCACAGAGAGAGAGAGAGAGAGGCAGAGACACAGGCAGAGGGAGAAGCAGGCTCCATGCACCGGGAGCCCGACGTGGGATTCGATCCCGGGTCTCCAGGATCGCGCCCTGGGCCAAAGGCAGGCGCTAAACCGCTGCGCCACCCAGGGATCCCCTGGACTCCTTGTTTTTAAGCTTACTTGTTTCTCATTGCATTAAATCCAAAATAACCTGCAATTCTAGTTTTTATTCATTTTACCTCAAAGCTATTTTGTAGTGTTTGAATTTAAAATGTTCCAGATTTGAGACTTTTATTAATTCCTAATTTATCTGAGTTATGCTCAGAAAATGTTGCTCAGAGGATTTGCCCATTAAGTGACTGAGAATAGCGTATTAAGGCTCCCGCTAATGTTGTGATCTTTTTTTTTCTTGATTTTCTAATACTTTATATATTCTGACACACTTAGATACCTGTGCACAAAAGGTTTCATCTTTGTCATAACGGTACCTTTTATCACTACAACAGGATCTTGTTTTGAAAATTTCAAAGTAGAAAGAAAAATCAAAAACACAGTTAACTGGAACTCCTACTGCAAAGTCCTCGGTGACCTGATTCTTTGGAATCCAGAATACAGAAAGATTTACCAAAATGACAGATTTGAGGGTTTTTTTTTTTTTAAGATTTTATGTATTCATGAGAAACACAGAGAGGCAGAGACACAGGCAGAGGGAGAAGCAGGCTCCCTGTGGGGAGTCCCACGTGGGACTCGATCCCAAGACCCCAGGGATCATGACCTGAGCCAAAGGCAGACGCTCAACCGCTGAGCCACCCAGGTGCCCCGAAAGATGTTAACAAGGGACAGTTTTGACTCTACAGAAGGCCCCAAATTTTCTTCTCTAGAACATTCCTTGCCATCTCATTTAAAGTATCCAAAACACTTATTTAAAAGTCTGTTACTCTGAAATACTTGTATTAATTACAATTTCATAGAAATATTTTCTGAGGTGGAATGAAGGGAGCAGAGGGAGGCAGGTTCACAAAATATATATATATGCATAACGTGGATATGGTTAGTGACCACCACAACCAGTGTTCAGGATTTCAGTGTATTTCTCCACTTTTAAGAACTTAAATACTAGTATCTGCCATTATTCAGTAATGGCCTTTATGATTTTGTATCATGACATATGCAGAGTCCTACATGAAACACTGGAGCTCTATGAAGTGCCCTGACCATATTTCTTGCCTTTGTATTGTTATATACTTTAAAAATGTCCCTTTCCTTAGTCATTTCTAGGGTCGAGCCATTTTCCTGATGCTGACCATATCTAGATCTGTCCCAGAACCAGCTTGGACCCCATCTACTTTTAGAACCTCCTGTCGCCAACTTTCACCTGTGGGCTAGGTAGAGTCCAAAAGGGGGTATGACAGTGAGCAGGGAAGAAGGGACGGGGTTCCAGGCTTAGTCCCCAGCTTGCCTGTCTCCACCTATCCCCAAAGCCAAATTCCTTGCTCCTCCCGCCTTCCTCTGTCGGAGAAATCCTTCTGTCAAATAAAACGGATCCCTCTCCCACCCACCCAGCCTTCTTTCCCCATCAGTCCACTCTTTAACCAAACAACCCTGATGTTACCATGTCAAAGCTAGAACTGCCGTTTTGCTCTGGTGCTACAACCAATAGCTATAGTAGAGTTGAAAATTAAGTATCTAGGGTCAACTTTAATTGAACTCTTATGCTCCCTTCAAACCGAGAAATTATTGCCCAATCCAGTCCAGACATGCACTGAAGTGGCCAAGGATGTATGTGTCGCTGTTGTTACTGTCTGGAGTGTACTAATGGAAACGAAGAGAATGTCATCTGCTGCTACTTTGATTATTGTATTTTTTACTCTAGAATACACAGGTTTGATATGGGGAAAATAAAGCGATTCAGACTAAGATGGGTTTACTCAAGCACCTAAAAGATCTAGAAGAAATTTCCTATTTGGTTAGGGCCTACCTCCAAATAAAGTAGCCCCAAAAGGCAAATAGTTGTCACACAACCAACTAAACATAAAATTATTTGAAAACCATGACCAGGGGGCACCTGGGTGGCTCAGGGGTTGAGAGTCTGCCTTCGGCTCAGGATGTGATCCCAGAGACCTGGGATCCCAGAGTCATCGGGCTCCCCATGGGGAGCCTGCTTCTCCCTCTGCCTCTCTCTGGGTGTCTCATGAGTAAATAAATAAAATCTTTAAAAAATGACCAAGAGGCATGATCCTTTATAAAGAAACTGCTCAGATATACCGTGCATCCTTCTTGTTTCACGTGGCCCTAGCTACAGCCGACAAGCCATCAGACAAGAGAGAAGGAACAAACAAAAATAAATTCTACAGTTGAATTCTAAGGCACAATCCACACCTAAGTTTTCACTCACACACAGAATCCTGGGCCATGCGCCACTACTAACAAGAAAAGCAGCTCTGTGCTCATTAACCAAGTTCAAACACTTCAAGTCTCAAACTTTCCTCCCACAACGGGTCACATAAGCAGTACTCGCCCTGGATATAGAAGAGTATTACTATGTGGAGAATATGCTTAATTAGCAGGCACACTGATTCTGTGATGCTGATTGTAGGGTTAAAATTCCAAAACAGGGGCAGCCCAGGTGGCCCAGCGGTTTAGCACCTGCCTTCGGCCCAGGGTGTGACCCTGGAGACCCGGGATCGAGTCCCACGTTGGGCTCCCTGCATGGGGCCTGCTGCTCCTCTGCCTCAGTCTCTGCCTCTCTCTCTCTCTCTCTCTGTGTCTCTCATGGGTAAATACATAAAATACTTTAAAAAATGAAAAACCTGAACTATTATAACCTTTCTTAGCCAGGGGCCTTATAAAAGTCAGTCAGTCCCTGTCAAAAACTGGGCTCGTAATGATGCAAGACTCAAGGCACTATGAGCAAGAGGTATCAAACCCCCTTTCTCCTTCGAGGTTGGGGAACTGACCCTGGATTAGCCTTCTAGCTTCGTTGCCCTGGGAATCTGATGCAAGCGGACCATCAGCTGTGGACCAGGTACAGGGCCCTGGGTGGCACCTGGTGTCTGAGCTGAGAGCCGAGAGGGCTGCGAGTGCCCGTAAATAAGTCTACCTCCTGTTCCTGGGTCTGTCCCAGGCCAGGGTGGGGATGCCATGCACAGGGGGCTGTTCTAAGAGGGAGCGGTCCCTCTGGCTTCTAATCCCCACCTGTCTGTGGAGTCTGTGGGGACTGCCGCAAGAATTCCCACAGAAGAACCGTACCTAAAGCCACGGTCAGGCACGGGGTCTTACGTCCTTCAGAGTAAACTGGGGTCGGACATCGCCTATCAGGGGCTTGGGAGTTTTAATCTATAGCTGAGCCCAACACCAGTTATGACAGGTGCCGCGCACGCACTCAGCCAGTGTCTGTAGAAACAACACAATCCCACGTTCGCACTGAATAGGCACACGTAACACTATCAAAAGGATATAGGATTAAAACCAACCAAGACAAACCTTTAAGAAATGACTCAAGACCTTAAGGTATCACGGAGGTTTAGAGCAGAGAATAGCAGAGAAAGGAGAGGATTATTCATTAAGGGACTGAAGTTCAGTTAACATTTCTGCCAAACTTAGCTATTAGTTCTTGCTAGAGAAAGGAGCGAGGCATCACGGTACTGAGGGCAGGAAATTCACACAGGAACTGGATCTGGGTCTTGTTCCGGCTATGTGGCCGGATAAGGTCCTTCTGACTGCAGCCACCAACATCCATATGGCAGAGCAGGGCAGGGGCGGGGGCGGGGTGAGATGACGATGGCACTTTCCATCACCCCCTCCTGTCACTACTGACAAAACTACAGAAATAAAAACGCCATAAACCGTGCTCCTTAGTTCCGTTTTTGGCGAGTCTCAGGAAAAATCTTAAATACATCCAAAAGCCTCACGTAAAAATGTTAATTACAGATTTGTTACTTATAATGCAGAAAAAGTGTAAAACGACCCAAATGTCTCAATGTGTATGTTTACTCCAGTTCACCCATTAGAATGCTAGTACGAAACTAGTAAATCGATGTCGATAGAGTAAGTAGCGCTACGGAATAATGCAGGTTGCATGTCAAGTGAAAAAAGTAGGATAAAAATCATAAGAACAAAATCATTTGAATCGTGTTTTACAAACCTCTGCATAATAAAGAAATGAAAGACACAGAAATGTGAAGAGGACTGCAAGTGGAAATTGCCTTTTCTATTTTCTACATTTTCCCAAATGAGCATCTGAATGCCATTCCTGACATATACTAGGTATTTATATACATTTATTAAATTACCTTGATTTTGCTCTTTAATTGATACTATCTCTAAAAAGCTGTGTTCCTTCATATTCAGTTCAATTTTCATGGAATTAAACTGAGTAAATCATTCATGTCCTAATATTAAGAAGGACATTTGTGCCAATATACTTACCATAACAAGGTTTGGGCAAAAGTAGCACTTACAACATCTCAAGATGTGTACGAACCTCAAATACTAGAATATGGGAATTCTGAATTATGAAAGAAAAGTGACTCAAGAACTTTGGTTTCTTTCAGATTTAACTCAATTGCTTGCTGATGTGAATTCCTTCCAAAGAGAATCTGCGTCGTTCCTATAAACATAACCTCTTGGGACACGCTAGTTACACTCAGAAGTAAATGAACTTTACAAATATGTGAAAAGACACGTTAACTTTAGGAAGAATAATGTTAAAAAAAAAAAGGTGCCATGCCACAGTTTTAACTTCAATGTTTTAATATCATGAAATACAAGTACAAAACATTGTACAAGTATATGTTGTACTACACAGAGATGGAATAATACATTTGTGTTTTTATCAGACTATCACCCAGTGCTAGCCACTGTACCAATGGCTTTCCGCAGGGATCTTTCTACTCTTTGTATGAGATTTTATCATGAATAAAAAAGCTCACAAATCTTTCAACCACTGCAGATTTAAATTTATCTTAATATTCTTGTTCAGCTGCTTTGGAGACCGTTAAGAAATACAGAATTGCCTTAGCCGAGAGTTTTGAGTGGCTAAAAAATTTTGTTATCTCATGTTGGCCCAGATCTCCCTTATATTGGCATTGCAAAGACACTGTGCACTTCTATGGGGTTTAAAAAAAAGTGTTGTCTCAATAGACAGCCCTCTTATGTTTGGGAAGGCAAATTACCATTTCTTGAAAAGTACAGACTATTGTAATAGTTATTGGCTAAGTAGTAATTCATGAAAATCCATTTATATACACAAATAATAGCAACAG
Source organism: Canis lupus dingo (assembly GCF_003254725.2). Lineage (NCBI taxonomy): Eukaryota > Metazoa > Chordata > Mammalia > Carnivora > Canidae > Canis > Canis lupus. The sequence goes on along the minus strand of NC_064281.1, from coordinate 123,946,569 downwards.
AGAGCCATAAAGCCCCACATATACTAAAGAAAACAAGTTTGGAAATATTTAAACTAACTATTTTTCCTACCTCTATACTGGTTTAGCCACATCAAGTGAGAGTAAGTATCAGCCAATAAAGAAAAGTATTCAGCATTCTGCTTCCACAGCATACCTCAGCCATCTCGGCTAAGACTTTTTTATGACAAACCAAAAAAAAAAAAAAAAGATAAAAGTTGCATTTACTTTGCTGAAAATAAAAATAAAATAAAATAATGCTGATTTCATAAAATATCTGAAACTACCTTTGTTTCTATAATAAAATGGTGGCTATCTTTTTTGAAGTTTTAATTACCATTCTTGCCATTAAAAAAAAATCTATCAAAGTCATGTCAACCTTTAAGGATAAACTTTGGGGTACTTAAAATAACATGTTTGGAAAACTGAACCACATTTTTAATTGCCAGCATTATGCTTTGTTCTTGGTAGAATCATCTTTGTTTCTTCTTTTTACATCCCAGTTATAAACCCTGGCCATATCTGCAAGAATTGTCAAAGAAAATGCAAATGCAAATCTAAAGATAACACACTAAGGACTAGGTTAGGTATTCACTCACAGACTGAATCAAAGAGAGAAATCGTGCATGCGAAATAATGGGAACAACTAGTGTTGTGAGCCATCTTTCTATGGTATCATTGAAGAAAATACTGGAACTAAATTCCACCAATACAAAGTCAAAGTCTCAAATCAGTAGTTGTTTAGGATACGTAGTCAACTATAGCATTATATTTGAGAAAATAGGTGCTTGACACGGTCTGAAAGACAAGCCCTCATCGATGAAATTTTAAAGACTATTCAAACTATATCCTTACAGGCAATATTTAAATTAGTACAACTATCGATAATTTCATCTCTTACCTCCCTTTGGTTTAATAGGACATTCACTCAACTTATTTTCCTTCCCACAAGCACCATCCTGTGTAAGCCCTCGCACATCAATCATTTCTTTCATGGACTGGGCCTTTGGTGTTGCATGCAGAAGTCATCACCATACTCAGTCATCTAGATCTTCTCCAGTGCTATCTCCTAGAAGGTTGTTTTTTTTTCTCATCTAGAAGTTGAATAGCTTTTTCCCCCGCCTCTGGATGAAGTGTCCACATTATGCATCCCACACCAGCCCCTGCTCTAGGCCTCTAACAGGCCTGCCTTCCCTCACCCAAGCACTCAATGCATGCTGCATGCTACGTGCTGTGGAGAAAAGAGCACATACAGCTCCTACACTTGAAGTACTCCCCATCTGGCATCGAAAATAAAGTACTACATGCAAAGTGCTAGGTAAGTACAGAAAAACAACAAAATACCCTGAGGATTTGAAAATGTTCCGAAATGATCTGATGCTTTAGCTGAAATATGAAGGGAAAAAAAAGGAGTAACCCACATAAGTCAGGGGAAATCATTCCAGGTAGGAAGAACAAAGTGGAAATATAAAGGGTATGGCATAGGTGGGGGGGGAGGTGAGGAGAACTGATTGGGGCTATTTGGAACCCAGGGTGCGCTGAAGGAAGGCTAGGGCAGGAAGAGGTCAGTGGCATGAAGTAAGACTGTCCTGGGAACACCTCACAGGTGCCTTGGTGAGCATGTGGGGCCAATGCCTGTTACAGGCACCAGGAGAGGTAGGTCAGAGAGGAAAGGCAAAGAGCTGGGTTTCAACATACCTGGCCCCTCCTTGACCAGAATACCTACCCCCACTTCTCTCTGCTGATCCAAATCCTATACTGCCTTTAAAAACAGCCCAAGTGCTAACTCTCAAAGCCTTCTTTGAGCTAATTCCAATTTATCTCTTTCCCTAACTTTAAATTGCCTTGGCATTGCCTTCCTGAAACAAACTTACTTATATTTGACTATCAAATTATCATTTAGCTGTTTTACATGTGCAGTTCTAATACAGCAAGACTTTGCCACTTTTTTTTTGCACTGACTCCCTCACCATCCTGTGCCCCATACAACTTACAGTTGCAGCAACATAGGAGACCCTTAATAAACGCTTGTGGATTAAGCTATTTAACTAGCTATGAAGGTGTCTCGAGAAAACTGAAAGAAAAATGGTTATGCACTGATTTGAATTTGCTATTTCCAAACCTTCATAATTCAAATTCAAAGTAATCAATCTACAAACTTAGTGAAGTATTAGTTCCAAATATGCTAATTATCATTCTCATAAGATCTGCAAGTTCAAATCAGCCTAAGAGTAAGGTTATTCTTCTCATCAAAATAATGCAAGTAAGAATGTCGAAAACATCTTTCTCCTTTCCGTCCTTTGCTTTTAGTTAAAGAAAGGATACTGACTTCAGTGGTAGTAAATTGGTCTCGAAGAAAGTCAAGATCTTCCTCAAGAGAATCAAGATTCTTTGTGGCAGTTGATAGATTCTTTTCCAACAATGCCTGAGCTTCATCAATATCATATTCAAGCATTACATTAGCCTGAAGAAAGAAAGTCATGACAGTTATTCAACATTTCCATAGTGCTTCACAGGTTAGAGCAGGGGTTGGCAAACTACAGCCCTTAGGCCAAACACAGCCAGCTACCTTTTCTTAGAAGCTGTACTGGAACCCAGATATTCTCCATTCGCTTATGCTTTCATACCTCAGCAACAGAGCTGAGTAGTTGTGACAGAGACCGTGTCCTCTGCAAAACCAAAATATTTATTCTCTGACCTTTTACACAGACTTTACTGATCCCTGGGTTAAAAAATACATTTATATACACTGTATTGTTTACTCCTCGTAACAACCCTGGTCAATCAAGTTCTTCTTATTTTTTCCTCTTTACCACTAAGAAAATGTGGGCTCAAAGAGGTTAGGTTGCCTACACTAGCACAGATATTAAGTAAACAAGAGAATTAAGAGAAGAACCAATATTTAGACACCAAATCCCATCTTTATACAACCTCCATGATGACACTAAATAGTCTTACAATAGTTTTTTTTTAAGATTTATTTATTTGACAGAGAGAGAGAGAAAGAACAAGCAAGGGGAGTGACAGAGGAATAAGCAGGCTCCCTGTGGAGCAGGGAGCCTGATGAGGGGCTCCATCCCAGGACCTGATCATGACCTGAGGCAAAGGCAGATGCTCAACTAACTGAGCCACCCAGGTGCCCCTAAATAGTATTACATTTGAATCAATTTAAATACTTGTTTCTGAGCTTAAGATACAGGGATTTTAAATTTTGCAAATTATATATATATATAATGGCTAGCTCTTACTGTCTCCTTCCTACCGCCAACAGATGCTAGGGATGAAGCCCGAAGCTCTGGTGTTACTGCCTACACAGAGATGCATGCATTCTGGAAGCGGGGAACAAACCTTTCCTAGCTCTAAACTCCTCATGTTTCCTGACTTACCACTGGGAATTTCCTGAACCACTTCCTTCATCTGACTGATGAGGAATTTAAAAATTACTCAAGGGATTATTGTAGGGATTAAATGAGACAGACAACATGAAAGCGTCTGGCACAAGAAGGTTCTACATACTTACTGACTGAATAACCCAATCCATGACAATTAGAAAACTGTATACAAATTGAGACAGGACAAGAAAATATTCAAAGGCAAGTACATGTCTCTTCAATCCCAAACCCCATTCCTGAGTCAACTGCCATTGTTTCTTATTACTATTTCTTTTTCAGAAAATTTGTATACTTTGGTTACTTTTAACAAAAAAAAATAGAATAAATTTAAAAACACTTCATTTGTGACAGAAAAACATCAATGATTCATTCAGGAAGTACTGCGTGCCAAGTATTTCTTCTTTGTTGATTCACTCCTCAGTCTTATCAGCCTCTCCATTTGATGGTCTAACAGGTATCTCAAGACGGACACACCCAAAACACACTGCAAGTCACCCTGCAAAGGACCCTATTGGTGCCCTACCTGCGACATGAGTTACAAATATTTTCCCTGTTCATTGTTTGTCTTCTGACTTTCCTTATAGTTTCTGAGTTTTGTGGCCTAAACAAACCATCCTTATCTCAGGGTTATAAAATAAGTTATCTATCACTTGGTGTCAGTATCTCATGCAAGTATGTAATACATTTAGGACACATTCTCTTATGCGTATGAAGTGGATTCCAGGTGTAATTCTTATCAGACAGCTCCTTGTTGTCCTAGTCTGGTTTATGGAATCATCTTATCCCCACCTGCTAATGGAATGTGGGCTGAGAGAAAGAGAATTCGAGGAAGATGACCCCTCGGATTAGACCACCAGGTAGATAGCCATTTCATTTATAGAACTAAAGCTAAGTAAGTATGAGAAATATGGTCATTGAATGGAATATACAAACCCTGAAAATATTACAACCAACAAAAGCAGGAGGGGGAATTAAGGAATAGAGAGTGAGTTTCCAGGTATTAATCTGCCCGTCTAGGGATCCCTGGGTGGCTCAGCAGCTTAGCGCTGCCTTCAGCCCAGGGTGTGATCCTGGAGACCCAGGATCCAGTCCCACATCGGGCTCGCTGCATGGAGCCTGCTTCTCCCTCTGCCTGGGTCTCTGCCTCTCTCTCTGTCTCCATTAAAAATAAATAAAATGGGATCCCTGGGTGGCGCAGCGGTTTGGCGCCTGCCTTTGGCCCAGGGCGCGATCCTGGAGACCCGGGATCGAATCCCACGTCGGGCTCCCGGTGCGTGGAGCCTGCTTCTCCCTCTGCCTGTGTCTCTGCCTCTCTCCTCTCTCTCTCTCTGTGCCTATCATAAATAAATAAATAAATAAATAAATAAATAAATAAATAAATAAATAAAATAAATAAATAAATAAATAAAAATAAAATAAAATAAAATAAAATAATAAAAAATATAAAATAAAATAAAATAAAAAATAAAATAAATAAAATAAAATAAAATAAAATAAAATAAAATAAAATAAAATAAATAAAAATTAATCTGCCCATCTTACATAGCATTAGAGTACCTCTCAAGGGTGATTCTACAATATAACAGCAAGGGGGAAATCTTTCCAGTGAGGAGAGGTGGGAGCTGTATGTACACTTAGCTTGCTACTTTGCACGGGAACTTGCCTGGGGTAACGAGACCAATGGGCAGCGAGCTGGATAGTAAGGAATGGCGTGGCTGATTGGTGAGAGGATTCAGAGGAGTAAGATAGGAAAAAAATCAGAGACAAGGTCTACAACATCATCTAAAATTGAAATATATGGTTTTAAAAATGGCCTCTAATCTCAAGAATTTTTTTAAATATTTTATTTATGTATTCATGAGAGACACAGAGAGAGAGAGGCAGAGACACAGGCAGAGGGAAAAGCAGGCTCCCCATGGGGAGCCCAACGCAGGACTCGATCCCGGGACTCCAGGATCATGCCCTGGGGTGAAGGCAGCACTAAACTGCTGAGCCACCCAGCCTGCCCTAATCTCAAGGTTTTTATAATAATCTTTTCCCCCTAAAGTTGTGAGAAATCTTTCCAGAACTAATAAACCCTCACGAGGAAGAAATATTTATCCGAGGTTCAGCAGGCCTTTCTATTTTATTTCCACTGCTCTTCCTTGTGTGACATTTAAGAGATAAAGCATTAGCAGAAGGGGAAGAGGGCTTTCGTTAGTTTTATATTGACTGGGAGAGACGAGTCCCTTCTGTAGCTCATCACACTTGTCATTCCAGTCCGTTTCCATTACAGACCCCTTGAATTCTACCCCTTTGTTCCCTCCACAGTCAAAGGGAGATAAGCACTTTACCCAGCTCTAATAGTATTGTTGTGGTGGGAAAACCACAGTGGTTTACAAATGTCAGCCAAGGAATCTGTGGCTATTTCAGTTACTTACCCCCAACCACAGACACACTTTATCAGTAGGAGGAACTGAAGCTTTGCAATACAGGTTATCTGCCAGTAAGAATCTGGTCTCCAGTGAACCAGTGGACTCCTTCAAAAAAAAAATGACAGTACTGTAAATAGGTCAGTTTAATAACAAGGTTATAAAGGAGAGACCGCAGAGCTGAACCTAAATCATTTAAAAGAGTACCACCCAGCCAACTGAGTGTAGTGGTAAAAGAAGGCTGGAGCCAGATGGCTGGGCATGGGGGGCATGGATTCTGGCTCAGCTACTTACTACCTGTGTAAATTTGACATTTCAATTGACCTCTCTGTGTTTCAGGTTCCCAATCTGTAAAATTGGGATAATAGTCTCTACACCTCTGAAGGCTGTGGCAAACAGCCGTTACACAAACATAAACACACATACACACAAAACGGTGCTGTCACAGAAAAAGTGCTATGCAACAGTTAGCAATTATTGGCGCACTGGGGTGGCTCAGTCATTTAAGCATCTGACTCTTGATTTCAGCTCAGGTCATGATCTCAGGGTTATGAGATCGAGCCCCCTGTCAGCTCTATGCTCAGAGTAGCACCTACTCGAGATTCTCTCTCTCCCTCTGCCCTTCCCCTCCCCCAATCCACTCATACTCTTTCATTCCCTCTCCCTCTCTCTCAAAAAAGTTAGTAATTATTACTTTATCAGTTCTTCATGCTCAACCAATGCTTCCTGAAGTCTCATAAACTTCACCACATAAAATAATGTACTGGAAATAGTGTTATTCCAGTAGTCAAGTAATAAATCATACACACATCTTTTTTAAGAGGATTTTTTTTTTGAGAGAGAAAAAGAGAGTGTGCACGAGCTGGGAGTGAAGGGAGGAGAGGCAGAAGGAGAAGCAGACTCCCCGCTGAGGAGGGAGCCCAATGAGGGCTCATCCCAGACTCTGGGATCATGACCTGAGCTGAAAGCAGATGCTTAACTCACTGAGCCACCCAGTCACCCCTACGTAATCTTTTAAGTACAATACGCTTATAAAATTTAATCCTTATAGCTTGCTTTTATTTAATGAGTACTGGATTAAGACTCAGAAGATTCTCTAATCCAGTTCTGCCAGTAAACTAGCTATGTGACACTGGTCAAGCATAACCTCTCGCTAACGTTTTCCTCAACTGTAAAATGAGAGCCCAAAACACAATTTCGAAGATTCTTTGCAGATCTGTAAGTCTTAGATCTTAAGTCCCTATTCTTAGGGAGAACAATAACAACAATAAAAACCCTTGAGGGCTGCTACCTCAAAATAAGACATTTTCTTTTTGTACCTAAAATAACTTCCAATTGCATTTAACTTTTACAAATACTCCATATAAGTAAAATAATCCAAGAAATGTAGGCCCTAAAATTAAAGTTGACTTGGGAAAAAAGCCACAAAGCCACATTTATCACAGAAGCACACTATGACATCAGTACATATACACAAGAAACAAGAACGCAGACTTGATATTCTAACACATACAAATACCAGTGACCAAAGAGTCAAAGAAGATGAGCCTCTGCTGAAGAATTCTGGTTCACTCATATTTAGAAACAAAAATGTACTTACTTTTTTCTTCTGCATGTATTTTAGAATTTCTAAAGTCTGCTTAATTTCAGGAATCTGACCTTTTAGCCTGTGAATAAGAAAAAAGTTGACTTAGTATTTTGCAGGCAAGAAAAACACCAGGACACAGTCTTACTGCCTTTGCATTTTCTAATGATTATCTTTTTGAGGACTATTAAAATCATCCATTTATCAAAACCCACAATATCCAACACCACAATGAACCCTCAGCTAAACTATGGACTTCAGTTAATAATAATATATTGATATTGACTCATCATTTATTAATTTTTTAAGTAGGCTCTATACCCAATGTGGAGGTCAAACTCATGACCCCAAGAACAGATCACATGCTCCAACAACTGAGCCAGCCAGGAGCCCCTTGACTCATCACCCGGAATCAATGTCCTACTCTGGTGGAGGCTGCTGATAATGAGGGAAGCTCTGCAGTGTGAGGAGGCATTGAATATATGGGAAATCTCTGTACCTTCTGTTCAACTGTGCTATGGACATAAAAGTACTCTAACAAGTAAAATTCATTAAAATTATTTCCAAAAAACTGCTAACAACTGATCCCAAAGTGTTATCAACCTCACTGACAAGAAGATAAGAGATAAAAATATGCTGAAAACATTGAAAGTTACTTAGAAGAAAGAATGAGACATTTTTTATTTCGTTGGCACTGAGGTTTGGCTCTTTTTCCTGGTCATTAGGAGCTGCCCACGGTTGTAATGTGTTTTGCATGGAAAAATGTGCCAAACTAGTTCTAGGGTGCTGTCAAATCACAATGGAATTTGTAACAAGACAAACTAAGAATACAAAAACAAAGCTGTGGTTCTATCAGAATACATTTAACTAAATTTCAGGATTAGAAATTGGATGTAAACAAAATTTAAATGTGATAATGAAAATGTACTTGTTATAGAGGTGCTGAATCACTGTATTGTACACCTGAAACTAGTATGACACTTGGTTAACTATACTGGAATTTATTTATTTATTTTTTATAAATTTTTATTTATTTATGATAGTCACAGAGAGAGAGAGAGAGAGAGAGAGAGAGGCAGAGACACAGGCAGAGGGAGAAGCAGGCTCCATGCACCGGGAGCCCGATGTGGGATTCAATCCCGGTCTCCAGGATCACGCCCTGGGCCAAAGGCAGGCGCCAAACCGCTGCGCCACCCAGGGATCCCTATACTGGAATTTAAATAAAAACCTGATAAATTAAAAACAAAGACAATATACTTATTGCATCATATAAAGGAAGTTACACCATGTGTGAAGGACACTAGTAGCACAAACTTTATTATACCCTGTGCTACTGGCCTGCAAGAAGTATGGTAGATGAGCCTGCTACTTAAAAAAAATACTATCACTATCTGGAAATATAATCTAGAGACACACACACTTACCACTCAGTTTTTTTACTTAGTTTGAAAGCTAATGCTCTGTGAACTCTTTACAAATTTAAAATGGGTAATGTAGATCTTTCAACTCTGCTTAATTGTGCATTATGTGCTGATACAGGTAAATGCTAAAAAGATATATTTATTGTAAATTATCTGATATGCATACAACATAAGAATGTTCAGATAAAGGTTTTTAGTCATGCCAATTTCTATATTTTTCTATAGATAAATATTACATGTAGCATATAAATTATGAAGCATATTGATAAATCCAACAGCAGCAACCCCAGTCAACTCAGGAAAAACACCAAGGTCACTGAGCATGTCGAAGCAAGATACCCCTCCCTACTCTGCTCCATCCCAAAAGATAGCAGCTCTCCCGTGTGGCTATAGCCCCCTTTTTTTCTTTTTCCAACAATTTCATCACATTTATGTATATCCCCAAACAACATATTCTTTGCTGGCTTCTTGGCTTAATACAATCTAGTGTTATATGCATTCTTCTTGGATTTTCTTTAACTCAATTAGGTTCCTAAAACTTCTTAATTCATTTTCACTGCTAACATTCAATTATGAAGATAGCACAACTTCTTAATCTGCTCTCCTGCCAATGGACACTTGGGCCCATCCTAGATCTTTGTTATTATATGAGCAATGGAAATCTCTAGGTTCTAGGAGTGGGTAGGAGAGTGAGGAAGGGAGATCGCAGCTTACTTAGAAGGGAAGTGAACCAAATCTTCAAATGGGGAGTCTTGTTAAAGGAAAACTTTCTAGTTGCTTTTCATCCCTCTAAAAAGCCCTGGGTGAAATCACCTTACCGACTCCCTCATGCTACAGGGTAGAAACATAGTAGAATTCGTCAGAAGTAGAGAGGTCAGGGTGAGGAGCTAAGAACACAAATACTGGCCCCTAGGAGCCCCCCCACCACTCCCAGGAGTGATGACAGTGAAGATGGGCAAGAACAAAGGAGTAAAAAGAATCCTCAGAGGCCAAGTCACCTGGCTGGGGAGAATAACGTCTGTCCAATGGTGGTGCCATTGTTAACACCAGCAGCGTTCTTCCTATCCCTACTCACCAGAAGGGGCTTAAATCACTCCCCCACCCCACCCACACACACATTACTGGCCAAAGAATCTGATAACCCTGAGGGAACATGAGCTATGGGGAAAAGATAGGATGATCTGTAAACACAACTACAATAAAATACAGACAATAAACTCAGTAACGTCTATCAGATGGAACAAAATGAAATACTAGAAAATAAGATTATACAGTAATGCCTCAGAGAGAAAAGAAAGGATATTGATAATATGAAGAAACAAGTAGCTAGCTATAAGAATCAAAACGACTAGATACAAAAACGTAATGGTTGAAATAAAGAACTTATGGACATCCATCTAATTGCCAAAAGACAAATTACCAAAGTCAGTAGAAAACAGGAAATATAATGAAGAGAAATGGAAGGCAGAATTAGGAGCATCAACATCTATATTAACAGGAATCCCAAGAGACAAGAAGAAAAATTACCAGAAAAACCCACAAAAAATGATAATCACAAAATTTCCAATTAAAAGACATACAATTCAGGTGTTGAGATTACCACAAGAGAATTACAAAATACTAAAGAACTTGTATACAGCTGAAGGTAAAGTGAAAGGCAAATGATAGGCTACAAGGAAAAATTTATAGCATATGTAAAAGAAAAAGGTTACTAAGCAGAGCCATCTGCTGCAAAACAACTCAATCATGCACAAAAATAGTTTTTACTGCAAAGCTGATACCACAAAGGTAAGGGAAAGTTCCAGAAAAAATCTAAGAGTAAAAAGCTGAAAAAGGCTTTTAGTCAAGCATTGAGAACTAGAGAAAAGTAAGCATCATGAGTCAGGTGCTGCTACCAGCTGCAGACCCAAGCCTGGGGCCCTGCCCTGCAGCTCAGTGGCGGAAGCTCACGTATTAAGTGCCAGGGCAGGAACAGGCTCCTATAGAATCACCACCCCTGGCAAAAGCAAAATCCTCTATGGATAAAGGCAAACCACACAGCTATCCATAGTTACAGGAAGCTGACATATAGTTAGTTAAGAAAGAAGAAAAATATCCACACCTAGACAAATTACATATACCATACATAAAAATGAATTTCTGAATTAAGAAGTTAAAGGTGAGGGGCACCTGGGTGGCTTAGTCAGTTAAGCACCTAACTCTTGATTTCAGCTCAGGTCATGACCTCAGGGTCATGGAGCATGGAGCCTGCTTAAGATTCTCTCTCCCCCTGTACCCACCCAACAAAAACAAATAAAAACTAAGTTACACGTGAAAAGCAAAATCGTAAAACTTTTAGAAGAAAACACAAAAATTTGTCTTTTTGAACATGAAATATAGGCTAGGATTTCTTAAATGAGACACAAAAAGCTATTAGGGGAAATTTTCACCAAAAACATTTAAATTAAGAACTAATCATCAAAAGAAGCCATAAGGAAAGAAAAAACATAAATTACAAAAGGAGGAAAAATTTCTCACTCATAAACTTAAAAGGATTACTATCCAATATACAATGGACTTTTAACAGGCAGCCCTGGTGGCTCAGCGGCTCAGAGGTTTAGCACCGCCTTCAGCCCAGGGTGTGGTCCTGGAGACCCTGGATTGAGTCCCACATCAGGCGCCCTGCATGGGGCCTGCTTCTCCCTCTGCCTCTGCCTGTATCTCTGCCTCTCTCTCTCTCTGTCTTTCATGAATAAATAAAATCTTTAAAAAAAAAACAATTGAGTTTTAACAATGTGGGGGCTGGCAATCCCCAATAAACTCAAAAATCAAAAAACAAATAAATTAAAGATAAATAAATAAATAAACTCAAAAATCCATGTGTAACTTTGATTCCCCAAAACCTTGAGTACTAATAGTCTACTGTTAACTGGAAGCCTTACCAATAACATAAACAGTCGATAACCATGTATTTTATATGTTATGTGTATTGTATTATATGTAATATATGACATATTACATACATACACAAAATATGTGTGTATTACATACATAAAATACATAATGTATATTATACATTACACTGTATTGTACTGTAATCTTACAATAATACCTAACACTTTCTTAATGTTTTCTGGTATCACAAGGCTACGTTTTTTTCAAACTGTCATAAATCTTCCAAAATTATATATATATAGAAAAAATCCAGGTATAAGTGTACCCATGTTCAAACCCGTGTTTGAACAATCGATGCTATTTGAGCGTCAATGTATAAAGAACTCCTACAAATAAAAGAACCAACCCACTACTGGAATGGGTAAACCTCTTCAAAAAGCTTTCCATATTCGCGTTCTCCAATTCTATCACTCCTTTTGAAGTCACTGGACTAACAGTGTTCCCATCCATAACGCCGATAACTTCCACCACTTCTCCATCTTAGATGATGGTAACTCTTCCTTCAAGTTGCTCAGACCTGGAAGCACCTTCCATGCGTCCCTTCCACACCTCACCTCTCGTCCACCAGATCATGCTAGCACCGACTTCAAAATAAATCCAGAATACGCTTCTTCCCCACCACCTCCATCACCTTCCCTAGATTAATGAAAGGGCCTACTAACTGAGCTCCACACTTCTGCCCTTCTCAGGAATATTACCAGCCCAGCAACTCGAGGGAGTCGTACCTTAACAGGGGAAAATCAGATTACACCACTTCTTTGCTCAAAACCCTCAGCGGCTGCTGCCTCCAATATTTCACATCCTCTTACTCCATTTATTTCCACAGCATTTATCACTTTCTAACCAGTCTATAATCTAGTTGTTTTCTGGCCAGAATGGCAGCTCCACAAGGACTGACATATCCTAAGTACTTAAGATGATGGCAAGCACATATCAGGTACACAATAAATATTAATCCTATTGAATTGTGTGTTTACTATCTAGACTCCACTAGACTGCAACCTTTCCAAGGGCAGGGACTGTCTGTTTTGTTCACTGATATACCTCAAGTGCACTCATTAGGAAGGCTGTAGGTACAAACTGTGAGGGTTTTTATCCCTCACATTCAGGCCTAGAGCCTATATAAACTTGGATGAGCACCCTACTATATACCCCAGGACTAGAGGTATAATTATGATACACAAATTTCCTCCTCTCTCCCAGGGCTTGGTCCTGAGGCACATATTTTTCTCTATCTATAATCTTCCTGTGGGTGATCTGAAAACTTGACTTTATTCTTTTTAAAATGAAAATAAGCTTTTCTGGACAGCCCGGGTGGCTCAGCAGTTTAGTGCCGCCTTCAGCCCAGGGTGTGATCCTGGAGACCCGAGATCGAGTCCCACGTCAGGCTTCCTGCATGGAGCCTGCTTCTCCCTCTGCCTATCTGACTCTCTCTCTCTCTGGGTCTCTCATGAATAAATAAATAAAATCTTTAAAAAAAAGCTTTTCTTATAAAAGTAGTAGGTAAATATTGTAGAAACCTAATAATACAGATAACCAGATTTTTAAAAATACCATATTCCCACCACCCAAAGATTACCACTGTTGATACACCATCAGTATACCTTCTTCCAGATATTTTTGTACAGATATACTTTTTCCAAAATGAAAACATATCATTCATAGTCTTTTCTATCATGCTCTTTTCTGTTTAACACTCTATGTCAATGACTTTTCATCTAGTACCCAGGCCTTAGTCAAATTTCCCTGTTACCAAATCAAATGAGAAAACATATCTAAATACAAACATTTGTACTTTTACATGAATGGCACATTATGCCCAGATGCTCCTTCCTTGCTTTAGTCTGCCTCCGAACTCATAACCAGCCTTCAAAATTCTACACAGCCCAGAAGCTTCCCCCGAACGTCACTCTCACCCTCAAGATCACACCTTTCCCTGTGCTAACTCATTACTTTGTACTAAAGTATCTCAACTGCTATACTTTATGTGCTTATCTTATTGACATATCTAGCATGCCTAGACGGGCGTCCCTCTTGAGAGCAGACACTGAACTTTATTTCACCCAGTATCTGGCACCTAATTAGAATTCCAGAAATATTTAACTGACAGAAGAATGCTGGGAAATGTGCATAGCAGATATTCACAAGTATTTATTGTAGTGAACTGACTTTGTAAGCTACTATAAAAATACAGAGAAATAAACAACTGAGAACAAGGATCCATTTGTCCTATGTCTATTATTTGTGAAATCTAGGGAGAGCCAGAACCTCTATGGGTCTCTGATCTTAGTGGCAAAATAAGGATAAACTAGAAATCTAAGATGTTATGACCCTACATGTTTTGGAATAAGGTCTTCGATATTCATTCTATTACATTTTCAAAACCATCTTTAGACTAATAATACCAAGCATTGGCAAGCATGCGGACCAATGGAACAAATGGAACTCCATACACTGCTGGTGGGAATGAAATATGGTACAGCCACCTTGGAGGACTTTTGGTAGTTCCTCATAACACTGAACGTTATACTTGCCATACAAGTCAGCAATTCTACCTCGAGGTAATTACCCAGGAGAAATGAAAACACATACCCACACAAAGACTTCAAACCAAATGGGGAAACAACCCAAATGTCCACTGACAGGCAAACAGATAAAAATAGATTAAAATTGTGGACATACACATACAATGGAGCAAGGTTCAGCACTAAAAAGAAACTAATTTACTGATTGATATACACAAAACCATGGAGGACTCTCAAAAGCATCATACTAAGTGTAAGAAGCCTGATATAAAACAGTAGTTACTATGTGCTTTCACTTACATGAAACTCAAGAACAGATAAATCTATAGTAAAGATAATCAGAACAGTGGTTGTCTCTGGGAGTGGGCAGTGTTGGCCAAAAAGGGGCAGTAGGGAACTTCCTACAGTAATAGGAGTGTTCTACATATTAATCGGGACAATGGTTATAGAAGTGAATATATCTAAAAATTCATCAAATTGGACATTTTATTAAATGTAAAATATGTCTTGATTTTTAAAGCTTAAGCCATACAAGATTAACAACAAAAAACAACTCATAAATTTTTACACTTACCTCCTTTTCTTTTGAGCAAGGTTGAGTTCCATAAACTTGTACTTCTGGTACTGTTCATCCAGCTTCTTCAGCACTGTATCTGCAGTCTCATTCCCAGGCTGTTTCATGAAGGAATCTACATCTTCCTTTAAGATCAAAAAATAACACATGCAAGTTAGACTTTTTTAAAAAAAGATTTTTTTTTTTTAGAGAAAGAGAGAGAACGTGCAAGTGTAGGGAGAGGGAGACAGAGAATCTCAAGCAGTCTACACTGAGCATGGGGCCCAACACAAGGCTCAATTTCACAACCCCAAGACCATGACCTGAGCCAAAATCAAGAGTCAGATGCTTAACTGACTAAGCTGCCCAGGTGCTCCCAAATTTTCAAATTCATACCTCTAATGTGATTTTTGACTGTTTCACCTTTATCTTTAAAACATTAAAGAAAAAAAAAACCTTGTGTTTGTTTCCAAAGGCTTGTTTTTAACTATAATGTAGTTATAAAAACTTCAAGATCATTTCAAACAACGCACATACATTATGTAGCTAATTTATTCTTCCTCCACCTTTCTCTTTTTATATAAAAATATATATATGGAAAGAAAGATGACTTTACTTGCTTTATACACCCCCCAGGTTGCCCCGGTAGTAAATATGAAAATTACCAACAATCAAACACATTGCCTAGTCATGTAGCCTAGCCACAAAACGACTCAACAGATGTATGCCAAAATCATCAACTAAAATTTTGAACTCAAGTTCTGCCATAGAAATCAGGCTGAATATGGTATTAGGTTCCCAAGGCAAGCCACAAATACCTCAAGTATCAACTATTGGAAATAAAGTAAACCTAAAAAGCAAACAAAACAATCTTTTGTAAAAAGAATAATTAGGCAAAAAAAAAAGTAGTTAAACTGAGTAGCATTTTTAAAAATGTATACTACATGCTGGTCCTTGAAGAAAAGCTAATCAGATAAGGATCAGGAACTAGATGAAAATATATGGAAACTTTAAGGGAATCCCATTGGACCTTTCCAGCATTTTAAAGAACTTTATTCCTTCATTTTAAGTTAAATTCAAGTACCCACAGTTTCTGAGATCTCTGTATCATTATTCTTATCCATATTTACCAGCTATAAGGGACTATTTTAGCCTAAACAAGACAAGAAGCAAGGAGAAACAACAGTGAAGGAGTGTGAACTATGAAGCCGTCAAGCTAGAGACACAGTAAAAGAAACAAAAGGTGAGGCTGGGCGCAGTGGCTGAAGTCTGCATGTAAAATCAAGATATCATCTTCCTAGAAGGGTCACTGCAGGAAAGAGATGTAAGTCAAAGTTTCTAGCCCAGGGTAAATGTTGCTAGGAGGTTAGAGTCTAGCCAGGAGAATTACCTATAGCAGCACAGGATTGTGGCCACGAAACAGGGCCTGCCTGGTTTGAACCCTGGCTTCACCACATACTAGATGTGTTCACTCTGGAGAAGTTATTGAACCTGTCTCTTTGCCTCCAGTTTCTCACCACCCAGGTGGGCCGATAAACATAAAATCTAAAAAACATTAAAACATAACGAGGCGGACACCTGGGTGGCTCAGCGTGGAGCCTGCTTCTCCCTCTGCCTGTGTCTCTGCCTCTCTTTCTCTTTGTCTCTCATGAATAAAAAAATTAAATCTTAAAAAAAAAACCATAACTAGGGGGAGGCCTGGGTGGCACAGGTGGTTGTGCATCTGACTCTTGGTTTTGGCTCAGGTCATGAGATCAAGTCCTGCATCGGGCTCCATTCTCAGCAGAGTCCAAGGCAGACTCTCTCTCCCTCTCCTTCTGCCCCTCCTACTCGTGCTCTTTTTCAAATAAATAAATAAATCTTAAAAAAGAATAATTGAGAAAAAGAAAGAAACCCAGAAGCTCATTCTTTGAAAAGACTATCACCACCACTAAAATAAATCCTTTGCAAACCTGTTTGTGGATAAAAGATCAATAACAAAGATATAGGAATTTAAGAAAAAGAAAGTGCACATAACTACTTATCATGTGGCAATGGAATTGAAAAAATAAAAATAAAGTGATAACCTGCACAGATATAAAATTATTAAAGCTGACTTCAAAATAGTTGAAGCTTGATTTGACTCATTTTCATAAAAGAGCCTGAAGACATGATTAAAAATATTGCAAATGTCACTTGAAGCAAATGGACTGATAAATGAATCTTATATCTAACTTTTAAACAATAAGTGATTCTAATGTTATTTGAGCTATAAAAGAAAAAGATGGAGCATTCACCTATTCATTTGAAAAAACCACTAAAATTGTATTTATTTATTTTTAAATATCTTTTTTTTATTCATGAGAGATACTGAGAGAGAGGCAGAGACACAGGCAGAGGGAGCAGCAGGCTCCCTGCGGGGAGCCCGATGTGGGACTCGATCCCAGGACCCCGGGATCACGCCCTTGGCCAGAGGCAGATGCTCCACCACTGAGCCCCCCACGTGCCCCAATCACTACAATTTTAATACCGAAATCCAATCATAGTAAAAAATAAAGCCACAGATCAATCTCACATAGTAAAGGCACAGAGGACTGGTCTACCATGGCGGGTGGTAGGAAGGCATGCACACAGTGCTTCAAGAAATATCAGCACATAGAATGCAGCAATAATCAAATCATAGGAACATTAGATCGTACTACAAGGGTGTAAGGGCACTATTCAACTGCAAGAAATCTGTCAATCATCATATTAAATCATCCATCTGTCAATCAACATATTAAAAGAATAAAATTTAGATCATAAAAGATGCTGAAGTAATCTGTAATAAAAAGTTTTACGGCAGGGCGCCTGGGTGGCTCAGTCAGTTAAGTAGCTAACTCTGGATTTCTGTTCGGGTCATCTCAGGTCATGGGATAGAGCCCCAAGTCAGGCTCCCCGCTCCACAGGGGGTCCCCACGGTTGTCTCTCTCACTCTCTCTGCCCCTCCGGCTCACACACACACACACACACACACACACTCTCTCTCTCTCTCTCTCTCTAAAATAAATACATCTCTTTAAAAAGTTTTATGGCTAATTCGAATAGAAGTAACAAAGGCAAAAACAAACAAACAGCAAACATTCTGAATAACAAAATATTAAGATTTCAGGTAAATCACAGAGTAGAGAGGAATGCTCGCTTTCATGACTAATATTTAACATTTTCTTGCATTTTCTAATAAATTCAATAAGCTAAAGAACAATAGGCTATTAACAGCGGAAAAGAGCTATATTCTGTCTCATTTTAGGTAAAATTCAATACTCATATAGACTCTACTGTAAAATAACTAGAATTACTAGAATTTTTTATAATATTTTACTTATTTACTCATGAGAGACACAGAGAGAGAGGCAGAGACACAGGCAGAGGGAGAAGCAGGCTCCGTGCAGGGAGAGCCACACCAGATTCGATCCCAGGACCCTGCGGTAACGCCCTGAGCCAAAGGCAGAGACTCAACCACTGAGCCACCCGGGCGTCCCAATGAGGTCTGACTTTTAACCAGTAAAGTATATGACCTCCTATCATCACAGGAATTAATATATATCAAGTATCTACTTGTTATACTGAAAGCACATATTGCTTCTCGTAGCAATTCTTTAAATACTGTCATCCTTTTTCCATGAAAATAACAGAGGCTCAAAGTGGTAAAACAACATGCCCAAGACCAAGCAGCGATCGGGAAGTAGAGGCAGGATTCAAACCCTGGTCTATTAAGAAGCCAAAGTTCTTTCTCCAATACCATGTTATTCACATTACATAAAGTTTGGCTTGCTAAGACATCATACCGTGTTGGTAGAAATTTTAATGTCTAGAAAAAATAACCCACAGCTATTTTAGAGGGAAAGGCATTTTAAGATAAGAGTTTATAAAACCTCAGATACAGTGTATGCTCCTGAATTAGATTTTTGAAGCCATCTGTAGCCAAGGACCCAGAACATACTATATACAGCACTCTAGAAATTGAATTCAACATCTAGTCGTGAGCTTTTACTACGTATCCCTGTGTCGCCCGAGGACCAGGAGAAGCAGCCCTGAGCCAACATGAGTACCTCGCTTTCCTCCCACTCGCAGAACACGTAAGTAGGGGCTCTGATATTCCACGGACTGCTCCAGTTCGAATCCCTGGAGAACCTGCTTACACACTCCATGACTTGGGACCGAGTGAGTCGAGTCCCTCCGCTTCATCACCCATAATAATACCCATCTCGTCGCTTTTTGTAAAAGCACTAAGAAAGTGCCCGGCACTCAGCAAAATTTTCCTCATTACCATTAGCTGGGAAATGAATGCAAACAAATAAATGGCACAGCTCACGGAGGAAACACAAAATAACAAAGGAAAAGAACTACAAAACTGAATCGGCAAAGGCACACGTGCAAAGCAGACTGTAGATGCAAGTGGTCTAAATAAAGAATAAAAGAAATGGATATCTTGAACGTCGGAACGTATCACCAACCAAAAAGGGAATACAAGGCAATATAGATACAAGCCAAAGGTCGAGAAAATTCCGTTAATACTGTATAGTGGAGGTCGGTCAGAACCGAGTGAGGAAAGACAGATGCTACTGCCCTGAAGGCCAGTCGGGTTTTCCTTCCTTATTCAAACAGCTGTGAAACACTCTTTCCAGAACAGCCTAACGGAAAGACACTGTCTAGGTCACCTGGCTGCGTCTCTGTGTCCCCGCTCCCAAGCGCACACCAAGCGCTCCGCACGGTTGTTAGAACGATGCGCGCTAAGCGAACCTGACCACACCGCGCCACCTTACAGCGACAGCCCGCCGGCCGCCGGATGAACTCGATTCCCAGCAGGACACGCGAGGCCTTCACGCGTGACCCCGTCCTCCCTTCGCCGCCCCCCTTGCGGCCCCGCAGCCCCGCGGCGGACTGGCTGGGATTCCGCGTCAGCACACCTGAGCGCCAGCCCCCGCGTCCTCACCGCACCCTAAGCCCCGGGCAACCGCCGGGCACTCCGGCATCCTGGCTCAAGTCCCTCCCGGGCTTCTCGCCGCCCCCCGCTCTGCCTTCCCAAGCAGCGGAGGCCGAAACCCGCCGTCCGGGGGGCGGCCCGTCAGAGCGGTGCGCTGCACCATCCTCCCTCCCGCATCCACTACCCCAACTCCTCCCCCAGTGGCCGAGGCCGGGATGGAGGCCGGGAAGGAAGGGGGAGCCCGCGGCCTAGCGTCAAGACGCCGAGGACCAGCGTGCCTCTTACCACAAACACGGCCTCCGGAATCCCCAGGTGGAGCCGCCGCCCATTCCCCGTGGCCACTTCTCCCAAGCCACAACCGTCCTTAGCGGTCGCCATCTTGGAGAAGCGAGCGCACGCCTAATGGCCTTGCGAGCCTCCGGCACTGCTGGCCCCTGATTGGCTCGCTGGCAGCCGCCGGCCCGCCCCCGCGCCTGCGCGATCGGCGCGTTCACAGGCGCGCCGGAAGTAGCCGCCCCTTCTAGCTGCGACGACTCGCCAGCCTTTGGGCGCTGATTGGCTGCGCACGATGAGTGACGAGCCAGGAAGCGCCGCGAGGAGACGCTGGCTGTGCGGGAAGAACCAATGCGGCCTCCGGGGAGGATCCGTGGCTCCGAGGGCGGGCTTGCGGACCCTGGGAAGAGACCTGAGCACCACCCGGGAACGGGCAGCGCCTTCCAGAATGACCCCAGAAGCGACCCCAGCCCCAAGCAGCTACTAGTGAGTCTGCGACCTAGAGGACAAGGCGGGGCCGTGCTCTTGGTGTCTTTCTGGTCCCACCATCCCGACGAGCATCCCGGCTGTCAGAGGGTCCGTTTCGGAGTGGAGCCACTGGCCCGAGTTTAATACCCCGCCCACTGCACCAGCCTTTCCCGAAAGCCACCCTTGACCAGCATGTTGCCACCCCAATTCAGACGTCTCACGACTCTATTCTACATAGAGGAGCCTAAGGACCCTTGTGAGGCTTCCAGCCTGACGGACGGCCCCAACACCGCCCGCCACCACGACCCTTTGAAAGCAAGTGCGCTACACACTCCTACGTACTTAGGCTCTGGTGTCTTTTCCAACAACTAACCACCCCGTTCCTCCCGCCTCTGCTTGCTCTCAGGGCTTCGCTGTGAAGCGCTGCTGCATCCGCTCGCACAAACCCTACCCAGGCAGCCCGATTATGAATAAAGGATGTTAGTTCCCTTACTCAGTGGGGATACGTATGTAGTAATAATCGTGATTGACATGTCTTAAAATCTACCTATGTGCCAGCCACTGAGTCATGCTATCTAATCCCCGCAAGCTCTGGCTGAGAGGGACTATTATCACCCATAGTTTACACACAACTAAAGAATCTTAGGGATCCCTGGGTGGCGCAGCGGTTTGGCGCCTGCCTTTGGCCTAGGGAGCGATCCTGGAGACCCGGGATCGATTCCCACATCGGGCTCCCGGTGCATGGAGCCCGCTTCTCTCTGCCTGTGTCTCTGCCTCGCTTTCTCTCTCTGTGACTATCATAAATAAATAAAAAATTAAAAAAAAAAGAATCTTAAAAATGAGCCATTTGTGTGGTGCCGGGGTGGCTCAGTCGTTAAGCGTGAGACTTGATTTCAACTCAGGTCGTGATTTCAGGGTGGTGGGATGGAGCCTCCCCACAGGCTCCACGGTGGGCTCAGAGCTGGGCTGCAGCCGGCCTGACATTCTGTCTCCCTCTCCCTCTGACCTTCCACCCTCTAAAAAAATGAACCATTTGTAAGATAATAGGATTACTGTCATAAGAGTCACATATTGGGTAGCAAGGGCACACCAAATGATTTTACTTTCATTATCTTGTTCCACCCAACATCCTTCCAGACTGTTCCTTATGAATACATATATAAAGTGACCTTGTTGTACTATCAGAAAAGGGCCAAAGGCCTATCCAGGCCAAAGAAATGGACCTATATGCAGTAAGACCCTAGACTAGGGAACAAAGAACCCAAAGTTCACTCAGCTCTAATTCAAGGAGAGGTCAGGCCTCAGAAGCTAGAACTCCATGACTTAAGTTCCAGCTCCTAACAATATAGGGCATTTGATTATCCCAATGTCATGAAGATATCCCCGTTTTCTTTCAGAAGGTCTATCATTGTAGTTTTGATGTTTATGTCTATGATCCGTGTAAAATACATTTT
This sequence comes from Canis lupus dingo, assembly GCF_003254725.2. Lineage (NCBI taxonomy): Eukaryota > Metazoa > Chordata > Mammalia > Carnivora > Canidae > Canis > Canis lupus. The sequence continues at coordinate 123,924,611 of NC_064281.1, read as the reverse complement.
TATGTTTCATGACAGGTAAGGGTAGAGATTTACTTGATTAGTGCCAAATTGTGCAGACTCACAGAAACGCCAGTAATCTGGCTGGAACGTCTAATGCTACAGATGATGACACTAAGGCCTGAAAGAGAACAGAATGTGCCTATAGTCCTACAGCAAATCTTGGGATAGAGCAGAAAGAACCCAAATAATTCAGCTCTAAGTCCAGTGTTCTTTATTTCATGAACACAGACCTTTAGAATAAAGTACGATATCCAGAAACAGACAAGTATGCAGGCAGATTTATTAAATGACAAAGGTGGTAGCTCAAATCACTGAGACAAAGATGGACTGCTTTTTAATGGTGTTGTGACAGCTAGGTAGCTATTTGGGAAAAACTTAAATTAGATTGATATCACAAACCATATACAAGAATAAATTCCAGATGGATTACCAAAATCAATGTTTAAAGCTCTAAATCATATAAATACCAAAAGGAAATACAAGGTGATTCCACCTTTACCTTTGGTGTAAGACATTCTATGGCTCATCCAGGGACAAAAAAAGAAAAGGCCAATATATTTGCCCATTTATTAAAAAAAAACCAACAATATAACTCCTACAAAAATGATACCAGAGCAAATTCAAATTGTAACTAAGAAACTGGGGGGAAAATTTAGCATGATTATGTCACAGAGATCAAGTCATACTGAAAAATGGGCAAAAGAAAATTAACAAAAATGTAAAAGTTTCCTTTTAACATAAAACATGTTCAATCTCACAAACGCTAACAAAATTCAAAATAAAACTACTCTGAGTTGGGGGCACCTGGATGGCTCAGTGGTTGAGCATCTGCCCTTGGCTCAGGGCGTGATCCTGGGGTCCTGGAGTCCCACATCGGGCTCCCCACAGGGGGCCTGCTTCTCCCTTGGCCTATGTCTCTGCCTCTCTCTCTCTCCGTGTGTCTCTCATGAATACATAAACAAAATCTAAAGAAATAAATAAATAGACTACTCTGAGGGGAAATCCATAAGAAGAATGAAGACCTACGTGAGAGCTGGGGAATGGGAGTGAGGCAGGAAAGGACCACGGAGAGAGCGTAGAGCAGAGGGGGATAACGATGGAGCAAGGGGCAGGCAAAAACAATTAAGGACCAGAGAAGGGAAGAAGAGCAACGTAATTCAAAAAGAGGGTGAGGCCAAAGGACATTGAGCAGGCTCGGAGTCTGGGGCATGGGTTTATACAGGCAGAAGAAAGGGGAACAGAAAATTGGAGGAGGGGCACACTCCTCTCCACTGTGAACACACTCAGGCACCTGCTCATGGAGGGAAACACGGCTGGGGGTAGAGGACATGCAACAGGAATGGGGAAGTAAAGTGGGAAGGGATGGAGAACTGAGGAGAGTGAAGCAGCTGGATGAGAAAAGGCAGAAGTGCAGACCCAGGGACACCAGGCTGGGGAGGACATTGCATGAGAGAGGAAAGTGGCAAGAGCTAGAGGGCCGGGGATCAGCGAGGAGTTGTTCCAGGACTGGGGCGATGGGAGAGCTTGCAGGAGTCGTGAGAGTGGAGGGACAAGAGGACTGAGGAGAGGACTAGACTGGTGTAATGGTCCTGGGTGGGGGGCAGTGAAGAAGGTGGGTGGGGCTTGAGACTAGAAAGAGGGGTGTTTGTAGAGGACCTGATAAAAGAGAGGGTTTGGAGGACCAGAAGGGGCAGGACTAGGGGACCTGGGACAGGAAGAAGCTGGAGGACTGGAGTGGGGTGGGGTACAGGACTGGGGAAAGGGAGGGTGCTGGAGGGCTGGGAAGATGATGGATGCAGGAGGAGAAACTAGGCTGGGCGGTAGGACCAAGGAGGTGGAGGGGCCGAGGACTGGAACGGAGCTTCCATACAGTAGTAACAAAACCTTAGAATATGACATTAAATAGTACCATTATATTGGAACTAAAAACATAAAACACTTCGTAGTTGGATAATGAAATATGCTAGTTACCATTAAAAACTCCCAATAGAAAGAATTTAAAGACTGCCTGAATAAATAAAAGGAGACTTAGGCCAGATTCATGATTCAGAAGTTAACATTTCTGTATGTCCATTTGCCCCGAATTTAACTCTAGATTCAGCGTACTCCCAATCAGCATTCTCGGATGCCTTTTTAAAAACCTGATCAGGGCAGCCCTGGTGGTGCAGCGGGCAGCCCTGGTGGCGCAGCGGTTTGGCGCCGCCTGCAGCCTGGGTTGTGATCCTGGGGACCCGGGATTGAGTCCCAGATCGGGCTCCCCGCATGGAGCCTGCTTCTCCCTCTCCCTGTGTCTCTGCCTCTCTCCCTCTGTGTCTATGAATAAATAAATAAAATATTTTTTAAAAAAAACCTGATCAGCTGATTGTAATATTTTCATGGGATTTTCAAAGAGAACCTAAATTCCTCACACAAACTTGGAAACGATGAATGAACATGGAAGACTAATACTACCCGACTTTGTGACCTACGGAAAACTGTTGGACCCAAGACAGTGTGTTGTTGGTCTAAGGACAGAGGTATGACTCAATGGAACAAAACAAACTAAAAAATAGAGCCCTAAATTTGTTGTCAATTGATTTTTGAGAAATCTACCAAGGCAACCCAAGGGGAAAAGAATTTGCTTTTCACAAATGTTGCAGGAACAGCTGCATGGGTATATGGAAAAGTAAATCTCTGCTCTTACCCGTCACCAAACATAAAAATGTATTTTACATGGATCATAGACATAAACATAAAAACTACAATGATAGACCTTCTCAAAGAAAACAGGGATATCTTCATGACATTGGGATAATCAATTATGTCTAATGACACAAAAGGCTCTAATCATAAAAGAAAAACTTCATAAAGTAGATTTCAAAATTAGAAGACGCCTGTTCACCAAATGAGGCCATTAAGAATGGGCAAGCCACAGACTGGGACCGATTATCTGTAGAATATATATCTGACACAGAATCAATATTCAGGATATATAAATGACTACAAATAATCAAAAACAAAGCAGACATTAAAACAAACAAATAGTTGGACATTTCACCAAAAAAGACTGGAATGACCAATAATCATGTGAAAAGTTGCTTACTCATCAGACAAATGTCAATTAAACCACAACATTATGTTACTACAAACCCAATAAAATAGGCAAGATTTAAAACATTGACAGTAGTGATTGTTGGCTGGGATTTGGAGCATCTGGAATTCTCATAGAGTGCCAGTAGGATAAGGTGCAATAGTTGTTTTTGGAAGATTTGGGGGAGTCTTAATTTTAGACAAACACCTACTCTGTGACCCAGCCATGCTACTCCTAGGTATTGGCCTAAGAGATATATCCACATTTCTCCACAAAAAGGTTTGTACAAGCATGCTGATAGAAGCTGTATGTATACCTAAATTTAAAATCTGGTTTAGGGGCCACCTGGGTGGCTCAGCGGTTAAGTGTCTGCCTTCGGCTTAGGACATGATCCTGGAGTCCTGGGATCGAGTCCCACGTCGGGCTCCCTGCATGGGGCCTGCTTCTCCCTCTGCCTGTGTCTCTGCCTCTCTCTCTCTCTCTCTCTCTCTCTGTGTGTGTGTGTGTGTGTGTGTCTCATGAATAAATAAATAAAATCTTCAAAAAATAAAATCTGCTTTAAAAATAATGAGTAAAAAGAAATCCATCTTCAGATAAACAAAAGCTGAGTTTATCACATGAATAACTATACTAATGGAACTTCTAAAAGATCTGCTTCAGGAAGAGGGAAATGATTCCAGGGCAAGGAGGTATGTTGAACAAAGAATTTGTAAACACATGGTTAAATTGAAGTAAAAACTTTCCCTAAATATTAATCCTTTTTTTAAGTGAGCTCTATGCGGAGTGTGGGGCTCGAACTCAACCCCGAGATCAAGAATTCCATGCTCTACTGACTGAGCCAGCCAGTCTAGTACTTTTAATCTAGGGGGCTAACAGAATAGGGCAGGGCTAAAATGTGGGACCACCAAAGTATGTTAGTTGGGAGGGAATGCCCTTGTAGTGTAAAAACGTCCTAAGGCCCTTGTGTTATTTGGGAGGGGAGGTTAAGATATTAACTTTAGGGTTTTTTAATTTTTTTATTGGAGTTTAATTTGCCAACATATTTAACTTTAGTTTTTGATGATTTTGCAGGGTAACATTTCCAGGAGAACTATTAAAACAAGAGAGGTAGAGTGTGTCACCTCCAAAACACTGAATTGAAGAATCTCAAAAGCATTGAATGTTCAAACAACTGTTTTTTACTTGGAAGATGTGGATGAGTTCAGGCTGTAGAGAGATCATCACCTTTGTTCATCTCCGAATCGGAACCTTTTTGCTTCGGTACTTTTACATGGATTGTGACTGCACAAAAGAAAGAGAGGTATGTAAATATTTTATCATTTCTACATATTTTTCTTTGTGATTATAAAATAGATCACAAATACTTTTACATAAAAGTCTGGTCAGTCTTATGATCTAATACCCAAAGCTTTGTCAGGCCTCTTAGAACAAGCATTCAGGAACCCGGGGACCCGATACACCACCTAAAGACTGAAGGAAGAAACCTCATAAAGATTTCTCGAAAACAACACTCTGAAGCAATGACACGGTCCCCCGCCATGCTTCACCTACACTCTTCCACATTTCCATTGCCTACATCCACTTCTCTACCCATGCCGTTTCCCCTGCCGACGATGCAAAACTTCTATTATCTATACATCTACTAGTTGAAATCCTCCCTAGTATGTGACACTCATTACCCTGGAACCTTCCATCCCGGGTCAATCATGCCCTCCTTTGATCTCTAATGGGGCTTTTTGTGCTTTCCTATCTATTTATATTTTTATCTGGCTACCTCTTTCTAAATCTTAGGATTCAACTTAGGTATCACTTTTCTGGGAAGTTGTTCCTGCGATCTGCAGGCTGTTATCCATCTCTCCAGCACTGATGAGTTAGGTTCGTTGCATGAATGACTAAAACTGAGTAGGTATCAGAACCCAGTTGACGTTTAACAATACAAGTGTGTAGAGCACCAGGTCTGCACAGTTCTGTGTCTTTTCATAATGCTGAAAACGTCAGAATTAGTTTTTCTCCTATAAGAGACCACCAGTACACAAAAGATATATATATTGTAAGACTGCTCTAACACCAGTCCTGCCTCCAGTGATTGTACATCTCTGCCAAGGGGCTAGGAAACAGCAGTTCGAACATACGTTATATCTTTTGGATGGAGCAGGATTGCTGATCCTTAAAACTGGTTGCGAATGAATCCGGGGTTGAGATCCTATCAGGAAAGAAGCTCCCGTTGGAGTCTGAACATGTGAATTCAAAAGGAAAAGAAATCAAAAAGTGAAAACTTAATCACTATTTAATCATTCTAATACAATAATACCAAGAGGACACGTAGCCCTCTGTAATAGATACCACATTTAATGAACGTCAACCAAAAGGAATGCTAAATGCTAGAGAGAGAACTAGATGTGTGAAGGAGCTGCTGGTGACAAAGTATGAAGGGAAAAGACCTAAGGAGAGTTCTTGAAAAGGAGTGATGAAGTCACTGCCAATAAGGCCTACAAGGGACTCTTTATGACAAAAACAACTACATCTCAAGGCCAACAATCCTCGTGGGAAAGAGAAAGGAAGTGTGTAGGTAGACATGGAACATGTTAAATGTACAATGTGGATATTTATCTTTGATTAAATATTTTAGTTCATGAATATGATTTCATATGATGATTTAAAGGTTAAATGTGAAGGATGCATAGAAATTTTCCTGGTGAAAGGAATGGCAGGGCAGGCACACCATCAATTCTTGCTTTACCATTTCTCTGGTTTGTATTATCTTTCCAGTGACCTGATAAGCTCAGGTTTTTTTCCAGCTTTATTGAGGTATAAATTGACAAATAAAGGTGTATGCATTTAAAGTGTAGAACAGGGATCCCTAGGTGGCTCTGCAGTTTAGCGCCTGCCTTCGGCCCAGGGCGTGATCCTGGAGTCCTGGGATCGAGTCCCACATCGGGCTCCCTGCACGGAGCCTGCTTCTCCCTCTGCCCGTGTCTCTGCCCCCCTCTCTCTGTGTGTCTCTCATGAATAAATAAATAAAATCTTAAAAAAATAAAAATAAGTAAAATCTTTAATAAAAAAATAGAGTGCACAACACTATGATTTGGCATTTGTATACAGATGTTAAAATAGGTTCAAAAGATGAAAGGACATTTCATGAAAGATAAATACAAGGAGGTTGCACAGCTCTATTAAGAGAAGACTCTGACCATTTCCTTCCCTGTTTAAATCTCTGAAATGGATCGTCACTGAGTGTAGACAGTGTGAAACTCCTTGGCATGACTTTCCAAGCCTACTGGTTTTCTATCTGTGTCTATTGCACTTTTTCCTCACAAGATGAGGCACTACGGGCTACAGTCACAGACAACTGGGTAAATCAGAAACTGTTGAAAAGACTCATATCTAAAGACTAATAATTAATGCGTTGACCTGCTCAGAGGTTTCTGGTGATATGCTGCAGGATTGTGTCCTGGGTCATCCAGATTATCTTTATCTAAATCATCAATGAAAATGTTGAACACATGCGCCTTGAGCATGTGAATAGCATTATATTCAAAGGGATAAAAAGTATATTAAATAGACTTAGAAACATTAATGTGCTTGCCAGGCTAGAGATAGGCTCCCAAGTGAATAGATGAAGTCGATTTTGCTCCTGGAGAAGTGAAAAAAGACTGATAGAATTTTAGTTGATAATAAGGTTAAGTCTTATTTTTTTTTAAGATTTTATTTATTCATTTGACACAGAGAGAGTGCACAAGCAGGGGGAGGAGCAGGGAGAGAGGGAGGAGACTCCCCGCTGAGCGGAGAGCCTGATGTGGGGCTTGATCCCAGGACCCTGGCATCACGACCTGAGCCAGAACCAAGAGTCAGACAGCCAACTGACTAAGCCACCCGGGATCCCCTCTTGCCCTTCTCATGGTCTTAACCCTATGCCAGCAATTTAGAAGCAGCTCCCAGCTCTATCTTCAGGGTACAAGGCTGTCACTTCTGCAGGACTAAACAAAGGGCTTGATAAGACTTACTGCCTTACAGGGGCACCTGGGTGGCTCAGTCACTGAAGCATCTGCCTTCAGCTCGGGTCGTGGTCTCAGGGTCCTGGGATCGAGCCCCACATTGGGCCCCTTGCTCAGTGGGGAGTCTGCTTCTCCCTCTCCCTCTGCCCCTCCCCACCGCTGGGCGCTCTCTCTCTCTCTCTCTCTCAATAAATAAATTTTTTTTTAAAAAAGACTTCCTGCCTTACAAACAGTGCTGCCTACAAATCATCAAAATCGCTCTTGCCCAAAGATTGAGATCTTGGTCCACTTCCACGACACTATCAGATACAGTACCCTGGAATTGTCCCATACGGGGACTAGATGGAGCACCTAATCCTTTTAGGGAATCTAGGTGTGTATGCCCCTGGGTCTGTAGCTTCTCATTCATGCTACTCATACAAAGGAACGACTTTTTATCTGGTTCCTGTAAACTCCCTAGGAAATGTCCACTTTCGTTTGGAAAGACTGTGTGATATAACCTGGCTTTGTTGTCCTTCAGTTTTTACTCTGAAATTCACACATTTTGCTTCAGTCCCTGTTATATACTAACAATAGGTGTCATCTGCTTACTGATTCCTAAACTGGCATTAGCCTTTGGGACTTGTACCCTGGTCTATCCTTTCCTGTAGGATATCTCAGCTCTACCCCATTCCCTGATATTTCCATTAAGTCTACTTTCTCCAGGCTTGGGGCCATACTTAGTTCAGCATATAGACACACCTAGAATCATATAATATTCTTCTAAACCTCTTTGGGGGATTAACTGGCAAATATAGTTAATTATTATAGAAGTCGCACAGCGAAGTCCAAATGAAGACTGGAAAGAGCTGTGAGGTCAGCAAAGGAAAGCATCAACAAAACAAAAAGACAACTAAATGAATAGGAGAAATATTTGCGAATTACATATCTGATAAGGTGTTAATATCCACACCATACAAAGAACTTACAAAACTCAACACTGAAAAACCCCTCAAACAATCCAATTAAAAAACGAGAAGACCCGAATAGACATTTCTCCAAAGAAGCCATCCAGATGGCCGACAGACACATGAAAAGATGCTCAGCATCAGTCATTATCAGGGAATACAGATCAAAACTACCATGAGATATCACCTGATGCCTGTCAGAATGGCTGAAATAAAAAAACACAAGAAACAATGTGTTGGCGAGGATGTGGAGAAAGGGTGACCCTCTTGCACTGTTGGTGGGAACGCAGGCTGGTGCAGCCGCTCTGGAGAACAGCGTGGAGGGTCCTCAAGAAGTTCACCATAGAGCTCCCCTACGACCCAGCCATTGCACTACTGAGGATTTACGCCAAGAAAATGAAAATACTAACAGACATGCACCCCAATGTTCGCTGCAGCATTATTGACAATAGCCAAGACATGGAAGCAATCCAAGCATCCACTGACAGACCAGTGGATGAGGAAGACTGCCATCACTCAGCCGTGAAAAGGGATGTGACTGTGCCATTTGCCACAACACGAACCGACCCAGAGAATATTATGCTAACGGAAATAAGTCAGACAGAGAAAGACAAATACCATATACTTCCACTCATGTGTGGAATCTAAAACAACAAAACAAATAAACAAAATACAGAATCGGACCTGCAATGCAGAGAACAAACTGACTGTTTCCCAAAGAGAGGGGAGTGGAGAGAGGGGCAAGAAAGAGTTATAGAATGAGTAAGTTCTGAAAGGAATAAGTCATGAGAACAAAAGGGCTTGATAAGACTTATTGCCTTACAGGGGGGCCTGGGTGGCTCAGTCATATAGACTAGTCCAATCACTATGTCGTACACCTGAAACTAATGTAACATTGCCTGTCAACTACATTCAAATAGAAAAAAAAATTAAACCCTAAAACTTAAAAGAAAAGAAAAGAGGTACCAGGAAGGGAGGAAAACCAAGAAAGTATGGCATTGTGGAAGGCCATGCAGAAATTCATCACAACCATGGTCTCTGGAGAGGTGGAGGGTCACTAGCACTAAGGGCGTGCCAAGATTATTTTGGTCTTATTTGTAAGATTTCATTAAAAACGATCTGAAAAAATTATGACAAAATGTTGACACTTAGTAATTGTGGGTGTTGAAGCATGGATGGCTATTATTTTCTGTACTTTCCTGTATTTTTAACCTTTTTTTTTTTTAAATTAACAGCACTGGGCAGCCCAGGTGGCTCAGGGGTTTAGCGGCGCCTTTGGTCCAAGGAGACCCGGAATTGGGTCCCACATCAAGCTCCCCGCATGGAGCCTGCTTCTCCCTCTGCCTGGGTCTCTCATGAACAAATAAATAAAATCTTTAAAAAAAATTAACAGCATCAACAAAAACATGGATGAATTGGCGGTGAGGCTGTGTAGACTGAATGACTTCACAGTTTCCGTGAACTGGATTACATCACACGAAATTTATGTAATGCACTGAAGCTATAAAAAGGAGAACTGCTGATTGCAAACAGTTTTTAACTAAGTAAAGAATAATTTTAAATCATGAAAACATTGTCAAGTAGGCCGAACAGAAATAACAGACTAAAATGAGTTAGAAAAAGGTTGGATAAAAAGCCTGAAATCAGAAAAATTGCAGATATTCTACTTGTATTAACAATTTCCCATTGCAAGTCTTGAACAATAAGAACAAGTTCAGCTTGTTAAGCTTCACTCCCCTCCCCACTTAATAAAGAGGGGAAATGATCCCAAATAGCAAAATGGCAAACAAAACAAAATAAAAAGAAATAACAACAAAATTCCTGCAGAAAAGGGAGAAAAACCAGCAGCAAACCAGACCTATAAACTTAAGAGCTAAAACTCTAAGAATCTTAGAAGAAAACATAGGGGGTAACTTTCATCCCATTGGATTTGGTAATGAATTCTTCAATATGACACCAAAAGTCCAGGCAACAAAAGAAAAAAATAGCTAAACTGGACTCCATGAAAACTCTAGAAATTTTGTGCATTTAAGGATACTATCATTAAAAAAAGGATACTATCAAGGGAGGAAACACTAACCACAGAATGGGAGAAAATACTTGATAATAGTTTATCTGATAGCGGATGAAAATCCAAAATGTATAAGAACACCCATAACTTAACAACATACAAATAACCAAATTCAAAAATGGACAAAGGTCTTGAATAGACACTTCTCCAAAGAAAATACACAAAAGGCAAAAAAGCACGTGAAAAGATGCTCAACATCACTAATCAGCAGGGAAATGAAAATGAAAATACAATGAGATGCTACTTCACACCCATTAGCGGTGGCTATCATGTTTTTTTTTTTTGTTTTTTGTTTTGTTTTGTTTTGTTTTGTTTTTTAATCCAGGAAACAAGTGTTGGTGAGTATTTTGGGAAGCTGGAACCCTCGTGCATTGCTGCTAGAAACAGAGAGTGCTTTAGCCACCAGGGTAAATGGTATGACAATTCCTCAAAAAATTTACCATAGGGATCCCTGGTGGTTCAGCGGTTTGACGCCTGCCTTTGGCCCAGAGCGCGATCCTGGAGTCCCGGGATCGAGTTCCACATCGGGCTCCTGGCGAGGAGGCTGCTTCTCCCTCCTCCTGTGTCTCTGCCTCCCTCTCTCCCTATGTCTATCATGAACAAATAAATAAATCTTTAAAAATTACCATAAAATAACCACGTGATCAAGCAATTTGACGTCCAGGTATATATCGGAAGAATTGAAAGCAGAAACTCGGACAGGCATTTGTACGGCAACGTTCACAGCAGGAAAGATGGACACAGCCCAAATGTCCATCAATGGATGAATGAATCCACAAAATGCGGGGAATACATACAATGGAAAATTATTTAGCCTTAAGAAAGAATGACATTGTGAGACACGCTATGACATGGATAACTTTTGAGGACATTACGCCGAGTGAACTAAGCCAGACACAACAGGACAAAGGGTGTGTGAGTGCCCTTGTAACGAGGTACCTAGGATAGTCCTATTGATAGAGCTGGAAAATAGAAAAGTGGTTACTAGAGTGATTTTTCAAATGGATATAGGTTCTGTTTGACATGATAAAAAACATTCTGGAGCTACATAGTGGTGATGGTGACGCAATATTTTGAATGTATTTAATGTCACTGAATTGTACACTTAAAATGGTTAGGTTGGCACATTTTATATGCATCTTACTACAACCAAAAATCTCTTAAAATCATGTCAAAATGCCATGCAAAATAGCACGTTAAGTCAGCAGGGAGTATGATCCAAATTAAAGTTTTCTGAAGTTCTTCTGTCGTTTCAGAAGAAATTACTCATTAGCTTTCAACTTTTCAGTTTCACTCTGCACGCTCTAGTGTCTGGCGTAATAGCAAAATAATAGCAAAAGAGCATATAGCTTCAAAAGCCAACAGGGGAAAGAAAGAAAGGAGAAAAAAAAGAATGTCACCACTGCAGAAGGCCAAAAGTGAGAGAGGGGAACTTCGAAAGCTCAGAGAAAGTCGGAAGGTTCCCTAACGTTTCTCCCTCTGCTCTCCCCTCTCACACCCCAGCTCCCAGGCAATCCCCAAGCAGGGCCTGCAGCCCAAGAGCCAAATACCCCAGGGAGACAAACTGTCCTCTCCATTAGGGGGAGCTGTGGCTCCGTGAGGGGAGAAACAATTTACTTATTTCTTTTTCTTTTTCTTTTTTTTTTTTAATTTCTTTATCTTTAAATCCTCTGCCATGCCATCACGTGGAACCCTGCCTTGTCTCCATCACAGAAGGGAGTGGGGTTTGGGGCCATGGGAAAACACTGGAGGGAGAGCAGAGATAGAAAAGCACAGGGAAAAATGGTCCCCCCTCCACCCATGCAGGGGTAGACTGGATTCAACGACTGCACACAGTGCTCGGTGCTCATCAGGGTATGTGCCCTCCTTCATCCCCATCGCCTCTCCTCCCCCTCCACCCCCTCCCCCTAGCAACCACCAGCTTGTTCTCTAGAGTTGAGTCTGTTTCTTGGTCTGCGTCTCTCGCTCTTTTCTCCGTTTTGTTCATTTGTTTTGTTTCTTAAATTCCACAAATGAGTGAGATCATATGGTACTTGGCTTTCTCTGAAGGACTTCACTTAGCATGATACCCTCTAGGTCCATCCATGTCATTGCAAATGGCAAGGGTTCATTCTTTTTGATGGTGGAGTCAGTCCTACTTCAGTGCGTGTGTGTGCGTGTGTGTGTATGTGTGTCCATGTACACACCACATCCTTTCTTTCCTCAGATCTTGGAGTAGTGCTCAGTGTAGGGCTGGAATAAGGGTAGGGTTGGGGTAAAGGCTGTGGTGAGGGTATGGGCATATTGTCCTGCAGTTCAGAGGCCCCTCCAGAGGGCTAAGTTTACAACAAGTGCAATGCTCAGATTGATGGGTTAGTGGTTAGTAGTTAGCAGTTAGGGGTTAGGGTTAGGGTTAGGGTTTGCTTTAGGATAACGTTTTCAATTAGAATACTCTCTGCCTCTATCTGTGTCATTACACACGGCAAGATTTTCTTGTTCTTTGTGGCTGAGTAATATGCCACGGTATATATATGCTGGGTATTTTCTTTCCTCAGATCTTGGAGTAGGGTTTGGTGTAGGGCTGGCTTAAGGGTAACTGTTAGGGCTAGGGTGGGGATGAGGGTATGGGCCTATGTCGGGCACTTCAGAGACCCCTACAGAGAGATGAGTTTACGTAGAGGGTTATGGTGAGGGTAAGGGCTTAGGGTTACGGATTAGTGATTCACAGGGGTTAGAGTTAGGGTTTGGCTTATGGTTAGGTTTTTAATTAGAATACTCTCTAGCAGGGCACCTGAGTGGCTCAGATGTTGAATGTCTGCCTTCGGCTCAGAGCGTGATCCTGGGGGTCCCGGGATCAAGTCGTGCATCAGGCTCCCCGCAGGGAGCCTGCTTCTCCCTCTGCCTGCGTCTCTGCTTCTCTCTCTGTGTCTCTCATGAACAAATAAAATTATTTAAAAAAAAAAAAGAATACTCTCTAGCTCATTGCGGATGAGAAGACTTCATTCTTTCTATGGCTGAATAATATTCCACTGTAAATATACACCACATCTTCACCCAATCATCTATCAATGGATACTTGGGCTGTTTCCATAATTTGGCTACTGCGAATGATGCTGCAGTAAACACAGAGGTGCATGTGTCCTTTGCATTAGTGTTTTCATATTCTTTGGGTAAATACCCAGTAGTGTAATTGCTGGGTCATAGGGGAGCTCCACTTTTAACTTCTTGAGGACCCTCCACACTGTTCTCCAGAGTGGCTGCACCAGCTTGTGTTCCCACCAACACTGCGATAGGGTTCCCCTTTCTCCACATCCTCACCAACATCTATTTCCTGTGTTGTGGATTTTTGCCATTCTGACAGGTGTGAGGGGATAGCTCATTGTGGTTTTGATTTGCATCTCCCTGGTGATACCTGATGATGAGCATCCTTTCAGGTGTCTGTTGGCCATCTAGATGTCTTCTTGGAAAAATGTCTATTGGTGTCTTCTGCCTATTGTTTAATTGGATAATTCACCTTTTGGGTGTTCAGTTTGATACATTCTCAATAGATTTTAGGATACTAACCCTTTATTGGATATGTCATTTGCAAATATTTTCTCCCATTCAGTTGGTTGGTTTTTGCCTTGTTTTTTTTTTTTAAACATTTTTTATTATTATTTATTTATGATAGTCATACAGAGAGAGAGAGAGAGGCAGAGACACAGGCAGAGGGAGAAGCAGGCTCCATGCAGGGAGCCTGATGTGGGATTCGATCCCGGGTCTCCAGGATCGCGCCCTGGGCCAAAGGCAGGCGCCAAACCGCTGCGCCACCTAGGGATCCCCGGTTTTTGCCTTGTTGATTGTTTCCTTTGCTGAGAAGCAGCTTTTTATTTTAATGTAGCTCCAATAATTTATTTTTGCTTTTATTTCCCTTGCCTCAGGAGATGAATGTCAAAAGAAAGCCAGGGTAGTAATACTTCTATCATACAAAATACGCTTTAAAACAAAAACTGTAGGGGCACCTGGGGGGGCTTAGTCAGTTAAGCTGCCGCCTTTGGCTCAGGTCATGATCTCAGGGTCCTGGGATCAAGTCCCACATCAGGCTTCCTGCTCAGTGGGGAGTCTGCTTCTCCCTATCCCTTTGCCCCTACCCCGTGCTTCTCTCTCTCTCTCTCTCAAAAAAATTAATATAGTTTAAAAAATAAAAAAATGAAACAAAAACTATAACAAGAGACAAAGAAAGACACTATACAATCATAAAGTGGATGATCCAACAAGAAGCTGTAACAATCATACACCTTTTTTTTTTCAATCATACACCTTCATGCATTCACCATAGGAGTACCCCAATACATAAAACAGCTAATAACAAACATAGAAAAAATAATAGATAGTAATACACATAATAGTAGGGAACTTTAACACCCCACTTACATCAATGGACAGATAACCCAAACAAAAAATCAACAAGGAAACAAACAGTGGCTTTGAATGACTCCCTGGACCAGATGGATTTAACAGGTATATTCAGAACATCCTATCCTAAAACGGATACACATTCTTTCCAAGTGCACATGGAATGTTCTCCAGAATAGATGACATATTAGGCCATGAAACAGGTCTCAACAAATTCAAAAAGATCAAAGTCATACCATGCATCTTTTCTGACCACTGTGCTATGAAACTAGAAATCAACCACAGGAAAAAATCTGGAAAGTCCACAAATACATGGAGGTTAATAACATGCTAGTAAACAATGAATGGGTCAAAGAAGAAGTCAAAAAAACATGGAAACAAATGAAAATGAAAACACAACTGTAGATATGATCCTTTAAAAAAAAGACTTTATGTGTCTATTCATGAGAGACGCAGAGAGAGAGGCAGAGACACAGGCAGAGGGAGAAGCAGGCTCCCTGCGGGAAGCCTGATGCGGGACTCGATCCCAGGACCTCGGGATCACGCCCTGAGCCGAAGGCAGATACTCAACCACTGAGCCACCCAGGCGTCCCTGTATATCTGATCTTGAGGAACATACGGAAGAATGATCACAGGGGAGGGACCAGGCTGAGCATCGGGGGGCACAGATGCCAGACAGGCCGGCGTAGCAGCACAGAGGCCACAGAAACCGAGCTGACACTGGCTGGAACCGCAGGCCAGGGAAGGACAGAATGTGCAGCTGGAACCTAAGCAGGTCAAGCACCTACGAAAACACAAACATCAACACTTTCCATAAAATGTCATAAGGCCCAGAGTCAAAGTCAGAGGCAGAGTGTCCAGGACATAATCCAAAACTACTTGGCACACGAAGAAAACCATGAAAACCTCAACTTACATGACTAAATACAATCAATGGACACCAATGATGAGATCGCACAGATGGTGAAATTATCTGACAAAGACTTTCAAGTGGCTATTATAAAATGCTTGAATGAGTAATCATGAACACTCCCGAAATAAAAGTTAAAATAGAACGCATCAGCAAAGAAACAGAAGATACAGGAAAAGACAAATGGAAACTTCAGAACTGAAAAAATGCAGTAACTGAAATAAAAATACCCAATCGAAGGACTCAGGAGCAGACAGACAAATAGAACCATTTATTCTGGAAAACAGATAAAAAAAAAAAAAGATTCAAAGGAAGTAAAAAGAGCCTCAGGGAACAGTGACACAACAATCTACAGGGTTGAAAAAAGTATTTGAAGCAATAATGGCAGAAAACTTTGCAAGTTTGGCAAAACATAGAAAAATGCAAACTTAAGCTATACAAACCTGAACGGAATAACTCCCCCCTGAAATCCATGCCTCATATTCCAACCTCTGAAAATGAAAGACAAAGAAAAATATCTTAAAAGCTGCCACAGAAAAATCATGCAATACCTATAGGGGAACAGATGATTCAGAAACCATGAGGCCAGAATGAAGTGGCCCATCTTTCAAAGGTTGAAGGAAAAGAACTGTCCCTCCAGATTTCTGTATCCAGTAAAAATTGCTTTAGGACTAATTGTGAATTGAAATCATTTTCAAATGAAGGAAAAAATAAGACAATTCATAGCCAGAATTGCTAATGGGTAGAAGGGAAATGACACTGGAAATGACACCTTGAGTCCTGCAAAAAAAAAAAAAAAAAGTGTAAGATTGTCTGATCGGTCTTTTCAACGTAACATACGTATAGACAGTTATCACACAAAAGGAGGAAGGCAAGCGAATCTATATGGTACTAACGCTTTTACACTCCAGCTGAAATGGTAAAATTTTTATTCTAAATGGACTGTGAAAAGTATGTATTTCGTACTTGCTAGAGCAAACCGTACAGGGAGATATTATCCAAATCACAACATATAAATTAAAATGAAATACTATTCTAAAATATATTCAAAGAAACCAAAAGAAGGCAAGACAGAAGAAACAGAGGAACAACAATGACAACGAATAGAGGGAAGAAACAGAAAATAATAAGATGGTAGACCTAAACATAAACATAGGATACGTAACTGACATTGATGGAACATTCCACCCAACAACAGCAGCATACATGTGTTTTCAGGTGTTCTTGGAATATTCACCAAGATAGACCATACCCTGGATCATTAATCAAGACTTAACGAATTTAAAAGAATTTAAAACATACAACATACTTTCTCCGACCATAAAGGAGTTAAATCAGAAATCAATAATAAAACCATAACAGTAAAATCTTTCAACACTTAGAAATCAAACAACATACCTCTAAATAATCTTTGAGTCAAAGAGAAACTAAAAACACATTGAACTGGACAAAAATGAAAATAAGACGTCTAAAGCAGGGGCCCAGGGGGAGTTTTATACCATTGAACAATATATTAGAGAAGTATCAAGTCAGAGGTGCCTGGGTGGCTCAGTGGTTAAGCATCTATCTTGGGCTCAACTCATGATCCCAGGATCCTGGTGTCTCTGCTCAGCAGGGAGTCTGCTGCTTCTCCCTCTGCCCCTGCCCCTGCCTATGCGCGCGCTCTCTCTCTCTCTCTCTCTCTCTCTCTCTCTCTCTGTCTCAAATGAATAAATAAAACCTTTGGGGGCAGCCTGGGTGGCTCAGCGGTTTAGCGCCGTCTTCAGCCCAGGGCCTGATCCTGGAGCCCCGGGATCGAGTCCCACGTCGGGCTCCCTGCATGGAGCCTGCTTCTCCCTCTGCCTGTGCCTCTCCCTCTCTCTGTATCTCTCATGAATAAATAAATAAAATCTTTAAAAAATAAATAAAATCTTTTTAAAATAAATAAATAAATAAAATCTTTGGGGGAAAAAAGAAATCGATATACTTAAAAACATAAAACCAATATAGAAAATTCAATAAAAGTTAAAGTTGGTTCTTTGATATGATCAATATAATCGATGACTCCATAGCAAGATCAGCAAAAACAGAAGATACAAATCACCAATATCAAGAATGAAAATGACCAATATCTGGAAATGACCAGACCTTGTAGCCGTTGAAGGGAAAATAAGGGAAGACTATTAATAGGTCTTAGAATGTATATTTGATCCAAACTGTCAGGTTGTTTGCGCATGTCTTCCTAGTTATTCCAAACCCAACACTTCCTTGCTATGCCCTTCCTAGGTTCTTACTCATCTGTGTCCTGTCTGAAGCAGCACAGCCACATATTTCCTCAGTACGTTTTGAGATTACCTGTTCCTCTGTCCCAAATCCTCTCAAAATTCTCATTCCTAGAACATACCTCAGCTGCATATCAGGAAAATAAAGTCACTGTGTACTCAACAGTTAATATGCAGTTTGTTATATCATTGGACCGACAAAGTTTTAAAGCAAAAAAATATATAAACATAGCACAGGTCCACATCCTTAAGCCCTTGGAGCCAAATGTGTTTCGGAATTCAAAATGTTTTGTATTTTGGAAAAATAATTTTAAAATAACACAAAGAACATTTTAGTAAGACCCGGGGGTTGGAACAGCACCCTGTTAATTGAGCACATTAATATCTCTGCAGCAAAACACAAATGCAAAGTTCACATACGATTATTTACACTTAGATAAATTATGACGACAGCCTCATTAGAGTTCAGATAAAGTCCTGCAGCCAAAAGAGTTTGTTGCAAGCTTAACAACAACAACAAAAAAAACTTGTTTTCTGGAGCTTTTTGAATTTTAGAATCACAGAGAATCTATTGGGGACCCATATTTCAATTTTCAATCTATTAGCAAGTCCTGTCAGTTCTCTTTCTCAGATCTTTCTTTTGACCTACTGCCACGATTCTAGGTAATAATACACAATAAATGTTACCATGGAAGAAACAGAAGGAAGAGAAATATATTTCCAGATGGTTGATGTGCTGGTGTAGGTATTCAACTGCCACTTGATTCCTCCAGCAATTTCCACCTCTGAAGGCCAACGCCACTTCATGTCAGATCTAAGATGGGATTTATAAATTAGTCCATTTTGGAAGATGACAAATCTACCACTTAAACATGAAGTCAGGGGCACCTGGGTGGCCCAGTGGTTGAGCATCTGCTCAGGACATGACCCCAGGGTCCTGGGTTTGAGTCCCACAACGGGCTCCCTGCAGGGAACCTGCTTCTCCCTCTGCCTGTGTCTCTGCCTCTCTCTCTCTCTCTCTCTCTCTCTGTCTCTCATGAATAAATAAAATCTTAAATGAATGAATGAATGAATAATAAATAAATAAATAAATTCCTCACTAACAAAGTCTGAGAATTCATAAAAAGAATTCAATAGTAGTAGTTTCCCACAAATAAAGTGACCTGAGTGAAAACATTTTATCCTAAACTATCTTAATAGTGTATCTGGAGAAAAAACTAGTATACCCCCAGGGTGGCACGTCAAAGGGGCTCTACGTTCTGAGCTCCACGAGGCTGTTCACTAGCCATGTAATCTTCACTAAGTAACTTCTTTCCTTATTTGTAAAATGAGGATAAACAATGCTTTACCTATCCGCTTTACAGAATTAAAGTTATTAGGAGAATAGCACTACATAGAAAATGTTTCATATAAATATGAAAATAAATAGAAAAAAGGAAACAGACTCTGATGGTACTTGTCTCTAAAAGCTCCTATTAATTCCGTAGCTGCCATTTGACTTATATAAACTTATGTTTTACCTAAGTGGTACAGAGTTTAAGAAGTCAAAAAATGCTAAAAGATCCAAAACCAAAAACATTAGTTGCCACTTCCCCTTTCCAAAGGTAGCCACTCTTTCTTTACGGTATTCCATTATTTCTTTATGGAATACCATAATTCTAAAATTCTATGATTCCATAATTTTTATTCCATCATTCTTTAAAAAAAGATGCCTATACTATTGTATCTTAATTTATAAGTTTTAGACATCACTGATCTCCTTTAGAAGATTTATCACTCACACCATATGCTTCACATATGAAGTGTGGATTCATTGCATTCATTCAACAAATATCCATTAAATATCTACTAGGTGCCAGGCATTATTCTTGGTCCTTGAAATATGTAAAACAGATGAAAATACCTGCCTTCGTGGAGCTTATGATATACTGGAAATAATAATTATCTCGAGTGGAAAGGGTTTTTGCCTGGAGCGGTATATCCTCCTATTCCAATCCAACCTGGTGCTCTCCAAGCTGGTTGTACAAATGTCGCCCTGGGATTTCCACTGTTGCTATGTTGGGAACTCCCTCCTCCTCTCACTTCCATAGGGTTTTCTTTTTCCTTGAATCGCACATGCTTGCCTCTCTTAGTTCGCTTCCCTTTCTCTTAGAGCACACCCTAGAGGAGCCTCCTGAGCAAAGCTGCACGGTAGGTGATCTTTTTTTTTTTTTTTTTTGATTTTTTTGAATTTTGAAACTGGTCTATTTAAGTCTTGCATTTGGTTGAGAGCTTGTCTGAGTACAAAATTCTAGACTGGAAATAAATTTCCCTAAGAATTTTTAATAGGGGTTATTATTTAAAGGTCCAAAGTGACACTTATTCCGGATCCATTGTTGGTGTTTCGTTTTCCTTGGTTCTTGACCCTTTAACCTTTTCTGTTCAATCCCTACAATATTAGGATGTTTCGAAGTTCAATTCTGGACCTACCATTATCCTCTTTAGCCTCTTCCAAGATCAAGTGATCAAGCTTGGATGGCTTTAACTCCCACGCTTTTTGGCACCAGCTCTAAAATCTAGACCCCAGTATCTACCTACCTCTTAGATGTCTCATACACATCCGAAACTAACTTGTCTGTCAAAAGAGAACGTTTGACTCAACTTACCTAGTCAAACTATGTCTCCTTCAATCTTTCCCATTACGATATGTAACACTACCATCAATGTAGTAGCTCAAACCAAAAACTCAAGCACCATCCCTAACTCTTCTTCCCTCACCTCTAATAGCAAGTGCTATCAACTCTACCTTCAAACCACGTCTCAGACGTATCTGCTTGTCATGATACCACCTCCCCTACTACCATCTCAGACGAGGTGTTTCATTCGGCACACTCCAACACAAAAACGCAGCAGCCTGTACAGCTACTGCAATTTCGAAATATATTCCTGCATTGTATTTGTGAGCTCAACCAGGAACCCATGATAACTCAGCAGATCTATGATTCCTTTTTAAAAACCTACGTGGTATTTGGTCTATACATGTTTCTTGGATGAATTTTGTTGTTTCTATTTTTCTTGGAAATCAGTTTACTCCCGATTTTCAAATATGTTGTTGCCAAACTATTTGCTTTGAATTATCTTAGTCTCACCTACATCTGTGGTTTCGTGAGCCCTCTTAATCTTCATTTTGTTTTACTTCTACACTCTCTTTTCTGTTTAGTCAGAGGCCCTTATTTTATTGGACTTTACAAAGAAGTTTAGCATAGCATTTGTTTTTGTTTGAAATTTTAGCTTTTGTCTTTATACATTTTGTCTAATATATTTTTATTATTTTATATACATTAAGATAAAAACTAAATTCTTATTAATTCTTCATTGATTTCTCTGATGAAATTTTCCTCTGAGTTAGTTTCTGATGGTTTGATAACATTCCTTTGGATTTTCTCTTTGACTAAACAATTATATTTTTAAACTTATAAACAGTTGATTTTCATGGCCAACTTTTTATTGACAAGTCCTAATTTCATTAGGTAGCCTGTAAAATGCTTTAGTTTTTGTCAAGTTTTTGTGATTGCCCTGAAGAAAATAAACACTCCAGTTTATTATTTATTATGAATTATTCAAACTCCTCTATATCCTTATTATGTTTTGCTTACTACATCTGTCCAATAATGAAACAAGTGGTTTGAAATCACCCATTATAATTGTATTTTTCTCCAGTTCTCCATGTATTTCTAATAATTTTTATCTTATGTATTTAAATTTGTGTATACACAAAATAGTGCCTTCATAAATAGTGTCCTTTATCATTGTATGATAGCCTTCCTTATTCTGTTTAGTGACTTTAAACTTACATTCCACACTGTTTGTTGTTAATATTATCACTTCTTCCTTCCTTTGGTTTCCATTTGCCTGCTTTTTGGAAGGTTTTTTTTGGCAGAAAATGTAGGGATTCACACAGTGAAGTAACATTGATTACCTTAAGATGCTGAGGAGCTCCAACTGGTGGCTTTATTGTCTTTGTTTAATAATACAAAAATGAGTATTATTCGTTAAACATAGTCTATATAATAAATAAGGAAAGAACTGAAAGTACAAACACTATGAGAAATGCCAGTATTTAAGACATGCTTAAAAAAAGAAGATCCTTCAGATGAATCATGAAGGGATTGTCAGAGGGGTAGGAGAACCATGCAATACATACATAATACCTTATACTTTAACCAAGAATTTCACCTACAAAAACTGGGATAGTATACAACAAGGAAATACTCTACTTCAATTACTGAAGGAAAAAATTCACATATTATAGAGTTTTGTTAACAAATGATTCCTATATTGAATTTTAAAATGATTATTTTCTATTTGTTATTCTCATGAGCCTCTACCTCTAATATGTATGCATTATTGGCTGTCATTTTTAAATTATAAAAACTTACTTTTTGACTGAGGGTTCTCCATGGTTAAAATCTGTTTCATAAAACAAACGAATTTTACATTATTTTTGTATACTTTTTCTAAAATGCTTTTAAATATATATATATATATACACACATATACTTGTATAAAATATTAATATAAAAATAGATGCTTGGGACGCCTGGTGGCTCAGTGGTTGAGCGTCTGCCTTGGGCTCAGGGCGTGACCCCAGGGTCCTGGGATCCAGTCCCACATCGGGCTCCCCGCAGGGAGCCTGCTTCTTCCTCTGCCTGTGTCTCTGCCTCTGTGTCTCTCATGAATAAATAAATAAAATCTTTAAAATAAATAAATAAATAAAAATAGAAATAGATGCTTACCTTCTATAAGGCTAACAAGTGATCTGTCCAGATTGTTTGCCACGGTTTTTTCATGTTGCTTTCTGGCTCCAGTAGGTTTGTAGGCTTGTGAAGGTAACATTGGTTATAATATATCGTATAGGGAAAATAATCTGAAAATAAAAGATGGATTAGATGAAAAACTAAACCAAATTTATATCACTACCGTAATGATATATATGTACCTCCCATTACAAACTAACAGCACATCAAGTTCTTAGGTCCATGGGTATTAATAAAGTCATGCAAAATTATCCATTAAATACATTTTAATTGAGCACTTGTTAGACACCATACTAGGTGCTAAAGATATGGCAGTGAAGGAAAAAAAGATAAGAATACCTGCCTTCATGTAGTTTACATTCCATTGGAGACAGATGTTAGATTATGGTAAGGGCTGAGGGAAAAATATCAGATAAAGAGGTATGATATGTTGGGGGGGGGTATGTACATTTTAGATAGGACAGGCTCACTGAGAAGAGGACTTTTAAGTAAAGGTCTAAAGTATATGAAAGTGAACCATGCGGACCCAGCAGAAGAAACATGAGCAAAGGACCTCGGGAAGGAATATATTTGAAGACTAGTAAGGAGGCCAATGTGTCTGGAGTCAGAATAATCAAAGAAGTAAGAAAGGCAATTGAGGGTCTTGTAAAGAATTGTAAGGACTTTGCATTTTACCCTGAGGCCCCCCCATCTTAGGCCAACTTCCCTAAGATGGGGAAGCCAGGATCCCTGGGTGGTGCAGCGGTTTGGCGCCTGCCTTTGGCCCAGGTCGCGATCCTGGAGTCCCGGGATCGAATCCCGCGTCGGGCTCCCTGCATGGGGCCTGCTTCTCCCTCTGCCTGTGTCTCTGCCTCTCTCTCTCTCTCTCTGTGACTATCATGAATAAATAAATAAAATCTTTAAAAAAAAAAAAGATGGGGAAGCCATTGGGGGGATTTGAACAGAGGAGAGACACGATCTATCTGACTCATATTTTTATCGGATCCCTCTGTTATGTAAAGAAGGGACTGCAGAGGGCAAGGGAAGAAGCCAAGAGATGATGCTAACTTGGAGTAGGGTAGTAGCACTGGAGATAGTGAGAAATGCGCAATGTTTAAATATATTTTGAAGGTAAAACCAACAGGTTTTGGGTGGGGTATCAGAAGCTCAACTTCAGACATCCTGAGATGTAGAACCCTATTAGATAATTCAAATGAAACCACTGAATAGATACCTGGATACACAATTCTGGAGTCCAAGATTAATGTCTGTAGCTAGCAATACTAATTTGGGAGTCCTTATCATATAAATACTATTTAAAGCCTTGGGTCTGGATGAGGCTATCTAGGAAATGAATAAGTATACATAAAGAAAAGTAATGAAAGAAAAAAAAAAAGAAAAGTAATGAAAAATCAGTAAAAAAAAAAAAAAGTCTAAAAAAGCGCCAAGAGTTACATAAGAAGGAAACCAATAGGCAAACTGAAGAAAGTATAGGAAGGAAGTGGGAGGAATGAACTGAGGGGGCCCAATAAGATGAAGACTGAGTAATTGCCATCAGATCTTGCAACATGGGGGTGACTGGTGACTTTGACAAGAGTCATTTAGTAGTGTGGATGGTAAAAATAGTGCTTATAATGTAGCTTACGAGGAAACAAGGGAAATGTTAACACACCTTTCTTACCAACTCTATGAATAAGCAGGCAAAATAGTTAATGAAGATAGAGATGATTTGAACAACACAATTAACATCAACCTAAAGGACATACATAGAACACTGCATCCAACGATAAGAGGACATAGTTTTCTAGTGCACATAAAACTTCTACCAAAAAAAATGACTATATGCTGGGCCATGAGCAAGTGTCAACAAATTCCAAAGGACTGAAAGTATAGAGAAGGTTCTTTGACATAGTGCAAGTAAGCCAGAATTCAGTAGCAAAAAAGATCATTAGAAGATCCCCAAGTATCCAACAGACACATGAAAAGATGCTCAGCGTCACTGATCATCAGGGAAGTACAAATCAAAACTATAATGAGATACCACCTCACACCTGTCAGAATGCTAAAATCAACAACACAAAAAAAAAACAACAGATGTTGGCGAGGATGTGGATCAAAAGGAACCCTCTTGCACTGCTGATGGGAACACAAGCTGGTGCTGCCACTCTGGAAAACAGTGTGGAGGGTCCTCAAGAAGTTACAAATAGAACTAGCCTATGATCCAGTAATCGCACCACTGGATATTCACCCCAAAAGTACAAAAACACTAATGCAAATGGATACGTGCACCCCTACATTTATAGCAGCATCGTTGACAGTAGCCAAATTATGGAAACGGTCCCACTGTCCACTGATAGATGAATGGTGAGGAAGGTATGGTCCACATTTACGAAGGAATTTTACTCAGCATCAAAAAGAACGAAATGTTGCCCTTTGCAATGACATGGATGGAGCTAGAGAGTATTATGGTGAACAAAATAAGTCAGAGAAAGACAGATACCATATGATTTCTCTCATAATGTGGAATTTAAGAAACAAAACAAACCATCATAGTGGGGAAAAGAGAGGCAAACCAAGAAACAGGCTCTTAACCTTAGAGAACACCCTGACAGTTACCAGAGTGGAGGTGGGCGAGGGGTGGGGGAAACAGGTGATGGGGATGCAGGAGGGCACTTGTCCTGAAGAGCACTGAGTAATGTGCAAAATCATTGGATCAATGTTTTGCACACTTGGAACTAATATAGCACTGCATGTTAACTATTCTGGAATTAGAACATGGAACAAAAAGATCCCCATCCCCACATGCTAAAGTGTTTAAATGCACTTCTAAGTAACACATGGATCAAGCCCTGTTCTAAGCACTCTACAAGTATCGATTCATGCATCTCGACAGCAACCTCATGAGGATCGGGAAGCTGAGGCACAGAGAGGCTCAGTGGTCTGCCCAAAGTCACACCATCCATGAACGGTAGAGTGAAATTTGATCCCAAGCACTCTGGATTCAGGGCAGGGATTTTTAAATCAGTGATTTAAGAAAGAAAAAAAGGTTTCAGCTGATCATAGGATCGTCAACAGAATTGGTTCAAGTGATGGGGGTGAGGCAACCCGTAGGCCTTTATGACAAGTAGCTTGGATTTCACAATCACATCAGACTGAATCCACAGCTTGTCAAATACTATGATTACTCATCTTGTAATATCTCCCGCAAGCACTCATGATTCCCAAACCACAGGGACTCAGAAGAGTAGTCATTGTTTTGGAAACAAAGTTAATGTGCCACTTTTGCCATAATATCGTTTTACCCTAAGGACTTTTATTCCTCAAAGTTTTGGTCAAACTCACCCGTCGAAAGTGCAGATGGTGGGTCCATTGAGAAGATGTGTACAAAAGAAAAGTAAAGACATTTAAAATACATACAGTTTAAGTTTTCAAGTTAAATTAAGAACAAACTTTAATTCGAACACATATAAACCATAAGATAATATAACTCACTATTACATGGATTTGTGTCTAGAGGATCAAGTGACGTCACTGAAATGCAATCACCCATTAAAAAACAGAATATGACTGATTATGAGCTGTCACGTGCCAGTAAATGCATAACAGCCAGCTCTCCGAGGAAAACACATGGCCTGTTTCAAAGTGCTTGTCCATTTCTGGGGTGTAAGTACTTCGATCGAGGCCAACTTCAAGCTGCCAATGTGACATCACCAGGTGCAAATGCAGCACGCTGCTGAGGTACGAGGCAAACTAGTCTTAAGAGGTTACAAAGGATCGCACTGTATGTGTGTATGTGTTTCTTCATTAAAGTTATCTTTTAATTAGTGATTATTTGCAAGGACAAAATTCAAAAGTCAGAAAATGGTGTACAGTGAGGACTCTCCCACCCATCGCTTTCCATGAGCCACCAAGTTCTTCTTGGAGGCGGTGCATTTTATTCATCCTACTGTATATCTTTTTGTATATTCTTCAAGAAATGGTTCGAACATACACATTCTCTTTTTGGTTTTTAAAAACAAAGATGGGAGCACACTATACTTGGTTTCACTCCTTGCTTCTTTTCCATTTAACGATCTATCTTGGAGCTCAGGCCGTGTCAGTACATAAAGGCAAGCCCCTTATTGATAGTCGTTTTGCTATCACAACATTGTAACGGATATCTCTGCTCATATATCATTTCACAACCCTGAGTATGATCATCGCATAAACTCCTGCAAATGAGATCACTAGGTTGGAGACTGCTTCAGGAAGAGGCAGCCGACACAGTAGGTGTGAAGCAGTGGAAGAACTAAAGACCCTAATCCTGCCCTTGGTCATTACTGACATCATCATATAATCGAGTTATGTTACCTGTAAACCAAGATCCACTTGCTGAAGTTTTCACAACTGGATTATTCGGGATGGAGGGAATCCATGCATGCTGGAGACTTAAAAGATTACAAGAGAAATTAGATACACTGGAGGACAATAGAATCACATATATCCTACCCAGCTGAGCCTACATTTCCTTAATTCAACCATTTATCCATCCATCTATTAATATTAAACCATCTGTCCAAGTATATACTAAGTAAACATCTATCCATGATAAATAGAAGAAACAGTCAACAGACTTGTTGTCTAATAGAACATAATAATATAAGGCGGTTATAACCAACGTAATCCAAGGAATGGAATAAATGGATAACATGCGGGCCTTATAGAAATTCTGAATAATACTGAAAAGTAAAAAAAAAAAAAGAAAGAAAATGGAAAAAAAACATTTTTCCATTAAGAAATAGCTAACATGAACATTTTGAAGTGATATACCCTAAAATTTGTATTATTTAATTTGTATCTCTATATACTCTTATGTAGACGAGCGTGTGCATGTGCGTACATGCGTATATATGTGTATACACACGTCCCGAATGTCCCTCAGGACATTTTGTATCTTTTGCATACCAGACATTTTGCATACCGTTTTGTAGATAAATATTAAATAATCATCTACAAGAGTCATTCTCACTGGGGGGGCCTCTAAGAAAAGAAATCAAATTCTTCGAAAGAGGGTTTACTCGAGTCCCAACGTTTGAGAAATCAGTCAACATTATAAAAGGTGTTCCCTGGGGCAGTGTATGGCCCCCGTGGAGAGTAGGGGATCCCAGTAAAGAGTAAAAACCTGCACCCCATAGTATCATTGAAGACTGCTGCATAGTGTGTTCCAGCGTGTTCACAGCGCATGATTTACTTAGTCACTTTCTCATTGTTAAAAGGAGGGAAAGTATTCAGAGAGAAGCAAAGTGAGGGAAATCGCTTAGAGAGAAGCAGAATGGAGACATCCATCAGCTTACCTGTAAGGAGGCAAACTGTCCTCTTTCTCTTCCAAAGAAGCTAAATGCTGTTTTAGTGCTTCAAGTAAACTGTAGGGTGCCTGAAGATAAAGTCGTTGTGAAAGACATGTTTTCTGAGAGTTCTTAGCAAATCCCTACTGTCCGACATCAGATAAAGGTTCTGAACAAAAATCAAGACAGCTACATGGCCAAGTCATTAAAGGTGAATACGGTTGACCTGCACACGACGAGGGGGGAGGGGGCGGACCCTCGTGCAGTTGCAAATCGACACATAACCTGTGACACCGCCAGAACTTAGCCCCCGACAGCCTGCTAACGGCTGGAAGCTTTACCAGTGACGTAAAGGGCCTATTGACGCAGCTCTCGCGTGTCATACGCCTTCTGTGCTGTGCTCTTACACCGACACCCAACTTTGTCTTCACGTTTTCAGTATTCGTGGGCTACACAGTTCATGTCTGAGTTTTTTCAAATTGGCGCCAAGCTCCAAAAAATTTCCCAAAGTATTTATTGAAAACAG
Source organism: Canis lupus dingo (assembly GCF_003254725.2). Lineage (NCBI taxonomy): Eukaryota > Metazoa > Chordata > Mammalia > Carnivora > Canidae > Canis > Canis lupus. The sequence continues at coordinate 123,896,358 of NC_064281.1, read as the reverse complement.
TCCACACGGGAGTGGACCTGCACAGCTCAAATCCAGGCCGTTCAAGGGTCAGCTGCAGTTGCTACAAGTCAAGTCACTACGAAAAGCATCTTGATACCAAGTCAGATTTTTGAACTATGCTTTCCTGTTTTTTTTATTATTATTATTAATGACCAAAGGCATGCTAAAACACCTATCTCTTTTGGACTTGACATCACTCATTATTTTTTTTAAGATTTTATCCATTTACTCATGAGACACAGAGAGAGAGAGAGGCAGAGACACAGGCAGAGGGAGAAGCAGGCTCCATGCAGGGAGCCCGATGCAGGACTCGATCCCGGGTCTCCGGGATCACGCCCTTGGCCGAAGGCAGCGCTAAACCACTGAGCCACCCGGGCTGCCCTATTATTTTTGACTCCTTCATGCCTCACCAGGTTTTCTTTCTTTCTGTTTCCATAAGCAGAAACCACCTGGTCCCAGGCTTCATGAGCTGGGAAGCTGCAATCTGCAGGTCTAGGGGAGGAGAAATAGCGAATAATCGCACAGATAAATGTAAAATGAAAGTTGGGAAGAGTATGGTGCAAGCGGGGTACATGGTACTCAGACAGCGGTTAAGCCAGGCAATGGCATCACGTCAGGGAGGTTGGAGAAGCAAGTGGTGCTGAAGAGAGCCACAGGTGGCTGGCGTCGACAGGCCCTCCGGAGAAGCAGCCTAGGAGGAAGAGGAGGAGGGAGAGGAGGAGGAGGGGGAGGAGCAGGGAGGAAGGGGAGGAGGAGGGGGAGGGGAGGAGGAGGGGGAGGAGGGGAAGGGGGAGGAAGAGGGGGAGAGGGAGGAGAGGGAGGGGAGGAGGAGGGGGAGAGGGAGGAAAGGGAGGGGAGGAGGAGGAGAGGGAGGAGAGGGAGGGGAGGAGGGGAAGCAGGAGGAGGAGGAGAGGAGGAGGGGGAGGTGGAGGAGGAGGGGGAGGAGGAGGTGGGGGAGGGGAGGGGGAGGGGAGAAGGAGGAGGGGGAGGGGAGGAGGAGGGGGGAGGGAGGAGAGGGACGGGAGGAGGAGGGGGAGGGGAGGAGGGGGAGGAGGGGAAGCAGGAGGGGGAGGAGGAGGAGAGGAAGAGGGGGAGGAGGGGGTGGGGGACAGCTGCAGGTGGGGGCCCGGCAAGTGCGCAGGAGCGTGCGGTGGCGGCGGGGGCGCTGCAGGGGAGAGCCTAGAGAGCCTAGCAGAGTGGGCCCCCCCCCCGCCCCCCGCAGCCGCAGCGCGGCCCGCAGCGGGGAATGCTGGGCGGCCAGGGATGACCTGCAGGAGCGAGAGGGCCTGATGACGTGTGGATCAGCGTTCTGGGGCGTTGGGGCCACACACGGCGGGCGAGTGCGCGGCCGAGGGGACAGAGGCCGGGGGACACGCGCAACACGACGAGTGCTCTTAGCGGTGGGGATGGCGCAGCAGCTACGGAGGTGCCCGGACACCCGGGCATGCGAGCAGCCGGAGGCGGCGGTCGGGCACCCCGCGGAGGGGCCCACAGGATGAGCAGTCACGCACAAACCCAGACGTGCGCCCGCGGATTCCCCCTCTGGGCCGAGGTGGGGAGCAGGTCGCAGCCGGGCCAGCGACGCCTCTCGCCCCCTGCATGCCCCGGGTCCACTCGTGGGCGTCTGTCCCCGCTGAAGGCCGCGGGCACCCCAGCAGCAGAAAGGGGCCGTTCGCGGCCCAGGGCGACCTCCCACGCTCCGGCACGCAGGACAGGCCCCGAAGGGCCCCGGGCCCCGAGGCGATCAGGGCACCGCCGAGGGTCTGCCACAGGGACAGACAACAAGTATGTGACAAAAACACTACCACGGGGTAACTAAAATAACCAAAGGACACGTATCGGTACATTTGAGCCCTGCCGGCGGCCGAGCCCTGCGGGTCCGAGATGCCGCTGTCCCAGCGCAGCCGCCGCGACAGCAGGACACGGGCAGGCGCCCCCCAGTCGCCAGGGGACCCAGGAGCCGGCCGGGGACGCGTTGGGGGGGGCACCTGCTAGGGAGACTCGGGGCTCCGGGCGAGCCTGCACACCCGGCAGCCACTGCCGTCGGGGAAAGGCCCAGGGGAGTCCGAGGCCGGCCCACGGCTGTTCCCTCCGTTCCAGGGTGGCCAGGACACCCGAGGCAGCAGCGCCCGGGAGCAGCTGTGCCCACCGCGGCCCACGGCCAGGGCCCGGCGCACACAGAAGCCGACTCGCCCAGGGCGACCAACAAAGAGCCCTGCCTGCCTTCCACGGCCTCCCCGTAACCATCTACTTTCTTCTTCATTCAGGGATCCTGGGCACCAAAATGGAGGTAAGACAGGGTGGCCCAATGGGAAGTGCAAACTTCCCCAGGCTCCTCCTGATATTCCCCTGAAGCTCTGACCACAAGCGCCGAGCAGTGGAGGAGGCCGAGGCCACGATGCCAAGTCCAAGTCACCCCCAGCAAAGGAACCCCTCCCATCGCTACCACTGCCAGAAGGAACCAAGGTCAAGGTGAAGAAGAGTCAGGGGGCAGGACGACACTGGGGGACACATGCATCATGCTCCTGTCGGCTTTCTCGGGAACTCAGGAGTGGGGGCTGCGTCTCATGCATTATGGCTCCTTCCTCCTGACACGTCTCAAGCACGTGTGTGAATCGACGTGTGTCCATCGACATCCACTGGTTTATGACACCTTTGGGCAATGAAACCATATCTTGTCCCCTACTCACCCACACATTCTCACGGTTTCTGTGTCCCGGTTAGGACTTGTCATTCAGGAAGCTGTGCGTTACTTCCCCAACAGGGGGGCTCACTGTGCACAAGTCCCCTTGTGCTCATGTGTACATGAAGGGACGCTTGTGCCATGTATACGTTACGAGACACATTTCTTTAAAGATCTATGACAATACGTCACACAGAAACCCCCTCTTTCTCTGCCACCAAGCCTGACATTTATCTCCATCTGCAACCATCCCATCCTTGCCTCCGCCATCCTCTTACTGTAACATCCATAGTGTTCTGGATCCAACGTAGTCTCATTCCTGAGGAGACCTCAATCTACTACCCCTTTGCCCCCCTGCATCTTCATCCTCTCTCTCTTCACCTGACTACGACCTGTGCCAGGCACTGTGAGTCCTTCGCCTTCCTCCAGTCCCAACCAAGGCAGGCCTGACACTCCAAGGTCAGGGTTGGGCTTCTAAGCCCTAACTTACGGGACAGGGAGATCTGGGCAGATGGCCACGAAAGTCCTGAGTCTCTGGCCCATGTGGTGACTTACCTGTAGGCAGAGGCCTAGGGCCAGGAGTGGCGTGGGAGCAGACCCTGCTGGGACATGTTAACTTGTAGGGTGGAGATCTCTGTATCTTAAAGCACCTCCACTGACCCTCCAGGCAAAATAGTAAATGAAAAACACAATCACCTCCCAGGAGGGGGTGGGTAGAAATTGGTACCAATCTTAAAGATAAAAGGGATGTGAGAGTGATGATGGTCCCCATCATATCTCCATGTAAGTCACCCTTATGGCCCCCAAACCAGTCAGGCCCTGGCAAATGACAACCTACAGCATAAGCAATCTAGTAGTAGTGATCCAATTGTTGCCGCAGTGCCCGGTACAACGGTTCCTTTGGTAGAGGCGGGTTAGTGTAGTCTCAGATACGTGGTATGCATGAGTGTTCTGCTTTCCATTGCTTCCAAAGATGGAAATCACAAAGGGCTTGTAGGCATGAGAAGGAAAACAGTATACCTTTACAGTTGTGACCTAGGGCGCGTTACCTCTCCCAACATCTCTCCTAACATGGTCAGAAGAAGTCCAAATCATCTGGTTATCCCTCACAAAATCACACTGACCCACTTACATCCATGATGTCATGCTGGCTGGATCAGAGGAGCAGGAAGTGGCCAGTACCATGGAAGACCCTGGAAAACTACATGCATTCCAGAGGGTAGGAGATAAACCCTACCAAGATTCAGGGGCCTTCGACTTTGATGACATTTTTAGGGTTCCAATGCCCAGGGGTTCATTGGGAAATAGAAGATAATGTAGTGCATCTCGAGCTGCCAGCATCAAAAAGACAATAGGATCAGACCCATTTTGCAGTTGCCTAAATGAGCCACGGAGAGTGGAAATGAGTTGCGGGAGATCCCAAATATCCTTGTTTCCACTGATCAGTTCTGTCCATTTAAAGAGCAGGGCCTAGTTGTTATACTACGACTCACCATCTAGCACTCCGCAGGGCACGGCCTCTTTTATAAGACCAACAGCTCAAAGACGCGTTCAGAAAACCCATGGTTACGTCTGTCCACCTATGTGGATGTGTGGATGTGAGTCATGAGGACATGAAAATACATACGTAAGATTACAGCAGAGGACGGAGTGTCAGATGATGATTCACATAACCAACACGTATACATAAGGCCAAAAAAAAAAAAAAACTCATTGAAACACATAGGAGAGATACACTGACCTGTGTAAGATATGGAATGTCATTCTGGTCAATTCCAACTTGCTGAATTCACAGGCGACGGGGGGAACATCACAACAAGGAGTGGCAATAAAGAAAAGTAACTGTGAGACCAATGCGCACACAAAAGAGAAAACACCCCTAGAGCACGAACCCCTTGCTGGGCTACTGCCTAGTTGATCAAGAAAAACATGTCAAGCTGAAGTGTGCCTGGAACTCTTCCGCACAGACTCACGGTCATCCTAAGGATGGAACCTATAAAAGACTTGCGAGATATTGAAGCTTCGCTGTTCTGGAAAGAGCTAGGCTGCACTGTGGATATTGCAGTAACGCGTTCTAGTGCGTCAAGTACTCAGGAGTCAGCTGTTACTCATATTGTTGCTCGCTTGTGAGTCATCGGTTGGGTTTGGTTGTTGTTTGCTTTTATCTGCTTTGGTTTTCAGAAGTTTAACTACCGCTAGCCTAGGCACATTGACCCCGCTTGGGTTCTTCTGAGCGTCGGAGCAAATGTGCGGGTCACCTCGTGTGTTTCTTTCTTCAAATGATCACAGACCTGTGCTACCTACTGCCCACTGCATGCAGAGGCATACATCATATGAACGTGGCCCAGTTTTAGAGGTGTTTCTGGCGGGAGGATAAGCTCGACAACAGTTGTCTTTATGGCTACAAATCCTTGTACTACCTAATTTGAGTGTATAGTTTTACTGTTTTTTTTTTTTTTTTTAGTTTTACTGTTTAAAAAATAGCTAAAAATACTGACTGTGTATGTGCAGTGGGGCAGGGGCGGGGTGGGGCGGGGTGGGGCAGTTATACCAGCTACTCAACTGATACAGAAAGAGCAGGAAAGCCTTGAGTAGAAATCGGTTTCCATACCTCTGCAACTTTCAGGAAATGTGCCATTTTGGTTGTTCTTTCAAGGAATTTGATGTAAATATCCAGACTCTCCTTGCACTGGTTTTTCGTCATACCGAAAAATTTGTCTGGAAATGAAAAACAAATTTACCATAAAGGAGCCACTATCTCAGCAATTTTCCCGTTTCACTCCATTCCAGTTCCATTTTAGGCTGAATCTGTGCATGATTTCATTTTATTTTCTAAGATTTTACTTATTCATTCATGAGAGAGAGGCAGAGACACAGGCAGAGGGAGAAGCAGGCTCCCTGCGGGGAGCCCGACGTAGGACTCGATCCCAGGACCCCGGGGTCACACCCTGAGCCCAAGACAGATGCTCAACCGCTGAGCCACCCAGGCACTCTGAATCCGTGTATGATTTTAACTTGTTCAAAAACAATTAGAGCCTTGATGCAGTTATCCTCTGTCCTTAGCAACAACACTGCTCAATCCATATAATCAACGGGTTTTCATGAGGTCGGTATCACGCTGCTGCTGGGAAGAGGGCGAGAACTTACCAGCACACAGGGATAATGCAGTTTAGTTTCATTCCTACAACTTCCAGTCTGTAATCTTACTTACTAACATCAAGACCTGAAGCTTCTTGAGGGAAGGGGCTGTGTTTCCTACTCTTTTATAACTTGACAAGTGCACTAGGTCCTCACTCACAGCCTCGTCGATGAAAAAGAAAAACATACATGACCTTAAAAGGACCTTCTATTTTGAAACTAAAACAAACGTGGTCTACGTGAGTCTCAACGTAGAGATAAAAGGCTTTCAGCAGTTTACTGTTTTCAGCAGTGTTTATTCTTCAGCCTACCTAGCAGATTAAGGATCCCCTCGTTATAGGCTGCAAAGAGGCGAAGGGAATCCTTAAAGAGGAGAGTGAAAGCGGCGTGCATCACACCATTCGTTACTTCATCAGGATTTGCCTGGAAATTAATCAAATGAAAGAGCCATCAGTTCCCCCCGGGGTTTCACACGATTCCTTCTCCCACCTGCTGCTCAACAACGTCATTTACAGGCTGTGTAGACAGGATTCACAAAGCTCTTACGTTAAAGTTGAGAAGAGCGTCAAACTGAATCTGAATCACCAGAAGAGTGTTTAGCAGCTGTTTGGTATCCAGAGTTCTCATCATACCATCCATCCTACAAAAGAGAAAAGAGACTCAGCATGCCTGGAATCAGGCGTTCAAGAAGCCCGGTGACATCAGCATCCTAAAATACGGCTGTGCGTTGGGTCAACTCCACGTCGGGGCTCTCCCGGGGTCAGTGATCATCGTCGCTCACAAACTAACGGTGTCAACTGACCCTCTCTTGGTTTTGGTGATGTCCAACGCGATCAATCTACATGCGAGGGATTTCTCATTCAGGTAGCGGCTGTATCGTCTGATGAAGGTTGACATGGTGTAGCCTGAAGATGAGATGCTCCATCATTTCCAATCCAACCAGCGGCAACCACTCTCAGTATACGTCCATACACGCACAGACGTATCATGCCAGGGTCACCCCGACACCACAACGGTACCTTGGAAGCGCCAGAGCTAGAATGGACCTTGCTAATGAGCTGGTCCAATATTCCTCACGCTCTCTGCTAGAGATTATTTCCTATTTCCTCAAAGCCTTGAAACTACCTGGTGATGCAGTGCTGACGGTGACATTCCCGAACAGAGGAAACAGGTGACCGTTATCAGGTTCTTTCACATTTCTCAAATAACGGCTGTGAATTCTGAACATCTCCCGGAAACTCCCCATCCCAGGGTCACCGTCCCTGCCTGGCCCTCCCAGGTGTTAGTTAACCAGGCATGGTTTTCAAAACACAGCTTTCCCCTCCTTGCCACATGGAGTATTTCCATCAAAGGATCATCTTACCTTCTATGACACTTTTATCCAGGAAGTTGTGTAAAGTGAACAAAGAGTTTCTAGATGCAAGATGTTGGATAAAACGCTGTCAAATGTGCCAAATCATAAAATTAGCTTCTGTCCACAAATAGAGCTGTTTAATGAGTTTATCACTGTGAATGCATATTTAACATCATTCTATCGCATAGCTTTTTCTATCTGTTGCAGTCGATTTTCTTTTACAGTTTCGATATGTTTGTTCCACGGACAAATATTAAGTAGTTTTAAATTCACAATACTAATATCATATCTAAATGTCATTCTGCATCTTACTTCCTCTAGTAGCATTGTTTTTGAGATCGAGCCTCATTGGTATACATCCTATGTAATGTCATTTAGTACTTCGTTATATATACACGCCTCTCGTTTTAGTTATTTGTTCTGTACTGGTGGAAAATCAGGTGATTTCTACTTTTTAATTATTATAAACATGCTACGAGAAATGGGTCTGCTGGGTCACTGGGCTTGGCATTTCCAATTTTATGAAACGTGTCTCAATGCTTTCTTCTCAACACTCATAAACTCCAACAACTAATATTTACATGTCATCCACAGGGTGTGTGAATTCTCCTTTCCTCAAGGCGTCCCAATTCTTGATACTGCTGTGCATTTTACATTTTGTTTATCTGAGCATGTTCTCAGATGGTCATCAGCCATTCTGGTTTCCTTTTCTATGAATTCTCTGTCTTGTGCACTATTCCACTATACTGCCTTTTTCTTAATGATCATGTATTCTGAAAATTAAACTTTTCGATGTAATATATATGTTGGAAATATCTTATTCCAACTTTGTGGTGTCTTCCCTACTCAAAAGACATAGGCAAGGTGGGCGGGGGGTTGGGGTGACTGGGTGACGGACACTTAGGGGGGCACTTGACGGAATGAGCACCGGGTGTTATGCTATATGTTGGCAAATTGACTTCCAATAAAAAAATATGCCAAAAAATAAGACACAGGCATATACTCCTACTTTTTCTTCAATTATTAAAATTTAGTTTTTTGCATTCATAGATGTTTCATTGGTGTGGAATCTATTTTTGTATATTGGGGTAAGATTAAGATCTCATTCTATTTTTTCCAGAGGATGTTATTCTATCAAAATGCTTTGTTTTATTGTATTTAAATTCTAGTTAGTTAACATACAGTGCACCATTGCTTTCAGGAGTAGAATCCAGTGGTCCGTCACCTACATACAATACCCAGTGCTCATCACAACAAGTGCCCTCCTTAATCCCCATCACCCATCAAGCCCATCCCCCACCCTTCAGCACCCTCACTTGGTTCTCTATCATTAAGAGTCCCTTATGGCTTGCCTCCCTCTCTTTTTTTCCTTTCCCATATGTTCATCTGTTTTGTTTCTTAAATTCCACGTATGAGTGAGATCATATGGTATTTGTCTTTCTCTGATTGACTTATTTCACTTAGCATAATAGACTCTAGTGCCACCCACGTTGTTGCAAATGGCAAGATTTCATTCTCCAAAAGGCTTTATTTTAGATCCCATACTTTCCCTCACATTTTTGTGCCACTGAGCTCCCATATAAGCACATAGTTCTACTCCCAAGCTCTCCATCATGTTCCATTTATATATATATTCAACTTTTATCAATACCATACTGTATAATTAGTTGCTTTGTAGTACGTCTCAAAATCCAGCCAATTTCTAAATCCTAATTTTTTGATGCAAAGCTTACTGAGACAAAATGTTAAAGTAGAATAAGTAATTTGATACTAAAGAACATTTCAGTTTTGTCAAATACAAAGAGTGTACGCAGGAGAGGTGGACAGGTAATAATGCAATCCATTCTGGCCCCTGGTTTCTCCTGGTAAAGTAAAACAATACATCTTTGAGGGTTTTCTCTCTTTTGTCTAAAGAATCTAAAGAATCGAGAAAAATATCCACTCCATTACCCACTTTATTATCGAGTGGCTCAAACAGTATACCCCAAATAATTATTGCAAAGATATACCCATAAGAATTCAAAAGCCAGCCTTTCAGTACCTACTGCTATTCACTTCCCCCACTTGTCACAAACTAAAAAGATAATGAGCCTTGACAAACCAAGAATATTTTGCAATTGTGTACAGACAGTCCTTTGTACCAAAAGGAAGGAAATGATCACCATTGCAATGTGAAGCATGCTCACCTCATTTCCATGCACCATAAGGTGATGTACAGTGACCAGGGCCTTAAACACTACCACCCAGCTTCTGCTCCCAGTTTTCTCAGAAAGAACATCAGCCAAACGTTCAACGCTCATATTTGTTCCATTTATGTACTGTATTAGGTCTGAATTAGAGACAGAACAAGCATTAAAAGACAGACTGAGAAATTCTCAAAACCAAAATCGGTAACTTTAACTTAAATACAGATGTAATTGAAAGTCAGAAATGACAAAGGGGGTAATGCAAAACATTTTCTTCCTTACAGGTATTACCATTTGTACGGACACATGTTACACGATAGTTAATGCCTGTCTACTCTATTGTCCTGAATACTTGATGAGGGTAAGACATGTGTCCATTTTGGTCACCAAATGCCCCCGAGACCCAGCACAATAGCTGGCATACGAGTCATGGTAAATAGTTATTAAATAAATGAATAGGATTCAAGAAAGGAACACAGACAATGTCATACAGGTAATTAGGTGGCAGGGCTGGTATTTGAAATCAGATTTGACCACGATACTAACCTTTAGGCCCTACTGCCTCTCTCAAGAAAAGTGCCATTACATGAAAGGTCAGTCAGGAGCTTTCCTTGTCATGTCATGTCTGACCCTTTAGTTTGACCCTTTAGTTTGCATCCCTTAACCTTTTGTTGCTTGTTCTTCTTAATAAAAACATCTCTTAAGTAAACTCAACCCCAACACGGGGCTCAAACTCACGACCCTAAGAGTAAAAGTCACATTCTCTACTGTGCCAGCCAGGTGCCCCTATTGCCTTTTCTTCCTGAGTCTGCTTCTGTATAGCCTTACACCTGCTTCACTAAAACACCTTTGCAATTTCCCACTTAGGGTTATGACCATTCATCAGTTTACTTCACACAAACCGTCAATAGGTAACTTTCATGATTTCATTTTTCCACTGGACAACATGCAATGATGTGTTAGCGTTTATCACTTCAAAATCCTCTTTGGTTTTAAAACTGTGTATAAACTCTTATTAGTAGACTTCATCCCTAGGACTTACTAGTCAGCATGCTTGCGGGTGTGACACCATGATAGCAACTGAAGAGTGAGCTCAACAAACCTGCTGGTGGAGCAATAGGTTGACCTTAACGCAGATCCATTGATTCAAGTATGTCTACTACATGCCAGCGGGGAAGGCTAGGAGGGGTGAGGTTCTTTCATGCTTTTTTGCTCTAAGTGTGCTTCATTCCTCTTTTTGGGAAGTTTCTGCTGTAGGTTTTTTGTTTCTGCTTTCCCATGCTTTCAGCCTTTGGACTGAACCTTTGGGATACTGTGGAACTGGCCCAAGTGCCCTATTTGGGTCCCCACATGTTTCACATAGCTAACTACTGATCATCTTTCAGGTCTTGAGAAGCCAATTTTTCTTAAAGAATTTATTTATTTATGCATGAGAGACAGAGAGAGAGAGAGAGAGAGAGAGAGAGAGACAGGCAGAGGGAGAAGCAGGCTCCATGTCGGGAGCCCGACACAGGACTCGATCTCGGGACTCCATGATGACACTCTGGGCTGAAGGTGGCACTAAACCGCTGGGCCACCCAGGGATCCCAGAGAAGCTAATTCTGGCACGAAATCAATGGACACTTTTTAACCAGAAGTCAGTGTTTTGATGAGTTTTGTGTTTTAGTATTTTGCTTAAAAAGTGTAGGGTAGCCTGAGAGTCTATTCTGTCTTTTCTTGAGATAAAAATTCTGGGCAACCCGGGTGGCTCAGCAGTTTGGCGCCACCTTCAGTCCAGGGCGTGATCCTGGAGACCCGAGATCGAGTCCCGCGTGGGGCTCTGTGCATAGAGCCTGCTGCTCCGTCTGCCTCTCTGTCTCTGTCTCTGTCTCTTTCTGTCTGTCTCTCATAAATAAAAAAATAAAAAGTTTATCAAAAAAAGAAAACGAATGAAAAATCTGATCCTAGGCAGTCCCGGTGGCTCAGCTGTTTAGCACCACCTTCAGCCCAGGGCGTGATCCTGGAGACTCAGGATCGAGTCCGACGTCGGGCTCCCTGCGTGGGGCGTGGTGCTCCCTCTGCTTTTCTCTCGGTTGCTGTGTGTGTCTCATGAGTAAATAAAATAAAATGTTCTAAAAAAAAAAGTTGATCCCTAGAAACATTCACAGGAGCACAAAGAGTTGCCGTGTCCATGGTAAAGCCTGTTCACTGACCGTAGGTTGGGCCTGGTCATGGGATGGATGGGATTGATGGTCTATACGGGTCTGTGGAGGACTTTGGAGTCAGACCCTTTTGAGAAGGCCGGGTCGTCGTCCAAGCCCTCCGTGTGACCTGTTATGGGAATAACTTATAAATGGTTCCGGGTTTGGCCTTACAGAGGCCGGTGGTTGTGGCACAGGCTCCCGCGGGAGGTGGGGGGCTGGGGGCGGGGGGCGGGGGGCGCCGCCGACAGCAGAGCACCGAGGCGTCGGAATGTGTGCACCAGGGCTGCTACTCACTTGCCAGATGTTTCGGCTCGGGTTCGGTTGGCTCGTCGCTGGTCGCCCCGAGGGCGGCTTTGCACGCCGACGAGCCCATGACTGCGTCTCAGCCTGCCAGCCACGCGGGTAATGGCTCCTGGTGGCTCGTAGTGTGCGCCGCGCTCCTCTGCCCCAGCGGACCGAGTGGGTTGACACGGCAGGCAGCAGCCGGCGTCCCGACGTGACGGCGCCCGTGCTGGCCCCTGCGCCTCTCACAGTCTGACGCTCACTGCGCATTGTGAGGCCAGCGGCGGCAGCGGGGGCTGCTGGGAAAGATGGCCGCCGCGGGCGCCACGCTGCAGGGGCAGACGCTGCTCACGCTCGAGGCGAAGCGGCAAAATAAGCATTGTCACGAGGCGGAACCTGTTGGGGCCTCCAGGCCACAGGAAGCTCTGCGGACCTTCGGGTCTCGGGAAATTCACATTTTATAGGGGCTATTTTGTGCCCCAGGACACTGCCGAGGTGCTGCATGACTCCAGCAATCGCGGGGCGGAGGCTTTTGGGTTTTCTATGTAGAGTATCGTGTCATCGGCAAAGAGGGAGAGTTTGACTTCTTCTTTGCCAATTTGAATGCCTTTTATGTCTTTTTGTTGTCTGATTGCTGAGGCTAGGACTTCCAGTACTATGTTGAACAGCAGTGGTGAGAGTGGACATCCCTGTCTTGTTCCTGATCTTAGGGGAAAGGCTCCCAGTGCTTCCCCATTGAGAATGATATTTGCTGTGGGCTTTTCGTAGATGGCTTTTAAGATGTTGAGGAATGTTCCCTCTGTCCCTACACTCTGAAGAGTTTTGATCAGGAATGGATGCTCTATTTTGTCAAATGCTTTCTCTGCATCTAATGAGAGGATCCTATGGTTCTTGGTTTTTCTCTTGCTGATATGATGAATCACATTGATTGTTTTACGAGTGTTGAACCAGCCTTGTGTCCCGGGGATAAATCCTACTTGGTCATGGTGAATAATTTTCTTAATGTACTGTTGGATCCTATTGGCCAGTATCTTGTTGAGAATTTTTGCATCCATGTTCATCAGGGATATTGGTCTGTAATTCTCCTTTTTGGTGGGGTCTTTGTCTGGCTTTGGAATTAAGGTGATGCTGGCCTCATAGAACGAATTTGGAAGTACTCCATCTCTGTCTATCTTTCCAAACAGCTTTAGGAGAATAGGTATGGTTTCTTCTTTAAACGTTTGATAAAATTCCCCTGGGAAGCCATCTGGCCCTGGACTCTTGTGTCTTGGGAGGTTTTAATGACTGCTTCAATTTCCTCCCTGGTTATTGGCCTGTTCAGGTTTTCTATTTCTTCCTGTTCCAGTTTTGGTAGTTTGTGGCTTTCCAGGAATGCGTCCATTTCTTCTAGATTGCCTAATTTATTGGCGTATAGCTGTTCATAATATGTTTTTAAAATCGTTTGTATTTCCTTGGTGTTGGTAGTGATCTCTCCTTTCTCATTCATGATTTTATTAATTTGAGTCTTCTCTCTCTTCTTTTTAATAAGGCTGGCTAATGGTTTATCTATCTTATTAATTCTTTCAAAGAACCAACTCCTGGTTCTGTTGATCTGTTCCACAGTTCTTCTGGTCTCGATTTCGTTGAGTTCTGCTCGAATCTTTATTAACTCCCTTCTTCTCTTGGGTGTAGGATCTATTTGCTGTTTTTTCTCCAGCTCCATTAGGTGCAACATTAGCTTTTGTATTTGAGTTCTTTCCAGTTTTTGGATGGATGCTTGTACTGGGATGTATTTCCCCCTCAGGACTACTTTTCCTGTATCCTATACATGTTGAACACTTGTATCTTCCTTTTCATTAGTTCCCATGAATCTTTTTAATTCTTCCCTGATTTCCTGGTTGACCCTTTCATCTTTTAGCAGGATGGTCCTTAACGTCCACGTGCTTGAAATTCTTCCAAACTTCTTGTGGTTTACTTCTACTTTCAAAGCATTATGGTCTGAAAATATGCAGGAGACAATCCCAATCTTTTGGTATCAGTTCAGACCTGATTTGTGACCCACAATGTGGTTCATTCTACAGAAACTTCCATGTGCACTTAAGAAGAATACGTACTCAATTGCGTTTGGATGTAAAGTTCTGTAGATATCTGTGAAATCCATCTGGTCCAGTGTATCATTTAAAGCTCTTCTTTCTTTGGAGATGTTCTACTTAGAAGACCTGTCGACTGTAGAAAGCGCTACGTTCAAGTTACCAAGTATAAGTGTATTATTATCTAAATATGTCTTAACTTTTGTTATTAATTGATTGATATACTTGGCAGCTCCCACATTCGGGGCATAAATATTGAGGATTGTTAAGTCCTCTTGCTGGATAAGTCCTTTAAGTATGAGATAGTGTCCCTCTTCATCTCTCACTACAGTCTTCGGTATAAACTTTAGTTTATCTGATATAAGGATGGCTACCCCTGCTTTCTTTTGAGGACCATTTGAATGGTACATGGTTCTCCAACTTGTTATCTTCAGGCTGTAGGTGTCCTTCTGTCTAAAATGAGTCTCCTCTAGACAGCAAATAGATGGGTCCTGCCTTTTTATCCAGTCTGAAACCCTGCACCTTTTGATGGGGTCATTAAGCCCATTCACGGTCAGAGTTACTATTGAAAGATATCAATTTAGTGTCATCATGATACCTATTCAGTCCCTGTTTTTGTGGATTGTTCCCTTGGACTTCCTCTTTCTTTTACAGAGTCCCCCTTAATATTTCTTGCAGAGCTGGCTTGGTGGTCACATATTCTTTCAGTTCCTGCCTATCTTGGAAGCTCTTTATGTCTCCTTCTATTCTGAATGAGAGCCTTGCTGGATAGAGGATTGTTGGCTGCAGGTTCTTCTCATTTAGGACCCTGACTATCCTGCCAGCCCTTTCTGGCCTGCCAGGTCTCTGCAGAGAGGTCTTCTGTTAATCTAATATTTCTCCCAATAAAAGTTAGAGATTTCTTGTCTCTTGCTGCTTTAAGGATCTTATCTTTATCTTTGGAATTTGCAAACTTCACTACTAAATGTCGAGGTGTTGAGCGGTTTTTATTCATTTTAGGGGGGGAAATCTCTCTACTTCCTGGATCTGAATGCCTGTTTCCGTTCCCAGATTAGTTAAGTTTTCAGCTATGATTTGTTCAAATACATACTCTGTACCTCTGTGCCTTTCGGCGCCCTTGGGAACCCCAATTAAACATATATTTTTCTTTCTGAGGCTGTCATTTGTTTCCCTTAACCTTTCCTCATGATCTTTTCATTATTTTTCTCTTCTTTCCTCAGTTTCCCTCTTTGCCATCAATTTGTCTTGCATGTCACTCACTCGTTCTTCATTTCCTCCCCCCCCCCCCGTCTTCCTACCTTGATAGAAGCACGAACTCTTCTCACTGTAGCATTCCAGCTGTTCTCTCTTTAAATCTCCTCAGGCCAAATTCCTACATTTTCAGGATGATTTGAAAGTTATCCAGGTAAATTGGTGGGGACAGGAGACTTGGGGACCCTACTCCTCCGATATCTTGCCCCCTCCCCCCTATAGTTCTTTTGAATATATACCTAGGAGTGGAATTGCATGGTCAAATGGTAATTCTGCATTGAAATTTTCGTGAGAAACTGCCAGATTATTTTCCACAGTGGATGAGCCATTTTAACAACTGCATGACCGATGTATAAGGACTTTACTTTCTCTACATCCTCATCAACATTTGCTTGATTATAGCCATCCTACTGTGTGGGAAGTAATGTCTCCTTTTTGTATATTTTTTTATTTCAGTTCGATTTGCCAACATATAGCATAACACTCAGTGCTCATCCCGCCAGGTGCCCTCCTCAGTGCCCATTACCCAGTCACCCCCACCCCCTGCCCACCTCCCCTTCCATAACCCCTTGTTCGCTTCCCAGGGGTAGGAGTCTCTCATGTTCTCTCTCCCTCACTGATATTTTCACTCATTGTCTCTCCTTTCCCCTTTATTCCCTTTCACTATTTTTTTATATTCACCAAATGAATGAGACCATATAATGTTTGTCCTTTTCCGATTGATTTATCTCATTCAGCATAATACCCTCCCGTTCCATCCATGTTGAAGTAAATGGTGGGTATTTGTAGTTCCTAATGGCTGAGGAATATTCCATTGTACACAGACCACAGCTTCTTGATCCCTTCATCAGTCCATGGACACCGAGGCTCCTTCCACAGTTTGGCTGTTGTGGACATTGCTACTATAAACATCGGGGTGCAGGTGTCCCAGCGTTTCACTGCATCTGTAAACTGGAACAGGAAGAAATAGAAACCTGAACAGGCCAATAACCAGGGAGGAAATTGAAGCAATCATCAAAAACCTCCCAAGACACAAAAATCCAGGGCCAGATGGCTTCTCAGGGGAATTCTATCAAACGTTTAAAGCAGAAGCCATACCTATTCTCCTAAAGCTGTTTGGAAAGATAGACAGAGATGGAGTACTTCCAAACTCGTTCTATGAGGCCAGCATCACCTAAATTCCAAAACCAGACAAAGACCCCACCAAAAAGGAGAATTACAGACCAATATCCCTGAGGAACAGGGATGCAAAAATTCTCAATGAGATACTAGCCCATAGGATCCAACAGTACATTAAGAAGATTATTCACCATGACCAGTGGGATTTATCCCCGGGACACAAGGCTGGTTCAACACTCGTAAAACAATCAATGTGATTCATCATATCAGCAAGAGAAAAACCAAGCACCATAGGATCCTCTCATTAGATGCAGAGAAAGCATTTGACAAAGTACAGCATCCATTCCTGATCAAAACTCTTCAGAGCGAAGGGATAGAGGGAACATTCCTCAGCATCTTCAAAGCCATCTACGAAAAGCCCACAGCAAATATCATTCTCAATGGGGCAGCACTGGGAGCCTTTCCCCTAAGATCAGGAACAAGACCGGGATGTCCACTCTCACCGCTGCTGTTAAACATAGTACTGGAAGTCCTAGCCTCAGCAATCAGACAACAAAAGGAAATAAAAGGCATTCAAATTGGCAAAGAAGAAGTCAAACTCTCCCTCTTTGTGGAAGCGATATCTCTTTGAGGTTTCATTTGCATTTCCCAGATGACTAATGAGTTAAAGGACCTTTTTTTCATATGATTTTTGGCGATTTCTGTATCTCCTTTGGAGAAATGTCCATGCATATCCTTTGCCTATTTTGATTTGTCTTTATTTAAGCCCAGGTGGAGCCCAAAGCAGGGCTTGAATTCATGACCCTGAGATCAAGACCTGAGCTGAAATAGAGTCAGATGCTTAGCCGACTGAACCACCCAGGCGGCCCCCTTTGCCCATTTCTTGAATTGAGTAATCTTCTTTCACTTTTATTTTGGTATGATTAACAGATAAAAGCGTTGCATATATTTAGGTTGTACAATGTCATGTTTTCTTTTAAGGTGTTATAATTTGAGGATTTAGTTTTTACATTTACATTATTCTGAATACTTTATTATAGACTAGTTTTACAGGCCACAAGGAAGTAAAAGGACTACATACAGCCTCACAGGAAACAGGCAGGGTGCTGAGGAGGGCTAAGATGAGTCTAGGGCCTTAATGGGTGTATTCCAGGAGGAGGGGGCCCTGCAAGGGAAACCAGACCATCCTTAGAGACTCTGAGAACAAGGGCACAACAAATAAACAGGTCTGGGGCACCCGGGTGGTCCAGAGGTGGAGCGTCTGCCTTCGGTTCAGGGCGTGATCCTGGGGTCCCGGGATCGAGTCCTGCATCGAGTTCCCCACAGGGAGCCTGCTTCTCCCTCTGCCTCTGCCTCTCTCTGTGTGTCTCTCATAAATTAAATAAATAAATAAATAAATAAATAAATAAATAAAATCTTAAAAACAAAGAAACAAACAGGTCTGTGGCTACAAGGACCAGCGTGGGTGGGGGGGGGAGGATCAGGCCTCGTCATGCCTCTGTGGAGCTACTTCCATAACTCTGCTGAAGGGTCGAAGAAGGCCTCGCATCCCTGGGGGAGGGGGCATGTCCATTGGAGTTACCCATCCAGGGGGGGATCCCCACTGTGGGCCCATGGGAGCCTCATGCCAGGTGGTGGGCCCATCATGCCTGGAGGGGTTGTCCTCAGCCCATGGGCGGGGGAAGGCCCCCACAGCCAGGTGGATACTGGGTTTGGGGCCCTTGCAATACTGGCCGTGGCAGCAGCTGCAGTGGCTGCGACATTCTCTTCGTCGTGTGGCCATCACGTGTTGGGATGGCCCACTAACCCTCAGCCTGGCAGACTGGCCCAGCAAGTTTTGCAGGAGCCTGGGGCGTTGGAACAGGGATTTTTGTGCCAGGAGCTGTCCCAATCCCCGGGCTCCCGGCAGCTCGAGCAAGTGGCACTCCGGCCATGCCAGGACCTTTGGGAGAAGATCCCTCTACTGCCATTGAGGCTGGGTTCCCCCTGCAGGCAGTACCAGACCCAGGACTCACTTCTCTGCTCTTGCTGCTTGGTTTGAGTTCTTCGGCGAGGCCTCCCTGAACTCCTCGCAGTCACAGAGGAGCAAATTCACAGGCTTGTTGAAGGCCTCGAAGGCGCTAATGAAAAGATGCACCCCATCCTGTAGGGGACACGCTGCAGCGTCTTGCTGCTCTTGCCCACAGTCACGGGGGTGGCTCTGATGCCTCCAATTCCCGCTGGGTTCCTGGGTTCCCCTCAGCGCAGCCCGCTTCTTGCCACCACCTCCAGATGCATGGCCACAGATGAAGTGGGACGGGGTACAGGCTACTTTCCACCCCGGTGCCAGGCTCTTGAGTTCACCTGAGGACTTAAGATATGAGTGGACTCTGTGTGTGGTGAGAACACTTAAAATCGATTCTTCCAGCAAATTCCAAGTATACAATTTTATTAACTATGGTCACCATGCTATACATTGGCTAATCTCTCATATGACTGCAATTTGTGCCCGGTGACCAACTAATTTCCGCCACCCCCAGTCCCTGGCAACCAGCATCGTTCTTCTCTGGTTTTATGAGTTCAGCGTTTTCAGATTCCACATATAAATGAGATCGCGCCTCTTTGTCTTTGTGTGCAGGGCGTATTTCACTCGGCATACGGTTCTCCGGGTTCATCCAATCGTCACAAATGGCATTTATGACTAAATAAGATCCCATTGTATAATCACCACATTTTCCTTATCCGTTCACCAGTCAGTGGACACTTAGGTCTTGTTCCCATACCTTCTATTATTAATTATGCTGCAATAAACAGGGGAGTGCATATATGTCTTTGAGATCCTGACTTCATTTTCTATGGATATATACTCAAAAGGCAGGCTGCTGGATCATTCAGTAGCTCTATTTTTAATTTTTTTGAAGAATCTCCATACCGTTTTCCATGATGGCTAAACCAACTTCTATTCCCCAGTGTGCAAGTGTTCCCTTTATCTACAACCTCACCAACACTTGCTATCTCCTGCCTTTAAAAAAAAAAAGATTTTAAAAAGCAAACTCTACACTCAACATGGGGTTCAGACTCATGACCCCAAGATCAAGAGTTGCACACTCCACCAGCTAAGCCAGCCAGGTGCCCCATCTCTTACCTTTTTACTAATAGCCTTCCTAACAAGTGTGATGTGATATTTTGTGGTTTTGGTTTGCATTTCCCAGCTCTTCATATACATATTGGCCATTTGTATGTCTTTTTTGGAAAAATATTTATTCAAGTCCTTTGCCCATTTTTAACAGGTTATTTGTTTTTGTTTTGTTTGTTCCTGTTGCATTTGTTCCTTATATATTCAGGACACTAATTTCTTTTTTTAAAGATTTTACTTATTTAATCATGAGAGAGAGAGAGAGAGACAGAGAGAGAACAGAGGCACAGAGACACAGGCAGAGGGAGAAGCAGGTTTTATGCAGGGAGCCCGACGTGGGACTCGATCCCGGGTCTCCAAGATCAGGCCCTGGGCTGAAGGTGGCGCTAAACCGCTGAGCCACCTGGGCTGCCCAGGACACTAACTTCTTATCAGATATATGATTTGCACATTTTCTCCCATTCTGTAGATTACATTTTTCTTTTCTTTTTTAAAAATATTCTATTTATTTATTCAGGAGAGACCCAGAGAGGCACAGGCACAGGCACAGGCAGAGAGAGATGCAGGCTCCCTGCGGGGAGCCGGATGCGGGTCTCAATCCCAGGTCCCCAGGATCACACCCTGGGCCAAAGGCAAATGCTCAACTGCTGAGCCACCCAGGCATCCCTATATTTTTATTTTGTTGATGGTTGGCATTGCTGTATAGAAGCTTTTTAGTTTGATGTAGTCCCACTTGGTTTTTTTGCAGTTTTCTTGTGCTTTTGGTGTCATATCCAAAAAATCATTACCAAGACCAATATCAAGGAGTTTTTCCCTGTGTTTTCTTCTAGGAGTTCTGTGGTTTCAGTCTTATACTGAAGTCCTTACTCCATTTCAAGTTAATTTCCATGTATTGCGCAATACACGGGTCTGATTTCACTCTTTTGCATGTGGATATCCAGGCTTCCCAACACCATTCATCAAGAAGACTATCATTTCCGCATTGTGTGTTCTTGGTGCTCTTGCCAAAGATTAGTTGACCATGTATGTGCAGGTTTATTCCCGGGTTCTTTATTCTAGTCTGTTGGTGTATGTGTCTGTTTTTATGCCAAAACACCACCATGCTTTGATTCCTGTAGTTTTGTGATATCATTTGAACAAAGCCTCCAGCATTGTTCCTTGATTGCTTTGGCTATTTGGGATCTTTAGGATATATTATTCTATTTCTATTTCTGTGAAAAATGCTACTAGGATTTTGATGGGGATTGCATTGAATCTGTAGATCACTTTAGGTAGTGATCATCATTTTGATGAAATTAATTTAATGATACTTCTTTAATGATATTCAATAATAATAACTTAATATTAATTCTTCCAACACATGAACACAGGATATGTCTCCATTTATTTGTGCCTTTTTCTTTTTTTTTAATTTTTTTAAATTTTTATTTATTTATGATAGTTACAGAGAGAGAGAGAGGCAGAGACACAGGCAGAGGGAGAAGCAGGCTCCATGCACCGGGAGCCCGATGTGGGATTCGATCCCGGGTCTCCAGGATCGCGCCCTGGGCCAAAGGCAGGCGCCAAACCACTGCGCCACCCAGGGATCCCTTTTTTTTTAATTTTTTTTAAATTTTTATTTATTTATGATAGTTACAGAGAGAGAGAGAGGCAAATTTGTGCCTTTTTCAAATTCATCAGTATCTTATAGTTTTCAGTGGTACAGATCTTTTGCCTCCTTGGTTAAATTTATTCCTAAATATTTTTTAATCCTATTGTATATGGGAATGTTTATTGTGCCCAAGATTGCAAATCCGAGAAAACCACCAAGGAGCCAACATCGATGCAAGTACGTGAGGGTTTATTAACAAGCTCGAGCTTGGGTCCAAGTGTACCTGACACAGCAGACCAGGGACTTGGACCCCGAGGGGGGTTACAGCTGGGTTTTTCTGGGCTGGTCTAGGGGATTTTCAGAAGGGGTGGAGGAATTTCTTAAGCTCTGTTTTCATTCCAATATGGGACTTTTTGTCTCTATCAAGGGCGTTCTGAGCTCTGTTTTCATTCTGATATGGGATTTTCTGTCAAGGGCATTAAGCTCTGTTCTCATTCTGTTATGGGACTGACTCTCTGTCAAGGGTGTTCTGCGGTTTTTCCTGTAAAGTCCAGCTCTTATTCACAGGGCCCTGAGATGGCTATACTTGTGCTAACGCTAAACTTGAGGTGGAATGGCCTTAATTTTCTCGGCCTCCACATTTCCCGCTCTCAGAGGAACCTAAGGAAGGACCCAATCATGGGTCCAGGCTGGTCTCAGTAACAAGGTCCAGTGGTTGGTACTGCTGTCTGAGTACCATGATCTGAACTGCATTGACTGTCTTTGACAAAAGCAACTAATTTATTGATAATGCAGGGCCCGAGGGTGGGGGGGGGGGGAGGAGGAGGAGGAGGGGGCCAGCTAGGGAAGACAAGGTAGTTAGCCAGGGGGAGTGATTGAATCAGGATTCGAACCAACCTTGTTGCTGTTCCCGTTCTCGTTTTCGCTTAGCCAAACTTTCCCTGACCTTTGCCATAGATTTTCGGACTCTCCCTGAATGGTCAGTGTAGAAACAGCATTCTTCGTTAAGGCAGCATGTGGATCTGCATGTTTAAAATGTAGTCACCCTAAAAAATAAAAAAAAAATAAAAAAAAATAAAAAAAAATAAAATGTAGTCACCCAAGGGAAGGTCTATTTTTTTAATGAAAAACATGATACTGTGGGTTTAAGCCCCCCTTGCTTGGGATCCCTGGGTGGCGCAGCAGTTTAGCACCTGCCTTTGGCCCAGGGCGCGATCCTGGAGACCCGGGGTCGAATCCCATGTCGGGCTCCCGGTGCATGGAGCCTGCTTCTCCCTCTGCCTGTGTCTCTGCCTCTCTCTCTCTCTCTGTGTGACTATCATAAAAAAGCCCCCCTTGCTTGCAAAAGCCTCTCTACAGAATCCTGAAGGTAAAATACAGTTGTTTAGATTCATTCTGATCTCTTCAATTTTGACTCCGACTTCACTAAAAGTAGTGGCACCAGACTCTCCCATTTAATCAACAGACCGATACCAATTCCCTGATCTCGCCTCTGATTGAGCATTCATATCATCATTTATATTACCCAATTTTCTAGTGCAGAGCACAAGTATTTCCTGTAATACCCTCCATTGCATCGCATCTCAAACATAGTCTTTCTTGCCTTTTTTTTTACCTCACCTGTCGCTGCCCATCTGGGATGGCGGGCCTCGCCGCGTGGCCTGCACGTCCCCCCCCGCATTTTTCCTTGCACGCTCCTTCTGTCACTTGCCGACTGACCAGTTACACATTAGCTTAAGCCTTGCTTTCTTTCCTCTTTCTCAGCGGAGAGCAAGCCAGGGGCATGCAAGACCCAAGGCTCAGGTTCTTCCTGTGCGCAATCGCAGTGGAAGCGGTCTTTTGAGCTCATTATCTGGTATGAAGGCCTTTTACAAGGGGAAAACGTCGGTCCTTGCCATTTTTCCTCCAGTGGAACTTGTACCCACCTGTCCGTGTGTGTGTGTGTGTGTGTGTGTGTGTGAAGCGAAGCAGGGGGCAACAGGATGAAACCCCACGTAGGGTAGGGGAGGAAGTGGGGTGATTGGGTGAGATTACTTCTCCCCTTGAGACTTCTATTACCTGCAGTTTAGATTAAATGGCTGATGGGGATTGGTTCTGGCACCAAGCGACAGAGCATAAGCAACATTAGTGGGGTAAGTGAGAAGGCCGCAGTCTTAGCTTTAGGGGATTGTCCTTGTCCGGTTGGCCTTTCCATTCTGGAACAAAGTCCTTGATAACGGCATGTGGGTCAGCGGGCTGGACCCGGGTGTAATCCCACCGACCTTGAGAGCGGTGGGAGTGGTCAGGATCACGATGTAGGGTCCCTTCCAGTGAGGTTGAAGTGTCTGGTGTTGGTATCTCCGCAGATACACCCAGTCACCCGGCCGGTATCGATGGGGGCCCGGGGGTGGCCCAGTCTCGTAGAGGGCCCTCAGCTTAGGCCACACCTGCTCATGGGCTCTTTGTAACATTTGGAGGGAGAAAAGGAGTCGGTGATCATCAAACTCAGCAAGCACCTCAGGTTTTAAATTGGGGAGAACAGGTGGAGGAAGACCGAACATGATCTCGTAGGGAGTCAGTCCCATCTTATATGGGGAGTTCCTCACCCTATATAGGGCGAAGGGGAGGAGAGTCACCCAGTCCCCGCCAGTCTCCAGGGCTAATTTAGTTAAGGTCTCCTTTAATGTTGTATTCCTCCTCTCTACCTGTCCTGAGCTCTGGGGCCTATGTGCACGATGTCATTTCCAATCTGCCCCAAGTACCAGGGCCACCGCCCGTGTTACCTCAGAGACAATCCTGGGCCGTTGTCTGATCCGATCTTAACAGGAAAACCATACTTCGGTGCCATGTCTTCCATCCTTCTGGCTCCCGTGAGAGCACTCCGATGCATTTTGGATAGGACTCGCCGTCCCAGTTCCTCTCGCAGGATGTTGCTGGAGTGTGCGGCCCTCAGGAGTTCGAGGATCGCTGTTTTGTTTCTAATAGTCTTCCCCTCTGCCGTCAGAAGGATGGGGCCCCCTCTCTCTGTAAAGGGCCCCGTGGGTGTGGGCGGTGGCGAGGGCGGACCTGCAGAGGTTTCTTTCTTTCCCTTCCCCCATGGTCAGCGCCTTGGATCAGTTCTGCCCGCTGAGCTGATGTCCCCGCTGCCGCCGGCTCTGCCCAGCTGGTCTCCGTCTCCGTGGTCCCGGCTGCCCCCGCACACCTGACAGTCCGTCCTGACCACATCTTAAATTCCTTTCCAAGGATTTCCCTTCACGAGCCGTCTACACCTTTCTCTGCATTCAGAATTTGTCCCAAGCCATGTTTTTCAGCCAGTCTCATCTAGGACAAGATTGCTTTCTTTTACCTTGAACAAAAATATATTCCCATTTCTCATACTTTTCTTACATATCTCCTTTTCTCCATAGAGAGTTGCTTTCTTTATCTTACTTTAGCAGAGTTTTCCCATTCTTAGGATCCTTAGTCTCCAGCGAAACCCAAGGAGTAGCCGATTTTGAACTGTCACACCAGAACTCTTTGGACGGCAAATTTATGAAACAGTTAAGTACAAAGCCTGTTCACCAACAGATTCAAATCAACATTTCAGCACCTCTTCCTGTTTGGAAAAGACCTAGATGGCCAATGGATTTAATTCCATTTATCATCAAAGTGTACTAAGGTTTCAGGTTACCAAGGACTTTGAGAGGTATCTTAACAATTAATTATGAAAACTTGGAAACAGACAGTTAACCTTCATTTCAGTCTTTTTTTACTAACAAATTGCAAAAAGATAACAGAGCTTATGTGCCCTTCAGTCAACCTCAATAGAATAAAAGTTTCAGGCTTAGTAGTGATAATTTTCAAGACCTGTTTACTATGTCCCACCTGGATCCATTTAAAGTTAATCAATTTGTTCCCCGTCGTCAATTTTTATCTGAGACACCGGTGGGGGAATCTGGAGGGGACAGTGTGAGGTAATCGGTGGTCTTCTCGCTATTCGTCTTCTAAGCCCAGGACAAGCACCTGAATCGGGTGCTCCTCCTTGTTTAGGATTTTTGTTCCTTCGGGGTGGAAGCGAATTTGTGCCCCCATCTTGGTGAGCAAGTCCCGACCTAACAACGGGTAGGGACACTCAGGGATGACCATGAAGGGGTGGGATACCCGGCCCGTGCCGAGATCCCCAGTTCTCCGGGTAGTCCATGAGTACTGTTTGGGGCCCGCGGCCCCTTGCACCCATGAAGTCTTGCTTGCCAATTTCCCTTGGGGTTGTAATAAAGCCGAGTGTTGTGCCCCAGTGTCCACTAGGAATTCAACAGGTTGTCCCTCCACTCTGAGGGTTACCCTGGGCTCGGGGAGGGGTGCCGAACCCCGACTCCCCTAGTCGTCCAGGTCCCCCATCTCCAAGATCTTGGCAGGGGCCTTAGGTCTTTTGTTCAGACAGTCTTTCACCCAGTGGCCCCCTTCCTTGCAATGGGCACATTGGTTTTTGTTCAGTTTAGGGCGCTCCCGACGGGGACCAGGGCCATCCTCCTCACCTGTCCCTGAAGCCAGCTTCTTGAGGTGCCTCCGTCTTTCCCATGGGTCGTCCATGGTTGTGGCCAGCAGGATCTTGGCCAGGTTTCGGGTCTGCCGGTCACTTAGTTTGGTTTGTTGCTCTTCCAGACGGTCTCTATTATTATAGACTTGTTCTGCCACTATCACTAAGTCCTGCAAGCTCTTCTCTCCCAGTGTCTCTACTCTTTGCAATCTCTTTTTAATGTTCAGAGCGGCCTGGTTAACAAAGGCCATGATAGTTGCGGCCTTTGTTTCCGGGGCTTCTGGGTTCCTGGGGGTGCGCTGCCTAAAAGCCTCCATGACTCTAAGAAGGCTGCTGGACTCTCGTCCTTATCCTGTCTCACATCACAGACCTCGGCCAGATGGGCAGGCTTGCGCGGCAGCCTGGAGACCTGCCCTAGAGTCTGGCGTGGACCCGGAGTGTCTCCTTACCTTCAACCGAGTTGTGGTCCCAGGTGGGGCGGGATAAGGGGAAGGCAGTGTTTATGAGGTCTGGGTTTTGAGTCGGCTGTCTGTCCTCCACCAGGACAGACTTCCGGGCTTCCACCTGAATTCGTTCCCTCTCTTTGGTGGTGAAGAGAACCTGCAAGAGCCGTCGGCAGAGCTCTTCATTTCTTTTTCAGATAGTTCATTGCTAATATACAGAAACACGACTTATTTCTGTAAGTTGATTTCATATCCTGCAACTCTACTGAATTCGTTTAAGAATTTCTTGGTGGAAAAAAAAAAGAATTTCTTGGTGGGGGCAGCCCTGGTGGTGCAGCGGTTTGGCGCCGCCTGCAGCCTGGGGTGTGATCTTGGGGTCCCGGGATTGAGTCCCCCATCGGGCTGTCTGCATGGAGCCTGCTTCTCCCTCTGCCTGTGTCTCTGCCTCTCTGTGTCTATGAATAAATAAATAAAATATTTTAAAAAAAGATTTTTTTTGGTGGAGTCTAGGTTTTTCTATGTATGAGACGATGTCATTTGCAAACAGATAATTCAACTTTTTTTTACAGTTTGGATGCCTTTTCTTTTTCTTGCCTAATTGCTCTGCCTACGACTAGCAGTATTATGTAAAATCAAAGTGGTGAGAGTGGGCACCCTTGTTTATTTTCTGCACCTTGAGACAGAGCTTTCAGCTGTTCACCACTGAGGATGACGCCAGCCGTGGGCCTGTGGGCCGTGGCTTTTATTACGTTGCGGTACATTCGTATCCTTCATTTCGTTAATGCGGCGCATCACGTCGATTGATCTGCGGCCGTCAGACCACCCTTGCATCCCTGGAAGAGACCCCACTGCATCAGGGTGCAGGATGATCTTTCCATGGTGCCGTTGCATTTGGTTCGCTGGTGTTTTCCTGAGAATTTCACATCTGTATTCATCAGGGATGTTGGCCTAGAATCTCATTTTGTTGTGTGTCCTTGTCTGGCCCTGGTATGGGGTAGTGCTGGCCTTATGAAATGGATCCGGGTGTGTTCCGTCCTCCGAAATCGCTTGGAAAAGTTTGCGAAGGATTGGTAAAACTTCTAAGTTAAATGTTCCGTAGAATTCACCCACGTAGGTTTTCAGGCTTTCGCGGGTGGGAGGGACGGACGCAAGTCATCAGCAACCGGGGCTCGGCCGGCGGACACACATAGGGCCCGGAAAGGTCCGTCCCGTTGAGGTGACTCTGGCGTGCTGGGGCTGCAGGGGGTGCGAGTCGCAGTGGCCTTCGGGGAGCAGATGCGCGTGTGCAGGAGGCCGGGGCCCCGGGTCCCGGGGCAGGAAAGGCAGGGGCACAGAGCAGCCTGTAGGCGCGTCGTGGCGCTGACGGCGTCCTTCGCTGGTGGCTCCCGCCGTCGTCAGGACGGGGACCGGCTGGAGCAGAGGTGGCGCCTCCAGGCGTCCGCGGGGGGCCGGGCCAGGGAGCGCACGGAGGCATCGCAGGCCTCCCACCACCCATAGGCCACAGGGCCCAGTCCCGGGGGTGTCTTTGGCCGCAGAGCCAATGGGCCAAGTTTTGGCAGCAGGTGCAGCTTATTTATTTATTCATTCATTCATTCATTCATTCATTCATTCATTCATAACTCAGGGACACAAACTTCTTTGCCTTGTGGATGACAGCCAGCTGCTTTTCTCTGAGCGACGGCATGTTTGTAGAAGTGCCCGCAGCAGGCAGGCATCTGGGGCTTGGGGGGCACCCCGCACCCCACCTGCTGGGCAGCCGCCGGTGGAAGCTCTCAGCAACCAAGGCACTGTTCATACGCCAAGAACTTCGGATCTCAGACGAGAATCTCCAACACTCCGTGAACATGCATGGTCTGGACACGTCCTAACAGCAGGGACACGTGTTCACAGCACACGGCCAGGGGCCCAAGCCTCCATCACACCGCAAGGTCTCTCTTTTTTTAAGATTTTATTTATTTATTCATGAGAGACACAGACAGGCAGAGACCCAGGCAGAGGGAGAAGCAGGCCCCATGCAGGGAGCCCGATGCGGGACTCGATCCCAGGACCCCAGGATCACGCCCTGGACTGAAGGCGGCGCTAAACTACTGAGCCACCCGGGCGGCCCTGCAAGGTCTCTCTAAACCCTTTTTGTCTTCACTTCACAAGTCTTGCCCGAACTCTCAGAGGGCTTGTAGGCTTGGTTTCTGCTCCTTGTGGCGGGGGCCTTTGGCGTCACCTCTGAGGCCCCATTGCCGGAACTGCAGTCGAGAACGTTCGCTGAGTTTTCTTCTAGGGTCTTCCTGGTCTGAGCTCCTGGACAGGGCCTTTGCTACTCTTCGGGAGGGTAGTTGAGTCTGGCTGCTACGGTCATTCCACTCCGTGTCCACCGGAGTCAGTGTCGTCGGTGGGGACAGGCGGCCCCCGGGCAGGAGCAGGCCGGCGGAGTGCGGAATCGGTCAGGGGGCTGCCCCTACTGTGTTCCCCTTTTGCCAGGTCGTCCTGCCATGGGCCGGCCCTGCCGGCTGTCCCCATGTCTAGGCCCGGCCGGCGCCCCCGGTGGAACTTTCCCACATTCTGTTGCAAATGACGTGGGTCCCTATGGCTCTGCTCTGCGGCCCTGGGGCGCCGCGGGCAGCTCCTGTCCGGTGACAGCCATCAGAAGGGACAAGCACCCACTGCTGGCTTCAACATGGATGGACCTGGAGGGTATTGTGCTGAGTGACGTAAGTTGGAGAAGGACGATCATCATATGGTCCCATTCACTCGGGGAATATAAAAATTAGTGAA
The DNA here is from genome assembly GCF_003254725.2 of Canis lupus dingo. Classification (NCBI taxonomy): domain Eukaryota; kingdom Metazoa; phylum Chordata; class Mammalia; order Carnivora; family Canidae; genus Canis; species Canis lupus. The sequence continues at coordinate 123,867,680 of NC_064281.1, read as the reverse complement.
AGGGATCATAGGGGAAAGGAGAGAAAATGAGTGGGAAATATCACTGACGGTGACAGTCCCCACCGCCCCGTGGCCTCGTTGACAGGTGGCGGTCCCTCCTCCCACGGCGGCGGCTCGGTGGCCAGACTGAGCCCATGCACCCCCTGGTCACCGACTGCGACACTAGAATCCAACCCAAAGACCCTGCTGGAATACAGCGGCCATCCCCACAGCTTCTCCTTCCTCTCCGGTCCAGGGTCCAAGTTGGGGACACGTGTTGTACTCAGCTGTCGTGTCTGGAACGTCTTTCTGTCCCGGGAAACTCCTCGGCCTTGAGCTACTGTTCATGTCCCTGACACTGAAGCCAGCCATCAACCTGTCTCGGCATGGGCTGGTGACTGTCACCTGAACCAGCCACCACTCCGAGCCCGCCCAAGGGGGACTGTCCGGTCCAATCATTCCTCCCGCGTTGAGGAGTTGACCCGCCTCTTCCTTTTATCAGCGTGGACTCACATTCCTGCATCACTCGAAGTATGACAGTCCTTTATCTTGATACACGAGTTGTCCCACGTTGGGCCAGCGGGAGCCCCCAAAGGCGGGGCCAGTTTGTTTCCCTAAATGGTTCCAGAAGATGCTCTGGGCATGTGCTGGATGCCCTGCGCCCCGCCCCGCCTCGAGCCATTGCCCCCAGGCCCACGGTTGACCTTCAGGGAAGGACGGCCTTCGAGAAGCAACGGCTCGTGACAGCCATGTCCCCAGCTCCTGGCTGGCCCTCTTCTAGTCCTGGTAGTGGGCGGACTGCACAAAAGTGCTACGTGCACACACACACACCGTCTGTGCACATGCATTTTTTTTTTTTTACCTTTGAACGAATTCCATGTTCTACTTCTAATTTCAATCCAGTCTCTCGAGGTTCACTCTACCCTGCCTCTATTCACGTTCGTGAGTTCTTTTCCTGACACTGAGAATCCTCACTCCTGCCCTCACTATTTGTACAATCGAGTGACTTGTTTAATGGACTGATGGTTGGCTCTCTCCTCGCACAACTTTCACCAGATTTCCCCCCTCCCAGGCCTTCGTGCGGTGATTCCAGCTGTTTTCCCAGCCGCCAGGCACTGACACCTGCACGTGCTCACCTTTGCCCCCACCTGCCTCTTACGAGTGACCGGGTTACACAAAGCATTTCAAGCTGCCGTACCTTGAGGCGCCTGGGTGGCTCGGCGGTCGAGCATCTGCCTTCGGCTCAGGGCGTGATCCCCGGGTCCTGGGATCGAGTCCTGCCTGCTTCTCCCTTTGCCTGTGTCTTTCATAAATAAAATCTTTAAAAAAAGTTTTAAAGTGGAAAGGGAGGTGGGCGGGGGGGCTGGGGGGACTGGGTGATGGGCACTTGACTGGATGAGCACTCGGTGATATGCTCTATGTTGGCAAGTTGAACTCCAAAAAAAAAATTAAAAAGATTTTATGTTAATAACTATAGAGAGAGATTTAAGGAGTTACCAAATGAAAAATCCCATTAAGAGACAAAAAAAATTTAGAAAGCTGTCATAACTCTATCAGTGTAAATAGTTTTGAAGGTGATGGAGATGTTGATGTCTATTCGGTTTCTGATTTGTGCAAATGGCTGTTCCATTCACTGAGGTAAGAAATATTCCCTAATATGGTTTAGACTGAAAAGCAGGAGGGCAGCTTTAGATGTATTGAGAGAGCCAGTGGAGACAGGTAGGAAGCAGGGGGAAATGTGGATCTAGAGTGCATGCAGAGGTGTGGATGGAGCCATGGAGGTCTGTGGACTCCATACGGGTGAGCAGCAATAGAGAAGCCAACACATGAGTTTGAGAAGGAGCAGCTGGACAAGGGGAAAACCCGAAAATAGCAGAAGCCAAGAGAAGTAGATTTCACAGAAGAGTGGCCACTTGTGTCAAGACTCAGAGGTCCACTAAGGGCATGAACAGCACCTGTTGATGCTCACTATGGGGAGGTCATGGGTGACCTTGGCAGCAGTAGTTTGAATGGGGTGACACGGACAGACGTCAGAAGGCAATGACTTGAACGAATAGGAAACGACAAAACAGACAGAAGGCAGGTGTACATATTGTTCCTCTCAGTCTTGGCTGTGATTGAAAACCGAGAATCTACCGACCACGGGACACAGGGTTGTGCGGGGAGCGCAGGATTTTGCGTGAAGGAAGCCCAACTGGTGCTGGTGGGAAAGTGATGATACATCTTCTTCACATCACTGTTCCTTGTGACGCTCAACACCTTTCAAGACGGAACACTGGGATAAAAGGAACCTTACTGGTGACCCACTGTTGCCTGACAAATGAAAAAAAAAAAAAAAAATGAAGCCCAGGAAAGGAAAGGGATGTGTGCTCACCATCGGCCTGTAAAAACATCCAAATCGTTTTATTCCTCTTGGGTTTTCTTTTCAGCACTCTTATTTCACAAATTAAGAACCATTCCTCCTAGTTCCTTATGTAATCCATCTAACTCTTTATTTTGTAATAATTATGGATTCACAGGAAGTTGCAAAAATAGTACAGCGAGTCCCATGTACGCTTTGCCCAGTTTCCCCCAGTGGTAAGCTCTTCCATCGCTACAGTACTTCAAACCCGACATACTGACAATGGCACGACACGGCTAACTCGACTACAGACCCCATTCACTTTCACCAGATTTCACATGCATTCATCTGTGGGTGTGTGTAGGTCTACGGAGTTTTAGCCCAAGTAATGTGATCAACACCATAATCAAGATTCAGAACTGTTCCATCAGCACAAAGGAACTCCCTGTTATCCCTTTATAGTCGCACATATCCCATACCCCCTCCAGTCCCTATCCCTGGCAATCATTATTCTTTATTTCTATAATCCTGTCATTTCAAGAATGCAACCATGGAGTACGGGACCTGTTGAGACTGGCCCTTTCATTCATCATGATACCCTTGAGGTCCACCCAAGTTGTGTGAATCAAAGTTGTCCGTTTCTCCTCATTGCAGAGTAGGACTCCACAGTACAGATGTTTGGTTTGATCACTCACTCGATTGCAGGACATCTGGGTTATTTCCAGTTTTTAACTATTACAAAGAAAGCTGCTAAGAATATTCGTGTGCAAATTTTTGTGCCATCATAGCTTCTCATTATTTTGGGATAAATATCCAGGAGTGTAATCGCTGGGGTGTATGATACAAGGATGTTTGACTTTATTAGAAATTCCCAAACTCTTTTGTAGAGTAGCTGTACCATTTAACATTCCTATAAGTAAGGTACGAGAGATCCAGTTTGTACACTCGACAGCATCTGGTATTTTTGCTATTTTTTCTTTAGCCATTCTGATAAGCATGTAATCATAATTCATTGTGGTTTTCATTTGCGTTCCCTGATGACTACTCAAGTTCAACATCTCTTCATGTGCTTACTTGCCATCCATACATCCTCTTTAGTGAAATGTCTATTCGCGTCTTTTGCTCATTTTCGATTGGATGGGTTTTTTACTGTTGACTTTATATAGTCAAGTTTGATCAGACATATGGTTTGCAAATAAGTTCTGTCAAAAATTTCATCCTCTTGATTTGTTTACACAGCAAAAGTTTCTCATTTTGATGAAGTCCAGTATATCATTTCCCTTTTAGGACTGTGCTTTTGTAGTGAAGGCCAAGAGCTTGTTGCCTAGCCCCAAGATCCTGATGTTTCTTCAATGATTTTTTTTCCTAAAAGTTTTATAGCTTTACGTCTTAAATCTAAGTCTATGATCTGTTTTGAGTTACTTTCTGTCTAGGGTGTGCAGTTTAGGTCAAAGTTCATTGTTTTGCCTATGGGTGTCAATTGCTCCAGCATAATTTGTTGAAAAGACTGTCTATCCTTACTCCATTGAATTGCTTTTACACCTTTGTCAAAAGCAGGTGGGTATATAGCACACTGTCTGGATTACTGTAGCTTTAGAGTGAGTCTTGAGGTCAGGTAATGGGAGTCCTCCAGGTTCTTCAAAATTGATTGAGCTTAATTGATTGTAAACCTGGATATTTTCATTTTTCCTATAGGGAAAGAAAAGAATAGAGAAGGATTGTGGCTGTGGGAAATAAAGGGAAATATAGCACTTATACCCCATATGCCCTTATGCTAGTGGTATGCCTTTGAATTAGCTGGGGAGTTCCTGAAGATTTCTAGCTTCCACCCCCAAAGAGAAAGTCTGACCTCCAAGTGATTCTCATGCAGGTGGGCTATACCTTGAAACGCGAAAAACAATCTTGGGAGAAACAAGAAGGAAAAACCAAAACCAAAACCAATCGTTTGTTGTTAACTGTTGGGATGGTTTTCTTTCCACTGGCTCCAACACCCACATAAATTTCTAGGATGCAATAGGCCTCTTTTTTTTTTTTTAAAGATTTTTATTTATTTATTCATGATAGTCACACACAGAGAGAGAGAGAGGCAGACATAGGCAGAGGGAGAAGCAGGCTCCATGCAGGGAGCCCGATGCGGGATTCGATCCCGGGTCTCCAGGATCGCGCCCTGGGCCAAAGGCAGGCGCCAAACCGCTGCGCCACCCAGGGATCCCTCTTTTCTTTTTTTTAAAGATTTTATTTATTTATTCATGAGAGACACAGAAGGCAAGGGAGGCAGAGACACAGGCAGAGGGAGAAGCAGGCTCCATGCAGGGAGCCCGACACGGGACCCGATCCCAGAGCCCCAGGACAATGCCCTGGGCCAAAGGCAAGGCACTAAACTGCTGAGCCACCCAGGGATCCACATGCCTGACTCTTTTCTGAAGACACACTTATCTTTTGTGGTTTTACATAGAAAGAATAATGCAAAAGAACGTGCTAAAACGTGATTTTTTGTTACATCCTAAGTCCTTAATGTTTCTGGAAAAAGCATATTTATATTAAAATGGAAGTTCCTAGGAAAATTCGATCTGCTCAATAGAATTTGCTTCAGAGTCAAATATGCTAGCACTCATCATCTATTTGGTTAGGAAGGGCACCCACATAGATTCAGCCTTCGACAGGTATCTCGGAATACCTCATATTTTAGAGATCAAGAAGGAAGACGCATGCCTCTCAGTGCGAGCTAAGAGGAGGCAGGGTGCTAATGGGCCACCTTCACTTCCTGCCACTCACTCCAGTACAGTCATCTACTTATCCAACATAAGCATCAGAACTACAACACCGAAACAGGAAATACTCTTCTTCCTTTAGCTTATTCTAGGGAATGTGTCTAAAATTGAAAATGAAAACTTCAGAGTTAAACAAGGGAGAAGCCAATATTTAAAATATGCTCCTAGGCGGCGCCTGGGCAGCTCAGTGGGTTAAGATCCTGCCTCCATCTCAGGTCATGAGCCCACGGTCCAGCCCCATGTCGGACTCCCTGCTCAATGGGGAGGGGGTTTGCTTCTCCCTCACCCTCTGCCGCTCTCCCTACTTGTGCTCTCTTGCTCTCTGTTGCTCTCTCAAATAAATAAATAAATAAAATATTAAAAATAAAATAAAATAAAAATGCTCCTAGGACATTTTATTACAAGATGTCCTTGCCAATGTACCTCTCATAGCCTTTTTTAAAAAAACACTTTAATGTCGTACTTAAAGAATCTTCATATGTACTTTGGAGCCCAGTGACAGGTAAGAGGGTTCACTGAGCCCTAATGGAACTTTCAGGAAGGCATCTTGTTTTTGTTTTTATTACATCATTAAAATTCGTCCACTGGGAGACAAAGAGAGCTGCTCCGTTGGCTGCCTACACATGAGGGGAGTGAATTTTCAGACCACGCATGACATACAAATTGAAAAAGTTTGTTTACCACATTGGTCTCCGACTTTATTCTAGAGAAGAGAGTTCTTGCATAAGCTCTTCCTTTTCTTGTTGCAATTCCTGTAAGTGCTGCTGGTTTTGCTCCAGTCTGTCCTCCAACCACTGCAGGAGAGGCCCGCTGACGGCTGACATTTGACTGCACAGATTCTTGGTAAACACTTCAATAGGAAAACACAGAAGAGGTAACACTCCACCACCAATAGCCCCCCCAACAGTGAGCTCCTGAAGAAGGAACTGGGGCAAGAGGCAGGACGAGCAGATGATTTTATATCGCTAGCCAGGAGAAAGAAGAGCTGAGCAAAGAATACACCGATTTTAGGCCATCCTGAATGCCCCTGGGTCCACAAGCTATGCCGAGGGCGGCAAGGTAGCCAGCTCTTTACCCCCTCACGCAGAAGGGCTCAGAACCATAGGCCTCCTTCCCCAGCCCGCGGCCTCTGCACCGTGTAGATGACAAATGACCACAGCCCCCAGGTAGCTACACCTCTGCTTTCTGCAACTTAGTTTTCCCCAAATCCACTAGGAACATGGCTCAAATGTTTTGTAGCTTTAAGAAATAAATACATTAATTCAACTCACCTAAAAGCTACTCTTTTAAAATGAGGGAAAAACAGTGAGATGAAGAAAAAGGGAGTTACCATTTTTCGTGTTCAGCTTCATGGTGAGACAAAGATTCTAATTTTAAAACAAATTCTGCCTAATGGAAATATCTTTTTCTCCTTCATCATACATGACTTATTGAGGGGCGCCGGGGTGGCTCAGTCAGTGAGGCGTCTGCCTTTGGCTCAGGTCATGATCTCAGGGCCCTGGGATCGAGTCCTAGGGCCGGCTCCCTGCTCAGTGGGGAGTCTGCTTCTGCCTCTGCTCCTCCCCTTGCTTGTGCTCGCTCTCTCTCTCTCTCTCTCTCTCAAATAAATAAATCTTAAAAAATCAAATGAAATGAGCTTAAAGGGTATAATTTATAGATAATAAAATGACCCCATTTAGAGTGTACAGTTAGTTCAATGAGTTTGGACAGGTGTGCGCCTGTGGTAAGCATCCCTAGTGAAGAAAGAGCTTCTCTGTCAGCCCGGAGGCCCGTCTGCAGTCACCTCTAACCGAGCAGCTGTTGAACCGCTTGCTGTCAGCACAGACTACTTGGGCCTACTCTTGAATGTCATATAAACGGAACAATGGAGTATGTAGCATTTAGTGTGATCCGGCTTTCACTTGGCATGATGCCCTTGAGGTTCACCCAGGTGGTTCATGTAGCTGCAGGTCTTTCTGTTGTTGTGGTTGTTTTAAAGACTTTTTATTTATTTATTAGAGACCCAGAAAGAGAGGCAGAGACACAGGCTGAGGGAGAAGCAGGCTTCCCGCAAGGAGCCCGATGTGGGACTTGATCCCGGATCCCGGGATCATGGCCTGGGCCAAAGGCCGACGCTCAACCGCTGAGCCACCCAGGAGTCCCAGGTCTTTTTGTTGTTGAGCAGTACTCCACTGTACGGAGCAGGCGCTCAGATCTTTCCTGAATGAATAAACTACCAAACAAAGAACTGTCCCAACACTATTCAGTGGATAACCCATCCTTTTTTTACTGATTTAAAGTAATAGCTTTCTTAAATATAAATTATTATATACACATGGGCCCATTTGTGGGCTCTATTCAGTTCTGATTTTTTTTTAACAAATTTTGTTTATCTTTTTTAAGACTTTATTTATTCATGAGAAACAGAAAGAGAGAGACACAGGCAGAGGGAGAAGCAGGCTCCATGCAGGGAGCTCGACGTGGGACTCGATCCTGGGACCCCAGGATCACGCCCCGGGCCAAAGGCAGTGCTAAACCGCTGAACCACCCAGGCTGCCCTACTGATTTATTTGTTCATTTTTTAGTTAATATCATACTATATAAATTATTGTGGCTTGAGAGCAGTAATTTAGTGACTACATGTCATATATTACCAACTTTTAATTCTTTGTCATATTTACCTCCAGATAGAAATGAGAGATATACCAAGCCATCTCTTCTTTTCATCTCAAAGTAATGGCCTATAATACTTGAAAGCCTCCCCTTCTTCCTCACTGGGGACTTCGCCAGTCACTGGGGAAGGCTACACAAAATGGCCTGGGAATCAGGGTTATCCAAAGAGAAGGTATGAGAGGGTAGGGGTGTCTGCTGGAGAAAAGTGATTCAGTGTATATCCTGCATTGAGTTTTCTGCTCCTTGGCCTTGTATAGGAATCCCTCTCTGTTTATTGACATGAAAAGAGTTCTTCCTTCCCACCTTCCCTTTTATCTGTCTATCCATTTCTTTCAACTGCCACCATAATAGGCTGGTGGTGGTGTGCTGGAGCCAACTTAGATCAGCTCATGAAAGCCAACTGTTGAAAGTTCAAAAGTCTGTGAGCTGGTTGAGGTCACATTAGTTGTTTGAAATCAGCCATGGTAGGAGTATTACACCATGGAAACTGGCAAAGAGAAAAAATCAGGGCCCTTCCTCCTCCCTGAGAGCTGGGTGTTAAACAGGTACCCCCGAGAAAGTCACTCATAAACCTCATTCCAGTCTTTCCTCCAGTCTTAGTCCAGGTAGCATATACAGTAAAGGGTCCGCAGGGTTCAAAACAAAAGTTGGGAGCAGGATTAATGAATGGCAAAGCTCTTGGAAAAGGAAATTCAAGGAGAACTTGAACCTATCACGTCAAGCCCTTAAACTAAATTTGTTTCTGTCAGCTGAGTGTTTCAGGAATCACTGACTATATTCTAGAAAAAAAATCTTACCGGAGCCATTGTGGATCTTGGTTACAGAGTCCAGATGTGTGAGGCTAAAGGGATAAAATAGTTTAGGTCAGTAGCAAGGCAGCAGTGAAGGGCAAACAAAATGGTCACAGACTATGTAACAAAATGATAAACTGCACCAGACCTTTCCGAATTGGATCAGATGAATATGTATCATTTAAATTCCATGACAGTTATATTTTTCATGATTAGGGGGATGTAATTTTATAGAACTTCAAGAGAACTCAGAGATTATCTGAAATTACTGTCTCTCACATCACCTAGTACACTTTTATTGGGCAAGACCCAGTGCTTGGCAGTAGGGCTAAGATGTTGCCGGGTTTTTTTTCGTTTTGTTTTGTTTTGTTTTTAACAACCAAAAAGTATCGTTGCCCTTGAAGGATCCAAAGAGCAGGAGAGACATGAATGTCAAACAGGTTGTTAACACGCTCTCTCACAGGGAGCGTGTTAGGAAAGGGCATTCAAGAAGAGAAGAGGGAGCAGGCCCTGCGAAGTCAAGATGAGAGAGGAGGGAGGACTCTACCTGTGGATCCTCCTATATGCATCCTGCTCCTCTTGGCACAGGATCTTGGGCAGCTCAACTGCGGATTCAAGGCATACTTTCCCAATGGTTACGTGAGGTACAATATGGATTGGGATTTCAATCCTCTCATACCTGCAAGACAATCAATTCGAGTCAGTTTTATGTTTGTTTCTAGCTTTATTTTGGTATAATTGACAAAAAGGAACCATATATGTTAAATTGATGTTTTGATACTGATATTTTGAGTAAAATGATCACCACACTCAAGCTAATTAACATATCCATCACCTCACATAGCCACCATTCTATGTGTGTACGTGTGTGGGAAGAATACTTGAGGTCTACCTCCTTAGAGAACTTCAAGTATATAATACAGTCCTGTTAACTGTAGTCCCCGTGTTGTGCATTAGGTTTCCAGAATTCGGGATGCCTGGGTGGCTCAGTCAGTTAAGTGTCTGACTCTTGGTTTCAGCTCCGGTCACAATTTTGCAGTTGTGGAATCGAGCCCCACATCAGGCTCTGTGCTCGGCACAAAGTCTGCTTCAGATTCTATCACCCTCTTCCTCTCCTTCCTGCGCGCTCTCTCTCTCATAAATAAATAAATAATCTTTTTAAAAAATTCACAAATACTTGCATTTTCATGCTGGAGTGGGAGAAACAGACATGCTTGTTGACATGAGGCCAACCCATCTACCTCTACCTACTCTCACCCCCAATATACCTAAACTCCACCTAATGGTGGGTTCAGTGGACCATCCAGGTTGAGGGCCCCTGGCACTGTGAGGCCTCACTGGCACATGGTAGTACAGCAGCCTTAGATCTAGCTCTCCCCTCTCTCTTTCCCACCCAGCAGGATATGTCTGGGTTCCGTACCACAATACAGGTAGAACATAAATAATGGAGACTTACAAGCAGCCCTCCTCACACCCAAGTAGGTGGGGAGAAACTCATGAAAGAGTATGACATAGCTACTTTGTTCTGCAGAAGGCCCTATAACTACCGATGATTCCAAAAATCATGAAGAAGTCAGTCTCTGGCTGCTGTTAGGGTATGTAATATAGGGTTTCCTACTGAGTTTGGCAGGACCAATGAGCAGAAATGGTTCCAGTGGTCCACTGAGAATATTCACACATTTTCATAAGCTCCAATAGCTGGAGCTCCTGTCAGTTTACTCAAAACTACAATCCCAGGACCTATGTAGGTAGACACCCCAAGCTTAGGACAGAGTCTGCTTTTGCTAATGAACTACAGTTGGCCCTGGAACAACACAGGTTTGTACTGCAGCAGGATGCGCATTTTAAGTACGTGGCTTTTTTACACTCCAGTACTCTAACTGCATTTTCACTTCCTCATGATTCTCTTAGCAACATTTTCTCTTCTCTAGCTTACTTTATTGTAACAATATGGTATACATACAACATACAAAGCATGTGTTGATTGTTTATGTTATTGCATTAGGCTTCTGGTCAACAGGCTATTAGTACATGTTTTTGGAGAGTCAAAAGTTACATGTGGGTTTTTGACTACACAGGGGGTTGGCATCTCTAGGCCCTCTGTTGTTAAAGAGTCAACTGCAGATGGTTAAAATCATTCCAATTGAGAGCAACTACACCTGGGCCAAATAAAATAGCTTGTGTTTCCTGATATGTGTCACAATTTCACAGGCACATTTACTTTGTGAAAATTCATGGAGCTGATCTGTGCTGTGGATGCGTAGGGGTCTTCACTTTGTGAAAACTGATTGAGCTGGACATTTATAATTAGTGCGCTTTTCTGTATGTGTTATACTTCAACTGAAAAGCTAAAATCAACCAACCAAACTAAGTTTCTAACAAAGAAGCTCTAGAATTTGCTGGAGCTCACAGGGTCAGAACATATATATTAATAAGTCTAGAGCTGAAGGGATGTTCAACAATTATTTATTAGCACCAGGGGTACAGGGGTAAAAGGGAACCCTTTCTTTCAAGGATCTTACAATGTTAATCGAGAGACAAAATATTAAAATGCTGTAAGTAATACGATGAAAGAAATATAGGATCCTATTTAGTTCTCAAAAGGTGTACTTAGCTGGGGTAGTATTGGAGATTGAGGAGTTTCAGAGAAGCATTCCTTAATTTGAGCTTAGTTCCCCAAAATGAGTAGGCAATAGCCAAGTAATAAAAGGGCAATGGATGCTGTAGGCAGAGTAAGCCTACATATGAGAGAGAGTATGGCTGCAGAAACAGGCAAACCATGAAGGGCTGCAGGTTTGGAGCTTTCTTCTGAGGGCGTTGGGGAGCAGGACCACTTTAGCCAGGCTACATCACAGATACCATATTGGAGGGAAGGAAGACTGGAGCACAATGAGTGGGTGAAGTGGAAACCAAAATTAAAGGAGTTTTTTAAAAATAATGAAAATGAAAATACTATCTCAGTATCTGTGAGATATATTTCAAGTGGAGGTCAGTGGAAAATTCATAGCCTTTAGCACTTAGATATCAATGAGGGACCAAATATATATTAATTAAGTCCCTAATTCCAAATGCTAAGATAAAGCACAATGAAATAACCAAAATAAAACATAAGGAAGGAAAAAATGAGAGATAAAAGAAAAATTAATGAAGTTGAGAAAAAATAATCAAATTAATAAAAATGATTGTTCTGGAGAAAATTTACAGAAGAGACATACCACTGGCTAACATAATCAAGGGCGGGAGGAAGGAAGAAGCACAAATATACAAAATATGAAATGATGAGGAGGAGATGACTATTAAAATACAAGGGATGTAAAATACCCTAAGGGACTATCTGGCAGACACATGTCTCTGCAAATAAATTTGAAAACAAGACAAAATGGATGATTTCTTAGGAAAATACAATTTACTAAAATTGACCTCATTAGGAAAGAAAACGTAAACGGACTAATTCCCATAGCAAACAGAGAAATACATCAAAGATGGGCACTGAGGGGGGCACTTGGCGGGATGAGCACTAGGTGTTATGCTAGATGTTGGCAAATTGAACTCCAATAAAAAAAATTAAAACAAAAGCAAAAAGAACAAGTCATGATCTCAGGGCCTTAAGATCAAACCTCACAATGGAGCCTGCTTGGGATTCTCTCTCTCCCTCTGCCCCTCCCTGGTATGCAATCAATCAATCAATCAATGAAAAAAAAAGAAATACATCTTTGAAATACCCTCTCCCCCACCATAAAAGGCCCTGTTCCTTTCTTAGGGGAATATTCAAAGAATACATTGTTCCCAATGCTACAAACATTGCACAGGAGCCTTAAAAATGAAAGAAAACACAAAAACAATTCTTAGGAAACAAGTACAATATGGATTAACTAGGCCTGAAAAAAAAGAGTACAAAAAATCCAGAATTCTAAATTCATGATTATTTATGCAAACATGCTAAACAAAATATGAATGAGTAAAGTCTGATATCATACTAAGGCAACCTAGCAGGATTTTTTTCAGGAAGACAAGCTTGGTTCAATAGTAGGAAATCTGTTAATATAGTACATCATATTGATAGATCTGAAGAAAATCGTAATTGCCCAAATACCGAAATATCCAACAAAATTCAACACTCACTCCTGGTTAAAACACAGAACAAAAGAGGAAAGTAGGAATGTAGGAATGTATACTTTGTTAGTATGAAAAAATATGTGAACCTGAGTCCTGAATACAGTCTTACGTAAGAGTCAGGCAGCACAGGGATTTCCCCGAGGATCATAAACAAGCAAGACCGCTTGCTACTTCCACTGCTCTTTAAACGTCGTAGAGTAGATGCAAGTCAATACAGTCACACATAAGGAATCAATTAGAGCCAAAGAAATTGAAGAAGTGCAGCTATTTCTATTTACAGATGAGATATGATTTTTATCTGGAAAGCTCTGAAGAACCAAAGGTAAAATTAACTGAAAGAATTAAGGAATTCAGGAAGGTACACACAGCCCTCACATATATAAACATTAAAAGGATGGAAAAAACAACCCCCAAAAAGAATCTCATGTGTACACAACCTCCCTCCCATCTCAGACCCTCCAACATGCTGTTTCCTCTATACCCGGGGCTCCTCCCCAGTTTTACTTGGCTCACTTCTACTCCTCCAGAAACCAGCCTAAGGACGCTTTCTTCAAATGCCATAATTTTATTTATATGTGGAATCTAAAAAGCAAAATAAAACAAAACTAATAGACACAGAGAACAGAGTGGTGGTTGCCAGAAAGGAAGGGGTCGGGGATTGGGCAAAATGACTGTAGGGGATCAAGAGGTACAGACCTCCAGTTATAAAAGAAGTCCTGGGGATGTGATACACAGCATGATGACTAGTCTGTAATACTGAATTGCATGTTTGGAAGTTGCTAAGAGAGTCGATCTTAAAAGCTCTCATGATAAAAAAAAAAGATTTTATGACTGTGATGAGGGATGGTAACTAGACTTATCGTGGTGATCTTTCCACAGTGTACACAACTGTCAAATCATTATGTTGTACACCTCAAACTAATATAATGTTGCATGTCAATTATACTCTGGTAAAGAAAAAAATGCTTTCTTCAGCAAAGACTTCCTTGACTGTTCGGCAACAAAATAATTGTCTTTTTTTTCCCCTATTTTTCCAACTTTATTAAGATATAATTGATATACAGTATGATGCAAGTTTAAGGTAGACAAGGTGTTGATTTGATACACTTAGATACTGCAAAAGGATTACCACCATAGACTTGGCCAACACCTACATTATGTCACATGATTATTCCTCTTTTGTGGTGAGAACATGTAAGTTTTACTCTCTTTTCCAATCCTGGTACCCAAGCCTCATCCTTTACCTATTATAAAAATCAATCTCTGGGGGAGGAACCCATTCAGAGTGTGTATGCATGTGTGTATGTGTGTAAAATTTTTTAGAGCAGTTTTAGGTTTACAGCGAAATTGAGAGGAAGGTACAGAGACGTCCCCATACATGCATGATATCCCCTATTAGCAACATCCTGCACTTGAGGGTCATATATTAATAACTGATGAACCTACATTGACACAGCAAAGTCCATAGTTTACATCAGGATTCACTCGTGGTGTTGTACATTCTGTAGGTTTTCACAAACGTATAATGGCATGTATCCACTATTTTAATATCATACAGAATAATTTCACTACCCTAAAAATCTGCTATGCTCCCTATCCAACCCTCTCTCATCCCTAACCCCTGGCAACTACTGATATTTTTAGTCTCCATAGTTTTGCCTTTTATAGCAGGTCTTATATTTGGAATCATGTAGTAAATAGCCCTTTCAGATTGGTTCAGTGTATTTTTTAGACTACCCAGGTGATTCCAATGTTCAAGTTTGGGGATGAGTGGTCCAACTCATTTTTCTTCCTCCAAGCTTTCCAATTTTTCAATTCAAATGTTCCTTGATTTTTGGTGACAAAATCTTCCTTAGAGTTGCAGAAGTGTATGTTACCTTTTCTTTAAAAAAGAAATTAGAACCTAACAATAAAAGAAAGCTAGTAAGCAAAGTGCTTTCTGGCTAGATATGAAACCCCAAAACGATATTTAGTAAAATCAACAGTATCTGACATTCATATCAATTACTAGGCATAGGGATGCCTGGGTGGCAAAGCGGTTGAGCATCTCCCTTTGGCTGAGGGCATGATCCCGGGGTCCTGGGATCAGGTCCGCCATCGGGATCCCCGTGGGGATCTTTTCGTAAAAATATTTTTATTTATTTATTCATGAGAGACAGAGAGAGAGAGAGAGGCAGAGACACAGGCAGAGGGAGAAGCAGGCTCCATGCAGGGAGCCCAACATGGGACTCGATCCCAGGACTCTGGGATCATGCCCTGAGCTGAAGGCAGGCGCCCAACCACCAAGCCACCCAGCCATCCCAAATGAAATCTTTTTAAAAATTTTCTAGGCATAGGAAGAAGCAGAAAAATGTGACCTATACACAAGAAAAAAATAAGTCAACCAAAATAGAGCTAGAAATATCAGAGATGAAAGAAATAGCAGACAAGCATCTTTTAATAATCATTATAACTATTCTGCATGTGTTCAGGAAGCTGGAGGAAAGATTGAATATGGATAGGATTAATGGGAAATTAAACATTACAGAAGAAAGTATTAGTGAACTTAACATTGCAATAGAAACTATATAATATGAATCACAGATAGAAAAAAAAAGACCAAAAAACAATGAACAGAGCATCAGTGAACTGTGAGACAATGTCAAGTGGCCAAATATGTAATAGGAATATCCAAAGATGACAATAGAGTGGAACAGAGAAAAAAAACTTGTAGAAATAATTGCTGAATACATGAGAGACACCTAACTCTGGGAAATGAACAAGGGGTAGTGGTAGGGGAGGTGGGCGGGGGTTGGGGTGACTGGGTGATGGACACTGAGGGGGGCACTTGGCAGGATGAGCACTGGGTGTTAAGCTATATGTTGGCAAATTGAACTCCAATAAAAAAATTAATAAAAATTTAAAAAAAGAAATAATTGCTGAGATTTTTGTAAATTTGATGAAAAATATAAATCCACAAGTCTAAGTTCAATGAAACCCAAGTCCAGGACACATGAAAACAATTACACCATGGCACACTATAATCAAATAGCTTAAAATTAGTGAAAAAGAGAAAATCTTAAAAGAAGTCAGAAAAAAAGTCATATTAAGTAAACAGAAACAAGGGTAAAGATGATAGCCAGTTTCTCATTGGACAGTAGAGAAATAATCTTTATAGTTCTGAAAGACAAAAATGGCCATGCTAGAGTTCTTTACCTACTGAAAATACACTAAGCGAAATAAATCAGAGAAAGACAAATACCATGTGATTTCACTTGTGTGGAATTTAAGAGACAAAACAAATGAACCAAGGGGAAAGAGAAGAGAAGGAGGCAAACCAAGACACAGACTCTTAACTATGGAGAACACACTGACGGTGGTCAGAGGGGAGGTGGGGGGATAAGACAGGTGATGGGGATGAAGGAGGGCACTGGTGGTGATGAGCAGTGGGTGTTGTTATGGAACACTTCCATAACAATCCCTATATTGTACACCTGACACTCATATTATACTATTTGTTAACTAACTGGAATTTAAATAATAAAAACTTAAACTTAAAAAAATGAAATAAAATATGGGAAAAGTATCTCAGTGAAAATATACCAAAAAAAAAAAAAAAACCCAAAAAACAGAAGAAAATAGAAAGAAAAACAGAAATAGTGGGCTTCCTTGCCTTTGCTCCTGATCTTGCTGTGATTGCAACCCCCCCGCTCTCTTCCTATTCCCATGTCCCTGATACATTTTTGCCCATCCCTTTATTTTTAGTTTTTTTTAATCTGTATTTTGTTGGACTCTTTTATTATAGAGCATAGAGTTGGGTTTGTCTTTGCTATCTAATTTTAAAATTCTCTTTAATAGGCAAATTCATCTAATTATAAATAAGTCCTGGGGATATAATGTACAACTTGATGGCTATAGTTGACAATACTGTATTATATATTTGACAGTTACCAAGAGAATAAATCTTAAAAGTTCTCATCACAGACACACACACACCCAAAAGGATGTTAACTAAACTTGCATCAATTATTTTGCAATATATGCATATATCAAATCATTATGCTCTACACCTGAAACTAATACAATATTCTATATAAGTATATCTCAATAAAACCAAATGATAGATAAATAACCAACCTATAGATCAATGAGGAAGTCAAAAGGAAAATTACAAATTATTTTGACTGCATAAAAATGAGAATCACAGCAAGATTCATGAGATACAACTAAAGGAGTACTTGGAAATTAACATTAATTTATATAAAAAAAAGAAAATAGATCTCAAATGAATGAATTCAGCTTCCATCCACCTTAAAACAAATAGAAGAAAAAAAAAAAGAAAAAAGGCCAAGTGAAGCTCAAAGTAAGCAAAGAGAAGGAAATACTATTTATCAGAGTTGACATAAATGGAACAGTACACAGCTCAACAAATAGATAAAACCAATGGAAAAAAAGGATTTTTTGGAGATATTCATAAAATTACACTTCTAGCCAGACTTATCAGAAAAGAGAAACAAATTACCAATACAGTAATGAGAGAGATGACACTACAATGATTCCACAGATAATAAACAATAAAAGATAGTATCCTAACAACTTTATGCCAATAAATTCAACTACTTAAGTGAAATGATTAAGTCCTTTGAAAGACACAAATTACCAAAGCTCACTCAAGAAGAAATATATAGCCTGAATAGCCCTCTATCTATTAAATAAATCAAACTGGCATTTGAGAAGCTTTCCACAATGAAGTCTCCAGGCTCAGGAGGCTTGACTGGTGAATTCTACTAAATACTTAAGGAAGAAAGACTATCAAATCTACAAAAACTCTCCCATTAAATCAAAAAAGAGGCAATACTGTCAAACTTGTTTTCTGAAGCCAGCATTTCTGTTAGCAAAGCCAGAGAAAGACTTAACAAGAAAAGTACAAATTCATATGCTTCATGTAGATAAGTGAAACAACTCTTAACAAAATTTGAGCAAATCAAATCTAGCAGTCCATAAGACATAATTCATCATGACTGATTGGGTTTATTCCAGGAATGCAAGGCTGGTTTAGCAATCACAAATCAATCAATGTAATTCATCAATATTAACAGACTAAAAAAGAAAAGCACTATAGGATCATCTCGGTAGATACAAATAAGCATTTGATAAAATGCAACATTTATTACTGACGAAAAAGAGAATGCTCAGCAAACTAGAAATAGAAGGAAATTTCCTCAAATCAATAAGGGAAAAACTCTTCAGGTAACATCATACTCCATAGTAAAAGACCGAATGATTTCCCCCAAGATCAGGAAAAGAGGTACCAGGACTGCTCTCACCAGTTGTATTCAGTAGTTCATTCCAATGAGTGCAGCAAGGTCAGAAAAACAAACAGAAGGCATCCAGATTAAAACAAAGAAGTTAAACTGCTTTAGTCACAGATGACAACCTATGTGGGTAATCCAATGGACTCTTTAAAAAAGGTACTAAAATTAAAAAGTGAATTTAGAAAGGTAGGCTACAAACTCAACGTACAAAAATCAAGTGTATCTTTATATACTAGCAATGAACAACAGGAAGTGAGATTAAAACAAAAAGATTTACAATAGGATAAAAATATGAAATGTGTAGGGATCAATCTGACAAAAGATATGCAAGACTTGTATGCAGAAATGTACAATTATTGAGCAAATTAAAGATCTAAATAAATGGAGAGATATAACATGTTCATAGATTGGAACACCCAATATCATTAAGATGTCAGTTTTCCCCTAAATGATCCATATTCAATAGACTCCCAATCAAAAGTCGCAGCAGACTATTTTGGAAAACAGGAATTTCTTAAAAAGTGAATATTCACACAAAGACTTGTACACGGAGGTTCAGAGTAGCTTTATTTTTAATGAATCAACACTGCAAATAACTCAAATGTCTATCAACAGGCAAATGGATAAACAAACTGTGATAATATTTATACGATTCAGTATTGTAAACTATCGATACATGCTATAACATGCATGAATCTCAAAAATAATTCTGGTTTATGAAATGTGAACAAAAAGTACATATTCTATATATACGTATATTTCCCCCCCCCCAAAAAAAAATTCAGACTATAGTGACTGTAGATCAGGGTTTCTGGGGTTGCAGGAGGGACAGGGAGTGATAAGAGGGTGATGGATATTTTCATTATCTTGATTGTGGTGACGGTATGTACAGGTATGTACATGTAGTATATGTCAAAACTTATCAAACTATATACTTTAAACATGTGTAGTTTATTGTATGTCAATTATACCTCAATAAAACTGTTTAAAAATTAAAGCGAACCAGGGCTCCTTGGAGAAATGCCGAATCTAGAGCTGAATCCAGGAAAGAACAAGATGAAGGTGGTAAATGTAAAAGGAATGATGGAATTAGAACCTTGCCTTTGATGATCATTTTAGGAAAACAATTTAGGAAAGAATCATTGATGCATGCTAAAACCCCCCAAAATACACTTAACTGATTTCAAAGGGAAGAATCGTGGAAAACCTCACAGAAACTAGCTTACTCATCTGGTCAAACTTGAAACCACCAGTAGCAGGACAAAGTGATACCATGTGCCTTCTGATTCAGATCACTGAGAATATATCACTTTTGTGGTATTTTTATGGTATAATCTGCATCTCATTGTGGAAAATGCAAACAAATCCAAGATGAGGGACATTTTCCAAAATAACTGGCCTACAGTGTGTAAAAATACTATGTTCACAGAAGATCAAAGGAGACTAATTACATGCAACCTGTAAACCTGCATCCAGGACTAAAATAAAGTCTTTTTTTTTTCTGCTATGAGGGATGGTAGTAGGAAAACTGGTAAAATCTGAGTACTCTATATGGATTAGGTAATAGTCATGTATGAATTTTAATGCCCTGAAATTCACTCTTTTATTGTTTTTATGTAAAAGAATGTACCTATTCTTTAGGAAACGTCCATTGAAGGGGCATGATGTGTGTAACTTACTCTCAAATGGTTCAGGAAACACTATTCATACGTGTAACAAAAAAAATGATAATGGAAATATAAAATGTCGACATGTGAGGAATCTGGGGTACACAGGAATCCTTTGTACTATTCTTGCAAGTTTTCTGTAAATCTGAAATTATTTCAAAACAATGTCAAGGGGCTCTTGAGTGGTTCAGTTGGTTAAGCACCTGCCTTTGGCTTGGGTCATGATGCCAGGGTCCTGGGATCGAGCCCTGCATGAGGCTCCCCACTCAGCAGGCAGTCTGCTTCTCCCACTCCCTCTGTCCTTCCCCTTGCTCATGCTCTCTCACTCTCACGCTCTCTCTGATAAATAAATAAAATCTTCTAAAAAAAGTAAAGCAACGTTAAAAGACACTAAGAGTCTTAACTAAGAGTCAAAACAGTACATACAACTTCTAAAACAGAAACCAGAAAATTCAGTGTAACAAATGGCAGGAAAAGTTAAACGAATTAAACAGAAAGCATGGCAAACAGAAGACAAAAGATAATTACAGGAACACTGCCACGTATCACAGCACTGATGATGAATGCATCACACTCACCTAGTAAGACAGATATTCTGATTGTCCAAGTAACTCAGGATCTTGCAATACTCTATTGACAGGAGACATACCCAAAACAAAATAACGGAGGGAGGCTGACAATGAAGGAATGGAAAGTCATACGAGGAAAAGGCTACTAAGACAAACGGCAACATGCAACAGGCAGTGGCGGGCACCGCTGGCTGACTAGTCCAATGTCCAGGCTCACCTTCCCCCTTGGTCACAGAACGCCAATTTTTAGCCGAGGCAGAGCTACCTGACAGGCCTCCCTGCTTAGGTGTGGCTGCTTCACTAAGTTCTGCCAGTGAGATGGAAATGGAATTGTTTGCTGAGATTTCTGAGGTCATTGATTAGAAATCGGCTGAGCTAGGACGGGCCACTTTTGCCCTCCTACCTTTCCTCTTCCTTCTGGCCCTCAATGGAGATGTGCTGGCTGGAACTCCAGAAGTCTCGTGGACCATGAGGGGACCTTAGGACGGAAACCATATACCAAGATGGTGAAGCAGAAGAGAGGAGCCTGGGTCCCTGATGACATCACAGAGGCCTGGGATACCTATCATCTCCAGACTTCTACCCAAGAAAGAAGAATCTTTCTTGTTTCGACTGCTATTTATTATAGATTTTTTTCCTAATATGCACAGTTCAACCTAAATCTGACAGGAACAATAATATTCTTTATATTCTTTAGGGATTTTTTTTCTTTAGATTTTTTAAGGCATACATACATTAATGTGTAAATGGGCAAAGAAGGCTACTCATATTTCATGAAGGAAAACACAATAGGACAATATAATAGTTATGAACCTTTGTAAACTCTTTATACAGTAACAATGCAGCTTCAAGACATATAAAACTAACTCTAAGATATAGACGTGGATGGGAGGTTTATATACATCTCTCAGGTATGTATGATTAAAACTACAGACTATGAGGAAGGATATAAGGCTCACTATAATACAAGTTTATTCTAATAAGGATAAAGGGACTTTTATCCAAGAGACAATATACTTATTTTTCGATCCATATGAAAAAGTCACAAAAATGGACCATGTTTTAAGTCAGGGGTCAGCAAACTTTTTGTGAAATGTTCAGATAGTAAATAAGTCAAACTGTGTGGTCCACAGGGTCTCCGTCACAACTACTCAGCTGTGCAGTTGTAACTGGAAAGTAGTCGTAGGTAAAACAAATGAGAGTACCTCTGTTCCACTCAAACATCATTTCCAAAATAGGCACCAGGCCCTTATGGCCTGCAGGGTGGAGTCTGTGGACCTCTTTTCTAGGTGACAAAGGAAATACCCAAAAATTTCCATAAAGCCAGTATCACACAGGCCACAGTTACTATAATGGATTGAAAATTATGGGGCACCTGGGTGGCTCAGTTGGTGTCCAACTCTTGATTTCAGCTTGGGTCATGATCTCAGGTTGTGAGATCGAGCCCTGCAGTGCAGTCTGCACTGGGAGTGGAGCCTGCATAAAATTCTCTCTCCCTCTCCCTTTGCCTCCCCCCACCCCACACTCTCTCTCTAAAAAATAATTAAAAAATAAATAACTAATATAACAGCTAAATGAGTAAATAAATAAATAAAATCCACCCCCTCCCAGATCTACAAATCTGGAAATTTTTAAATGCATTTCTAAATAACTCTTGGGTTGAAGAGAAAAGAAAAACTGAAAACACAAATCAGAAGTAAAAAAACAAACAAACAAAAGCCATTGGAACCTATGGAATGAAACAAAAGTGAAGAGGAAAATTTACAGCATTAAAAGTATTCATCAGAAAACAAGGGAGACAGAGAATAAATTTAGTTTGCAGCTCATTAATTTTTTTAAAAGATTTTATTTATTTACCTGAGAGAGACAGAGGGGGCAGGTGGAGAGAGAGACAGCAAGCAAGCGAGTGAGCATGAGCAGGGGCAAGGGCAGAGACAGAGGGAGAACAAGCAGACTCCCCACTGAGCAGGGAGCCCGATGCAGGATTCGATTCCAGGACCCTGAGATCATGACTTGAGCTGAAGGCAGACACTCAATCGCTGAGACACCCAGGTGCCCCTCAACTCAAGAATTTAGAAGACAACAGAACAACACAGCAACTATAAAATATACAGCAAATAGAAGGAAGAAATCAATAAAGAAAAAAGCAGGATTTTTTTTCTTAAAGCTAAGAAAGTTGATTGATGTAGAGAACTTAAAGCTGGTGCCTTGAAAAAAGCCAACAAAATAGATAAGCCTCTGGCAACAGAATCAAGAAAAAAGAGAAAACACAAGTAAACAGCAGTAGCAACAGAAAAGGGAACAAATTTATTTATTTATTTATTTATTATTTATTTATTTATTATTTATTTATTTATTTATTTATTTTTAAAGATTTTATTTATTTATTCATGAGAGCCACAGAGAGAGAGAGACAGAGACACAGGAAGAGGGAGAAGCAGGCTCCATGCAGGGACTCTGACATGGTACTTGATCCCGGGTCTCCAGGATCATGCCCTGGGCTGAAGGTGGCACTAAACCACTGAACCACCCAGAGATCCCAAAGGGAACATATTTAAAGAAAGAGATCTTACAATTATCTGCTCAAGAAATATTTACTGAATGGCTACGATGTGGCAAGGCCTTGCTGTAGGTGCCAGTGAACAAGACAGACAGGGCCCCCACAATCATGGAGACAACAATCCAATGCAGGGGGGGAAGAGACTGTAAATAATAAACAAATAACTAATCTACATTACTGATAAATGCCACAAAGAAAATGAAACAGATTTTTAAAATGGAATTTTAAAACAATCTTTAGATACATATATCCTCAATTCCAAACACTGGAAAACAGATGAAATGGATAACTTTCTAGGAAACTATCAATCACCATAACTGACACACACACCGCATGATTTCACTTGAACGAGGCATCTAAAATAGCGAAACCCATAGAAACAGAGGGTACAGTGGTGGCTGCCAGGGGACGGGGATGGGTATAAAAGGGGCTGCCATTCAACAGGCATGAAGCTTCGGTTATGCTACATAAATTCTAAAGGTCTACTGTATAAAAAAATAAATAAAATAAAATAAAATAAAATAAAAATAAATAAATAAAATAAAAAATAAGTAAGTAAGTAAATAAATAAATAAATAAATGTCTGCTGTACAACACAGTGCCTAGAGGTAACGGTAAGGTTTAGTGTATTTCAAAATTTAAAAAAAATTTTTAAATTTAAGAGGGTAGGTCTCATGTTCTCTTCTTACCGCAAAAAAACAAAATAAAATAAATCAAACAAAAGACCCACAAAGGACACAAGGAAACTCTGGAGGTATTGCAAATGTCTATTACCTGGACTGTGCTGATCGTATCACATCTATTTGCATCTGTTCAAACTCATCAAATCGTATGAATATGTGTAGTTCTTTGTATATCAATTATGACTAAATAAAGCTGTTTAAAAAACAAACAAACAAGCAAGAAAAAAATAGCAATGTGCAGCTAAAATAAGTTCTGAAGAATTAAGATGGTTAAAATAAAAACCAGAACACTCAGTGGGTACCATGATTTTCATTGTTCATGGGTCTGTCTCTCCATTATTTTATGTGTGATGACATTCTAGCTCTATGGCCGATTTATATGTAGCTTCTAGATGATTTGTAACCCAATAGTCAGAAGCAAGACTTTAAATCCCAGTAAAATAAAGCTAAGGCTAAGGAATTCAAACTACAGAGGAAGACAAGGATCATGTTTCCAGCTCAGTCAAAATCTATTTCTATGAATGCAGAAGCATTGCTTCCAGTGATGATTTTGTCAGTGCTTTCTTAGGTTAAACAGATTTGGGTTCTGACATTTTTTAAAGGTTTATTTATTCATGTGGGGGGTGGTAGGAGGGAGAGAGAACCTTAAACAGACACTGTGCAGAGTGTGGAGCCCATGCGGGGCTCAATCCCCCAACCATGAGATCACAACCTGAGCCAAAACCAAGAGTCAGACACTTAACTAATGGGGCCACACTGGGACCCCTGGGCCCTGACGTTCTTAAAAGGAGACACATAGTAAGCATTGGGCCTGCACTTGCCCAGCCACATGGTTTTGGATGAGCCACTTTATTTCCACAGATTCGAATTTCTGAAAGATACTTCAAGACCTTTCAAAGCACTAGTGATTGGCTCTACTGAGAATTCAATTCTTCTTCTCTCTTCTTCCATCATAGTAGCATTCCTTTATAGGATTAGTGCCATTTGTTGAGAACACGACACAGTCTGAAACTCTGGTGGAACTAACATGGAGGGTAAACTTCCAGCTAAAAAGGTTTTCCTCCACCAATGCACTCCCAAATGGATTTTTCAGACCACTAATATTCACCATCCTCGAAAAATAAATTTGTTCTTAATACTTAAAATGCTTCTATTAAATCATTCCAAAGTTCAGAGAAAATCAGTACTTTGTACTTCAATTAATAACTTTATTGAGGTATGACTGTGGGTGGGATGAGAACACTTACGAGTTATTCTCTTATCAAATTTCAAATATGCAATGCAGTATTGTTAACTATAGTCACTTTGCTGTACATTAGCTCTCCAGAATTTATTCATTTTGCCTGAATGAAGCTTTGTACTATTTGACCAACATGTCCCTAATTCCCCTACCTCTCAGCCCCTGGCAACCACCATTCTACTCTCTGGTTTTATGAGTTTGACTTAGATTCCACATAAGGTCTTCCAGGTTCATCCATGTTGTTGCAAATGGCAAGATTTCCTTTTACATTAAGGCATAGTGATATTCATTGTGCATGTATTTATGCACTTCTGGTGATTAGTGACGTTGAGCACCTTTTCAAATACCTATTGGCCATTTGTAGGTATTCATTTCTTCATTTTATTGTGCATCCTTGGCAGTCACGTTGAAGATCAGTCAATGCTATATTTGTGGATTTATTTCTGGGCCTTTGATTCCATTCCATTGGTCTAGATGTCAATTTTTTATGCCAGTATCACACTTTTTGACTACAGTAGCTTTGTAATATATTTAGAAACCAGTAAGTGGGATGCCTCCATCTTCATTCTTGCTCAAGATTGCTTTAGCTAATTGGGATCTTTTGTGAGTCCATATGAATTTTAGGATTGTTTTTTTTCTATTAATATAAAAAATGCTTTTGGCAGGGGCACCTGGGTGGCTCAGTTGGTTAAGCATCCAGCTCTTGATTTTGGTTCAGGTAATGATCTCAGGATCTTGAGATCGAGCCCCACACTGGGATCCCTGCTCAACGGAGAGTCTTCTTGTATTCCTCTCCTACCTCTCTCGAATCAATAAATACATTTTTAAAAACTCCATTGGGATTTTAAGAGAGAACACTTTAGAATACATTGACTCTTTAGATCAGTTTTAGTAGTATGGACATTTAACAATATTAATTCTTCCAACCCATGAGCATAGCATGTCTTTCCATTTATCTGTCTCTTCCTTAATTTCCTTCATCAATATTTTACACTTTTCTGTGTACAAGTCTTTGACTTTGGTAAAGTTTATCCTTAAGCATTTCATACTTATTTCTTTTTTTTCATACTTATTTCTATTGTGAATGCAATCATATTTTTAAAAGATCTTATTTATTTATTCATGAGAGATGCGAGAGAGAGGCAGAGACACAGGCAGAGGGAGAAGCAGGCTCCCTGCGAGGAGCCCAATGTAGGACTTGATCCAAGGACCCCAGGGTCACGCCCTGAGCCCAAGGCAGATGATCACCCACGGAGCCACCCAGGTGTCCCACCACTGTATTCTTGATTACCTATTTGGATAGTTTGTTGTGTATAGAAACTCAACTGATGTTTACATATTTGTTTTGTATTCTGCTAATTTACTGAATTTATCAGTTCTAAGATTTTTGTTGTTCTTTTTAGGGTTTTCTACCTATGCAATCATGTCATCTGATAAATTTTACTTCTGATACGGATGCCTTTTATTTCTTTTTCTTGTATTATTGCTCTAAGACTTCCAGTACTATATTGAATAGAAGTGGCAATAGTGGGTATCTTTGCCTTGTACTAGATCTTAGAGGGAAAGCTTTGAATTTTTCTCCCATTTATTATAGTATTAAAACCCATCGGGATCCCTGGGTGGCGCAGCGGTTTGGCGCCTGCCTTTGGCCCAGGGCGCGATCCTGGAGACCCGGGATTGAATCCCACATCAGGCTCCCGGTGCATGGAGCCTGCTTCTCCCTCTGCCTATGTCTCTGCCTCTCTCTCTCTCTCTTTCTGTGACTATCATAAATAAATAAATAAAAAAAAAAAAAAAAAAAAAAAAAAAATAAAACCCATGAAAAACATGGGTTTTTCATGTCTGGCTTTTGCTGCATTAAGGTAAGTTCTTTCTATACCTATTTTGTTGAGTTTTTATGCTTTTTCTGCATCAACTGAGGTGATCATATGGTTTCTATCTTTCATTCTGTTAATATGGTAAATCAAATTGATTTATTTACCTATGTTGAAACATCCTTATATCCCAGGGATAATCACATTTGTATACTTGTTAATGGTATATCATCTTTTTAATGTGCTGTTGAATTCAGTTTGCTGATATTTTATTAAAGATTTTTATATCCCTGTTCATTAGGGATATTCACCTGGAGTATTCTTTTCTTGTGGTAACTTTATGTGGCTTTGGTATCAGGGTAATGCTGGTCTCACAGAATGAGTTTGAAGTGTTTCCTCTTCTGTTTTAAAAGGGTTTAAGAAGAATTGGTATTAATTCGCCTTTGAATGTTTGGTAGAATTTACCTGTGAAGCCATCTGTTCCTGGGGTTTTTCTACTAGGCTGTCATTTTGCAGATGTTACTCTGCATGTAATTTATAGTTTATGCCAGTAGTTACTTCCCTCATGGATATCTCACAAAGATGAATGAGTACTTTTTAAAATGATTTTTTTCATTGTTTCTGCATGGTAGGGGGTTGGCTTTAGCTCTAGATACGTAGTACCTATAAGCTTTGGGAATGTTCTATTTAGGGAAGGGAGGACCTTCCCTATGATACGGTACGATAGGGACATTTATTTCTTTTTTAACTAATGGTTTACAATATCCCTAAGATAACTGGGGACATCCCCCTTTTATTGCTTTTGACAAAGACAGTATAAACTTCAAAAAAGGATGTTTATTAATGCAAGGTATACAAATGACTATATATATAATATATTTGCATTATGTATGTACTATATATGTAATATATACATATATCTCAAGTATATATATTTGCACTAAGCCCCCAAAGTGAAACCCATCAGTATAAGCAAATAAAAGCCAAAGTAACTGCTTCACATTATTGTGTGAATTTAAGCTGTCCTTAATCGAAAATTAAATGAAAATGTTCATTTAGTCTTTGCACTATTTAGTCATTCATTCGTTCGATGTTTATTCTGTTCCTTTATTTTCTGTTTCTGTCCAAGTTGACCTTTTCCTTGATGGATGCTTAGGTCCCTTAAATTTCCTATCACAATGTTGAATGCTGCATTATAGTCTTTACTACTCAATACATTTGAGAATCTATGTAGGAGTAGGGATTGCCAACTTTTACTCCTTGATTTCTCTCCAACACATCCTGTATAAAATAAACTGCTCCAAATATCCCCTAAGTCTCTTTCTTACTAAACAAAACCCTAATTTTTAGCTGGGTGCATTGACTCTAAGCCCAAATATTTCTTAGCATCTCTTACAGCTAGTTTTGACTGTATACTTGCTGGCTAATAAGATCTTCATGGAAAAGGTGTATGTACTACCTGGAAGATTCCTTAAAAAGAGGGGGATCTTTTTAAAAACTTCCTTCCATTTGCTGTTTAGAATATCATGGTAAGTCTGAAAGTTTACCATCTATCTTGTAAAAATGGAGTAACAAGATAGAAGATGCCTGTTTCCCTTAATAACAGCCATTTATTGTCTATTTACCTGTTTACTTCTTTTCCATGATGGAGAATGTAACTTTGCTTAAGGTACTATTTTGGGAGTTTTTGCTTAGTTCTCAACTGAAGGTAATTTTAACTAATACAACCTACTAAATTGTTACATATATGTTATGAAACTAAATAAAAATATCCAGATTATGTGACTTTAATTTTGGGGCTATGAACACAGGGCTATATCCACGTATAAGAAAGACGCTATTCATATAGCAATAAAATGCTAGACCTAAAAAAATGTATGAAAAGGTTTTCAACTTGATTAGTGAGCAACAAAATGCAAATTAAAGCCACAATGCAATGCCACTATACACTCCCCAGGCAAAAATGAACAAGACAGATAGTACCAAGTATTGGCAGGGATGAGGAAGAAGCAAGTTTTCAACATTGCTGTTAGGAGTGAAAATTGGTACAGTTTGGAAAACTGCTGGCATTATCTATTAAAGCCGAACATATACACACATATACTCACATATTCCATTCCTAGGTAGGTACCCAACAATAATACCCAACAAATGTACATTATGTTCACAACGACAAGAATATTCATAGCAAGGGCACCTGGGTGGCTCAGTTGGTTAAGCGTCTGCCTTCAGCCCAGGTCATGATCCCAGGGTCCCGGGATGGAGCCCCACATCAGGCTCTCTGCTCTGTGGGGAGTCTGCTCCTGCCTCTCCCCCTCTCCTGCTTGTGCTCTCTCTCTCTCAGATAAATCTTTTTTAAAAGGATATTCATAGCAGCACGATTTAGAAGAGCCTTTTAAAAACTGGAACTCTCTCTCAATAGAATGAATAAACTGGTAAACTTATACAATGGACTATTCACACAGCAACGAGAATTACTAAACCACTGTTTTATGTAACAACATGGATGAACCTCACAAATATACTGATGGAAAGAAACTAGACATGAAAGAGTATATATTGTATGATTCCATTTATAGATGGTTGAAAAACAGGAGAAAGTGACTTATATAGTGTTAGAAGTCAAGAAGTTAGGATTCCAACCAAAGCATCTGGCTACAGAGCTATGTTCTTCTTTATTATGATATATTGTCTTTCTAGAAAAAAAAATAAATTCAACTCATTTTATAGCTTAGTAAAATAATCCTGAAACCAAAAGCAAGCTTACTTACAGACACAGATGCAACCTCTTAAGCCAAATACTAGTGAATATAATTTACTTTGTATTAAAAGAACAAATGCAACCAAATCTCACTGTTTAAAAAGTTTTCAATAGGGACACCTGGGTGGCTCAGTGGTCGAGCACTGAGGCAGGTTCAGGGCGTGATCCTGGGGTCCTGGGATCGAGCCCCACATCGGGCTTCCTGTGGGGAGCCTGCATCTCTCTCTGCCTACGTCCCTGCCTCTCTCTGTGTGTCTCAGGAATAAATAAATAAGATCTTTTAAAAAAATCTTCTTAAGTTATCAACATAAATCATTACGTTTGCTAATGAAAAGGGAAAACAGGGCAGCCCAGATGGCTCAGAGGTTTAGCACCGCCTTCCGCCCAGGGTGTGATCCTGGGGACCCGGGATCAAGTCCCATGTCGGGCTCCCTTCATGGAGCCTGCTTCTCCCTCTGCCTGTGTCTCTGCTTCTCTCTCTCTGTCATGAATAAATAAATAAAATCTTAAAAAAAAAGGGAAAACAGCCACATTATCAATTCAGGAAATGACAACCAGGCATATGATAAAACTAGACATGTTCATGATTAAAAATTCTCAGTAAACTTGAAAGGAACTTAAATTAATGAAGGAATAGAAGTGTACCACACAGTCAGATCACCCATACTTCGTAGAACATCAGAAGTATTCCCTTTACAGTCAGAAAGACAGTGTTATTTGCCACTTAACTGCTATTCAACTTTTATATGTAGGTCCATAGCAATGAAATAAGAATACTCTTGATTGTTTGCAGATTATGATCATCTACCCAGAAAAATACATAGCATCTATATGACAGGAATAACTGTCCAGAATTCATTATAGAAAAAGGAAAAACAATCCTATTTAGAAAAGCAACAAAAAGTCTGAATTTAATGAAATGTACTATGGTGTATATTTGTTGGTTTTGCTGCCATACGTTGTCTCTTCCTTCTGGAAATAGTATTTTGAAAATAGGAGTACCAAAACCCTTTCTCCTTCACAGTGAGGAATTGACCTTAGATTAGCTTTCTAGAAACCTGATAAATGTAGACCATCAGCTGTGTGACCGAACGAGTGCGCCTGGCTTCCGATACGATGCCCTGGGTGGTATCGTGCCTCTGGCTCAGGAGGGCTGCGAGTGAACATAGATGCCTACTGGGAGCCACAGCGCAGGCACAAGTGCATATACTTCTCGTTCTTGGGCCCTGTCCCTGGCTGGGATGCAGACTATGCCCAGGGACAGGATGGAGTGGTCCCTACTTTCGGACATGGGACTTGGAAGCCACAGTGGCTCCCCCGCTCCCCACCACATCCCATATGCTCTCTTCACACCTGACCTGTTAACTAGGGGGTCAGAGAAGACCCCCAGACGGCTGCGAGAGTGCTGGCAGGCTGGCTACTCACCCTCAACTCCCCTCACGATAGTGCTACAAGGTGAGCCACGCATTAATGTCTCCACTACCAAAGTCACACATGCAGTTAAAGGTGCCTCAGGACTCAAACCAGGCTGGCTGGCTCAAGGTCCCACACTCTCAGCCCCTGCCCGTTTCTGTGTTAGTCTGTCGTCACAGATCAGGGGGACATGGGGACAACTAGTGATGTGACTACAAGGGGTTAACTCAGTACAGCTCCAGGTGAAGTAAGGTTGTAGATGTAAAAACCAGAATGATAAAAGGAAATACTTTAGGCTCTATTTGTGGTCTTGAGGAAAAGAAAGGTAATTTTTAAAGATAAATGGCATAAATAAAATGAAAACACTGTAAAAAAACATTCATTTTAAAGTGATTGACAAAGGGCACAATAAACAAAGTTGGTGGGGGAGTGACTATTTGCAACACACCTGACAAAGGACGACATGGCCAGCACACACAAAGAAGGCATGCAAACCAGCAGGTAAAAGCCTCAACAATTCTACAGAAGAAAAATCAAAGGATACAAATGTACAACCAGGGCTGCCCAACGTAAGACGGGCACTCCCGCTAACACATAGCAAGGCCCACTGGAGGGGCCCGCCCGTAAGAAGTGACTGCCTGACATGAAGAGTGGCCCTTAGTCTCTGAGTTCAGTTCCTCATCAGCACAGGGGCAGGTCTGGGGGGGGGGAATTAAACGAGGGGAGGCACCTCAAGCACCTGACAGTTTCCCTCAGCAATGACTTCTGTCAACACCTTCCCAACGTCCACAGCTCTTCTCCTGCGATCTACTGATGCCATGAATCACAATACATTTAGATTTCTTGAAGCTGAAGGAATCTTGTATTTCTGGGTTAAACTGAACTTAGTCATTGTGTATTATTCCCCAATAACACTATTATATTTGATTTGTTGATAGTTTATTCTGAGTTTTCACATCTAGAAGTCATATTGGTCAATAGTTTTCTTTTCCTGTGCTATCTCTCATCAGGTTTTGGTGTTAAAATAATTCTAGTCACTGAAAAAAAACTGGGGAGCTTTGAACCTTTCTGTATAGTCTGGAAAAATGTGCAAGTTTATTTAGAAGCATTTTTGGTCTCAGCTTTGATAACTGCACTAAACAGGTTTTCTATATTTTTGATCGACTTTGGTTTGTTTTGCTAAGAAATCATCCATTTTCTTTAGGTTTTCAAATAATCAGTCACAAAACTCATGTACTAATGACTTATAACTTGTCAATCTTTTTTTTTCTTTTGTCCTACCATCAGAAGTGTAGGGAGGGCTGCCCTGGTGGCTCAGCGGTTTAGCACTGCCTTCAGCCCGGGCATGATCCTGGAGTCCTGGGATCGAGTCCCACATCAGGCTCCCTGCATGGAGCCTGCTTCTCCCTCTGCCTGTGTCTCTGCCTCTCTCTCTCTCTCTGTGTGTCTCTCATGAATAAATAAATAAAATCTTTAATAAAAACAAAAAACAAAAAATAAAAGTGTAGGGAGTACAGTTCAAAAGATTTTAACATAGACTCCAGTAGCCACTTTAACAAGGATACCGAATTTTCCATCGACCACTCTGAGAAATTCCCTCACGGTATCCCTTTATACCCACCCGCTTCCCCCCATCCATAAGGCCTAGCAAACACTGGTTTATTCTGTATCCGTAAAATTTTGTCTTTTCCAGAATATCACATAAATGCAATCATACAGCAGGTAGTTGAGACTCGCTTCTTCCCCTCAGCTTCTGCAATTCTTAAAAGCTGTGGCCTCTATTAAAAGTTCATTCCGGGATGCCAGGGTGGCTCAGTGGTACAATGTCTGCCTTCGGTCCAGGGAGTGATCCTAGAGTCTCAAGATCAAGTCCCACATCAGGTTCCCTGCATGGACCCTGCCTCTCTCCTCTCTATCTCTCATGAATAAATAAAATATTTAAAAAAATAAAAAAATAAAAGTTCATTCCTTTTTGTTGTTGAATACTTCTCTGTTGTATGGATGTCTTAGAGTTTGGTGACCTACTCACCTCTTAAAGAGATTTGGGTTGTTTCTACTTTATGGCAGTTATGATAAGGCTGCTATAAGCATAGGCTTACAAGTTGTGTGTGAGATTGTGTTCATTGCTCTATGGCAAACAAGAAGACTGCTAAGTCACAAAGTTTTCTAAAGTCACTATATAATTGTGCATTTCCACCAGCATTTTATGAGTTCCAGTTCGGCATCCTTGCCAGCACTTGGTTCTGTAAATATTTTAGAGACTCTACTAGGTATGTAGGGGTATCTCATCATGGTTTCCATTTCCATTTTCCCAACAGCTACTGATGTTTACCATCTTTTCATGTGCTTATTTGCTATCCTTACATACTTGTTGAATTATCTGTTCATGTCTTTTGCCCGTCTCTTAATTCAGTTGTTTGCTTTTTTTGTTGAGTTTTTTTTTTAAGATATTATTTATTCATTTGAGAAAGAGACATATAGAGAGAGAGTACAAGCAGCGGGGAGAGGGAGAAGCAGATTCCCCACTGAGCAGGGAGCCTGCTGTGGGGCTCCATCCCAGGACCCTGGGATCACAACATGAGGCAAAGGCAGAGCAGACACTTAGCCCACTGAGCCACACAAGCACCCCACTTCTTTGTTGAATTTGAAGAGTTCTTTATATATTCTGGATACAAATCTACTGTCAGATATGTGATTTGCAGATATTATCACTCATTTTATAGATAGTCTTTTTATTTTCTTAAAAGTTTCTTTCACTCAGGGTGGGGAAGTCTGCTTCTCCCTCTCCCTCTGCCCTTCCTGCCCCCCCACCCATCCTCAGCTTACGCTGTCTCTCTCAAATAAATGAATTAACTTAATGTTTCATTCAGCAAAGTCTTTAATTTTGATGAAATCTAATCTATCAGATTTTTCTTTTATGGAAAATACTTTTGGTTCTATGTATGACTCATTAGCAAACCCAACATACAGATTTTGTCCTATATTAGCCTCTAAAACTTTCATTTTGTTTTCTATTTGGACATGATATATATTTTTTTGGACATGATATTTTTATATGTGAAGTTTGATATAAGGTGCAGATTGACATTATCTTGTATATGGTAGTCAATTGTCTAACACCATTTGTTGAAGATGCTATCCTTTCTTCACTGTATAGTGTTTTTGTTTTGTTTTGTTTTGTTTTTGTCTAATATCAATTGCCCAGGGATGCCTGGGCGGCTCAGTGGTTGAGTGTCTGCCTTTGGCTCAGGTCATGATCCTGGAGTCCTGGGATCAAGTCCCACATGGGGCTCCCCGCAGGGAGCCTGCTTCTCCCTCTGCCTAGGTCTCTCTCATGAATAAAAACATAAAATCTTAAAAGAAATAAAGTGAAATAAATTGGCCATCTTTGTGTGGGTCTATTTTTGAACTCTATTCTGTTACACTGATCTAGGTGTTTATCCTAAATCTATAGATTACTTTGAGAACTGAAATCCTTAGTCTTCAAATCCATGAAAATGTTATATATTTACATTTAATTAGGTTTTCTTTCATTTCTTTCATCAATGTTTTGTGGTTTTCAGCATATAGATTTGATACATGTTTTGATGAATTTACCCCTGTTTCATTTTGGGGAGTATTACAAATGGTACTGCTAAAATTTTGTTTCTGATTTTATATTGCTAGTAAGTAGAAATGAGATTGCTTCTACGTGTTCACATTTTATCCTTTGACATCATTCACTTACTGGTTTTAGGAATTTCTTTGTAGATTCCTTGGAGGTTTCTATGTAAACAACCATGTCCTATACCTGTAGGGATTAATTTACTCCTTTCCAACGTACCTGCGTTTTATTTCTTCCATTATTGCACTGGCTAAGATTTCCAGTACAACGCGGAATAGAATCACAGAGAGTGGACTTTTGCAGAACCTACAAGTCCTACTTGTAGGACTATAATGACATGACAGACCTTTTAATCCAAAGGTATCTCTAGCTCTATTCATTTTTTTAAGATTGAGGTAAAATACAGAAAACCTAAAATTCATCACTCTAACCATTTTAAAGCATGTGACCCAGTGACTTTTTGTACATGCACAATATTGTTACAACCATTACCACTATCTAGTTCCACAACATTTTCATCACCCCAGAAACTCCATACCTATTAAGCAGTCATTCCCTGTTATAGTCTAAATTGTGCCCCCCCTCCCATTCATATATTGAGACCCTACGGCCCAGGACCACAGAACGTGGCTATATTAGGAGAGAGGCTCTTTAAAAAGGAGATTAAAGTAAAATGAGGCCTTTAGATTGGGCCCTAATCCAGTCTTGACCAATGCCCTTATAATAAGAGGGAATTTGGGCATGCAAAATGAACCCAGGGATGTGCACACACAGAGGAAAGGTCACGTGAGGACACAGAGAGAAAATGGCCAGTCATCTGAAAGTCAAGGAGAGATGCCTCAGAAGAAGTCAAACCTGCCAACATCTCTTGCACTTCCAGCTTCCAGAACTATAAGAAAATAAATTTCTGTTGTGTAAGCCACCCAGTCTGTGGTTATT
Source organism: Canis lupus dingo (assembly GCF_003254725.2). Classification (NCBI taxonomy): domain Eukaryota; kingdom Metazoa; phylum Chordata; class Mammalia; order Carnivora; family Canidae; genus Canis; species Canis lupus. The sequence continues at coordinate 123,832,486 of NC_064281.1, read as the reverse complement.
TTTTATGGCAGCATGAGCAAACAAATATACTATCAATTTGCCTCTCGACTCTACTTTTTGTTTCTCCAGATTAGCCTATTCTGGATATTTCATACCTTATATGGCCTTCTGTATCAGGCCCCTTTAACTTAGCATGTATTCAGGATTCATCCATGTTCTAGTATTTGTCAATCCTTTTTATGACTGATATTCCCAATGTATAGATACACTACATTTTTTTCATCCATATATCAGTTGATGAACATATGGGCTGTTTCCATTTTTTGGCTATTATGAAAAACGGTGCTATCAGCATCGCAAGTACAAGTTTTTGGTTGAACACTTGTTTTCAATTGTCTTTCATTTTCCCTCAGGGTAGAACTGCTAGGTCATATGGTAATTCTATAAATAAATTGTTGAGCGATCACCAAACTTTTCCACAGCAACTGAAGCAGCGTACATTCTCACCTGCAATGAGTCATGGTTCTACTTTCTCCACAGCCTCAGCAACATGTTATTCTACTTAAAAAAAAAAAATTATAGGGGCACCTGGGATTGAGTTCCGCATCAGGCTCCCCGTGGGGAGCCTGCTTCTCCCTCTGCCTGTGTTTCTGCCTCTCTCTGTGTCTCTCATGAATAAATAAATAAAATCTTTTTAAAAATCAATGAAAATTAAAAAAATAAAATAATTATAGCTCTCCTAGTGGATGGGAAATAGTGAGTAAGCATCATGATTTTTATTTGCATTTCCCTAAAGACTGACAGATATTGGGCAGCTTTTTGTGTTGACTGGCCATTTATATATGTTCCTTGGAGAAATGTCTATGCAAGTCATTTGCTCATTTTTAAGAATTGAGATGCAGTTCATACAGCATAAAATCAATCATTTAAAAGTGAACAATTCAGCAGGATTTAGTACATTCACAATGTTCTGGGACCACAAGCCCTAACTAGTTCTGAGACATTTTCATCACCCCAAAGTACACCACCATATTCATGAAGCAGCTGCTCCCTGTTCTTCCCGCCCTACAGCCCATTCCGACCACCAATCTTTTTCTGTCTAGGGACTTAGCTATTCTGAATACTTTATATAAATGAAATCATACAATATGTGACCTTTTGTGTTTTGCTTCCTTCACTTAGCATGTTTTCAAGATACTTCCATGTTGTAGCAGGTTTCAACATTTCATTCCTTTTCTATGAATAAGTAATATTCCATTCAATGGATATACAGTTGATCCTTAAATAACATGGGTGTGAACTGTGAGTCCACTTATATATAGATATTTTTCTTATAAATACAGTATCCTATAATAAATGTATTTTGTCTTTCTTATGATTTTATTAAAGTTTTATTTTCCATAGCTACTTTATTAGAAAAATACTATATAAGACATATACAAAACGTGCTGATTGCTTATGTTATCAGTAAGGCTTCCGGTCAAGAGTAGGCTATTAGCAGTTAAGCTTCAGGGAAGTCAAAAGTTGTATGTCCATTTTTTACTGCATGCAGGGTTGGCACCCCTAACCCCCATGTTGTTTAAGGGTCAACTGTACTATATTTAGCATACCTATTCATCAGCTAACGAACATTTGGGTTGTTTCCATCTTTTGGCTATAGTGAATACTGTCTGAAGGTTCCAACTTCTCCACATTTTTGTCGACTTGCTATTTTCTGTCTTAAAAATCATGCTCAACTTAACATATGATATGGCATCTCACTTTAGCTTTGATTTGCATTTTCCAAAACGACTGATGTCAAACATTTTCTCATGTACCTGTCGGTGTACATTTGTACACCTTCTTTAGAAAGGTCTATTCAAATTCATTGCCCATTTTTAAGTTGTCATTTTGTTGTTGAATTGTAAGAGTTCCTTATATATTCTGAATACTAGACCCATGTTAGATATATGACTGGCAAATATTTCCTCCTATTCTGTAGCTTGTCCTTTCACTTTCTTGATAGTGTCTTGAGAAACAAAAGTTTTTCAATTCTTAAAAGTCCACTTTATGTTCTTCTGTTATTCATGCTTTTGGTGTCATATCTAAGATTCCATCTAAAATCCAATGTCATGGGGCACCTAGTGGCTCAGTTGGTTAAGGAAGCATCCAACTCTTGATCTCAGCTCAGGTCTTAATCCTCAGTAGTGAGTTCAAGCCCCGTACTGGGCTCCACACTAGGCATGGAGCATACTTAAAAAATAAATTAATCAAAATCAAAAATTTTAAAATCCAATATCATGATTATCTGTATTTTCTTCTAAGCGTTTTCTAGTTCCAGCTCTTCTACTTAAGTCATTGGTCTATTTTGAGTTAATATTTCTTTATACTAGATGTGAATATCCAGTTGTCCCACCAGCACTTGTCGAACAGACTATTCCTTCCCTCACTGAATGACACTGGTACCCTTGTTGAAAATCAATTGGCCATAGGTATACATGTTTATAAGTGTTTTGGTTGCTGAAGCTTTGTAGTTAAGCTTTGAAATCTGGAAGTGTGATTCCTCCAACTTTCTTATTTTTCAATATTACTTTGATATATGACTTGCAATTTCATATAAATTTTAGGATGATCCATTTCTGTAAAAAGGGCCATTAGAATTTTAATAGGGATTGTATTGAATCCAGAGATCTCTTTGGGAATTATTGTCATCTTAATGATACTGAATTTTCTGATCCATGAACATGGAGTTTCTTCTGATTTATTTAGTCATTCTTTAATTTCCTTCAGCAGTGTATTCTATTTTTTACAAGTCTTTCCAACACATGGTTAAATTTTTTCCTGGGTAGGGATACCTGAGTGGGTGGGTCAGCAGTTGAGCAACTGCCTTCAGCTCAGGGCATGATCCCAGAGTCCCAGGATCAAGTCCCACATTGGGCTCATTACGTGGAGCCCGCTTCTCCCTCTGCCTGTGTGTCTCTCTCTCATGAGCAAATAAAATCTTCAAAAAAATAAAAATTAATACAAATAAAAAAATTTTTCCTGGGTATTTCATTATTATGGATGCTACTGCAAATGGAACTATTTTCTTTATTTCTTTTTTGGATTTTGGATCGTTACTTGCTGATGTGAAGAAACATAACAGATTTTTGTATATTGGCTTTGAACACTGAAGCTTTGCTGAATTTATTAGCTCTACTAGCTTTTGGGGATTTCTTTAGGATTTTCTATATAGATAGGATCATGTCATCTTCAAATATAGTTTTACTTCCTACTTTCCAACAAGGATGCCTTTTATTTCTTTTCCTACCTAAATGTCCTTGCTAGAACTACTAGTACAATGTTGAATAGCAGTGGTGAAAGTGGGCATCCTTCTCTTGTTCCAGAACTTCCAATGTTTTCACTCTTTTACCACTGACTAAAATGTTAGTTGTGAGTTTTCTTAAATGTCCATAAATGTTAAGGAATGTCCTCTAAATTCCTAGTTTTGAGTGATTTTATCATGAAATTGTGTTGGAATTTGTCAAATGCTTTTTGGGCACCAATTAATATAATCATGTGGGTTTTTTCCTTCATAGTACATTGACTTTAGGTTAAAACTTGCTTGTATGTCAGGGATAAATCCCACTTGGTCATGGCACATAATCCTTTTAATGTGTTGTAGGATTCAGTTTGCTAGACTTTACTGAAAATTTTTGTATCTGTATTGATAAGGAATATTGCTATGTAATTATTTCTCTCTTTTTTTTTCTTTTTTGTGATATCTTTGTCTGGCTTTGGTATCAGGGTAATGCCAGACTCAAAGAATGAATTAGAAGTACTCCCTCCTCTTCTATTTTTCAGAAGAATCTGAGAAGGATTAGTGTTAATTCTTCTTTTAGTGTGTAGAATTGTGTAGTCATCTGAATTTAGAATTTTCTTGGTCAGGAGAGTTCTGATTACTGATTCAATCTATTTTTATAGTTCTGTTCTAGTTTTCTTTCTTTTTGAACCAGTTTTGGTAATTTGTGTATTTCTAGGAATTTTTCCATCTCCTTTAGCTCATCTAATGTATTAGCATGCAATTGTTCGGTTTTACCTTATAATCCTTTTATTTCTGGAAGGACAGTAGCAGTGTCCCTATTTTTATTGAAGATTTTAGTTATTTGTGCCTTCTCTCATTTTTGTCATTCTAACTAAAGGTATGTCAATTTTGTTGACCTTTTCAAAAAACTAACTTTTGCTATATTTGATTCTTTTTTGTTCTATTTTTAAAAGATTCTATTTTTTTGAGAGTGAGCAAGAGGGAGAGCACAAGCAGGGGGAGAGGCAGAAGGAGAGGGAGAAGCAGACTCCCCACTGAGCAGGGATCCCGACACGGAGCTCTATCCCAGGACCCTGAGATCATGATCTGAGCTGAAGGCAGATGCCTAACCAACTGAGCCACCAGGTGCCCCCTAACTATTGTTTTTTATTCCCTATTTTGTCTTCAACTTTAACATTTATGATTTTCTTCCCTCTAATTGCTTTGTATTTAGTTGACACTTTTTCCAGTCCATTAAAAGTGTAAAGTTAGGTTATTGACTTGAGATATTTAATTATTCCTTAAATTTCTTTTTATTTTTTTAAGCAATTTCTACACCCAACCTGGGACTGGAACCCACAACCCTGAGATCAAGAGCCACACACTCTACCAACCAAGACAGCCAGGTGCCCCTGCCTGATTTCTTTTTTAATATACAGCTATAAATTTCCCTCTGAGTACTGCTTTTTCTCTATCCCATAAATTCTGGTATGTTCTAGGTTTATTTTCAGTCTTGAAGTATTTTCTAACTTCTTTTGTAATTTTTTCTTTGTCCTATTGGTTGCTTAAGAATGTGTTATTTAATTTCCACATTTTTGTTATAAAATTTCCAGATTTCCTTCTGTACCTGATTTCAGATCTCATTCTATTTTTGCAGAAGATGCTTTGTATGATCTCAAACTTTTGAAATTTACTGATATTTGCTTTACAGACTAACAGGGTTTATCCAGGAAAACATCCGTGTACAGTTGAGAAAAATGTGTTTTCAGCTACTATTTGGTAGATCTACTAGTAACAATACTCTCAGTTTTTGTTTACCTGGGAATGTCAATTTCTCCTTCACTTTTATTTATTTTTTTTAAAGATTTTAGTTATATATTCATAGAGACAGAGAGAGAGAGGCAGAGACACAGGCAGAGGGAGAAGCAGGCTCCATGCAGGGAGCCTGACGTGTGACTTGATCCAGGGTCTCCAGGATCACGCCCTGGGCTGCAGGTGGTGCTAAACCGCTGAGCCACTGGGGCTGCCCTCTCCTTCGCTTTTAGAGGATGATTTTGCCAGATACAGAATGAATTTTTCCTTACCAGTTCTGTTGTTCTTTTTTTGTTGTTTCCTTTTTTCCTATCAGCACTTAGAATACGTCATCCCACTGATTTTTGGCCTCCCTGGTTTCTGATGATAAATTGCCTCTCAATCTTATTGAGAATCCCCTGTGTGTAATGAGTCACTTCTCTTGCCGTTTTTCATGATTCTCTCTTCGCCTTTGGCTTCCAACACTTTGATTATAATATGTCTCAATGTCAATGTCTTTGAGTTCATCCTGCTTGGAGTTCTTTGAGATGCTGGATGTTTAGCTTCATGCCTTTCATAAAATTTGAGAAGCTTTTGACCATTATTCCTTCACATATATTTTCTGCCCCTTTCTCTCTCTCATCTTGTACTGAGACTCATATTTTGAGAATAATGATAATGTTTCAAAGTATCCCATGGATCTCAGACTCTGTTCAACTTTATTTTTTACTTTCTAATACTCAGACAGTAATATCATCAGTTGATTCTTTCATCTTCTCAAACCTGCTGTTGAACCTTACTGGTGAATTTTTCACTTGAGTCATTGTACTACTCATTTCAGAATTCCTATTTGGTTCCTTTTCATAAATCATCTCTTTACCAATATTCTCTACTTGATATCCTCTGTCATCTTCACGGTTTCCTTAGTTCTTTGTACATAGTTTCCTTTTCGCTTTTTGAGAATATTTTAAATAGTTGATTAAAAGTCTTCGTCTAGTAAGTCCAATCTCTGGATTTCCTCCAGGAATGCTTTTATTTTTAAAGATTTATTTATTTATTCATGAGAGACCCAAAGGGGGAAGCAGAGAGAGAAGCAGGCTCCATGCAGGTAGCCTAATATGGGACTCAATCCCGGGTCTCCAAGGTCGCACTCTGGGCCAAAGGCAGCGCTAAACCGCTGAGCCATCTGGGCTGCCCAGGAATGCTTTTATTAATTCTTTTATTAATTCCTTTTTTCTGTTTATGGCCTAAAACTTGTTTCTTTGAATGTCTTTGTTGTTAAAACTGGATGTTTTGAATATTATAATATGGTAAGTGTGGAAATCAGATTCTCCTCCCCAGGGTTTGTTGTTGCTAGTTTTATCTGATTTTGTGTGTTTAGTGACTTTCTTGAACTAATTTTTCACAGTCGATATTCTTTGTTCTGTGTAACCACCGAGGTTTCTGTCCCATTAGCTTTGTGGCCATGTAGTGATTCAACAGAGATTTCCTTAAATATGAGATTGCAATTTTTTTTTCTCAGCACTTGTCTGGTTGCTATGAAGTTTTAATTGGTTTCTACAGTTTCAATAAAGTTGATTCTGACATTTTTTGCCAGATCATTCACTGCTTTTGTGGAGAACATTTCCTGTCAAGTCCATCCAATAAGTTTTGTATTTCAGTGATTTTTTTTTTTTTTTTTTTTTTTTTTTTTTTTTTTTTGTATTTCAGTGATTGTATTCTTTACTTCCAAAGTTTGCAGTTGGTTCTTTACGTGTTGCATTTCTTTGCTGAGACTCTCTTTAAACATTTGTTACTGAAATATTTCTGATTTTTAAGAACATTTTTATCATAGTTGCTTTAAAGTCTTTATCAGATCATTACTACATCATTGTCAGGTCAGTGTTGGCATCTGTCGATTACTGTTTTCCATGCAAGTTGAGACTTCCGTGGTTCTTCCCATACTAAATAATTCTGAATTCTATCTTGTGTATTTTGAATGTTTTTTTATGATATACAGGATCTTGTTTGTATTCTACAGAGAATGTTGCTGTTTTTGTTTTAGCAGGCCATTTGCCTAGTTAAGTTCAGGTTGAAATTTCCACGGTTGGCTGTGCTTCCAATGTCAGTTCAATTTTCAGAGCATTTCTAGTGCTCTTCAGATCTTCCATGCATATATGCCACCCAGTGATTAGTACGGGACATATGTAGTGATCTACTAATTAATTCAGTTATCACTTATGCTACTTAGGATCAGGTCCACACATACATGGCTCATGAGTGGGCCCAGAAATTTATAGACAATTTTATGAGGTTGGCTTTAACACACTCCTCCCTTTGTATAATTTCCTGGAGCCTACCCTTTTGGTCTTTCTGCCAGAAACTTGGGATTCTAGTTACTCCTCATTTGTGCTCTTCCACAACTGGGCCTCTATATACACAGAATATTTAGTAACTAGCCTTCCATTCTTAAGCCAAAATCATCATCATCAACATCACTAACAGCAACAGCAATAAGAGTTCTCCTAACAGAATAAACTGTCTGGAATTGCAGCAATTGTTAAGATTGGTATCCTAGAGCAAGATATCTGAAATCTAACATTTAGTGATTCCTGAGAAAAGTGGTTGGCTCTCAGCGCACTCACCCTAAAATGAAGCCTCCTGTTGACAAGCTAAGGACACAAAAATGTTTTAAAATATTTTTCCATCCTCTTTTAAGAACAAGGCAACAAAAACATAAGTGATATCTCATAAGTTATAAGATATTTATACATTTAGCATGAATATAAATACAATAAAAAGATCAACAGAAAAATTACCACAGAGGAAACAGGTAACTGAAAAAAAAAGAGAAGAAAATTTATCATTTCACCATCATAGCAATAAATCAAGAATAGGATACTGTGAAATACGAATAACGCCTAAACAAGGAAAAATCTATTAGTCAAAAATATTAAAAAATTGGAAGACAAAACTTAAAATATACTCGAGAAATGAGAACAACAAAAAAAGAGACAGAAAATATGACTTTAAAGAGTAAGTGTTGTCAACCTAGGGACTTTGCTATCTAACCAATAGGAGTTCTAGAAAGAGAAAGGGAAAACAGTGGGAAGATTTATCAAAGAAGAAAATGATATGACACACAGTCCTCTTAACCCACGGGGAGAAAGAGGTAGTCATAGGAGAGGCAGCTGTCATGCCATCTCTCAGTGTTGGGGCTTCGAGTCCACAAGAGAGGAGAAATACCCTAGGTATATGAAGACTCATGCCCTGATCCCCAAAACCAGCACGAGAGCCAGAAGTTTACTTACTTCATCTTCCCAATACTTCAAATGCCATCTTAGAGTCAAAATGGAGAAAAGGGGAAGTAACTCGAAGAATGAGACGACATCCCCCAAAGAGCAAGTGACACTTGAAGAAACTTTAAACGATGGGGTTGGACTGAACGATAAAAAGATTTTCTCTTCCCAGGAACTGAGTATAGATGGATGATTTTATCTGAGGATACAAAAGAACTTCTGAGCCTTCAAGCACAAAAGCCGTGTAACTGACAGCATCCAGCACTCGGAATCAGAGAAAATCCACTCTGGCTAATTGTCAGAAAATTTTATGACATTAAGAATAAGAGAAGTCCCTAAAAGCTGTCAGGGGGAAAAAGGACCCTGCAAAAGAACAAGAATGAGATGGGTAAAAGATTCAAATGCATATCTTTCTTAGAAAGAGGAAAGAGTGAACCATGAAAGAGGACATGAAATCCAGACAAAAGTGCATCTAACCAAGGAGAATAAGGAAGGAAAGTTCCAGGCTGTCAGTCGAGACCTGACTAATGCAGGAAGGTGGAGGAGTTCCAGGAGTGATCCTAGGAGAAGCAGGGACTCCAAAGATTGCTATATAAGTCCAAAGAATTTTCAACTTGGAGAGGTGATAAAGGGATAAACTTAAGGAGAGAAAAGTCATTCAAAAACCCCGTGAAAAAGTAAAAGAACTTTTCAAGAAAGGAAATGGAATTATAATGTACTACTTTACACTGCTTGGTTGTATATGAAGTAATATTTACATGATCATAATAATATAAACATTTATTCTCCACTCTTAGAGTCAACGAGTAGAGAAAGCACAGAAAATGCACTTATGGTTACAACACGACACAGATGCTTGCAACTGTGAAAATATAAAGATTTGTGGTGAAAATACAACAGGGAAATTGAAATGGGGCAGAGTATGGAATTAAATCCTTATTTTGGAGGGCAAAATAACATAATACGAATAGATAACATCTTAAATTATAAATCTAGAAAGAATATGAAGAGAATTTTCTTCAGGGATCAAACTAAACATCACTTCGCCTCTGCTGAGGTGACTAATGTGTTTCCTTCCAGATATTTAATGTATTTACCAGCAGGTATGCTGGGGTATTCATGTATATATTTCTCTTCCATCTCCTTACACAAATGGTAGCATGCTGTACATAGTATTCTTATGCCTTGTCTTTTTTATTTCACCATGTCTCTTGCAGATATTTCCATATTACTACTGAGCTTCCTCATATTTTTAATGGCTGCATATTATTCCATTATTTAGATGCATAATTTATTTAATTGGGTCTGTACAATCAATTCCCTGGAATGAAAATCAACCCACCAATACATACAGACATATATACACACATCTTTGTCATACTTACTCTGAGCTCTTTTGGGCCTGTATGGATTGAAAGCAAGTGTAGAGTACCCGGCCAGTCTAAAAAGAGAGAGAGAGAGAGAGAAAGAGAGAGAGAGAGAGAGAGAGAGAGAGAGAAAGAAAGAAAGAAAGAAAGAAAGAAAGAAAGAAAGAAAGAAAGAAAGAAAGAAAGAAAGAAATATCACACAGAGAAGGATTAATATTCAAACAAGTATGGCACTTTAGTAGATTCTAACCTAATATTCATATCCATATATAAGTGATATCCAAAGACCCTCCGGAAGTGGGATGTTAAAAGGGATTCCAAACATGGAATACGCCATAAATCAATTTCTACATAGCCAAAATCATTTCACGTGAAGTATAAAGTTCAAGATACTTCACTGTTCCTGGAAAACAGTCATTTTATGAACAATATTCATTATTAACATAAATTCTGACAATATAACTAATGTATTAAAGGACAGAGCATACTTGGTAGTCTTGGCAAAATTCATTCCTACAATGTTAAATAGTAATTTTCTTTTTGTTTGAACTGACACGTAGTTAAACCTCTTGACAAAAAAATTCAAACAGAAACCCTCTAAAGAATGGCAAGACTAGCCACTGATTGAGCTGCTTAACTTCTCTGAGCGTGGCTCATCCATAAAATACAGATAATAATCATCCACCGGGCACCTGGCTGGCTCAGTTGGTTAAGTAAGCATCTGACTCTTGATTTCAGCTCAGGGTCGTGAGATCGAGCCCTGTGTCAGCCTCTGTGTTCAGCATGGAGTCTGATTGAGATTCTCTCTCCCTCTGCCCCTCTCCCACATGCTCTCTTTCTCTCTAAAATTAATAAAATAAATCTTTAAAAAATAATAAAGATTCTCATAGACCTGTTATCAAGGCTAGAACATATTTATGTAAAACACCTAATAAGTAGGCACCATACAATAGGTGATAAATGGCAGCACTTGTTACTACTAGCCATCAAAATATCTGCAGAATCTGGCCCCTTTTCATTATTACCTCCACTCCTTCCACCACGGTCAAACCTCCATAAGCCCTAGCCTAGATCACTGCAGTAGCTTCCTAACTGGTTTCACAGACATCATGGATTCCACACTCCCTCCTTCCCCACGCACCCACCCCCATCCTCTGTCCAACTTATGATCAACACAATAGCCAGAAAGATCCCATTAAAACATAAAGTCACCATCTCGTGGCTTCTGAAGTCAGAGTCAAATCAAAGGCCTGATGAGACCTGCCCCTGGGTATCTTTGAGACCTCATTGTAGAATTACCAAATGAGTTAGTGTCCAGACCAGGACGGTTTCAAGAAAGAAAGGTGTTAACTCAATAGGAGACCGGGAAAATGGGGTAAAACTGAGCCATAGGGTCATGGTCTTCCTCATTCTGCTGTAGTCACACTGACCTCCTTGATGTCCTCTGAACATGCCACACTCACCTCAGGGTCTTTGCACTGGCTATTTCGTCTGCCTGGAACGCTCTTCCCCCAAGAAATCCACAAGACTTGCTCCCTCACTTTCTTCAGGTCCTGACTCAATGACCCTTCTCATTGAAACCTTCCCTGGCCACCCTATTAAAATTGCAAAAAGATTTTTCTCTATTCTCTGTGTGTTTACACACACGTGCGCATGTACACACACACACACAATACCTTTGTGTTTTTATCTTCTATGAAACAGGAAAAAATAAGTCCTACAAAGCCTTGATCCATCATCTGGTACATGGCTTGTGTGCGAACATCTGCAAATAAACAAAAATGAAAATCTGCTGTCAATAAACTACATCTCACAAACATGAAGATTTAAAAACAATAGCAGCATACAGTCCTCCCAGGATATAGATTCTACAGGCAGAACAGAGATCCTAAGGGCACTATGACTGTCAAAGCATAAACATTTTACTAGGTAAGGGAAGAGTACCATGAGAAGTCTACAATTAAATAAGAAGAGCTAGGGGGACGCCTGGGTGGCTCAGTGGTTGAGCATCTGCCCTCGGCTCAGGGCATGATCCTGGGGTCCTGGGATCAAGTCTCCCATCGGGCTCCTTGCGGGGAGCTTGCTTCTCCCTCTGCCTGTCTCTGCCTCTCTCTCTGTGTGTCTCTCATGAATAAATAAATAAAATCTTTAAAAAGAAAAAGCTAGGTTTAGAACTCTTTAGTTAGTCCCCCAAAACTTGATAATTTCTTCCAGAGGACTCCAAAAGAAAGGAAGGCTGAAGAAGAAGACAAATAGCTTCCTCAAATAAGCATTTGGATGGACATCTTTCAGGGAAGTGAATACATGAAACTTGACAATAAAGAACGGAAGTGTAGGACTATTATGGAGGAAATTCTTATAGAGACTGCAACAGAATTAAATTCAACATCCCAGGGAGTAGATACAAAATCTCACTATATGGTAATACAATTTTAGAAAAGGAGATCATAAACAGGTACCAAAGCACAATATCTAAAAGGACTAATCAAAAGATCACCCCAAACTAAACAGGCTAAGTTTAAAGATCTGAGGTGTTCAGAGCATCGTTTATGAAGGATATGAAAGATCAGGTATTATAACAAAGCACTGATGGGTGTGGTTTGGTCCAGGGACTCTTGCCCAGTTACTTTGCCAATATGCTCTTAGACATTCTTTGCATTTATACCTTTTAATGTACATTGGGATTTGTCCCTGGTGTCTTCCTAAGTAGAGTAAAAAACTTATTCATAAAATCTGTTCATAATGATTCTAAAGAGTAGTGACGTGTAACTTCTAGAACAGAACGTTTGCTTGGGAAAATATAATTTGTTTGCAGTGATTGGTTGCAAGCTTAAAGCTGCAGCCTGTATCTGTCACGGGAGGTTGATCAGACTCAACTTTGGTGGTAAATAATCTACTACATCACTGTCGCAGTGTGAGCTGCCTCACTCCCTAAGAACTGAGCAGATCTTAAGAGTCATGAACATAGGTACAAGCACATTTCTCCTTTTCATATACACTTACAAGGACAATAAAGTGCACGAGAGTAACTTAAAAACCATGTCAAGTCTCATGAGAGCTATGAAATAACCTTTAAATCACGTCCCTTTTTCTTTTGCAGAGTATGGATAGATAAAATTCAGGTAAGTTAATGGTACGAGTACGATGTAACTTCAAGTATCTCTTTGTCCACCAAACCTACGCCTCCTCTTCCATTTCTTATTTTCATAAATAGCATCCCCATTTAACCAGTCCAATTGAGATGTTATAGAATTCCTAGGTCCATGATTCACGCAAATTTCAGTTTGAACAGTGACTCATCCAGTTATGAGCCATCTCTGGTTTCAGACAAGGTATTTCAACTCTCACCGCAGGTTAGTTCCTTCCCTTAAGAGCCAGGCACTCCTCATTAATCTGGAAGTGTTTCTAAGGAGTAGAATCATGGTAGTGTCAAATGCTAGAAAACATGGAGATATAAAAAGTTTTCTAGATTTTTCTCTCTTTACTTTTTTTTTTTTTTTTTTTTTGGAGAGGGAGAAAGAGAATCACCAGCAGACACCATGCAGAATATGGAGCTGACCCGGGGCCCAATCCCAGGACCCTGAGGTCATAACCTGAGCAGAAACCAAGAGTCGGAGCTTAACTGACTGAGCCACCCATGTTTAGTAGATTTTACTGGATGTATATATATATATATAAATATATATATATATTTTTTTACTGGATGTTTAATGTCTAGTAGATTTTCAACATGGCCATCACTGATGAGTTTCAGTGGCCTGAAAGGCAGACTAGAGCAGGATGGTGAATGTAAATGAAGTGAGGAATGTCTTTGGCCTGAAAGAAGTGGGACTGGCAAGTATTCTTTTTTGGGGGGGCAAGTATTTTTTATGAGATAAAGCTGCATGAAGGCAGAGGCCTTGTTTTTCTCATTCACTGCTTTATTCCCAGCACCTTGAGGAGGGCTGGACACATAGTAGACACTCAAATTCATTTGTTAACGGAACAAATAAACAACGATGGGGAAAATCCAGTACAGTGGAGAAAGAGGCCAGAGTGGACAAGAGGAGGGACCAGGAGAAGATGAGCCCAGTGATAAGTGGGTGAGTAAAGAGAAATGGAGAACATTCCTTTCTATGACTCCTACTTCCTGTATTCAAGTAGGAAGCAGTGTTATCCGCTGAATGTGCAGGACGAAGTGAGGAGTTCAGAGGCTTGAGAAAGACAAAAAGGTAAGCAACTGGTCCACACTGAAACTAAAAGGACATGATACAGGATCCCATATATGATCTGAGAATGGATTCTGGACTGGAAAGGAAAAATTGCGACAAAGGACAGGATTGGCAAAATTTGAATAAGTTCTATAGATTACATAAAAGGATTATATCAGGGATCCCTGAGTGGCTCAGTGGGTTTGGCGCCTGCCTTTGGCCTGGGGCATGATCCTGGAGACCCAGGATCGATTCCTGCATCGGGCTCCCTGCATGGAGCCTGTTCTCCCTCTGCCTGTGTCTCTGCCTCTCTTGCTCTCTGTGTCTCTCATGAATAAATAAATATTTTTTTTAAAAAAAGGATTATATCAATGTCAATTTTCCGGATTTTGATACTTGCCCTGTGGTTATGTAGGTAAATACCCTTGTTCTTGAGAAATACATACTTTAGTACGTAGGGAGAAAGGAACATCATGTCTACAACATGCTCTCAGATTGTGTAGAGACAACAAGATAAGGCAAACGCGGCAAAAGGTCAACAATTACTGAACATGGTTCTTTGTACCGTTTCTGTGATTTTTCTGTAAGTCTGAAATCCTTTAAAAATCAAGTTTTACAGTGCTGGGCCAGGCGTGTTTGGCCAACATCACCCTTGCCGTTGTTCACTTTCTCCAACTCCTGCTCCTCGATGGCAAAGCCAAAACGCTCACATTATACTCCTGAAGGAATTGGATTCTGAAAGTGGGTTATCAAGTTCTTCCAGTTCAAACCACTTTCCGTTCTATTCCTTACCCAGAAAACTTTGTCCTTTGTACATTTTATTGCTGTGGTGAGGAACATAATCGGACATCCTGAAGAAGTGCATTATTTGCTGTGCCTTTTAGTACAGAATGGCCTATCTTCTCTCACCCTTTCGCTAATGATGTAACTGTGACCTTTATTTTCTCCATAGACCCTGTTGTTTTTGTTGTTGTTGTTGAAGTCTTTAGGTTTAAAGCTTGTCTTTAATGGTATTTTATTAATTTATTTATTTCTTAGTCTTAAGGCCTTTATTTTTAAATGTGCTGTTTCATTTTGCTGCTGCAAATGTCCTTTATTTCTTTATTGTTATTACTGTTTCTCCTTTAGTACTTGACCTGTTTTTTCTTCCTCACAAAATCATAAGGTCCAAACCAGCAGAAACTGTGACCAAAGTGTCCCACAGAGAAATCCTATAAATGTGTTGAATTATCATTTTTCCCTCCTCACTTGTCATTCCTATTACACATACTTACTGTCCATACAGTCTGTACCTTAAATCCTCACCAACTTCCACCCCTGCCCCCACCCAAGACTTGCTAACCCAGGGCACTTGTTAGATTCAATTCTTAAACAGCCATTTGAAGATGAGCTACGCATCTTTGCATCTACAAAATTCCCTACGCTCTAGAAATCCACAATGATCTAGTCATTGTGAACACCAGTGGAGTGGGGAGAGGATTTTTCCTTTGTTTTTACCTACAGTTCTGCAATCTCAGTATTCTTTCTTTTTTAAGATTTTATTTATTTATTCATGAAAGACACACACAGAGAGAGAAGCGGAGACACAGAAAGGAGAAGCAGGCTCCATGCAGGGAGCCCGACGCGGGACTCGATCCCAGGACTCCAGGACCACACACCAGGCTGCAGGCGGCACCAAACCGCTGCACCACCGGGGCTGCCCGAGATCTCAGTATTCTTGATCCTTCCAGTGCTGTCTGCCCTTCAACTTTAGATATGTAATCATGCTCTCTCCATGTCGACTTGCACAGATAAATGCCGTGATATCCACGTTTGCTATTGTGCTAAGCACAGGAGGGACAGAGAACGTCATGCATGATTCCATATCATGTTCTGATAACATGTTCCCCTTTTCTGTCAAGGAGGAAATCGTGGCACAGAAGAGTTCCAATATCTTCTCAACAGGAAGTGACTGAAATGAGATTCTAGGAGTCCTGTCGCCTGAAAGAATCCAAAGCTGCTGTTCTCAACTCTCGAGCTTTACTAAGGTCTCTGAACTTTCTGCCTTTATTCCATTTTGTTATTTATGCCTTTTCCTTACCAAGTTAGGTACTATGCTTTTTTTCAAGGTAAGATCTCAATGCTCTAGTCTCCAAATTTATTTTGTGTTGAAGTTACTTTCATTTGGCTCGTTAATCATGTCATTATTTTTTTATTTTTTTTAATCATGTCATTATTTAGAGCCGACTTCCTGTTGTTACATTCTGCAGTGACTTTGTTTTCCCTACTGCTCAGACTGCTGCACTGCAAATGCCTCCCTAGGTTCTTCTTGAACCTTGGATCTTTTGCCCGAGAGGAAAATTCATTCTCTGAACTGTGAACACTTTCTGGGTGTTCCGCTTCAGAGATTGATCAAGTTTTTTTCCTAAGCACTTAGAGTTTCTTTTTTTGCCAGAAAATTCTCCATTCTAACTTACTACCACAGGGACAATATCGTTCGAGAATATACATACATTCCAACCTTTCTTTCATTAGTGCTTGGTACTTAGTTCTTTCTGGCTATGCTACTTCCGTGGGAGAATTTTGAGGCAGAACTGATTTTAGTGTTAATGGTGGCAAGAAAACAATGACTATTATTTTTGAGTAAGGGTTAGATGAAATCAAACACTGAATTTATTCAGTGATATTAAAGTTTTACAGAAATATATTTATAGCCATAAAACAACCTTTACTAGGACATTAGTAAGCTAAAGAATTTGAATAAGGTCAGTGACTTAAATAATGTTATTTCAGTGCTCAGTTCTCAACTTCCATAAATATGCTGTGATTATGTAAGAGAATATCCTTGTGTTTAGGAAATTCATACCAGACACTATTCAGGACTGAAGGGGAATAGTAACTATGACTTATTCTCAAATAGTTCGGGGAAAAAAAATCTCAGACACACACGCACAAATATACGTAGACAGAATGGGAGAAAGTGTGGCAAATCTAGGGGAAGAGTATCAGGAATTCTTTGTACTATTTTATCAACTTTAAGTCTGAAGTCATGTGAAAATAAAGGTTTACCGACACTTCTATCATTATTGCAAGTTCCTGCTTCGATCTTTTTTCTTTTCCAATTGAAAAAACTGTTTCGATAATGTATTTTTTTGTTAATGCAGGATATCTTAGGCATGCCACTCTTATGTTAACAGCAGGTCAGGTAAATTTCTGTCGGCAAGAGGTAGAGCAAGTCTATTATCTCCCTTACTCTACATCAGTATTTAACTGGAAATATGTATCAGAATTCATTGAGGAGTCTTTTCATAATATACCCGCCTAGGACCCACTCCCAGAGGTTATTACAGCAGGTCCAGGCTGAGAAAGATGGATTTAAGACAGGTACATTTTACAAAACCTCTCCCAGGTGATTCTGAGAAGTATCCCTCCCCACCCATTACTCTAGATACACAGGACAACTCATCTATTATTATAATCTGAGACTACATTGCTCTTGATTTTTTGCCATTCATACTATGGTGTACACGAATATAGAATTTATGATGATCTCAAGCCCCTAAGACTGGAAATAGAACACCACAGTGGAAAGAACACCTAACCCATGTGAGCTTCAGTTTACTCCTCAGTACACTGGGGGTAGGATCCCTAACCCACAGGTGACCATGAGGATTAGGAGAGAAAATGTTCATAAAGCATTAGCAAATGGTTAAATGCTCAAGAAAGTCCGGTCACTTTCCCCAAGGAAAGTTATTCTACTTCTTTCAAGAGTCGTGGAGAAATAAACAAAAAATGACCATGATTCAGGAAAAGCAGTAAAGATAAAAAGAGAGAAAACAATTTTGTTACACTATACTGACTAGAGGGGTGCGGAGGTAGGTTGAGAGCCCCAACGGCTCGGAAGGAATATGCGTCAAACCTCGACTTTGTAAATCTCACCCCGCATACCTCTGAGTCTTCCGAACGGGAGTGTACTGGGTGCTGGTTTTCAGCAATCAGCAATCTTCAGTTAAATTTTTTTTTTTTTTTTTTTTGGATATCAGCCAATTGTCAGGCTTTAGTTAGTAATGGTTTCCCGAATACATTCATAATGGAGTGCTGAAATATTATCTCTCTTAAAAACAGTATGACATCAGTCATTACTTTTAAAACATAGCAAAATAAAAATGAGGGCACTTATTTAAGGAGAATTAAACTATGGTTTAAAAAAAACCATCGTTCATGTAATGGAGAAGAAAAGGGGATACTAATTTCTAAAAACAACAGAAGCGCCTGGGTGGCTCATGCAGTAAAATGTCTCCCTTTGGCTCAGGTCATGATCCTGGGACACAGCCCGCATCAGGCTCCCTGCTCAGCGAGGAGACTGCTTCTCTCCCTCTCCCTCTGTCCCTTCCCCTGCTCATTCTCTCTCTCAAATAAATAAATAAAATCTTTAAGAAAATTAAAAAATAAAAAACAAAAACAAATGTTGCAAGCCTGTAATACTTACCAACATGTGAAGGCCAAACAGTTATATGAGGATGGGAATGATACCAGCCCACAACTCTCATGGGGCGACCTGTTAGTTCAGCCAACCTGTGTGTCTGTCAAGGTATTTTCAACTTGTGGGAACAAAATTTGTGATGCTAATAAGGGCTCAGAAAGCATCCTGACATTTCAAATCAACCTATTACAATTCAATGTCAACCAAAGAATGAAATAAGGTCAACACCCAGAATTTCCCAGACCTTCCATTTAAAGCTAAAGGTATTTCTTTTTAAAAATAGAATCGATTTGGGGCACCTGGCTGGTTCAGTCAGTAGAACATCCAACTCTTGATCTCAGGGTTGTGGGTTGAGATCAAGTGTCAAGTGTAGAGTGTACACTTCAAGTGTACAGGTCAAGTGTAGAGATCACTTCAAAAATTAATTAAAATTAAAAATTAAAAAATAAAAATAAAATCCATTTAGCTTCCATTATCATATATAGCTCTATCCTCTTAATCCAATTTAGCTAATGTTTGATCACTTAAATCCTTATCACTGTGCTATCTGAAAAGAAGCTAATCTCAATCTTTGGAATTCACATTATTTACTTGAGTAAATCTTCTATCCTCCCTCTACCTCCATCCTACTCAGTTTTGAAAAAGAAACATAAGATTCAAAAAATTTGTCTGGTTTCTCTCTGGCAGCCTGCCCAGTGTCAAAAATAGCAATTGGGGTGGTTTCAGAGAGCAAACGAACAAAGACCCCTACTTTGGTCTCCCTGTGTGTTTAGAAATAGACCACAAAAGAGTATTTTCGTCCTTTGTTCTAGAAACAAAAATTTCCCATAACTCTATGTGAGGCTCTGAGTTGAGATAAGAAGTCAACTTGGAGATAAGAAGCTGTCCCCTTCTGCTGCTGCTTATTGGGCCTACTGCTGGTATCTCATGAAACATTGGTTTGTTCTCTTAAAAGTTAATTACATTAAAGCCCAATAATCCTCTCTATACAGCAAATTCTGAGAAAGAAAACTTTTTAAAGATTTTTTTTTTATTTTTAAATGCCAAGAGAGGTTACTTAACTTCTCTAAATGCATTTCTTCATCTTGCAGATGGCGGGGGGGGGGGGGGGGGTTCCGCTTCCAACAGCAGTGCACAGTAAATGAGGTAATTCATGCAAGATGTTTAGTAAATGCTTACCAGTCAATGTAACAGCAAACGGTGGTAACAGGCAACAGTGTTTCCAGCGATCCCTTTATCTTGGGAATGGACTAGTTTCATTTTGAAGTTATAATATATAATCACAATAAAAAACATCTTTTATACAATTATGTTCTGGGAGACAGAGAATAGATTGGAGGCTGCCAGAGGTTGGAGTGGGATGTTGAGGGGTGGGTGTGGCTTATACAGGGGGAGCAGAAGGTGGATCTTCACAGTGATGGAACAAGTTAGCAATCTTGACTGTGGTGGTTACATATATTTACACATATAACAAAATGGCATAGATGACACATTGTCTCAATGTCAGTTTTCTGGTTTCCATATTGTTTCGCCAAGTATTTAAAAGGTAGCATTCGGGGGAAGGTGAGTGAAGGGCACAAGGACTTGTCTATACTATTTTTGTGACTTCTCACGAATCTATAATCATTTCAAAATCAAGAATTTTTTTAAAAGATACAAAAGTACATGCCATAAGAGAGTGATACATGAGATTATATGAAAATACAAAAACATTTTGATGGGAGAAATACACACACACCATGAAGAAGCTGAGAAAAACCATTACTTGTATCACAAACGGCTAATTGATTTCCTTAATATAAAATGCCTATAAATTATTAAAAAAAATTTTCCAAAGCAATGGAAAGATGGGCAAAGGAGATTACCAGGTAACTCGGAGAAAAATACAAATTAATACAAAAAAACAAATGATCCTCAAAAATTAAAAGGTGATCATATTTACTCATAATTAGAAAAATGCTAATTAAAATCCCAAGACATAAGAAACATTTTTTTTGTGGCTCATATTGGCAACCTTTGCGAAGGTGCAGGGAAACAGGATCTCCTGCATGCTGCCAGAGACTAAACTGGTTAAACAGCCACAGCTACAAGGACACATAACCTTTGCTCCAGCACTTTTACCTCAAGGACCAGATTATACAGATATGTGTACACATTTGTGAAATGCAGTGATGTACAAGGACACTGCAGCACAGTGAAAGCTTACAAACAAACTAGACACCTGCATGAGGATGGAACAGATTTTGCAGTCAACAGAATGAGGCACCTGTATGTAGCGATGTGAACAATTATCTAGATATGCTGTTGAGCAAAGCCATAAGTTACCACATATATGTATTAGTTTTCTTAAATAGAAAATATTTGTGTATGTTTCTGTATGCTCAGGATCCACCTGTAAGGATACATGAAAACCTAATAACCCTGGTTATGTCCAGTGACAGACTGTGAGGGAACTAGGGCATAGAGGTTGGAGAGAAATACCTCTTTTGTACATACTTGCTTTTGTACCTTTTAAAGTCTGTACTAGGCATGTGAACCACCTATTTGTAAAAGTAACTTTTGAATTGAGAACAAGATAAACTTGACTCAAAAAAACAATGAATGACTAAAGGCCATTGATGCAAATTTAACTTTCTATAGCTGAGGTACAGGGTCCCGATCACAGGAAGCAAAGGTCCCATTTGATTCTTTTTTGGTTATCTTTAACACGGAATATTGCGTCCCATTTGCAGCAACGCATTAGAGGGGGCAGTGAGGGAATGGAAGGATGGAGGAGGGAACGGTCCCATACAGTTCACTGTCACAGGATCTGACCCTGGGGTCTTTTGGCATTTAAGAGCAGGAATGTTAGAAATTTCTAATTTTCCCAATAAAAGCCACTCAAAAGGAAAAATGGAAAGAAATTCTGATTAATCAAACAGTTGGTTCTAATGGGTAAATATGAACACCGGGAAACAGTTACCAGGAAGATAATCTGTGAAATCCCCTCAAGCAGGCTAAAGCACATAAAAGCACAAAAGCTTCTTATTGACCAGTAAGGATATCTCTGCCTCTGTTGAGGCCGCAGACAGCTGCTCTGGAGAAATTTCCACTCGATCCTTCCTCTTATCAGAACGTCGCAAGATGATGACAGAATGAATGTGAACAATTCTGACGGTGTCAACCTAGAGGAAAATCCACAGAAACGTTGACTTCTGTCTCACGCCAATAACATGCATCTTGTATTATTCTATCAGGTTAAAAACTGCATTTACAAAACTGACACTTTTCTCATGAATAATAGAATATGTCAAATAAAAGGCATCCAACCTCAATATATACATTTCAAAACAAAAATAGAAAGGCTAATATTTGGATGAAGGAAGAGGTTTTTGGATGACCGACTAATAATCATTTGATTTACCACTAGGTGCAAGATACTCTCACAGAAAAGGATACAAGTCAGAGTGCTGACAATCCAAGTGTTCAAAATGCGAACGGTTTGGTTAAGCAGCAAGTATCATACATGAAATTATAACGAAATAATGTAGTCACTCAAAGCTAAAAGGCCTTACAGGACAGGAGTCACTTAGATCAGAAAATAATCATCATAGGCCAACAAGTAGACTATTTTCTGGTGTGTGTGTACACAGAATTTCTGCAGATGTCAAATGGATGTGAGTAAGATGTTTGGGAGACAAGTTGGCCAACTGGTTTACATACAGAACTTGAGGTGGAATGGCAGACAGTAAGATTAAGGTCAAAATGAAAATCGATGGGGTCTCGGATACCATGATCTGCAGGATGAACTGGAAGGATATGGTCTCAGCCTGAATGTGAGGTAATGAAAAAATTCTGGAATCAGTGGATGGCAGAGATGGAAGAAACAGATTTGAGATTCATTAAGAAGGAAGAATCCACAAGATTTGATAGGCAATGGCCCACGGGTGAGAGGACAGGAAGTTGTCAAGGATAACTCTAAAACTTCAAGGTTGAAACTCGGTGGAACAGGAGAGGAAGATCTAAATGGAAAAAGGATCAGGAAGGAAGGAAGGAAAATGAGCTGATCTAGGATGAGGAGATGTCAAGAGAGTCAAGGAATAGTGTAGGGAGAGGGAGCAGGGGTCCCGGCCTGAATTAAAGGGGTGTGCCCATGTCTCAGATGAGTAGGCTAAGAAGCCAAAAAGGAAGAGACAGGAACGAAAACCAGAAGAATGAGATGGTTCAAGAGTTTCCCGGGAAGAGACCCGTGTGGCACCGGTAGATGTTGCAGGGACAAGGGGGAAGACGGACAGGAGATTCCTGAAGTCCGCAGCCATTAGAAGCATGTGGTTGCCTCTGGTGCCTTCTTCCACCCGATGAACTCTTCCACAGCTTTAAACTCCCTGCCAATCCTATAAAGAATCAGTCCTTCTTCCCTCCCATGCAAGTGTTTTTATAATATGCACAGATCTCCCTACAGTTCATATCATGTCCTGTTCTGTTTCTTGAAAGAATGTTCTCCTCTACTGGAACATAAGCTCCTGGAGGGCAGGGAACATGTTTGAGTCAGATTTCCTTATTAATGGTACAGTGTCTGGCAGACGGAGTACATGATAAAGAAAATCCGAAGCAGAACAGAAAGACCCTTGACCTCCCAAGGAGCAATGAGACAAGAAGCTGAGCTCTCAACGGAAACAGAGCTGAAAGAGAATGGAGGGAGGGACATGTTAGAGTGCGTCAAGACAGCTGAATAAGCTTTTAAGTATTTCTGCCAAATTAAGATTGACAGGACAGCAGCATTTTCAATACTGTTCAGTTTGTCTCTACCCCAGCTCTCTGCTGTTGGAAGGATACAGCCTTGTCCGTGCTGCGGGTGCTGCAGGAGAGATAGGGTACAGGAGAAGGGGAGAATAAGGGAAAAACGGTAAGACAGCAATTAAGAAGGAGAGTGACAACAAATTCTGTGAGTTCTAATGAGATTCATCAAATTCCTTTTTATCGAATTACATATTGGGTGAATTGGGCATTGGCAACCTAGTATTTCAATGACTTGGATTTTGGTGAACTAGCTTGCCTACCTATGAAGTAGATGGTCTTAACCTTACTTACGGAAAAGGAAATTGAGAAATGTCAAATAACTTTCCTAATGTCAGGGTGCGTGGATGGCTCAGTAGATTGAGGATCTGCCTTCGGCTCAGGTTGTGATCTCGGGGTCCTGAGGTGGAGCCCCACATCAGGCTCCCCGCTCAGCAGCAAGGCTGCTTCTCCCTCTGCCCCTCCTCCCTTACTCTCTCTCCGTCTCACTGTCTCTCTCAAATAAATATATAAAATGTAAGAAAAAATTCCATAAGATAACCACTAAAAGGAGAGTAAAGAATTTTTTAACTAGGAGGCTGAAAGTAGAATAAAGTATATCTGATTAATTCAAAAGAAGGCAAAAAAGAAGAGAGAAAACAAATCAGTGGGTCAAATAGAAAGCAAAAAGATAAAGCCATAACCCATAATATATATCAATAATCACATTAAGTATAGTTGAACTAAATACTCCAATTAAAGAGATTATCAGACTACATGTCTTTATTTATTTTTTGACTTTTTTTCAGACTGGATGTCTTTGGAACTATATGCTGCTGATAAGAAACCCACTTTACTCAGCCATTAGAAACGACAAATACCCACCATTTGCTTCGACATGGATGGACCTGGAGGGTATTATGCTGAGTGAAGTAAGTCAATTGGAGAAGGACGATCATCATATGGTTTCACTCATACGGGGAGTATTAGAAATAGTGAAAGGGATTATAGGGGAAAGGAGAGGAACTCAGTGGGAAAAATTAGGAGACAGAACATGAGAGACTCCTAACTCTGGGAAAAGAACAAGAGGTAGTGGAAGAGGAGGTGGGCAGGGACGGGGTGACTGGGTGATGGGCACTGAGGGTGGCACTTGATGGGATGAGCACTGGGTGTTAGACTATACGTTGGCAAATCGAACTCCAATAAAAAATGTACAAAAAAAAAAAGAAACACACTTTAAATATCAGTACACAAAAAGACCAAAAATAAAAGGATGGAAAAAGATATGCCATGCCAGCATGTACTAAAAAGATAAGGTCACTGAACTCCTGCAGTTTAATATCTATTTGGCCAGAACAAATTAACACAGAATTCCAGATGAAGCATGGACTCTTGAAAAATAAAATCACGTCATTAAGATTGGGAATGTATTTAGTAGGAGCTGCTGCCCAGGGTGACTTCTCTCTCCTCTTGTCAGATAAGATCTCAGTGGCTAGAGGAAGGAGGAAAAGAAGTGCAGGGTAGGATGGCAAGACCAGTCGAGACATAAATGAAAAACAAAATGAGACAAGCAAATAGAAAGGCCATAAACGACTGAGAGATGTCCCTGAAAGCCACTGGTAGCTGAAGGGCTTGATGAAGCCTGTTAGTCATAGTCACATAAGAAATAAAAGATATTCCAGCTTAGCTAGATTGGCCCCTACACCTTTTCAGTCTTGCAACTCAAGTACTGAAACCCACTTCCTTGTGCTCCTCTGTCTTGGTTTAGAACAGAGGCTAGAAAATATGGCCTGCCCAGCATCCCTTGGGCAAAATCTGGCCATGTTCATTCATTTATATATTGTAGCTGCTCTTGCACTATGATGGCAAAGCTAAGGAACTGCAACAAAAAAATGTATGACCCACAAAGCCAAAAATGTTTATCATCAGGCCCTTGATAGAAATCTGTGCCCCCTGCCATACCTCCCCATGGCTCATGGGCAGGTAAACACTAAGTTCCTATTTTAAGGAATGTATGGCCATCAGTACAACACAGACTTTTTAAATATATACTTATATGTAAGGCACTACATGAGGGCCTAAGTCCACAAAGATAAACCGGATACAGTAGTCATGTCCAGGAAGAGGGACAGGTAAACAACTCTAAGACAATAGCCATGCCCTGTGATAGATCTGCGCGAGGAGCTACTACAGCACAGAGGAGGGTATCTAACCTAGTCTACAGGTCAGGACAGGTTCTTTAGAGACAGGCAGCACCTGCGAGGGATAAGGAGCTAGGCGAGCAGAGGGAAGCAGTCCAAGCATAATGCCCAGCAGATACAAGGAATGAAACAGTACAGCACAACCTAGAAACTGCCATAATTTACCATGCTTAGAACTTGCAGATAGGTAGAAATAAGAAGGCCCTGAATGCTAAACTAATGAGACTTCATCCTAAAGGTAATGGAAAATGCATTCATTTTAAGTAGAGATAGGTCAGGTTTAAGTTCTCAAAAGAGCATACCCCAACCAATCAGAAGACAGGACTAGAGGCAAGAGACTCAAGGCAAGGAGAATGGGGAGAGGCTAGCAAGTATTCCAGAAGTGATAAGGACCTCCAAGAAGGTAGCAGCAGTTGGAAACAACATGAAAGCAATCTATGGTTCCAAATGGCTGTGAGTGGCTTCCAGACTCGGCTGCACCTTAGAATCACCTGGGGACTTATTCAAACTCCTGCCACATAGGTCTCACTCCAGACCAATGGAGCTGGCATCAGGATTTTGTAAAATTACTCAGTAATTCCAAGGTGCCCCCAGGCTCAGGAACTACTGGGGGAGGAGCAGTGTTGGAAGAGTGGGTTTGAGGAAGAGGAAAGGCTCAGTTCTGAACATGTTAGTTTAAGATGACTGCGTCTGGCTAAGCGTGAAACAGGCAGTAGGGTATGAAGTACTAGAGCTTAGGATAATTGGTGTTAATTGGTATCTACTGGATATTAACAACAGCAGTCAGAATGGCCAATATTTGCTGGCTAGCTGCCAGGTGTCAGGCACTTGGAAAAAGTGCTTTCCATTTATTGACTTGATAACTCCCCTAGTGACACACGCACCTCAATGCTTATAGCAGCATTACCAAAATAGCCAAATCATGGAAGTAGCTCAGATGTCAATCGACTGATGAAGGGATAAAGAAGAGGTGATATTTGGTATATCTATATCTATATAATGGAGTATTAGCCATAAAAAGAATGAAGTCTTGCCACTTGCAACTACGTGGATGGAACTAGGGTGTATGAAGCTAAGCGAAATTAAGTCCATCAGAGAAAGACAAATACCATATGATCTCTCTCATATGTGCAACTTAAGAAACAAAACTGATGAACATGGGGAAAAACCAAAGAGGGGCAAACCATAAAAAAACATTCTTAACTACAGTGAACAAACTGAGGGCTGGTGGAGGGGAGGTGGGCAGGATGTTGGGGATTGAGGGCACTTGTGATGAGCACTGGGTGTTACATGTAAGTGATGAGTCACTAAATTCTCCTGAAACCAATACCACACCACATGTGAATGAACTTGAATTTTAATTAAAACTTCAAAATAAAAATAAAAATAAAACTCCGCCAGTGACACACTGAGGTCAGTACTATTATTATACCCATTTTACAAATGAGTGTTTTACACACAGTACCTAAATCCAACTCTCCCAACAATTCTCTGAGGTTGGTGATTGTCATCATCCCTGTTTTGCAGAGAAATCATAGACTACAGATGTTAAATAACATGCCCAAAGTCACACAGCGAGTATCAGAGGAAGGATTTCTTTTTTTTTTCTTCTCTTCAGAGGAAGGATTTCAAGACAGGTCTAAGTTCAATGTTGCAGCTAAAGCCATAGGGAAGGTAATGTTGCCCAGAAGACATTCTGGGAAGGCAAGGAGGGGACCAAGTCAGAAACCTGGCGAATACCAGTGTTTAATGCAAAGGATGAAGTGCCCATGATGGATGGATGGAAGGAAGGAAGGAAGGAAGGGGTGAGGAGGGAGATACAACACAAACAAAAGAACCCATGACAGTTCAGAGTTCTGAGGAGAAAGATTTATAAGATAAGCACCAAGAAATAACCCACTGATATAGCAATGGGGAGGTGATATAGCAATGGGGAGGTGACTAGAGACAGAATTGGAAACCAGGCCTTGGTATGTGTGACTGTTGAAGGTAAAGAAATGATAATTATCGCAACCTATCTTTTCAAGAGGTCTAGCTGTTAAAAGGAGGATGTAAGAGCAGTGACTACAGGAACATAGAGGGTGGAAAAGTAATTACCCTTTCCCTTGGGGAAATGAGAGTAATTGAAGCATAATCGTATCGTAAGGAAAAAAGGCCTGTCGAAAGGTTGAAGACTCAGAAGATGAGATATTTGATGAGCAAGGTCTTTGAAGAACCTGTAGTTCTGGGTAGGAAATGAATTTCTTTCCTAGATATGGGAAGAAAGGAGGTAAAGTGGCTTGCATATAGGGGTGAAAAGCAGATGGAGTTCCATTGTCTGCTTGGCAGGAGAAGAGGCCATAATCGATTTTCAGAGTATTTTACAAAAGCAGTGGCCTGGATCATATTTGGAAAACACTGAAATGGTCCTATACCAGAAAGTATAGGTTGATAAGCATGATCTAGACCACCAAAGCTAGAGCCTGCCAGAAAAGCAGAGGCAGGACGGCAGACAGGACAAAAGTCAAGGTAGACTAAGAATCATGAGTCATGAGTAACTTGCTTGTAAGAGAAGGGCTGCCCAAGTAGATATTGGGACTTGACATAAGGAGATAAAAGTGAGGGGCACAGGTTTGGAGGACCGACCAAAAGTTTCAAGGAAGTGGGGAGAAGGGCCAGAAATTAGGCAGTCAACAGAATGGAGGGGAGCTGAGGGCGATTCCTCATCTGAATCTGCTACAAATAGAGGTATTCGGTTCCAGTGCTGGTGAGTACACTCTTCAACTGATTTTAGTAGAGAGGATATGCTATGCAGCCGTGAACGTGGGCATACGCAGACTGATCCCTTGCTGAGAGCAGCCAATGTCGGCCAGAAATCCCTCCCCAGCTGAACGTTTCCATCATGCAAAATTCTAGCACACATACCTTTTCAGCAACTGTGCGTATTTCAGTTCCGGTATATGTGAATTTGGAGTCACTCCTTTTGGGGATAAATTAGGGAAAAAAAGGGAACTGAGGCTTGGAATATAAAAAGATATTAAAGCAAAGTAACAAGCTTAGCAGTTCTTGCCATGATACCTTAGCAGAGACAGAGGAAGTGTGGCTAAGTACATCATATCTGTTCCCTGGGAAAGTGAAATTTCTAGAATCGAAGGCATTAAGGAGGTGGGTGTGAGAAGTACATAGTGAAATTTAAATAAAGGTGACTCAAAGCTTTTGTCATCTTAATTAAGCATTCAAGTTACTGGGCATCTCTAGGGTTACTGGAGGGCCCACCAGAGGAGGCAGGGCCAATGACAATAGACACGAAGGAAGGAGTCAATAGAGGGAAATATCTGGTAATGTGCTTATTAGACGCCAGACAGAAAATCACCTGTGTTTCATTGTCATTTCGCTGGAGAGAGAACGTACAATGCGTCCAGCAAGGAAGCGGAACATAACATCATTGTGTGAATCCAGTAAATTCTATTTATAAGAGCTTTCAGCGATTCAGTCATGATCTCGGTACTGCTACCCGTGTCTTTTCACATAAGGACATGCATATATGTAGCGAAAATCCTCCTTGTAGGAAGTAGGGTCGAAACCAAGTTTCACGGTTGGGGTGGAATTGAAAGTGTATCAATGAGGGAGCTCGGGAGTCGTAATGGAAACTTCGAGTACGAGTCATATAGAATGTTGCACACCTTGTGCTGGGTCAGTTAACAGTGCTACGGAGATCCCGAGAGAGGAGGAAACGAACATGGTCTTACCTTGTGTCATCATTCAACTAGAGTGGGAAAAAGCAGAAAAGATTATTGATCACATTTTGCTGGTTTGGTATCAATGGGTGGAGATTGCGTGGAAGTGGGTCATGTGCTCCTGTCCAGCGGCACCAAGGACTGGAGGGTTAGGAGTTCGGGGTGTCCGCGAGGGAGAGTTAAGCCCCAGGTGAAGCTTGGGGTGTGTGGTTCTGTGGAGGGGGGCCGGGGGCCTCGGCGGGCTCGGCTGCGCCCCACACGGCCGCGTCCCCATTATCCTCGCGCGTCTCTCCCGCCTGAGGCGGCGGCGGTCGGGGGGCGATGCCTGCAGCCGTGGGGACGGACGGCGGCTGCCAGCGGGACTCGAAGGCCCACCCGGAGGACGGCGCGATCGCGGGGGACGCGGGGCCCTCACTACCTGAGCAGCGAGCGGGCCGGCCGCAGCCTCCGCAGCGCCGGGCTCCGGCCGCGGCCGTTCCGGGCGCCTGCCCCGCGGGGTTCCGGCCGGGCTCGCGGGGCGCGCGACTCACCTCCCCGATGCACAGCCCCATCACCTCCTCCTTCTCCGTGCTCAGCGCGTGGTTGAGGCACACCAGGAAGGCGTCCGACTCGAGGTGCACCGCCTGCACCGCCTGCACCACCTGCCCCGCCATCTTGGTCCGACCCCGCTCGCGTCCGCCTCGGCCCGCCCGGGCCTGGCCAACCGGCTGCGGCGGCGCGCGGGCTCCGCGGGGGCGGGGCCGGGGCGCGCGGGCGGGGCGGGGCGGGGCCGGCGGGCCGGGGCGGGGCCGCGGGGCGGGGCGGGGCCGGCGGGCGCGCGGAGGCGGGGCTGGGGCGCGGGGCGGGGCCGGGGCGCGGGGCGGGCGGGGCCGGCCCGGCGGCACCTGGGAGCCGCCCGCGCCGCTCGGGGCAGGCGTGGCCGTCGGGCGGAGGGCGGTAGCCGGCCGCGGTCGGGGCGTCAGGCCGGGCGGCGGGGCGGGCGGGGAGGCGGCGCTCGCGGGCCGCGGGCCGACGTGGTCTGTGAGCGGCGGCCGGGCGGCCGGGCCGGCGCCTCCCGAGCGCCCGCGCCCATTTTGCGCGCCCGCCGGGGAGAGCCGCGCGCGGCCTACACGCCGCGGGGACAGCCCTTGAAGGCGGCCTCGCGGCGCGCGCCGGCCTCTTGAGCCCGGGGCGCGCGCTTGCGAAACCCGCTCCTCAGACAGTTCAGGCTTTATTTTATTGCGCTTTGTTTCCAAGTTCCGCTCCCTGAACCTCGTACAAGTCTCCCCGGAGCACTTCCGGGTGCCGGCCCTCGCCTCGCAACTTCGGTCCGGGTGACCTCGGGCTCGTTGCACGCTCACGTCCCGATCGTGCCTGGAGTGGCCCAGGGCGGGGGACCTGGAAGTTTGAGCCTCGCTGCTCCTGAGGCGGATTAATTAGCCCAAGAAACACTATATTCATGTGAGTAACCTCTTCCAGAAACAGTGCTATACTGTATCGGAAAAAGTGTCACTCTCGAGCGCGGCCGCTGCGGTGTGCCACACAGGCGTGCACGCACTCGCGTGTCCCGCACGCAGCACGGGAGCGGGGGAGAGCAGGCCGGCGCCGAGGGCTGCGGGGACCGCGGCCGGCGCCCACGGTGCACGGCGCCCGGCTCTCCTGGCCTGGATGCGCTCAGACGCCGGGGAAGTCGGTGCAAAAGCAGCTTCGTTCTCAGGGATGTCAGACGTGCCACGGGTTGCAGTTTAGATCTTGCAACTCCCTAGGGCTAGCAAAGACACGTGCATGGTAGGCAGCGTGCGAAACCCAGGACAGGTACGTGCCGTGCCGCCCGCACAGCCCATCGGGACCCGCGTCGGGGGCTCTGACTTCTAGTCCCACCAGGCAGTACTGGAAAGGGAACGTTCCCAGGGGGCTACTGAACAGGTGTTGATGCTTTGCTCTTTTCTCCCAACTCAGTCCCAGTCCAAGCCCCCCCCCAAGAATTATCTATGACGCTGTGCCAGAAACTTGCATTTGCCCCTAATGCTTAAGGATCACATAGCACCTCTTTCCATGACTCCCTTTGATGAGGGTGAAGACGGGCAAAACCTCCACTATGCACTTACATTGGACAATCGAAATTCCCTCTTAACTTTCCATTTGACCTCGTACTTGACGTCTAGTTACTGTCCATGGCTAGCACACCATGCCTTAAGGTGACAACAGTGGCTACGCAACTCTTATCTTTAGCAATGGGGTACTCTGACTTTATAAACTGCCTTTACGCACCTGCAACAGGAAAGACAGCTTTTCTTTGTTGTTGCTATAAGTCAATCTCAAATGTCACAACATTCTCTGACTCCTTTATAATGCTCACAGCCAAATTGTACGGTTCTAAAGGGTTAACTGGGCTACACAGAAAGACTATTGAAATTTATGACTTCCTCTGCGCTAGTCCCTCCACCAACCATTTATATACCTTTATGTGTAAAGTGTCACACTTGTAATCACAGTCTAGAACCTCATGCCTGTGTTGTGGATTCATGCAACTGACTTAACTTCTCTGTTCCTTGCTTCTCTCATCCTTAAGTGGGATCTATAAAACTCTCCATCTAATCAGGTGATTGTAAATATTAAAAGACTCAATATAAGTATATGAGTGCGAAATAAGTGGTGCCCATTATGCTCAATATGTTCTTATACCTCATTTTACACCTCAGAAAACTACTGTAGAGATGTTCACTTGTCCCAAGCCATAAACCTAGTAACTGCCAGACTCCGGATTGATACCCTGACAAGGCCAACTGACTCCAGGGCATGTGTTCTTAGTGATTTCATCCATTGTAATTATATCAGATTATCACTTCGATTCAAAGAAAATAAGTGTACTCAACTGATAACTGTTTACAAATCGTTCAAACACCTGGAAATTGTAGTTCATTATGATTTTTTTAAGGAAGCCTTTCTATGTTGCATGTCATCCATTTAAAACATGATTTATGATGGCCTTTACTAGCAAATACTTTATGCCAGTATGATCTCGACCCAAGACATCAACGTGACCCCCCCCACCATGAGGACAATATGATTTACAGTCTTCATGAATAATGAAGCCATATAAGAACTTTGTGAATCCACTTACATTCAAAGACAATAGTACTCCTTAGAGTTGAGTGGAACAGGTTCATGTTGTGTATTATATCGCATGTTGTACCTCAGTTGATCTTGGAAATTTAAGACATTCATCTAAGTGCAAGGGGTTGTGAATTTTGTGAACAAGTTTCATGTGCAGAAAAATGTTCTCCAGTCAAATGATTTTGGGAAATGTCAAACAAAATAAACTTTCTTCACTGTGTAACTTGCCAGAGCTTTACTACACTAATAAGAGCTTTATGACTGAAAGATTCCCAAACTTATTTGACCAAGGAAAATGTTAGGGGCAAGTGTTCCAAGGATCACATTTTAGGGAAACGGTTTGCGATTCATACAACCTGAGATTTGATGATCCTTCATCTGAATCTTTCTCACTTAGCCTTTGCTGTTCTCTTGTAGCGAGATTGTTGGTACATCCTCATATGTCAGCTTCTCGGTGAGTGGTAGCGGAACTTCAGGGTCAAGTGCTGGGGTTTGTTCCCAGGCTCATCTTACTGATGCCCAGCATGTTGGCCTTTAGGTCACAGCAGCTCGTCACACTGCCTTTCTTCTGAGAATATTTCCTAGTGACTCATAGGTCCCTTTGTAGTAATTCATAGTAACTCAGACTATCATCTCCAATTTATTTGCCCTCTATACCAGTGGAATCATTTCCTTTTAATGTCAAGGTAACCAGTACAATTTTGCTTCTCATTCAAAACATTTATTTTTTAAAAAGATTTTTTAAAGATTTTATTTTATTTATTCATGACAGACACAGAGAGAAAGAGAGAGGCAGAGACACAGGCAGAGGGAGAAGCAGGCTCCGCACAATGAACCTGACATGGGACTCAATCCCGCGTCTCCAGGATCATACCCCAGGCCGAAGGCAGCACCAAACCACTGGGCCATTGGGGCTGCCCTTAAGAAAGATTTTTATTGATTGATTTGAGAGAGAAAGAGAACATGAGTACAAGTAGGCAGGCAGAGAGGGACAGAGGGAGAGGGAGAAGCCCCGATCTAGGGCTCCATCCCAGGACCCGGGGATCATGACCTGACCCAAAGGCAGACACTTAACAAACTGAGCCACCCAGTCGCCCCCTAAACACCTTTGAATGTCAATATCTTAGTTGTCTATCTATGAATGGACCTGTCTGTGAACGTGACATGGTACTGAAACTCTTAACCCTTGGTTTCTGTTTTTTTAAATGGCCATACTTATTTCTTTTGTGCTCGACATCCAGACTTTAATATGTTTTATCTCGACATTGATATTTGCTTGGTTTTTGTTTGTATCTCTCCTTTCCAAAGCCCTGCGGAAAAGGAGACGCAGAACGATTGTTATCTGCTAAATGGAAAGAAATGGCCTTGAAAAAATATATAGTTATATGATATCCCTAAGGAATCAACCTCAACCCATGTATAGGTGGTCTTTAGCTGCTTCCACTCTCAGTAAACATATCCACTCACAGGAACACTGACTAGTATTGAGACTTAGGGTGCCCAGGACTGTATCATTCCTGTTATCGAAGAGCTTATAATACAGTATTTGGGGAGGCACACAAGGCTTGTGAAATAAGCAGAGCAGATCTGCAAGGCAATTCGTAGAGGCCAAAATATGAGCTTACGCTCAGACATAAATGCTGCAGTGGTCCCAGGAGGCAGGAAGTGTTCATCAAGAAGGCAGGCACCCGCATTGTGCCATAATGGTTCTGAGATAGACAGAATGGCCTGGGGAGGCATTTGAGGCAAGTAGAAAGCAAGAGCAAGGATTTGGAACCAGAAATGAGCCTAGTTTTTAGGACAAATACGGTGGCAGTGATGCTTGCTGGAATTGGTGGCAGATAGGATGTAGCAAGTAAAGGAGGGGAGAAAGTCCAAGATCACTTGTAAGTTTTGAGTCTGCAGGATCAGGAGAGGTGCTCTTGCCACTGAGAGAAACTGGGATTTGGTGCAGGAGAAGGGGTTCCTTCCTGGCTAGGTGAGTTTGAAATAAGAGAACCCTGTAAGATGGAAGCTTACGATGGGCTCAGAGTCCACTGCATTCAGAGTACAATGGGTGAAGCAACTATGATGCTCTTACATCATCCACTGAAATCAGACCATTTCTTAAGTCTATAAAAGATGCCTTCTACTTTCAGCGAGGGCGAACTCACAGTGTCAAGGGGGGGGG
Source organism: Canis lupus dingo (assembly GCF_003254725.2). NCBI lineage: Eukaryota > Metazoa > Chordata > Mammalia > Carnivora > Canidae > Canis > Canis lupus. The sequence continues at coordinate 123,798,258 of NC_064281.1, read as the reverse complement.
GAAATCAGACTCAGAGTATTGTCCTTGAAAAGAGGGCATCTCCTGTGCTCTTGACAATCTCAATTTAGTGGTTTAACAATGTCCCGAGATGGGGTACAGTTCCTCTCCTACCGAAAGGCCACCTGATGAGAATAGGATGCCTTTGTTTTGTGGGGCAAATGCTGTATGTGCTGTATGTGCCCTGGCAAAGGTAGAAATGCAGTGAAACCATGCCGTGATGCTGGGGGCCAGGTACAAGCAACACACTCCTCCAGAAGGCAGGTCGAGTGCTGCTGAGGCCCTGAAATGAGATCCCAAGCTAGGCAGAGAAGCCTCACGGGGTTAGAGCCGCGCTCTGGAAGGAGTTTGCCCAGGAGGCTTGCTTCCTTCCCGCCTCTCCAATGGCAGAGGGCTTTTTCTGGCTTTCTGACTTGGGAAATCAGGATTTAAATGCATACACACCTCTGTGGGAAAACGGGCTCCTGAGACATCCTGAGGCGTTATTAACATGAAACCAGGACCTAGATGGATAAGGATCACTTGCTCTCAGCTCCAAACCACCGTGACCCCCAAAGTCTTTTGGAGCTTCAAAATTCCATGAAGCTACCTTGAATATGTTCCTTAACACGAACAGCCCAAGTGCTAGAAGTGACCTTTCTAAGTAAACTGCTAAATAGGCCGTTTGTCCTTGAGACTTTTAATTCGGAAAGCGCTGCATAGGATTCAGCCTTCACGAGCCTTTACAATGGGACTGCTTGGAAGGGGCTTTCGCCTGGGGAATCTGGCTCACGTGTCCTTTGTTACACTGCTTTCCTGCCCAAATACGTGCCCTCAGGCACACTCCTGAGCGTCCTCTGGTGCTAACTACCCTTTGTCCGATGCTGCTTTGTGAATGCAAAGACTGTGACCCCCGCCCAGCTTCCCGAGGTGCTAGGCCTGCAGGTCCACAGAACTTCCCGCTGTGCTGAGGAGCTGAGCGCTTCACAGTCAACCGTTAGCTTGACCTAAGCCTCTGCCGAGTGTCGCTTCAGGGTCTTGCGGGGAGCTTCAGATGGCCCTGGCTCTATTTAGGCCGTGCAAGTGGACGGATGCGATACGAGTTTTGGTTCTGGTTGGTGATTGCTAGTACCAGGTCACCTTGCTCAATGGATGAGTTCATTCAAACCCAAAAAGTCACACCTGTGTCCTGTGCGCGGGTGCTGCAGGCTTAGGTGGAGAAAAGCAGGGCTAGAATTGGAACCCAAAGCCCAGGATGGCAGGAGAGGATGTGGGGGCTCCACCCGACCGCCTCTGGGTTCACCAAGAGGGTATCTACCGCGACGAATACCAGCGCACGTGGGTGGCCGTCGTGGAAGAGGTAACTGTTTACATTTGGCTTCTCTTTTGTATTTTATTGATTTTGCTTTCAAGCAACTTGGTTTCTAACCAGTCTCAGAAGCCTGAAATCTCTGCTTTTATTTTTGATCGTTTTTTCCCATCAGGAGACGAGTTTCCTAAGGGCACGAGTCCAGCAAGTTCAGGTTCCCTTAGGTGACGCAGCTAGGCCAAGTCACCTTCTTACCTCCCAGCTACCTCTCATGTGGCAACTCTACCCTGAGGAGCGCTACATGGATAACAACTCTCGCTTGTGGCAGATCCAGCATCATTTAATGGTACCCGTGTTGCTTAATCATTTTCCATTGTATCGGGGCTCTTACAACAGAGTACTCTATAAACTTTTCTTTTTCTGACAGGTCAGGGGAGTACAGGAGCTGTTGCTTAAGCTTTTGCCTGATGATTAGCCTGGTATGTATTTCTATTTCTCCCCTGTTCTCCCGTCTTCTTTTGTTTGCCCTATTCGGTTGTGGTGATTTTGATGATCTATTTTTTTTCCAGGTGCTGGGATTCTAGGAAGATATGCTCCTCTGTTCTGTTCAGTATATGGCAATCACTTCATCCACCACTGCAGTGCACCCACCTGTGGGCCTGGGGGGAGGAAGTGGGTTGAAAAACTGCTCAAGAACACAGAAGCTTAGGAAGGGCCATGAAGAACAGCACGAGTGGAACTGCAGAGAGAGGGTCACGCAGGCAGAAAGCAAGTCAACAAAAGCACTTAGTCAGGATACGTAACTTGAAATTGACTCCTTTGGAAATTGCCATAGAACCTTTAATGGACATCATCAGCTGGAACTGGGATCTGATGAATCCCACAAAAGTCAGCACCTGCTACAGAACAGATGCCCTGATCACCAAGGACTTGGTACTGATTTAGAGAGAAGAGAGCAGCTCCTAGCAGCATCAACATCTATTTGTCGCTTATTTGCCCTGCAGCAATTCACCTGCCTTTCCTTCTCCCATCCTGTAAATATCCTAGGTTTTGCTCCAGTGTTTCCCCTCCCAGTACTGACCTAACTTGGATCTACTGAGAACTTAGGGGGCTCTGAAAAAAAAGAGGAGGTTATTTGAATGAATGAAATTAGCTACAAAGGCTCCTGGGCCTTTTTCTTTTCTGAAATTGTGCCTTCAAGTTATTAGAGGTTGCTGATCAAGATCTTGGGCACTTAAATTCATTCTCTGGTTACAGATTATTTTTAAAAAGATGGTTTCTGTAAGAGCTCTGAAAATTATTGTAGCTGCTTAACTAGCACCTTTCTCAGGAAGTAATAATAGCACCAAATATTGCTGATTCCTAGGAAAGCATTTACTACCTGATAAATGATTTTCTGAGTTAAAGTAGTCCTGTTTATGTACATTAAAAGTCAGGTTTTACTTTTTTTGAAAGATCTTGGGAATCATAGCTACCACGTATGGAATCCTTACTGCCTTCCTTCCGGGCACTAGACTGTGCACTTTATATACTTTATCACACTTAATCCCTCCATTAATGGTTTGAGGTAGGTAGGAATGGTCTCCATTTTACACATGAATTAGAAGGAAAAAGGCTCAAGGAGTTTAATCATTTACCAAGGGTGGTTCTGTGAACGGTCTGAGCGGTGGGCGAGGCCTACTGGGCTGTGGCATCGCTCCTCTAGCCCACAGTTGGTTTACCATATTCAAGATGAGTTGATTGAATTCAAGGTTTTATTTTCATGTAAAGCTATTTATGTCTTCCAAATTAAATGAAATGGATATTATAAAAATACAATTGATTCATCCTGTGAATGGGAAGAGTATTTTTTAGTGCAATTGTTTTCTAGCGTACCTGGTTGTCTCAGAAGAAAATCCCATCTAAAGGGGCTTTAAAGTCTTTATGGATAAAAGACAAAATAAAAATCATTTTTCTTATTTTAGTTTTCTGGATATGCCGCAGAAGGATCCGTGCCAGAAACAAGCCTGTGAAATACAGAAATGTTTACAAGGTAGTATGTTAAATGCTTTTTTAAAAATATTTTTCCACTCTATCTGTGAACTTACAAGAGACCAGTTTTTCGTTTTATTGGCAAATGATAGGAACTCCTCTCAAATGCAATACTTCTGTAATTATTCTGAAGATTTTTTTTCTCATTGTTTCAAATCCGAGATGCAGAAAATAAAAAGTGATGTCATCCAACTTTCATGTTTGCCATCCTGGTTGTACATTAGAACTACCTGAAGAGCTTTAAAAACTTGCCTAGGACAATTAAATCAGATTTCCTGAGGATGGGTTCTGGGCAGGAATCAGTGTAGAAAGCTAAGCAGGTAATTTTAATGTACAGCCAGAATTGAGAATTACTAAGCTGAGCAAAGTCCTTTTTTAAAAAGACTAGTTTTAAATGGGTTGGTTATACTTCACTTTTTAAAAGCAATCAGGTTACAAGTGGGGGGTTGAAAATGCAGTTGGAATTCAGGCTGCCAAAGTTAGCAACTAAGTCTTAAAGGCGAAAGCATACTTCAGCTAAAGCATATTTGATGTGATCTGTCCACCTGGTTTCTTTCTTTCCCCCAATTTGGTTTTAAGTTGGCCAATAAGTTTGACCAAATGCTAGAGGATTTTTTTTAAATCAGTGAATGATTATTGGAAGAAGATAGAATAAAGCCATATGGCTTTCTTAATTTCAACACTGACATTTTTGGTGACTTCCCCTTATTAATGTAGGACATGGAGATGGATGCCCATGAAAATATGGAAGGGTCTGAAGGACAAATGTTAAGAATTTACCCAAAGATTCACCAGTAAAGAAAACCCTTGTTTGTATATTGCCTTTGACTTTTAACCTTCATTCTCAGACATTTCATTTTATGATGTAAGCAAAGAGATTTTTCAGAAAAATCTCTTAATCTAAAATGCTGATGTACAATGACAGTAATGCTACTTTCTTCATCCTTTCCTCCTTCCAAATTTCAGAAAAAGGGAAATATTTTTCACAATGTCTTCTCGTCAATAAATTCTTATTTGCATTAGCAACACATGGCTAAGGGAGAACAAGGATCAAGTTAGAGACACTCTCTGGCTACAGCGTGGGAGGAGTAAGGACTGGAAGGATTAAGAGTTAGCATTAAGCACAGCCATAAGGGTTTTAAACCGATTAGATCCTTTAACCCTTTCATCCATGAGGCAGATGCTACCATGACCCCCATTTTATAGATGGAGAAATTGATCTAGAAGTTCAATAACTTATCCAGGGTTTGCAGAACAGCAAGGATTGGAGCCCCTTTGGTTTGGCTCCACTCTTGGACTCAGCCACTCTGCTATATTCTTTGTGGTCAGAATTGGGTTATTTTAATCCTAGACTGAGTCCAGTGCGCCCCACATTAGCACTAGGGGGCTCAGATCAACTGCAGCTGACCTCAAACCTTTAGGTCAAGTTCCTCCGACCTGAGGTCTCTGTACGATAAGGGTCTACAAATAATTTCTGTAGAGGGCAGGTAGGAAAGATTTTAGGCTTTGGAGGCCAGAAGCTCTTTGTTGAGTAGCATGTGGGGGAGGAGGTGGGGGTGTGTGGGTGTGTTTACAACCTTGGAAAAATGTAAGAACCACTCTTAGCCCACAGCTGTAAGAAAGACTAGGACTCGCCCCGAGGCGGCAGTTTGCGAAGGTCTGTTGCAGGGACTTGGTAGGGAGCTCCCACAGCCAGGCTGTCCTACAAAAGGGCACCCAAGATCTTAACCTCAAAGAAAAGGATATTTAAATCTAAAAATATCTCTCAACCACTTTGCAAATCATGCTTCCCCCCCCCCCATTAGCCTGTTGACTAGTCTGTACATCAGAAAGAATTGAGTGGGCTTGGGTACGTCCTCTTTCTTCCGAGTCTGTAGATAGAATGAGGTGAAAAGGAGTGGGAAGCACTGATCTAAACTTCCCCGTGCCTTAGGTTCTGACTAGGGTCTGCCTGTGTGTCTTTCAGCCAACAACTACGTGGAATCTAAGTGTCAGGCTGTCATTCAAGAACTGCGTAAGTGTTGTGCTCGCTACCCTAAAGGAAGATCTCTCGTCTGTTCAGGATTTGAGAAAGAAGAGGAAGAAAAGCTGACACTGAAGCTGACATCAAAGTGAAGTTCTGCCGAGAAGTTAAATGCTGCTGCTGAGAAGTTAAATGCTGCACCATGTATCCACCAAGCAAGTTTTTTGTCTTCCTGACTCTTTCTTCAGGCCAGGTAGCAGCAAATAGCAAATTAAAAAAGGCAACTATAAAAGTCAATATGCCATCTATGCAGAACAGATAGAAATATAAATACATTAAATATGTAGAATGTAATAAAACCGAGCTGCTAAAATAAACCTGTTAAGTGAGAAATTTTGGTTTGGTGCTTGTGATATTGTGACTTTTAAGAGCTATATATTCGGTCTTTTTTAATATTTTCATATTGGAGTTCGATATTTGGTCTTTATCTCCTTTCCTGGTACAGAGCCCCTAAAACTCTTGGATCTCCTAAGTGGTAAGAGTGACAAAGGGGTCTTGTCACATTAATGAGGTCACATCTGGAAAGCCCCTAGGTGACCTATGATTGGGGACTGGTTGCCAGGGGGCACCAACCATGTGATTAACACGGTTAAAGCTTTCAGTCCCCACTCCCCCCACCTCTGCTGAAGGGACAGGGGCTGCAGATTCAGTCACCAGTGGCCAATGATTCGGTCAATCATGACTGTGTAATGAAGCCTCTATAAAAAACCAAAAGGACTGGGTTTGGACAGAAACTCTTCTCTGTGGGACCTTGCCCTCTATACCTTTTCAGGTGGCTGTTCATCTGTATCCCTTATAACAAGCTGGGAAATGTTGGAGCAAATGTTTCCCTGAGTTCTGTACTTACTGTAGCAAATTAATCAAACCCAGAGGATGTCATTGGGAACCTCAGATGTACAGCCAGTGACTCAGAAGGCCAGGTAAGGATCTGGGCTTGGCAGTAGGTGTCCGAACTTGGGGCAGTATTGTGGACTGATCCCTAAAGCTGTGGGATCTGACACTAATTCCACGTGCTTATGGTCACAAGTGAATGAAGTTTGTAGGATATCTGGCCAGTGTCCACTGAGAATTGGAGAATTGTTTGCTGGTGTTGGAAAAAAACACCTAAGAGGAGGACTAAATGTATTTTTTTAAAAAAGGATTGTACTTATTTATTAGAGCACGTGTGAGTGGGGAGAGGGGCAGAGGGAGAGGGAGAGGGAATCTGAAGCAGACTCCGTGGTCAGTGCTGAGCCTGGGGCTAATGCAGGTTTTGGAACCGAGACTCTGACATCCACCCAGGCACCCCCTAAATGTATTTCTTATTACAGGTACAGGTACGAATGCTCTTTAGCAGGAGTTTAGACTACTGGTACCATTCATGAAACTATTGATGTGTTGGGTGAAAAGACACGCCTCCAGTGCCATCACCATGCACCCGTCACAGCCTCCGTGCTAGATTCAAGAGTTTCTCTAACCCAACCCCATACCTGTTGCATTTCCAGTAATTCATGGCATTTCTTCCTCCCCTTACCTCCCCAGCATAGTGTGTGGCGAGAAGACAGTATGTGTTCAACGACTGGTAGGAAAGGCCTGGAAATCAGTTGTATAATGTTGAACCCCTAATTAATCATGAGAAAACTGGGAGGGAAAAGGCTTCACTGGAAGTCAGGCAGGCAGCAACAGAATCCTTAGGTGGGGTATCCACTCTACATCCTTATCAAGACGTCACAGTGGATCCTGAAGGAACCTGATGACAGTTGTCACGGACCTCACGTAGTGTTGGTGGAGCGACACGATCAAACAGGCCATCTGCTTTCCTCAAACAGGTGTTACAACCACCATCACTCCACCCTGCCCCCCGCCAAAGAAAAAGGTGATTCTCTGAGCAAGAGCAGAAACACACTGTGACGGGCCCGCAGCTTCATGCATTCAGGCTCCTGAAAGTCCGCTCGGGCTCATGAACAACAGCCGTGTATTTCTCAGAATTCTGGAAGCTGGGAGTCCAAGATCGAGGTACCGGCAGAGTTGGTGTCTGGTGAGGGCCTGCTTCCTGGTCCCCATCCCAGTCATACGGCTCCACCTCCGTGAACCAGTCATCTCCCCAAGGCCCTGCCTCCAACTGTCATCACCTTAGGTGTTGGGGTTTCCACCTATGAATTTGGGGGAACACCACCATTCAGTCCACAGTAGGGGAGATCCAGCTAGGAAGAGCCTCCCTGGCCGTGAATGGACTGAGGCCGGGCTAGTCACACACCCCATTACTCGAGGCCAAGCACTCTTGTAAACGGCGTTCCCTGAACTGTTTCTGGGAGCTGCTGTAAGGGGTGGGCGGAAGGCTTCTGGGGTTAGGGGAGTTTAGGGAATGCCACGTTAGACCTAGGTAAACGGGTCTCTCTCCCGTCCACTACGGTCGGTCATGATCCCTTGAAAATGACTGCTTGCTGTACGCGGCGCCTGCCAGGGTGTGCCCACTTTGCACACAGCACCTCTCAGGGTGAACGTTCTCCAGGGAGGCTCGGAGAAACGCTGTCTTAAAGATGTTTCGTCCACAAACCAAGGTAACTGTGGTACGTTCTCATGAAATCATTTACGGAACTCGTGTTAATAGCGAAACGATTTAATAAAACATTTGACAACTGTTTACACCATACACAAATGCAAAGAACATTTAACATGATCGATTGACAGCAGGGCTATAGGATTCACATTAGGAATCAGTATATGATCAAATACGTTGCTTTCCTGAACTTCACTACAGAGTCATTTTTATTGAGTTAACTACTCAAGGTTCAGACTTTTAAATCTTTTTCCCTAGGGTGTACTACTTTACCTAGGACTTTTATCTTTTTTAAAGATTTTATTTATTTATTTATTCATGAGAGACACAGAGAGACATAGGAAGAGGGAGAAGCAGGCCCCACGCAGGGAGCCCGACAAGGGACTCGATCCCAGGACCCCAGGATCACACCCTGGGCTGAAGGCGGCGCTAAACTGCTGAGCCACCCCGGCTGCCCTAACTAGGGCTTTTAAGGCTTCATATTAAATCGTTCCTTCCTATTTTTTTTAAATCAAGATTTTTATTTTTAAAATTTTTTAAAGATTTTTATTTATTTACTCATGAGAATACACAAGGAGGATGGAGAGAGAGGCAGAGGGAGAAGCAGGCTCCTTGCAAGGAGCCCAATGTGGGACTTGATCCCAGTTCTCCAGGATCACACCCTGGGCCGAAGGCAGCGTTAAACCGCTGAGCCACGGGGCTGCCCCCTTCCCATCTTTAAACTCAGTCGTGCCTCGGCCGACGTTAGCATCTAGGGCACACACTAATTCAAACCTGATTCTTTCCAGGTGTTATGACACCCAGAAAAATAAAACAGTCATCAGAGAAGCTGAACAGTCTTCCCGTGTTTCTTATGTGTTAGGGACCAGGGAGGACCTGAGAAGGGGAGAGCTGTAGCTCCTCCATTTTTAGCGACCAAAACAATCTGTAAGTGGGTTAGTAGTGCCAAGTTTAATCACTTGGTTAATTAGTGACTAAAAGACTTCAGGGAGGGTGATGTGTTGGCCATGCCCCTCTCTTCACCCCAACTGCTAGTGTCCAATGAAGTGTACTATCACACTTGTGCCCGGTATCTGGGAGGCATGTGCAGTTGTGGGGCACGTAACTGAAGAGCCTTTAAAGGCCTGTGAGGCAGTCACTTGTCAACAGCGGAGCTCTGACTTGGTTAGCTCTGGGCTCCCAGTCTGTGCCTCAGTGGTTCTCAGCGTCGGCTGCTCATTAGAAACCTGGGCGGCTGCCCAAAGATCCCCCAGCCGGGTGAGGCCGGCCCCTCCGACGAGAGCCAGGTGTCGGGAGTTGCTAAAATTGCACTGCTCTCAATAATCCTAATTGCATTTCTTACCATTTTATATTCAGAGACATAGACAGTTTTGGTGAGTCAATAAGCTGACTTCACAGGTTTTTTTTTTTTTTTAATGTGAAAAAAAGTGCACCACTGTCAGTTTTCTTTAGGAAAATAGTGCTCTTAAAATTCATGATTCCTTATGAAAAATCAAACATTGTGGAACATGATTTGTGAGAAATCAGGTCCAGGGTAAAATATATATATTTTGCCCACCTGTCCAGGAGCTCACACTCAAGTTGTGTAAGCAGTTTAGGAGGCCCCTACCTGGGCTTCGCCACAAAGACCCGAGCTGCTCAGCTGGCGGAAGCAGCCCAGGGGGCAGCACCTGGTTGGGCCTGCGGTGAGCTTCCCTCCAAGAAACCAAGTGATCACGAAACATTAATGATACTCGGGCATCTCGGATCCATCTCTATACCGTTTTTCTTTTTTTTTGAAGCAGACATTTATTAAATTTCCCCAAACTATAGAAAAGCAGAGGTTTCAAGTAAGAGCCCGAGCATTACGCCTGCCCACCTCGCTGGCAGATGTCAAAGGAAAGGATGATGGAGGCAACGTCGTCAGCAGTTCGCACACGGCGACCGCGGCCTGGGACCTCGAGCCGCCGCCAGAGTCCGGCAGCTGGAGTCCTGTCTCCTGGCAGCATCCGGGACGCAGCACTGCCCGGCGCCAGCAAGTGGCCGGGCCCGCGGGGGAGGGGAAGCGGGAGCAAAATGTACGCGAGGACGACGTCGATGACGTTAGCGATCCTGGGGCTGCTCAGCAACGAGGACACGGGCCGGGGGAGGCGGACGGCGCTGGAGTCCACTCTGGGAGCCCGAGTGGGCCCGCGTCCCCAGCCTGGCCAGCCCCATCTCCGAAGCGACAGCGGATCAGAGGGTGCCCGGAGTGACGACGACACGGGTGGGGGGCGCAGGGGCCCGGCCGGGGGGCAGAAAGGGCGCGGTGGGTGCAGGGGGCCATGGCCCCAAACTCGCCGGATGCCCCCGTCATTCAAGGGAAACTGGCGGCCTCTGGCACCACAGGGAATCAGGTGGCTCGCTAATGACACGAAAATGGGGCAGTTGCGGGGGCAGGCCCGGTCCTGCGATCTTGGCTTTGCATGGAGGAGGGCAGGGGGCTGTCCTTGTGGGGGAAGTCTTACCTCCCGCTTCGGCACCTCAAACCAAGCCGCTGGCCACAGGACCCCAAGGTACGGCCCCCCTAAATGCCCGCGCCTCCTCCAGCTCGGCTGGGATCCAGCATACCCGCAGCCCCAAGCGCGCCCCGCCGGGTGGGCAGGCCTCAGGAGCCACCCCGCAGCACCGACCTCACCCACGCCCCGGGGGCCCCAAGCGGCCAGCTCGGAACCCCCTTGAGAGGGACCCGCAGAGCTCGCCTCGGCCCACCTTCTGCCACAGCCCGCGAGCGCTCACAGCCACCGGCTAGCGTCTGTTGTCATCACCAATGATCCCAGGAAGAACAGACGGACATAAGGCAACTCCCACCCCACGAGAGGCAGCCGGTGGCCGCGCTGCTCCGTGCAACCCAAGGGAGAACAGGGCACGGCAGGGACGCTCGACGGCCACCATTCCATTGCTCCGGGGGAATGGCACGGGTCACGTGATTAAAGAGCCGCAGCCTTGACTGCCAAACAGAACATCAGCCCGGGACCCGGGCATCAGGAGCAGGATGGAGAAAACTAAGGAATAACTCAGTGTCTTCAACAACTATATGGCAGGCCAAAATCCCACGAAGGAAAAGAGTAAGAGCATACAGCATTAAGACACTTCGACCACCTGAACGCAACGTGGGTGGACCTTAGACGGATTTTGATTCAAACAAACCGAATGCAAAACACGTAACAGACGGGATATTTTGAAGACTGGCCAGATATTTGATGATATTAAGAAATTGTAATTATTTGACATGATAGTAGTGTATTATATTTGATTTTTAAAAACAGTTCTCACCTTTTAGTGACACAAACGGAAATATAAAGAAATGATACATTTTGTATTTGTTTCAAAACAATCAACAAGCTATGATTTGATGGTCGTTGCGGGTGATAGATACATGAGGGTCGCCGTACGTTTCTCTACGTTCAGGTATGTTTGAAAGTTTCCATAATAAAAACTAAAAACAATCTTTAAGTCCTTATGCAAGAGACAACACAGAGGCTCGTACCATTTTCATTTGGGGGTGGTTCATACGCATTGTACGCAAAATTACCTAGGTCGCCTCAAAAGAAGGGAAAGGATGCAGATGGATGAATTCTAAAAAGTCCCACACATCCATCAGTAGGTACAGTTTCCAAATCCAACCCAATACTCTCAAGGTAAGGAAAAAGGCAAACATTTTAAAAGAAGCCCTTAAAAAAACATACGTTTTGCAAAAGTCACCTGCAGGTTTAGTGACTGATTCTAAGTTTTCTGCATTCTCATAACTCACAGAGTCTCAAATGATTCTTTGCATCAATCCCTTTTGTGGGTTCATTTACGTGAGGTCGTCATCCTTATATTCTACAAATCCTGAATACCTATTACGTGCTCAGTTCCACGGGTGTGACGGAAACACACGAGCCTTACCCTGCAGAAGCAGGTGTTCCAGCGGAGGCTGCACACATGGTGATGGTGACAGGCCATTACAACCACATGTGCCGAGGTTCCCAGCATGTCTCTGTGTGTCTACAAACTTTTGTTTTAAAGAATAATTCTAAGGGTTTGGGCCATGTGAGACAGCAGATTATGTTTGACGATGGAAATAACTGACTTCACACATGCTTTTGCTACTGTTCTCAATTCTGAGTGCCTGGAATGCCACCTCCTGAAAGCTCTGGCTCAAATGTGAGGCATTTCACACCAACTAGATGAAGAAATAGAATTGGCCCAGAGGAGCTATGGCTACCCCTAAAGTTTTCACAAGAGGTAAATAATACTTCATATTTCAAAGCTTAAAGCCTTTTCCATGAAATAAAAATCCAAGAGCTTCTTACCTCTCCTACGTAGTCACTTATTTTGCCATGAGAAAAACCCCTCTGGAAACAGCCACGAGTTGCTGGATGCTGGAAAACGTCCCTGGATAAGATCTTCATGTCCCTAAATGATTCATAAGTCTGACCATCCGATGACGTAGCTATGATACTTGGTTTCCCTCAAGACCTTCCCACCAAACACAATACCCTCAGCTCAGCACACATATACCTTTAGCACAAGTTCATTCCATATTCAGATTTTTCGATGCTAGGGCTTATGCTGCCATTTTGTCAGGATACTTACAGCAAGTATATAAACAACTCTCTTTCTGTAATCTAAAACCAACTAAAAAAGAAAGGAGACACCAAGATACCAAGTCTTTCATGCTTAAAGGCAAATGTATTCAGTTCCTTTCCATGCAGCACATCAGGTATCTATACGTTTGCGATTTTTTTTTCCCAAATCAAGTTCAGGGCAACCTTTGAGGATCCACTCATCCTCCAAGGTGAGCCATCTTGCGTACCAAGCTCTGTTACGCATCTTATACGGGAGGGGAAAGGAACGTTTTTGTTGACCTACAGGTTAGTAAGTGGGGAGTGTGCAGGGAGTAGAGCTAACGCCTATGGGCTCTTCCGTTGCCACCAAGCTCACAGCGGGGCCGTGTCAGCTTGTACCGACAGATGTCTACAGGAGCCATTCGGATACGCCACGGCAGAAGTCATGGAGAAAGAGGAGAAGCAGGAGAGACCTGACGTCTTATGATGGAGTGCAGAGGCAGCTGGCTGGAGAAAACAGGAATCACAAAAGTGAAGTTGTCCTTCTTAGGATGCCATGCCAAGCAGAAAGCCTCCGAAAAATCCCCCAGTCACTAGAACGTTCTTCTTCACAAATGACACGACCTAGAAACGGAAGAGAGCACGAGTGGCTTACTTTGCCAGGGATAGTATTACTACGACTCACATCTCTATCACCTGTGCGATCCCAACAACCCCCTCGCTGGGTCTCTGGCTCCAGGTAGTGGCAGGGGTGCTAGTTTGACGCAACTGAATTCAAGAGACGTTTTCGAAATGGGACTCTGACTGGATGACTGGCCATAGGCGGCCGAGGAGGAGAAGCCAAGGCAACTCCTTGGCTTCTGTCCTCAGTTGTCTGTGAGAGAGCCAGGAAGTCGGCCTGCGTGCTGTCTCAGGAACAGGGAAGGACAGAGTTCACGGGGACGCTCCGGGGCAAGAGTAAAGCCGTGTTCAAGAAACCGGCTACGGAGGCGACTGCGTTTCCGATGTCACTCCTTCGTTCTCTCCACACCTGCTTCCCAACCGAGGCTGCTCATTCGCAAGTCTCTCCTCCAAGTCTCTGTGTCCATCCTCCACCCCAAGGACAACCATCAGCTTAGACGCTCCTCACCGGACAACACGTCCAGCACCCTGGCCTAACCATTTCTTAAACTCGAGTACAGCAACTCCATGTCCCAACCATACAGGCCACTCACACCCTGACCTGCTCCAATCTACCCCGTTCTCCTGGGACTCGCCGGCGTCCTTACCCCACCATGCCTAGGACTCCCTGCGTCACTTCCATGCCCTCTGCCTTCACCGGGCCGCACATTTCCCTACTTGACGTAGCACCTTTTGCCATCTACCTACCATCAGGAGGAATGAAGAAAATCATACAAAATCCCGAAATAATTATTGTTTTCATTATCTTTACTTTCTTACTTCCTACTCCTCAACTTGTTACAGTTTGGCTTTCAATTCCACCCCCACCCCAGAACTGCTGCCACTGAAGTTACTGATGATTTTTATTGCTAAACACTGAATTCATCATCTTCATTCCCTGGCTCCCCAAGCTTGGCGGGAGGAACCAGCCACTATCCCTGGGGCCTGTGACGGTGCCAGGCCACGCATAGGAATACAAAAATTTGTGGATTAAAGCAATTCCAAACCTTGTGGCTAGTTTATAACAAGTTCCCTCTGTGACTCAACAGTTAGTTCTTCTTTTTCTTAAGATTTTATTTAATCATGAGAGACACACAGAGAGGCAGAGACACAGGCAGAGGGAGAAGTGGGCTCCAATGCAGGACTTGATCCCAGGACCTCGGGATCACGCCCTGAGCCGAAGGCGGACGCCCAACCGCTGAGCCACCCGGGCGGCCCTCAACAGTTAGTTCTAATGGAACAGTAACCTTATTCTGTTTATTATACATACTTCCCATGTCATTAAAGAAGTTTTCAACAGTCGTGCATTACTTCTGTATACATGTGAGTAGTCAAGTTCTGGCAAAATGAAAAAAGTGTCACTTTTATAACCGTGACCTTGAGACAAGTGGATGGAACTGGGAGGGACTCTCTGCACCCCTGGGCCCTTGGAGATGCCACCTTCCACTCTGGGCAAAGGACCAGCTTTGGCCTACCACCCACCTCCTTGCAGAGACTGCCAGTAATGTGCCTGGCAAGGTGGACTTACCTGTTCAGTATTTTCGAATCTAAGTCATTCATCACTCATCTATCTGCTTTTCAACTTCTAAAAACTTGCTGACATTTCTTCTCCTGTGGTATTTTTCTCCTGTTCTCTTGGTCCTTATGGGTTTAACCTGTTTTATTTTGTTACCATCATTTGGCAATATTTCAAGGACAAGGCCTGTTTCGATTTACCTCTAAATCCATCATCTGCAGTTATTCCATCTGTTTTCTCTGTGAATCCAGAACACCATTGCTCCAGGCCTTAGAAGGTGCAAGGTGCCTTTTTGACACCTCGATCCTACTTTACTTCTCCCCACTTCGGTGCACTTATTTCTTTGGGACATTTAATGTATTTCCAAAGGTAATCAAGAAGTGCCAGAATACATCCTTTTAAAAAGGAAGGACTTCTTCTGTCCCTTCCAAGGGCCAGCCTATATAACCTAACCTGGTTTTCGCGTGTTAGAGCAGAGGTCAGCAAACTATAGCCTGAAAACCAAATCCAGCCTGCTGTCATTTTTAAATAAAGCTTCGCTGCAACACAGCCACACCCACTTGTCTACATACCGTGTATGCCTATTTTCATGATACACGGTGGAGTTCAGTAGCTGTGACCGAGACCCCAGGGCCTACAAAGCTGGAAACATTTATCATCCGGTCCTTTACAAAAAAAAAAGTTGCAAACCTCTGAGCTACATATTCCTGCTAGTTATGTGTGCGTGTAAAGGATGGACATTTCAGAGAAGAGTGTGCATGGAGACAAAGTATGACTTCAAACCATCTACATCTCACTTGCTGCAAGGACTGATTCCAGACATGACCAATCCACATATGTAAACATATCATTCATTCATTTTACAGTCATTCATAAACATGTCATTTACATACATCACTGCCTGATAAGAGTCACCAACACTTCAATCACCCAGCTTTAAAAGACTGCCTCCTAGGGTGAAGAGATGCCATTCACGGCTGACATTCTGCTCCGTCTACCCCATTGTCCACAGTCTTTTCACACTGCAGATGAACAAAACAAGACTCACCTCCTCTGCTTTGCTTTTGACCTCCGTAGGTATCTGGCTGCTCTTACGGATCTTCAGCTGCTCCTTGGCTTTCTTCATGTCCTTCTCCACTCGCTGCCAGTCAACCTTGATGTAACCAGTATGGTTTGCAAGCTACAGTTTCAACGATGATAGCCAAAAATAATAAACACAGTTCTTTAGGATTGATCACTGAAGCACATCATCAAAAACCATTCTGACTTTCCATTGTTTGAGACATTTGCCATCCAGCTCACTGCATGACAATGATATTCAGTTCACATGTACTCAGTATCCACCCAACACGCAAGGCTCTATGCCTGACGCCGGATCAATAGACTGGCCTTCAATGACTGTTGGCAATTCTTTTACTCTTTATTTATACCCTTATCCCCATCTACAAAGTTTTAAGTTAGCTTAAAAATATAAATTGGTAAAAAGAAAATCAGAATTGAAAGTCAAGATGTAAAGTGAAGAAACATGACAAAGTTATAGCCGACTTAATCACTGTTGACTCAGAAAGAAATCTTCTAGAACATGGCTCCAGAGGTTTCTCATGAGCAACTTCATGTAAGAGGTGCTGAGAGAAACACATCCGAATATATGTCTAGAGCATGCCCCCTTCCCTCCGTGGAGACAGCAGGCACTTTGGCACAAAGTAAAACTCAGTGAAAACAATTTCAATGAGAATGTGTGAATAGGAGCAAACTGATCTGGGTATGTTGTCTTCTGATGGAATAATGTTAACCAAGGAATAAAGAGTCACTACAGCCCATCAATCAATCTTTCATCAATATCACTTCTCTCCACCGAAGTTTTGGTAAGTCACATCTAGTTGGATTTCTCAAAATATGTAAAACCGAGACTTCTCTCTCTTTGATCTCTTCCTGCATTGTTGCTCTTCTTCTAGTGTCTATTTTAGTTAATGGCACCACCTACTAATCAGTCACCCAAACCAGGCTGGAGGAAATATTTGCAATACAGGTAATGAACAAAACATTAATACTCATAAAAAGTGTGATTCTTCTCCAGATCAGAAAGGAAGGAGCCAAACTGCTGCTATTCATAGACACGTCTGTCTACATAATTTCAAAGAATCCAACCAAAAAACGAACAAGAACTCCTACATCTAAAAACTGAGTTTAGGCTGGCAGCACGGAGGCCGCATGATACCTGGGGTTACTGTGAAAGACATGAGCCAACAGGAGTTTGTCAGAGCTCTGGAGCCTTTGTCAAATGTCTAGGATGTTCAGCTTCCGAGCGAATGAGTGGACACTGTCAAGCTGGCTAAGCATAAACAGCTTGCTCCCTATGATGAGAACTGGCTGTATACACGAGCTGCTTCCACAGCACGGCATCTGTATCTCTGGGGTGGCGCTGGGGTCGCCTCCAATGACCAAGATCTATGGGAGACGTCAGAGAAATGGGCTCATTGCTAGCCATTCAGCAGAAGCTTCAAGAGCGTGGTCCCCTAGAGGGGCTGCAAATGGTGGGAAAAGACCAGAACTGCTGGACAGCTGGCAGCTGCCAACAAGAAGTATTGCAACAAATGCTAGGCTAATAAACTACCTCATTTGCCAAAAAACAAAAAAAAAAAGTGAGTTTAGCAAGGTTGCAGAACATAAGATCAACATACAAAATCAGTTGTATTGTTTCTGCTAGCAATTAAAGCAACTGGAAATGGAAATAAAATTCATGATTTACTATAGCTGTAAAAGTATTAAATACTGGATAGAAATCTAAACAAAAATCATATAGAATCTGCATGCTGAAACCCACAAAATGGTGAAGAATTTAAAGAACAAATAAATGGAGACAGGCCCTGTATATGGAAATGAAGACTCAAAATGATGTCCAATTCTTTCCAAGTTGAGCTATGAAGTTCCTGCAATCCCAACCCCGGCAAGATGCTCTGCAGATAGAAACAAGCTGGTTCTAAAATGTGCATGGGGGATCCCTGGGTGGCGCAGCGGTTTGGCGCCTGCCTTTGGCCCAGGGCGCGATCCTGGAGACCCGGGATCGAATCCCACATCAGGCTCCTGGTGCATGGAGCCTGCTTCTCCCTCTGCCTGTGTCTCTGCCTCTCTCTCTCTCTCTGTAACTATCATAAATAAATAAAAAAAAAATTAAAAAAATAAAATGTGCATGGAAAGGCAAAAGAACTAGAACAGCCAAAACAATTTTGAAAAAGAACACTGTTGGAGGTATCATAGTGCCTGATTTTAGGATTTCCTATGATGCTACAGCAATCAAGATGACAGTGGGGGGATCCCTGGGTGGCACAGTGGTTTAGCGCCTGCCTTTGGCCCAGGGCGCGATCCTGGAGACCCGGGATCGAATCCCACGTCGGGCTCCCTGTGCATGGAGCCTGCTTCTCCCTCTGCCTATGTCTCTGCCCCTCTCTCTCTCTCTCTCTCTCTCTGCCTCTCTCTCTCTCTCTCTCTCTCTCTCTCTGTATCATAAATAAATAAATAAATTTTTTTAAAAAGAATCCAATTAAAAAAAGAAAAGATGACAGTGGGATACTGAAGAAGGGACAGACCCACAGATTAATGGGACAAAATAAAAAGTACAGAAACAGATAACCCAATTTAAAAATAGGCAAAGACCTGAATACACACGTATGTGGACAGCAAGGAAGTGTATGAAAAGATGTTCCCCCCCCCAAAAAAAAAAAAGAAAAGATGTTCCACATTAGGAGTTGTATCATTATGAGTCCAACTGGAAGACTGGCTTGGGGCTGAGGGTATGTGGCCAAGGAAAGCCACAGTGTAAGTGAAGGCATAAGGTATCTAGGAATGAAACCAAGGCACAGGTGTAGAAGATGTATAAGAAAAAAAAATTGTAAAGTCTACAGAAAGACAATGAAGACCTAAATAAATGGAGAGAAAGCATGTATTCACAGATGATTCATCATTCAAGATATTGATTCTTCCCACATTTACCTATATGGCTCCCATGCAATTCCAATGAAAATTTTAACACAGCTTTTGAAAATAATCAACAAACCTGTTCTAAAATGTATATGGACAAAAAATAAATAAAATGTATATGGACAAGCTAAAAGCATAAAAGCAGCCACAGCACTCCCGAAGGGCGTGGGGAAGAACATCTGTCACCAACTGTCCAGCCTTAGTAAACATTGGAAGTTGACCAGTGAAACAGAATAGAGAAACTAGAATCAAAACCAGCCATATACGGGTTAATCTGTGACAACTGCCACACTATAAATATTGAGGAAAGGAAGACAATTATGAGTATGAAAGAAAGGAAACTGGATCCCCACATCAATGACAGCAGGCCTCACCTTCATCCCTCTGGTGACCAACAGCATGAGGACACAGCACTGACTCCCCGCGTCCTGCCCACCTCCCCTAGCAAGGAGACATCCCTGTCCTCCCCGGTTATCTGACTCATGCAATCCCAGAATCCCACTGGGGACTCTTGCAGTACCGACTGCTTCCGTCAGACAGGGCCCCCGAAGAAACGGAGGGTACACTCAGGCGCAGACCTTTGTACCGCCTATAAATACTGAAACACTACGCTGTACTCCAACTAATGTTGTGTGTCAATTAAATGTCAAGTGAAAAAAGTTTAAGGTGAAAGAAAAAAAGATATTTCAAAGCCACATGAAGATACATACAAAGACAAACCTGGAGCAGGCTGCAGAGAAAAGCACAGAGATAGAGGACTGACTGCGGGTCTGCTGGCGACACAGCCGCCACTGCACTTGTGCCCGAAGGGCTGAGAGGAAGGCGAGGGAAAGGTGGCGGGGGGGCCCTCGCCTTGCAGGGAGTCTGACCGCCCCCACCCCGAGAGACAGAGAGAGGCCCAGACCTGCCCCAGCCTGCTCTGCTTACACAGCTCCACCACCTCCTGCCTGCAACTGCATGACACCTGCAGCCACAGGCACCCACCCTTCCCTCCCCAAATTCCTGACCCACACAAACTGTGAGAAGTGATTAAATGACGGTTATTTCGAGCACTAGGGTTTGCGGGAATTTGTTGTGTGGCAATAGGATACCCAACTCGCCCCAGCCCTGGGCACTGCCCCGGCTGCCAGTCACCAGCCTTCTCGCACACAATGAACTTTCCCCTGACCCACCTGGGAAACCCACTCCACCTGCGGTTCAGAGGTAGCACTACCCCGCTAAAAGGAAGGCTGTCAACTGTAGGAGGAGACCAAGGCCTAGGAGTTGGGAGACTGTGGCACAATTCAATGAATTATGGCTCCTACAGAGCAGTGCTTCTCAAACTCTGCTCCACGTTAGAATCACCTCGAGTTTAAAAATACTTAGATGTGCAAGCACACCTTCCACCTAAGACATCAGGTGGGGAGGGGGATGCGGCGGGCTCCGAGCGTTACTGTTTTGTAAAACTCCTTAGGTGATTCCAACGTGGAGTCAAGTTTGCAAAGCAATACTACAGTGCGGCCTCAGAGAACTGTATCTAGTAGTCCTGAAATAAACTCTGGGCCGAGAGGACAAGAGAGGACATTGGACTGGACTGTCATTTAGTCCTCATTTCTGAGTGCTCTGGGATCGATGTCCCCTCTGTCAAATAAATCGTATCACAGGGCACTTGTACATGCAGTACACTTCGTATTTGTGGAATCATACTTAATATTTCAACTGGTCTTAAAGACCCTGTAAGGGAGCTATCATAGGAATATGTACTATGTCCCCATGTTATAGATGATAGAACAAAATGTGACTGATTGAACTGATGCAGGTTGATTCAAATGGTCACCGGCATTTCAAATAGTGCACTGAAAATAAGTGCAAAGGCTATTCTAGTGTAATACCGCCAAGCCTGTATTATAGCTCCTCAAACCACACTCCTAACGGGCAAGGGGGATTTCCAAACATCTAGGAATATTTTGCATACGAACCTGAAGGAGAAAAAATCCACCTCCTACAGCTGTTGCAGCCAACTTTCCAACCTTCTGGAATATGAAACCCGTGCACCTACAAAAACCAAACCAACGTCAGACAAGTTGACAGGCTGTCAAATACACATGACCATGCACTTCTAACAATGTTCAGATCTTACTTACTGTCGGATGATTCGCCAAGCAGAGAGCAGAGGCTCTGAACTCAGAAAGACCCTGATTCAAATCTTGTCTCTACCACTTACTAATTTTGTGGTCTTGGGAAAATCCCTTAAAACTTTCAGGGTGCACTTTTAAAAGAGGACTCCAGCTACATAGTGGAGCTCAAGGGGGAAAAGCATAAAGGCAAATATCCCCCTAGGAAATTGGCAAGAATGAATGGACCGCCAAACTCTGCAAACTAGTAAGGGACTCTGGCAAGATCGCGGTATAAAAGAGGAATATACAAACCTCAATTGTGTTTCTATATATGAGTAATGAACAATTAGAAACTGAAATTTAAAAATATCATTTACAATAATATCAAAAATAAGATATGCAAGACCTATAAAAAATTGCTGAGAATACTTAAAAGAAACCTAAACATGGTTTATGGATCAATGAAATCCTAATCAAAATCTCATCAGGTTTTTATTGGAATTGGCAGCAAGCTTATTCTAAAATTTGTATGAGAATGCTGTGAACCCAGAATAGTCAAATCGACTTTGAAAAAGAACAAAGGTATAAGATTTATCTGATTTCATGACTTATTATAGAGTAACAGTGATCAAAACAGTGTGATACTAAGCACAAAGACTGACAAATCCACTAACAAAAACTGCAGGGGCACCTGGGTGGCTCAGTTGGTTAAGTATCTGACTCTTGATCCCAGCTCAAGTCTTGATCTCAGGGTTGTGGGTTTAAGCCCCACATTTGGCTCCACACTGGGCATGGAGCCTACTTAAAAAAATAAAAATACTTAAAAAAAAAAACCCTAAAGAATTCAGAAACAGGAGTACAGTGGCTCAGTCGGAAGAGCACGTGACCCTTGTTCTCAGGGTCATGAGTTTTGAGCTCCATGCTGGGGATAGAGATCACTTAAAAATAAAAAGCTTGAAAACAAAGTTCAAAAATAAAATAAAATAAAACAAAGTTCAGAAACAGACATATAGTCAATCGATTTTTGACACAGGTGCAAAAGCAATTCAGTGTAGAGCAGGATGTCTATTCATCAAACCATGTGGGAATAATTAGATGTCATATGCAAACAAGAACTTGGATTCCTTACCTTGCAACATACACAAAAAGTAAATAAAAATGAATCATGGACCTAATGAAAAATCTAAACCTAAATACTCTCTGGAAGAAAACATAAAAGAAAATCTTAGTGATCCTAGGTTAGGAAAATATTCTCAGACATTAAACCAAAAGCTAGAGCTAGAAAAAAAACAAGTTGATAAATTACATTTCAAGGTTAAGAACTTCTGTTCTTTATTGTTAAGAGACTACAAAGCCACAGAGCAAAAGAATGTATTTGCAAATCACAAATCTGATATAAAACTTGTATCTGGAATATATAAAGAACTCTTGTGCCTCTGTAATGAGAAAGCCAATATCCCAGTAACAATATGGAGAAAAGACTTGAACAGATTCCTCATCAAAGATATGTGGATGGCAAAAATAAGCCCATGAAAAGATGCTAATATCATTAATCATTAGGGAAATACAAATTAAAACCACAGTGAGCTACCAGTTTACACCCACCAGGATGGTTGTAATCAAAAAGGCATAGCGCCCAAGTGTTAGTGAGGATGTGGAGCTACTGGAACACTCACACACTGCTGGTAGAGGTATAAGATGGTATAGGCATTTTAGAAAAGTGTCTGGCAGGTTCTTAAATTAAAGCATCCCACCTATAATCCCCACCCATGCTATCCCTAGGCATTTACGCAACAGAAATGAGAGCCTATGTTCACACAGACTTGTTCACAAATGTCTGTAGCAGCTGTAGCCCAAAGTGGAAACAAACCAGGGTTCATCAAAGGTAAATGGATAAACAAAATGGTTCATCGACACAATGAACTACTACTGAGCAATGAAAAGGAATGAACTACTAATTAAAAAAAAAGCATAGATGAACCTGAAAATTAGTATGCTAAGCAAAAGAAAGCAGTCAGACAAAAAAGAACACACACCGTGTAATTCCTTTTATGTATGATTCTAGAGGATGCAAAGTAATCTATAATGATAGAATGCAGATCGGTGGTTGGTGAGGGCATTACAGGGATTATGGAGAGGTACAAAGCAGCTTTTAGAGTGATGGATGGGTCCAATACCTTGATTGTGGTGATTTACTGGTGTGCATATGTCAAAATTCATCAAATTGTATGCTTTATTTTTTTAAGATTTTATTTATTTATTTGAGAGAGAGAGCACATGGGAGTGCAAGAGAGCAAGGCTGAGCATGGGGAGCAGCAGCAGAGGGAGAGAGAGAAGCAGGCTCCCCACTGAGCAGGGTGCCCAATGCAGGACTTGATCCCAGGACCCTGAGACCATGACCTGAGCCGAAGGCAGACGTTTAACCAACTGAGCCACCCAGGCGTTCAAAAAGGGATGACAACTTAAGAGAAAAATCACAAAAGATTAAAATGAGACTTTATCAAAGAAGAGATCCAAAACGGTCAAGAAGCATATGTAAAAGTTACTCAATGTCACCACTACATAGGGAAATATAAGTGAAAACCATGTGAGGTACTGCAAAAATCTCAGTCTGGCAGTATCAAGTGCTTACAAGACTGGAGAGCATGAGAACTCCCAATCCTTGTTGCTGGGAGGGTAAAGTGTCACAGTCCCTTCTGGATAGCACTCTGACATTACCCAGCAAAGCCGAATGTACTTATATCCCATGACCTAGTAATTCCACTCCTAGGTATAGACCATCCAAAATATGCATATAGGGCAGCCCGGGTGGCTCAGCGGTGTAGCGCCGCCTTCAGCCCAGGGCCTGATCCTGGAGCCCCAGGATTGAGTCCCACGTCAGGCTCCTTGAATGGAGCCTGCTTCTCCCTCTGCCCGTGTCTCTGCCTCTCTCTCTCTCTGTCTCTCATGGATAAATAAATAAAATCTTTTTTAAAAATGCATATATACACACCAGGAAATTTAGACAGAGTGTTCATATCAGCACTATTTAGCCAAACACTGAATCAACTCAAATGTCAGTCATCACCTAGATAAAAATACTGTGGGGGGATCCCTGGGTGGCTCAGCAGTTTGGCGCCTGCCTTTGGCCCAGGGCATGATCCTGGAGACCTGGGATAGAGTCCCACGTCGGGCTCCCCGCATGGAGCCTGCCTCTCCCTCCTCCTGTGTCTCTGCCTTTCTCTCTCTCTCTGTGATAAATAAATAAATCTTTAAAAAAAATACTGTGGTATGTTCACGCAATGGAATTGTATATATGAAAGAAAACAAAGAAACTACAACTACACACAAAACAAGCTGATCAAAAAGGCAAGATTCAAGAATACACATGATTTTATTTATTTAAAGTTCAAAAGCAGATAAACTACAGTATATATATTTTTTAAACTACAGTATATTATACACTGATAAGATTGGTGTTAAAATCACATAGAAAAGCAAAGAAATAACTGCATGACAATAAGTGTAGCACTGATCTCTAGAGTTTTTGGGGTGCTAGTCACGTTTTAAACCTGAGCAGTTGTTACATAGGTGTTTGCTCTATATGTATTCATCAGAACGTACACATATCATACGTACTGTTCTGTATTTATATTATCTTGTACAATAACATTTTTTTTAAGATTTTATTTATTTATTCATGAGAGACACAGAGAGAGAGAGAGGTAGAGACACAGAGGAGAAGCAGGCTCCATGCAGGGAGCCCGATGCGGGACTCGATCCCGGGTCTCCAGGATCATGCCCTGGGCTAAAGGCAGGTGCCAAACCGCTGAACCACCCAGGGATCCCCAACATTTCTAAATATAAAAAGTAGAGATGATATTGATGTATTATATATTCCTGACTAAATTTGCTATTAAACTTTTTGAATTTATGACAAATGAAGCCATAAGCTGTGTCACATTGAGGAAGTTATCCTGTGACATGGCTAGTAAGTGGCTAGCTCCTAGTTATACCACTTCCTAGCTATGTGGCCCCGGGCCTATTGAGCCTTAGTTCCTATGAGAACAATTACAGTGCTAATTTCCGAGTTGTTGTGAGAAGGAAATATCTATTAAATACTAAGATATTTGTGTTATTTGTATTCTCTATCTCTCAATGTAGAGAAAAGCGAACGCTTGTATACTCTTAGCGGAGCTATAAATTAGTACAGCCATTGTGGAGAATGATATGGAGGTGCCTCAAAAAATAAGATGTAGAACTAGAATAGGATCTGGCAATTCCACCTCAGGGAATATGTATCTAAAGGAAATAAAAATCTAATCTAATTCAAAAAGATGTCTGCACCCCCACATTCACTGCAGCACTATTTACAACAGCCAAGTAATGGAAACAACCTAAACGTTCATCAATGGATGAACGGATAAACAGGACATATACACACACAGAGCACACACACAATGTAATACTATTCAGCCATAAAAAACAAAATCCTACCATTTGTGACAACATGGATTGCTCTTGAGGACATTATGCTGAGTGAGGGAAGTCAAAGACAGACAAATACTATATGATCTCATATATATATACACACACACACACACACACACACACACAATCTAAAACAAACAAACACAAACCTCATAGAAAAGTGATCAAACTTGTGGTTACTGGAGGCACGGGGTTGGGTTAGCAGAAATTGGATGAAGGTGGTCAAAAGGTACAAACCTCCACTTAGAAGTAAGTATTAGGGAGGTAATGTACAATGTTATGAAAATGCTTAGGAGAGTAGATGCTGAGAGTTCTCATCACAAGAAGAAAATTATTTTCCTCTCTGTTTATTGTATGTGTATGACATGATGAATGTTCACTAACCCTACTGTGGTAACCATTTCACAACATACATAAATCAAACCATCATGCAGTATACCTTAAACTTATACAGTGATGTGTATTTATTTTTCAATGAAACTGGAAGAAAAATGAGGATACACAATACCAGTACCAATTTCAGAGTTGTTGTGAGAAGGAAATGAAATATATAAATACTCAAAATAGAGCCTGGCATATAATAGACACTATGTTTAGGTGAATGCCACACATGAAGTGATCAATTGCACAGAAGTCAACATGTTCTCATTAGTTAAGGAGATGGTTCCTGTAACTGCAATACTAAATAAGGCAAAAAAAAAAAGACACTAGACATTCTTTCTTATCACTTACCATCCAGTGACACCTCCAATTAACAGCTGCGTTGCCACGCTATATTTTTCAGCTGAGGGCCCAGATTCCTGCCCAAACAGCTTGCGCCACCATGGCTGCTTTTTAGCAAATTCTGCAAGGTCCAGTGACTCCAATTTTCCCTCAAAGTTTCCTACAAGAATTGAGATACTGAATAAGAAAATACTTAGATTTATAATGAATCACAATTCTTAATCAGAATAAGAGAATTTTAAGGAAATGGGTATTGAAGAACCTGCAAGTATCATTTTATTTCAAATGGCAAAATAACTCTGAAATTGTGGCTAGCAACTTCTAAAATCAACAAATAATACCTATCTTAGAAAAAAAATAAGTGGACAATTTAGAATTAGTACTCCGGGTTTTTCTCTCAAATTTAAAAACAAGCAATGGATGTACAAAAACCTGACAGTAATAATAACATATCCTAAATGAAATGGATTTTCTTCATTTGTGTCTCCTTCTCAAGAGTAAATATCTCAATACCATTTAGCCCACAAATTCTTACTACTATATGGATCTCCACTGATAATAAAGATAGAAAGTAATGTTTAATTGAGCTGTTACTATTTACCAGGCAATGTGCTAAGCAATAAACATGTATACCTAATTAAATCTACAGAACATAGTAGGTACAAAACAAGGTACTATTTATTATCCCCACTTTATAATTAAGAAATGGAGGCTCAGAGGTTAAGTGATTGCCCAAGAAAGGAAAAAGAGTCAACAAGATGTCTGATCCCTTTCCCTGTGGGAAGACAATGTAGGGATAAATTTAAAGAATGATGCACAAAACCTCTCCACTGTAAACAAAACACCGCAGAGAGGGAAGATGACTGAAATTAATGGAGTTACATACTTTCTCTTGCAAGGCAGTATTTTTAAGACATTCATTGTCCCCGTATCCAGCTACAGACTTCATGCCGTCCGGGTCAAAAAGGAGGTCTTTATCTAGAAACCGACAAGCTGGTTCTAAAATGTATATGGAGATGCGAAGGCCTACCTAGAATAGTGTTCCCAGCGATGATGGCAAATCGCCCCAAAACTTCATGGAGCCAAGCAATCATTTATTATGCTCTTGGACTCCGTGGCTCAGGATTCCAACGGGATATGGCATTACAGTCCATCCCTATTCCGTGAAGTCTGCGGATTCAGCTGGAAGACTTACAGGTCAAAGACCTGGAATCATCCCCAACATATGTTCAGGCTGCCTCTCTATGTGGGCTCATTCAGACTTCCTTCTAGCATGCTCCTAGGCTGCAGGGTGCGTCCCCAAGGGAGGCAGCGAGAAACTGGAGAGTGAAGGAGACTGAAGGCCAGGCACAAGCTGTGTTCATTATTTAACACCTGGCCCCAGAAGCCAAGTAGTGTTACTTCCACCACGTTCAGTAGAAGCAGTCACACATTCCCACACGGATTCAAGAGGGAATATATAGACCCCATCACTGAGTGGGAGGGGTGTCAACGTCTCACTGAGGAAAGAGCCAGTAGACTGAGAGAGATTGTCGTGATCGTTTAGGATAATACAATGTGTCACAAGCATCAAAACAATTTTGGGGAATAAAAAAGAACAAAGTTTGGGGCCCCTGGGTGGCCCAGTCACTTAAGTGTCTGACTCTTGGTTTCAGCTTAGGTCATGGTCTCAGGGTTGTGAGATCCAGCCCCGGGGAGGGCTCTGTGCTCGGTGACGAGCCTGCTTGGGATTCTTTCCCCCTTGCTCCTTCACCTCACCTACCTGCTCACATGCTTGTGCTCTGTGTCTCTCTAAAATAAATATATAAATAAAATGTAACCCCCCGCAAAGAACAAAGTTCAAGGACTTTCAAGACTTCCTATAAAGCTACAGTGGAATAAAGCTCCCTCACAACAAGACTTATAAAGCTAGCATGTTGGACAGTGTAGAACTGACACACATATATGAATGGGAGAGAATACAGAGTCCACAAGTAGATGTACACATAGTCATTCAATTTTCAATAACATGGCATCAAGGTAATTTAATAGGGAAAGAGCAGTTTCAAAAAATTGTTAGAACTATTGGGTATTTGTAATAAAAAAAAAGGCTATGATCTCTAGTTAGATCATACAGAAAATATAATTCAAGATGGATCATAGATTCCAATTTAACAGAACCAAAATATGGATGTTTGAGGAACAAGGTCTTCTATGTTTTTACAAATAGTTACATAAAAAGTATCTTTTGAATGTAACATTAGATACCAGTACAAAAGAACAGTAAAACATTACTGCTGTGTTGAAGAAATTCTCTCGGAGTTAAAGAATATCACTGAAAACAAGAACGAAAAAAAAAAAACACCAAGAATGAGTTTTGAGGTTTTTTTTTAAAAAAAACATCTATTGGGATCCCTGGGTGGCGCAGCGGTTTGGCGCCTGCCTTTGGCCCAGGGCGCGATCCTGGAGACCCAGGATCGAATCCCACATCAGGCTCCCGATGCATGGAGCCTGCTTCTCCCTCTGCCTGTGTCTCTGCCTCTCTCTCTCTCTCTGTGACTATCATAAATAAATAAAAATTTTAAAAAAAAAAAAAACATCTATTAATTTTAGAGCGCCTGGGTGGCTCAGTTGGTTAAGTATCTACTTTCAGCTCAGGTCATGATCTCAGGGTCCTGGGATTGAGACCTGCATCCCACTGGGCTCCCTGCTGAGTGAGGAGTCTGCTCTTCCTCTTCCTCTGCTTCTCCCTCTCCCTCTGCTGCTCCCCCTGCTTGTGCATGCTGTCTCTCTCTATCAAATAAATAAAGTCTTTAAAAAACAAGATTTATTTATTTTGCAGGTGGGGGGAAGGGGAAAGAATCTGAAGCAGACTCTCCAACCCGTGCGGATTCCCACGTGGGGATAGATCTCACGACCCTGAGATCGCCACCTGAGCTGAAACCAAGAGTCCCATGAAGCAATCGAGGCGACCCTGAGTTTTGTTTTAATATAATTTTACCAGGCCCCTCAGCTCAATAGGAGGCTCCAGCCAAAAGAGGGATAAAATCAGAGGCCTTTGGTTCATTCAACTTCATTTAGTCATTGAACAAATTGTGTAAACCAGTATGTAGAGCAGAGTCGTTAGTCTTGCTTATGAGTCCACAAAATAAATGACCACAGGATTACGTGATCATCACTATGATAAAGATCAAAATTCACGATGCCGACCTCAAAGTTCTCTCACAACCATTTCCTAGGAGCAAATATCTAATCAACCTCTATATTTTAGGTGAATGACAGCAGTGTGGTCTGCAGGAAAATAATCATTGTGCACTCCAATCCCTTAATCACGTCAATTCGGTGGGGGTGCCAGTGTTGAACAACCAGCTGGGGGTCATCTGCAGTGTACATCAATTTGCACGATGCATTCAGTCTCCCTGAGTGTGACATCATGGAACTGTGACATCATGGAACTGTGACATCAGTGCACCCAGGGTTGGAGAGAGATGCACAGTAACATACCATACTGTCATTTCCATCACATCGACGCAATACACGTAAATCACGTCAAGAGCATGGATAACAGTGAACAGTAGCGAATAATGAGCAAGTGGTGAATTCTGAATACCTCCACTGCCTTTGTTTTGAACATAATCCATGTAATTTTATGTTTATATACTCGGGTTTCCATGGTGGCTGCGTTGGGCAACGAGATCTCGCGAAGCAGCACTGAATTGAGTAGAACCTGAAGCAGGGTGATCAGCAGAGTAAGAAGCATGACTCAAAGTCCCGCTGCTCTGTGTATTTTATTATAGGGAATGTTCCTTCGCGCGGAGTAAATAAATACAAAACCAACCCAAAAAGTACGACTCCATGCGTATTAGTCTTTCAAAACCATCAGTAGCGAAGAGGAGGCTCCTTTGCGCACAGAACGAGGCCGGCCCGGGGTCAAAGACGCCGCCTTGCTGTGAGCGCGCCAGGCGCCGCCGACCACGGGAACGGCACGCCTCCGGGCTCGCGCCGCTCGGGGCGGCGCCGGAAGGCCGACCGCGCCCGACCCGAGCCAACACCCCGGGGCCGCTCGGTCCCCGCCCGGCGCCTGACCTTGGCCGGATCCGGGGGGCGGCGGGGTCAGGGGCGAGCCCGGGGCGCCCTCTCCGCCCAGGCGCCGCCCGGACTCCCGGGGAGGCTCCGCCGGGACCCGCGAACGCGGAGCCCTTCCCCTTCCGGAGCTGAGAAAGGCGGCTCCCCGCGGCGCCGGCGCTGCGCGCGCCCGCCCTTACCTTGACTGGACGCGGCCATGTCGGCGAGCCCGTCTCGCGATGACACCCGCGGGGCTTCGGCGCGGTAGGACGCGGAGCGGCGCGCCGTCATCGCCGCAAGCTGGCTTCCGGCACGTGGGGCAGATGTTTCCATTCCCACGGCCGCAGCGGAAGAGGGCGGGCTGGGCGCCTCGGGCCCCGC
The DNA here is from genome assembly GCF_003254725.2 of Canis lupus dingo. Taxonomy (NCBI): domain Eukaryota; kingdom Metazoa; phylum Chordata; class Mammalia; order Carnivora; family Canidae; genus Canis; species Canis lupus. Next base: position 123,767,941 of record NC_064281.1, on the reverse strand, counting down.
CCCCCGGCCGCGCGTTGCGTCACAAGGCTCCGCAGCCCCGCCCCGGAGGGCCGCCGGCGCGCGTGCGCGGGGGGCGGCGCCCACGGGGGAGCTCGGCGGAGGCGGCTGCCCAGTAAGGCCCGGGGGCCCCATGGCTGTGGGAAGAGCCCGCCCGCCTCGGCGCGGCAGCTCGCGGAGCGTCGAGCACGTACTTTCCAGGGCTGTGTCCACGCCGCTTCCGCACGGCGGACAAAGACGCGGCGGAACCACTGCAATTACAATACGTAAGAAGCGCTTTGAAAGCAGCTTCCCTGCCTGCACCGCGTGTGAGCCCCACTCCTAAACCACTCCTGCCCCCACACGAGCCCAGTTAATGGCCAGTTCACCGTTCCAAAAGCTTGGCCCCTAATTCTATGGCGTTACGCTGCCAATTTTTTTTTATAAATTTATTTTTTATTGGTGTTCAATTTGCCATCATACAGAATAACACCCAGTGCTCATCCCGCCAGGTGCCCCCGCTAGTGCCCGTCACCCCTTCACCCCCACCCCCCGCCCTCCTCCCCTTCCACCACCCCTAGTTCGTTTCCCAGAGTTAGCAGTCTCTCATGCTCTGTCTCCCTGTCTGATATTTCCCACTCATTTTTTCTCCCTTCCCCTTTATTCTCTGCCAATTTTTATTTGGACTATTTGGGGGGGGGGTGGGTTATTGGTTTGTATGAATTACTCATATATCCATATGTGTGGTTTTCAAATATTTTCTCCCGTTCAGGGATGCCTGGTGGCTCAGCGCTTGAGTGCCTGCCTTTGGCTCGGAGTGTGACCCCGGGGTCCCGGGATCCAGTCCCGCATGGGACTCCCCACACGGAGCCTGCTTCTCCCTCTGGCAGTGTCCCTGCCTCTCTCTGGGTCTCTCAGGAATAAATAGATAAAATCTTTAAAAAAAAACAATAAAAGGTCATTCCCATCACAGCCCTCCTCTATTCAAAAACCTACCATGACTCCCTATTGCCCTCAGTGGGGAAGGCAAACTTTTGCTGAAGCGCGCCCTTCTCGCTGACACTTTTCACGACCGTCCTTTAAAATTGCAACCTGGGGCAGCGCGGGGGGCTCAGTGGTTTAGCGCTGCCTTCAGCCCAGGGTGTGACCCTGGAGTCCCGGGATCGACTCCCACGTCCCGCTCCCTGCTTGGGGCCTGCTTCTCCCTCTGCCTGGGTCTCTGCCTCTGTCTCTCTGTCTCTCTGGGAATGAATGAATGAATGAATGAATGAATGAATGAATGAATGAATGAATGAATAAACAAACTTCAAAAAAATAATACAATCAAATGAAATTGCAATCTGCCACATCCCTTCTTCCCCTTCCCCTGCTTACTTTCCCTTTGTGCACAGCACTGGTTTTACCTTATCACGTGTTGTATGAGCTACTCATGTGTGACAAGTATGGATGATATTAATTTCATGTATTTTTCAATCCCACGTACCCAGCACGTGCAAGTAGAACATAGAAGTTTGGAGCAGAAAAAAAATATATAAATAAATAAATAAATAAATAAGAAGTTTGGAGCAGGACTTATGGAGCCAGATTACATGGGTTGAGCTGCTAGCACTTGCAAACTCTGTGACCTTGGCCAAGTTGCCAGACTTCTCTGTGCTTCAATTACATCACCTGTAAAATGAAGACATGAATAGCAGCTGCATTAAAGTAAGTTACCGTAGTTTGTGGCGTAAAGTACATGCCAGCTGTTGTTTCCACATTCTGCTGTCTGGCAGAGAGAAAGCATCAGCAGATGTTTACCAAAGGGCCTTCTTCCTGCGTGTTTCCAAGCTGGATGGCACCTAATTGCTCCCAGGCAACTTCATACCTGTGTACGACTGGGCTCGCAGTGATAACATTTGTTATAGCAACCCTGGTCAAGTCTCTTCTCATTATCTCCTATACTTTGAGGCCCTCAGTCCTCCTGATAAACATTAACCTGACTAGGGACTCTGCTTGAGCTCAACAGCGTGACACGTTGGTGTAAGCAGATATGTCGTATACCTGGGACAAATGTAGACCTTAAGCATCAGGTAGCGGCGCCTGGGTGGCTCAGTTGTTTGGACATTGGCCTTCAGATCAGGTCAGGATCCCACAGCCCTGGGATCAAGCCCCACCTTGGGCTCCCTTCCTAGTGGAGAGTATGCTTCTCCCTCTTCGTCGCTCTCTCTCAATATTTTTCTCCCTGTCTCGGTGTCTCTCTCAAATAAATAAATAAATAAATAAATAAATAAATATCTTTAAAATAAAGAAACATCAGGTGACAACAATGCAAGATAAATAAATACATGAATGCCGCATGGTTATAAGTGCTATGGAGAAAAATGAAGCCAGGAGGGATTTCAGCAGTGTCCGTGGAAGTAGAGAGCTGAGAGTGTAAACGCAGTGGTCCACATTTAAGCTCACGGAGGAGGCGATTGGAGCCAAGTCTTGAAGGAGACGTGGAAGTGGGAATGTGTGGCGATCTGGGGGAAAGTGTTTCAAGTAGAGGATATGGCAAGTGCTAACGTCTAGGTGCAAAACTGTGCTTGATATTTTAAGGAAGAGCAAGAAGGACAGTAGCCGTAGTGACAGGAGACCCCAGAGGTCTGGAGGAAGGGGCCGTGCAGATCACGGGAGATGCTCTAGGCCATACTAAAAACTTAGGATTTTACTCTGAATGAGGTTAGAAGCCAGTGGAGGGTTCTAGGCAAAGGACCGACACAATCTGCTTTATAGTTCTAAAAAGAGGGGCACGGGTAGCAACAGGGAGACTATTAGAATACTGGTTACCCTTGTTTGTGCAAGGGGATTCCAGAATTTCCAACAACATCCAGAGCTCCTTTGGCTGCTGCTGCTGCGAAGGAAGAGACTTTGAGTAGGCTACGACTATGGATACACATCAGAGCTCCTCTTCGCCTTGACCTTTCCGTCCCTCCCTTCCTTTCCTTAAACGTTCTGATTAAATCAGCATTCTTGTGCCCCTAGTACTCTCAGAACCCAATGGGTTAAGATTTAGCTCTGCCTCCCTTTTCCTATTCAGTGCTTCCTGTGGCTGCTTCCCACTGCCAAAAAGGAAACAATCTTATCTGTTGCTGCCTACTGCCAATGCTGCTGTAACATCCAGCAGGTAAAGGTCCCTAACATTCACAGCAACAGTTGTGGGACTTTTCATGAAATCATAGAAAATTTGCCTTTTTTCTCCTGGGAGCTGAAGATATTTTAGGGAAGAATTAATCTCTTGTTTCTCCAGTTGAACATTTTCTAGCAATACGAGCCATGCAAGTAGAGCTCTACACCTGCTGCTTTCTGTGCCTTTTGCCCTTCAGCCTTAGTGCCACCAGAAAATACTACCTCGGTGCAGTGGAACTGTCCTGGGACTATATGCAAAGTGACCTGCTCAGTGCGCTGCACGCGGACACAAGGTAAAGGCGTGTTCCATAGGGTCCAGTCAGGATTGTGAGGAGGGGACTGGTTGGAGGAAGGTGCAGACATGACGTTAGGATGGTTGTAATGGTATTAAGCACTGGAAAAGCACTATTGAGGTAAGGTGTGCATGCTGATTGGCAGCCCTTTCACAGATCCGGACAATTTGTTGATATGTTGTTATGTTTTGTCCATTACTTCTCTTTGTCACGTGCTGCCACTTTGGAAACATAGACAGTAGAGTAGAGGGAAAATGAAGAGGCGAAGAGCCGAGAAAACAGACCTTCCCTCAGCCTACTCCAAGCTTCTATACAGAGAAGCAGAGCAGTGAGACCCCCTCAGTATTATACACAACTTTAGTCTGTCCTCCTGTGTCGGTGTGGCGTGGTTCTGATATCCTTGCCCAGTTTTGTTTAAGGATAGTATTAGCCAGGATTTCAGAACCTTTTCATTTGGGGGGGGGGGCTCCAGTGCATTTTGGGAGACTAGTATTAAATGATTTTTCAATATTATCTATGATCATCAATTTATCTGGAGCTTTCTGCGTCCTCTTCTGTCAAATTTGGTTATGTATATTTTTTCTAGAAAGCAATCTAGATTTTTCAAGGTTTGGTAATGTATTGGTATCAAGTCACATACTAGTCTTGTGATGTTCAACTGTTCTGTATCTGTAATTATATTTCCTTTTTCATTCTTTTTTTAAAGACTTTATTTATTTTATTTATGAGAGACACACAGAGAGACATAGAGAGAGGCAGAGACACAGGCAGAGGGAGAAGCAGGCTCCATGCAGGAAGCCCGACATGGGACTGGATCCCGGGGCTCCAGGATCACACCCTGGGTCAAAGGCGGTGCTAAACCACTGAGCCACCCAGGCTGCCCTCCTTTTTCATTCTTATATTCTGGGTGTCCTTTCCCTCTCTTAAGAATATTTCCAGGAAGTTTCTTAATTTTTTTGATCTTGTCAGGAACCGTCTTTTGTTTCTATCAGTTGAAGCTTTTACTCACATTAAATCATTCCTTCTTCCCAATTTCCTTTGGTTCATTTTGCTGATCTAATTTTGCTAATTGAGTTGAATGCTGAAATTATTTATTTTAAATTTTGTTTTGTTTCCTTTAAATGTGTTGTTATAAAGATTTAACCCCATGTATAATAACAATATAAATATTAAATGTGATCGTGTCATAAGTTATATTATTTTTTGTTCTTTCTGTTTGGCTCCCCACCCTCCTACGTTAGCCCCCTTCTTGCCTATCCCCAAACAAATAACCCCAATATGATAATATGTGCTCATGCACATACACATACATAAATATGCAAATAAAGGTTTTCTTGGTCATTGCTTGTTTTACAAAAATGGGATATTACAAACCTGTTTATCTCTTATTAACACCTAGTAGAGGGATCCCTGGGTGGCGCAGCGGTTTGGCGCCTGCCTTTGGCCCGGGGCACGATCCTGGAGACCCGGGATCGAATCCCACGTCGGGCTCCCGGTGCATGGAGCCTGCTTCTCCCTCTGCCTGTGTCTCTGCCTCTCTTTCTCTCTGTGACTATCATAAATAAATAAAAATTAAAAAAAAAAAAAAAAAAACACCTAGTAGAATTCTGAGTAAGCATAGCTTCAATTCATTTTTTCTTAATTTAAGAGGGATGTGAGGGGAGGAGCACAGTGAGGGGGAGAGAGAATATCAAGCAGGCTCCATGCCCGGCATGGAGACCAATGCTGTGCTCGATATCACAACCCTGAGATCATGACCTGAGCCGAAATAAAAAGTCAGATGCTTGAGCCAGGTGCCCCAATTCATTCATTTTAATGGCTACGTAAGATTTCATATTTTCCATATTACTTCCATTTTTTGTTCATTATATGCTGTATCATTACACACTGGTGCTTTTACTCCTGTGGGACCGATTCTCAAGAAGGATATTACTAGAATGAAGGGAGTATTTTCTATTTGGTTTTAATCTCCAAAAAGGCCAGAACTCTTCACACATTTCTACTACCAACATATGCGAGTGCCCTTCTCCCCACTTTAATTTGAATAAGTTTTATCTTGTTCTTTTAATTTTTGCCTATTTAGTCAGATACGGAGTGATACTGCGTCAGTACTTTAATTGAATTCCTTTTACTTCTTAAGTTGAACATCTCAAATGCCTGTTGGGTGTTGCATTTATATTTTGAAATTTGACTATTGATATGTTTTGCCCATTTTCCTTTGGGCTCTTTTATTTTTTTAATGACAGAAAACCTTTTATCACCACATATATTGACTATTTGTTATACTGCATAAACATACTAGTGTATAGTGCAGTTTTCCCCAAAACCTGTTGTCTACTGATTTTGTTCATGACTTTTACTAAGATTTAAAATTTTTTATAGTTTTTTATTTTATTTTTTTATATCTATCTTTTATATCCTCAGAGTGGCCAGTTGGTCAAAAATGTTTTCTGCATGTCAAGGTTGCGTGTATATTTCCCAAATTTTCTTGCAAGATTTTTATTGGTTTGCTTTTTACATTTATGGCAACAATTCATCTGATAATTATTTTTGTATACGGTATAGAAGTGGGATCTGTGTAGTAGTATTTCCATCTAGATCAATAGCCTCTGGCAGTGGCACCATTTATCAAATAATACGTCTTTTACTACTGATTTGAATAAACACATTCATCGTATAAAATTCTCGTACACATTAGTATGTATTTCTGGATGCATTATGCTTCTTCATTGAACTGCTTTATTTTTGTCTTGCCATGCCAATACCATACCAATTGATTACAATGAGTCTATTATATCTTCTGATACCTGGTAAGCAAAATCAGTACTCGCTGCTCTTTTTTAAAAATCTTTCTTAGCATTTCTTTTTTTTTTAAGATTTTGTTTATTCATTTGAGAGAGAGAGAAAGAGCACGCATGAGTGGGGTTGGGGGAGAGGGAGAAGCAGGCTCCCCACTGAGCAGGAAGCCCAGTGGAGGCTCAATTCCAAGACCCTTCGGATCATGACCTGAACTGAAGGCAGACGCTTAACTGACTGAGCCACCCAGGTGCCCCTGCCTTTCGTAGCACTTCTTACTCACTTTATTCTATGTAAACATTTTAAATTTTCTTCCAATTAAAAAAAGCTAAGTCCTAGGGGGCGCCTGGGTGGCTGAGTGGCTGAGCATCTGCCTTCAGCCCAGGGCGTGATCCCGGGGTCCTGGGATCGAGTCCCACATCGGGCTCCCCGCAAGGAGCCTGCTGCTCCCTCTGCCTGTGTCTCTGCCTCTCTCTCAGTATCTCTCATGGATAAAAAAAGATATTTAAAAATAAATAAATACAATTTTAGTGTTTTTTTTAAATGAATAGGTGAATGCTCCATCTTTTTTTTATAGCTCAAATAACATTAGAATCACCTATTGTTTAAAAGTTAGATAAGATTCATTTATCAGTCCATTTGCTTCAAGTGACATTTGGAATATTTTTAATCATGTCTTCAGGCTCTTTTATTAAAATGTCAAATCAAGCTTCAACTTTTTTTGAAGTCAGCTTTAATAATTTTATATCTGTGCAGATTATCACTTTATTTTTTCAATTCCGTCGCCACATGATAAGTAGTTATGTGCACTTTCTTTTTCTTAAATTCCTATGTCTTTGTTATTGATCTTTTATCCACAAACGGGTTTGCAAAGGATTTATTTTGTTGGTGGTGATAGTCTTTTCAAAGAATGAGCTTCTGGGTTTCTTTTTCTCAATTATTTTTTTAAAGATGTATTTATTTATTTGAGAAAGAGCACGAGTAGGAAGGGCAGAAGGAGAGGGAGAGAGAGTCTGCTTCGGACTCTGTGCTGAGAGTGGAGCCGGATGCAGGACTTGATCTCATGACCCTGAGATCATGACCTGAGCCAAAACCAAGAGTCGGACACACAACTGCCTGTACCACCCAGGCCTCTCCCCAGTTATGTTTTAATATTTATTTTTAGATTTTATCTCTATCAGGCTGCCTGGGTAGCTCAGGAGTTGAGCATCTGCCTTCCGCCCAGGACATGACCCCAGAGTCCCAGGATCGATTCCCACTTTAGGCTCCCCACAGGGAGCCTGCTTCTCCCTCTGCCTGTGTCTCTGACTCTCTCTCTCTCTCTCTCTCTCTCTCTCTCTCTCTCATGAATAAATACATAAAATCTTTAAAAAAAAAGGCTTGATCTTTATCAATGATATCTTAGTTTCTTTGGATTTATTGTGTTGTATTTTTTCTAATACTTTGGGAAAAGTAATGTTATTTTTCTTTTGTCCTTTGTTTTTAATAGTGAAGGCATTTAAAGCTATATGTTTTTCTCTGAGAACTTTTTTTTTAGAATCTCTGAGAACTCTTTTGCATATCACATAGGTTATGATATGAAGTTTTCGTTATTTGCAGTAGTTTGTAATATCCTCTTGGATTCCATTTAAGATCATGATTTTTTTCTTTCTTCTTTTTTCCAAGCTTTTATTTCAATTCCAGTTAGTTAATATACAATATGATGTTTAGTTTCAGATGTAGAATTTAGTGATTCGGCCCTTCCATACCCGCCCCCCAGTGCTCATCACTGACAAGTGCCTTCCTTATTGCCCATCACCTATCTCACACCCATTCCCCACCACCACCACCTCCCCTTGAGCCGCCATCACCTTGTTCTCTATAGTTAAGAGTCTGTTTCTTGGTCGGCCTCTCTTTTCCACCCCCCTCCATGTTCATTTGTTGTGGTTCTTAACTTCCACAAGTGAGCGAAATCATATGGTACTTGTCTTTTACTGACTGCCTTGTTTCACTTAGCTCAGTACTCTCTGGCTCTACCCACGTTCCTGCAAATGGCCAAGATTTCATTATTTATTTGTCATGGTTCAGTAATATTCTGTGTCTGTGTGTCTCTCTGTGTGTGTGTGTGTGTGTGTGTGCGCCATATACTACATCTTCTTTATCAGTCAGTGGACACTTGGGCTCTTAATTTGGCTACTGTAGATAATGCTGCTATAAGCATAGGGATGCATGTTATCACTTTGAATTAGTATTTTTGTACTTTTGGTATTTACCCAGTAGTGCAATTGCTGGGTTGTCGGGTAGCTCTATTTGTAACTTCTTGAGGACCCTCCACACTGTTTTCCAGAGTGGCTGCACCAGCTTGCGTTCCCACCCACAGTGTGAGAGGGTTCTCCTTTCTGCATCCTCACCAACACCTGTTGTTTCTTGTTCATTTTAGCCATTTTGACAGGTGTGAGGTACTATCTCATTGTAGTTTGGATTTGTAGCTCCCTGATGACGAGTGATGTTGAGCATCTTTTCATGTGTCTGTTGTATGCCTTCTTTGGAGAAATGTCTATTCACATCTTCTGCCCATTTCTTAATTGGATGATTCATTTTTTGGGTATTGAGTTTTTAAGTTCTGCCTATTGGATACTAACCTTTTATCAGATATGTCATTTGCAACTGTCTTCTCCCATAAGTAGGTTGTCTTTTAGTTTTGTTGATTGTTTCCTTTGCCATGCAGTAGCTTTTTATTTTGATGAAGTCCTAATAGTTTATTTTTGCTTTTGTTTTCCTTGCCTTAAGAGACATATATAGTAAGAAGTTGCTACAGCCAATGTCAAAGAGATTACTGCCTGTGTTCTCCTCTAGGATCATGATAGTTTCAGGTCTCACATTTAGACCTTGCATCCATTTTTTAAGGTTTTATTTCTTTATTCATGATAGACACACACATACAGAGAGAGAGAGAGAGAGAGAGAGAGAGGCAGAGACACAAGCAGAGGGAGAAGCCTGCTCCATGCAGGAAGCCTGTTGCAGGACTCGATCCCGGGATCACACCCTCAGCCAAAAGCAGATGCTCAACCCCTGAGCCACCCAGGCATCCCTCTCATCCATTTTTTAAAAAAGATTTATGTATGTATGTATGTATGTATGTATGTACATAGAGTGGGAGAAGGGGCAGACAGAGAGAGAGAAACAGAATCTTTTTTTTAAGATTTTATTTATTCATGAAAGACAGAGAGAGAGGCAGAGACACAGGCAGGGGGAGAAGCAGGCTGCAGGCAGGGAGCCCGATGCGGGACTCGATCCCCGGACTCCAGGATCACACCCCGGGCTGAAGGCAGGTGCTAAACGCTGGGCCACCCGGGCTGCCCGAGAAACAGAATCTTAAGCAGACTCCACACTGAGCATGGAGCCTGTCACAGTGCTTGATATCACCACCCTGAGATCATGACCTGACCAGAAATCAAGAGCTGGGCACTTACCCAGCTAAGCCACCCAGGTGCCCCTAGGTGTTTCATCCGTTTTGAATTTATTTTCGTGTCTGGTATAAGAAAGTGGTCCAGTTTCATTATTCTGCATGTGGCTGTCCGGTTTTCCCAATACCATTTGTTGAAGAGACAGTCTTCTCTCCATTGAATATTTTTTCCCACTTTGTCAAAGATTTATTGACCATATACTTTTGGGTTCGTTTCTGAGTTTTCCATTCTATTCCATGGATTTATATGTCTATTTTTGTGCCAGTACCATCCTCTTTTGATGACTACAGCTCTGTAATACAACTTGAAGTCCAGAATTGTGATGCTTCCAATATTATTGCTTTTTTTTTTTCAAGGTTGCTTTGGCGATTCGGGATGTTTTGTGCTTCCATAGAAATTTTAGGACTATTTGTTGTGCCTCTGCAAGAACTACTGTTGGTATTTTTATAGGGATTGCATTGAATGTATAGATTTCTTTGGCTGGTATGGACATTTTAACAATTTTTGTTCTTCCAGTCATGAGCTTGGAATGTCTTTCCATTTCTTTGTGTCATCTTCAATTTCTTTCATCTGTGTTTAATTGTTTTCAGAGTCCAGTTCTTTCACCTCTTGGTTAGGTTTATTCCTAGGTATCTTATTATTGTTTGTGCAATCGTAAATGGGATTGATTCCTTAATTTATCTTTCTGCTGTTTCTTTATTGATGTAGAGAAATGCAATAGATTTCTGTATGTTGACTTTGTATCCTATGACTTGACTGAATATGCATATCCGTTCTAGCAATTTTTTGGTGGAGTCTTTCAGGTTTTCTTTTTTTTTTTTCAGGTTTTCTATATAGAGTATCATGTCATCTGCAAATAGTGAAAGTTTGATTTCTCCCTTGTGGATTTGGGTGCCTTTTATTTCTTTTTGTTGTTGTATTGCTGTGTCTACGACTTGAGTAAAAGTGGTGACAGTGGGCATCCCTGTCACCTTAGGGATAAGTTCCCAATTTATCCCCATCGAAGATGATGTCCACTGCGGGTTTTTTTATATATGACCTCTATTTTGTTGAAGTGTGTTTCCTCTAAACGTACTTTATTTAGGGGCTTTATCATGAATGGGTGTAGTACTTTGTCAAATGCTTTTTCTGCATCTATTGCAATGATCATATGGTTCTTATCCTTTCTTTTATTAGTGTGTATCACACTGATTGATTGATGAATATTGAACCACCTTGGCAACCCAGGAATAAATCCCACTCAATAGTGGTGAATGATTATTTTAATGTACTGTTAGATTTGGTTTTCTAGTATTTTATAGAGAATTTTTGTATCCCTGTTGATCAGTGATATTGGTTTGTTGTTCTCCTTTTCAGTGGAGTCTTTATCTGGTTTGGTATCAGGATGATAGAATGAATTTGCAAGTTTTCCTTCCTTTTCTGTTTTTTTTGGAATACTTTGAGAAGAATAGGTATTAACTCTTCTTTAAATGTTTGGAAGAATTCCCCTGTGAAGCCATATGGCCCTGGACTTTCGTTTGTTGGGAGATTTTTGATGACTGATTTACTTTCTTTGCTGGTTATCAATCTGTTCAAGTTTTTTATTTTTTTTCCTGTTTCAGTTTGGTAGTTTACATGTTTCTAGGAATTTATGCATTTCTTCTAGGTTGTCCAATTTATTGGCATATAGTTTTCAATAATATACTCTTAGACTTATTTGTATTTCTGTGGTGTGTGATTTCTCCTCTCTTATTTGTGATTGATTTTATTTATTTGGGTCCTTCCTGTTGTCTTTTTGATAAGTCTGGCTAGAGGTTTATCAGTTGTATTAATATTTTCAAAGAACCAGCTTCATTTAGGAGCTTGAATTTTGATTGCATTTTTATTTGCTTGTTAAGTTATTTTTTTAATATTTGGATCAACTTTGAGTACCATAATAGTTTCTTATTGCTGTGTAACAAATCACCTCCAATTTTACAGCTTGCCACAGCACCAATTTATTATCTTATACTTTTAGTGCCTCAGAAGCCAGGTGGGCTGTACTGGGCTCCTCTACTCAGGGTCACACAGGACCAAAATCAAGTTGTTGATAGGGCTACCATCGTGACTGGAATTCAGTTCCTTCTCAGAAGTTCCATGTAGGGCCCTTCATCTTCATGCTAGGAAGAGTGCATCAGGTCTCTCTCATGCTTTTAATTTGTGTGACTTTTCCTGCCTTCCTGTTCCACTTTTAAGAACCTTTATGATTATACGGGGTGTGTTTAGATTTGGGATAATCTCTGCCTTTCAAGACCAGCTGATTAGCAACCTTAATTCCATCTGCAAAATTTTTTTGTCCTGTGACATAACATTTTCATGGGCACTACACCAAAGGGGAAAGGTCAAGAGAAGCAAAATTTTGCCTACCACGGGTATAATTTACATATAATGAAACACACTGAATTTTTAGAAGATTTTATGTATTTGTTCATGAGAGAGAGAGAGAGGCAGAGACACAGGCAGAGGGAGAAGTAGGCTCCCTGCAGGGAGGCTGATGTGGGATTCTATCCCAGGACTCTGGGGTCACGCCCTGAGCCAAAGGCAGACGCTCAACCGCTGAGCCACCCAGACGTCCCAGAAACACACAGATTTTTAATGTGAAGTTTGATAGGTTTTGACAAATGCATACAAATTACATCAGCACCACCTTAATCAACACGTAGAACATTTACATCAATCATTCTGCCAGTTTTCAGTGAGTCTCCCTACCCTGACCTGGCCCCTGGCAACAAGCTGGATTCATTTTCTACTTTTTAAGACTTTTACATCATTAGAATTATACAGTATGCACTCTTCAGTGTCTGGCTTTTTATCTTTACCATCATGATTTAGAAATTCATCCAGATGGTTGCGCAAAGTAGCTTTAGTCCTCGATTGTTGATTATTGCTCCATTATGGGAATATATCACAATTTGTGTATCTACTGCCGCGTGGACCTTTGGATTGTTTCCAGTTTGGGGGCTAATATAAAGAAACTTGCAATGAGCATTCCTATACAAGCTTTTGTGTGAACATCTGTTTTCATTTATCTTAGTTGAATATCTAGGGATGAAATTATTTGATTATATGGTAAATGCGTATTTAACTATAAGAACTGCCAACAGATTTCTAGAATGGTTGTACCATTTTATATTCTCACCAATAACAGATGAGAGTGCCAGTTGCCACACATCCTGGACAATACTTCATGTTGCCAGTATTTAGGTTTAGTCACTTTAATGACTGTGTGGCGGTATCTCACTGTATGTTTAATTTGCATTTCTGTGATGACTAAAGATTCTGAGCATCTTTGCATGTATAATTGGCTGTTCCCGTATTTCCTTTGATAAAATGTCTGTTCAGAGCTTTGGCCCATTTAAATTTTTTTTGAATTTTTTTATTGGAGTTCAATTTGCCAACATATAGCATAACACCCAGTGCTTATCCCATCAAGTGCCCCCCTCAGTGCCCGTCACCCAGTCACCCCCACCCCCTGCCTACCTCCCTTTCTACCACCCCTTGTTCGTTTCCCAGAGTTAGGAGTCTCTCATGTTCTGTCTCCCTCTCTGATATTTCCCACTCATTTTCTCTCCTTTCCCCTTTATTCTCTTTCACAATTTTTTATATTCCCCAAATGAATGAGACCATATAATGTGTGTCCTTCTCCGATTGACTTATTTCACTCAGCATAATACCCTCCAGTTCCATCCACGTCAAAGCAAATGGTGGGTATTTGTTGTTTCTAATGGCTGAGGAATATTCCATTGTAGGGTTATTTGTCTTGTTATTTTTGAGGCTTGAGAATTCTGTATATATTCTGGATCTGTTTTCAGATGTACTTGTTTCAAATATTTTGTCCCAGCACAAAGTTTTTCATTTTGATGAAGTCCAATTTATCTGGTTTTTTTCCTTTGGTTGCTTGTGCTTTTGAGTCATATCTAAGAAACTATTGCCAAATCCAGGGTTACACAGAATCATACCCATATTTGCCCCCAAGAGTTTTATACTATTAGCTCTTACATTTAGTTTTTTAATACACTGGATTAATTTTTGTGTGTCATTTGAGGAATGGATTAAAATTCCTTCTGTAGTCTATATAGCCTGCAGTTGTGCAGTGTTAATGACCCTAAGGTACAGGCCCATATGGTCAGTAGCCTGATATCTGACTGAACAAGTAGCCACTTATCTATTAATGGTGGTCTTGTTAAAAATTATTAAAAGATAATTATTCTTAATGCATTGTATTTTGTATTGTAGGTTTCATTTAGCATGCAGCTTGAGGTATAGTGAATAACACTATAAAATTGAATTTAATGGAGAAGATTTATTATCTAGTTCTCTGTTGTGCAGGCAGTCACGTATATTTTTACCAGGAAAAAGTTGATACGGTTTTTATTTTGATGATACCATTTTATAGTCTAGATTATTTTGATACTGATTAATGGGATACACTGACTCTGGACACATCCTGACCAACTCTGCCAAGTTTTGAAATAAACATCTGGGGAAATTCAGTTTTATATTATCTGTTCCTGCAGCTGCTCAACTTCTTCTAAGCAAAGGTCAGGGAATATAATAGGTTTTCCGATTCATTTTAGATAAAATGTGAAAGAACAGTTCATGTGAAGGACATTGCTGCCAAATATATTTGGCAAGACTTATATATCAAATCCCAAGGGAAATGCACAAACAAATCCCACAGAAATTAGGAAGGAGTAAAGCCCATGAACTGGAACATTTTGTCACTTATTGTGCAGATTACCCTGAAACTGACAGAGGTACATACATCACGTGTTTCTGAACCCGAAATAATTCTGAAACTATTTACTGTAATAGAAAATGTCCTCTATATGCTCATCCCGGAACTGAATCACATACCTGGATGGTGCTAATGCTCTTAGGCATGTCCCTTTGAATAGAGTCTCCTACTATGGACCATGTCCCACTAGAATAGAGCCTTGGCGTTCTGTTTCTCTGTCTCACAACTTTCTTTTATTTATTTATTTTTACCTGTTTCCTTAGAGGGAGAAAAAATTATTTCTGTGTGCTCTTGATCCTGTTCCCTGTGTGCTCTTCCAAGGTCTTGTTATAGTAAACGTTTTCTGTGTCTTACATTCTCATTTTAGCCAGAAGTATTAAAGTGGAAGCACTGTGCTGGTGGACCTCAAAATACCTATCTGTTGACATGGGTCTCAGTTTTGTTAGAAACTGGTGGAAGCTTTGGAGAAACTGGATGGAGTAGACTCTGCAGAACCAGGGACACAAAAACGGAATAAAGGACGACGAGATTAGTGTTGAAGGACATAATTGTTAAAGTGGGCAGGAGATAGGACAAATAGGGTGTACAGAGGGGTGCACTTGATGGTATGCGCACCCCATGATATAGTTAAATGACTGAAAGCCACATAGGTCTACAGCCATGGAAGTTTTAGGGATGGTTAAAATTAGAGCATATTTAAATATGAATTAATATTATTGGGTTGAGATCCCGGGAAATGGACTCAGGGAGCTCAGGGGCTGCAGCGAGCCCTGCGAGTTGCCCCAGTGGGGCCACCGTGGCCGGGCTCTTGTGTCTCCATCCCGGTCCCTTAAGCACCAGGCCGTACTGGGAGGCCCAGCGGCTCCTGGGGGGCGTGGCCTGCCCTGGGAAGGGGCGTGGCCTGTCCTGGGAAGGGGCGTGGCCGGCCCTGGGAGGGGGCGCGGACTCAGGGAGCTCAGGGGCTGCAGCGAGCACTGCGAGTTGCCCCAGTGGGGCCGCGGTGGCCAGGCTCTTGTGTCTCCATCCGGATCCCTTAAGCGTGGCCCTCCTGGGAGCAGCCCTGCGGCTCCTGGGGCGGGGGCGTGGCCTGCCCTGGGAAGGGGCGTGGCTGGCCCTGGGAGGGGGCGCGGACTCAGGGAGCTCAGGGGCTGCAGCGAGCACTGCGAGTTGCCCCAGTGGGGCCGCGGTGGCCAGGCTGTTGTGTCTCCATTTGGATCCCTTAAGCGTGGCCCTTCTGGGAGCAGCCGTGCGGCTCCTGGGGAGGGGGCGTGGCCGGCCCTGGGAAGGGGCGTGGCCGGCCCGGGCAGGAGGCGGGGTCAGGGTTTGCGTGCCCGCGGTGCTGGAGCGAGAGCGCGGCCAGGCGGTGGCTCGCTCGCAGAACCATCCCATTTCCGTCCCCACCTCGACCTCCGCGCACTCACCTGCCTTGTCCTCACGCGGATGGGGCGCGGGCAGGTTCCCAGGGGGGCGACGGGCGGCCTTTGCGTGGGCCACATCTGTGCCCGCCCTGTGTGTGACAGCACCTGAGGGCGCCCCTTCTGGCCCGCGTCCCTTTCGTATGACCATTACCGAGTCGCCCCCCAGTTTCTAATTCACTGCGTTTTTGCCGTGGGGACCCTGCACACTGCTTAGCTCATAGCTGTAGGGAGGGGCGCGGAGGGTCACAGCAGAGTGCATGGGTTGAGCCGCTTTGGTTCCTAAACCCACGTGTTCGTGGGGACACAGAACCATCTTCGCACCAGTGCACATAGCGCCCCCCGGAAGTTGGCCCTCAGTCCTTACAGGGCCCCGTGGAGCTTCACGTTGGAGCCTCAGCTGTGCTTTAGGAAGTTACTTCACTCTTCTCTCTGGCAGCGGCTGGTTGCGCGGCACGTGGTAAAGCCAATGGATGCCGAGGTCATGGTGTCCCTTCTAGGATGGGAAGGGGTCCAAGGCAGTCAACTTACTGTGGACCAGCTGGCTGGTCTCCCTGATGGACGGCGCAGTTTGTGCCCGCAGGCTTGCTTCCTGCTGGTGGCAGGCTGGACTTTCAGGGACAACACTGGGTAGATGAGCCTTAGCAAGAACCCATGCTTTTGGATCTATGCACAAATTCTCTCGCTGCCACCATCGCTGCTTACGTCACATTTTGCCAGCAGTGGGGTGGCCCGTGCAGAGCCTGGCTGACATTAATTGCCAGTCGTTTGTCCACGGTCGATGCTGTCAGGTGGCATTAACATATGATGGGAGGATTTTTCTATTTTGTGCCCACTCATGAATACCTCTTTACCCCAGATATCCTTGTCCCTGATATTCCAATCCTGTTCCTTCTAGGCCTCTGGCTACACAACCAAACCTTTGCTAATATCCATTAGTCTGCACATATTTGAACCTTGGGCCATTTCTCTTTCTACACAAAGTTCACAATCCGTAG
The DNA here is from genome assembly GCF_003254725.2 of Canis lupus dingo. Taxonomy (NCBI): domain Eukaryota; kingdom Metazoa; phylum Chordata; class Mammalia; order Carnivora; family Canidae; genus Canis; species Canis lupus. The sequence continues at coordinate 123,751,114 of NC_064281.1, read as the reverse complement.
CATTGCCCTTGCACCTGCATAGCAAACTGCCCCACCTGTAAATAAAGCTCACGCTTCTTCCTCTGCTAGCAGCTAGTAATCAGGGATTACTTCCTTGGGTGGTTTTTATTTTTTTATTTTTTTAATTTATTTTTTATTGGAGTTCAATTTGCCGACATATAGCATAACACCCAGTGCTCATCCCATCAAGCGCCCCCCTCAGTGCCCGTCACCCAGTCACCCCCACCCCCCGCCCACCTCCCCTTCCACCACCCCTAGTTCGTTTCCCAGAGTTCCGAGTCTCTCATGTTCTGTCTCCCTTTCTGATATTTCTTTGGGTGGTTTTTATAGCTTCTTAAGCACACAAGTGGGAAAAAAAAAAGGGATGTCTGCTTTTCTCTCTTTGGGCATGGGTGTGGGTGTGCGCATGTGTGCACGCACACGCAGGAATTGGTTGGGGGGAGTTTATTGGTGCTTCTTCAGTATCTGAATAGATTACTACTTGAGGAATTGTGACACACCAGGGGCTGAGTTTTGGTCTCTGTTGCTGTCCAGGTGGACACCCACAGTAGCAGTAGCTAGATGGGCCTCGGTGACTCTGGGACGTTACCCCCACGCACCGCCTGTGCTGCAGCTGCTCCATTCCAATGTCCGTGTTGGCAGGATTGTATTACAGGGCTGAGGCTGGTGACATCAGCTGGCGAACTCATTCTGTCTACTTGCTTGTTTGGTGCCTTTAATGTAGTGGATGCTCTCCACTTTCTCAGTCTTCCGTGCTCTTCCTTTCTTTATGTAGGTCTGAGTTTTGACCTGTATTAATTCCCTTCTGTCTGAAAAGTTTGTTATGATATTTCTCATGAGGCAGCTCAACTGGCAACAGATTCCCTCAATTCTTGTTTGTCTAGAGTCGTTATTTCTCCTTCACTGTTGAAGAATGATCTTACAGGGTAGAGAGCTCTAGGTTGATTGTTGTTGTTGTTGTTTTTTTTACCATCAACACTTTAAATATGGAACACTCTCCTCTCTTCTCACTTGCGTGATTTCTGAGAACTTGTGTGTGATTCTTTGTTCCTCATTAGGTGAGATATTTTCCCTGTGGTTTCTTTCAAGATGTTGTATTTATCTTTGATTTTCTGAAATTTGAATATGGTATGCCTGGAAAGAGTTTTCTGGGGGGGACATTTGCCCTGCTTGGTGTTCTCTGAGCTTCCTAGGTCTATGTTGTGGTGTATGACATTAGTTTGGGGAAATTCTCATTATTGCTTCGGATATTACTTCTGTTCCTTTCTCTTTCTTCTGCTATTCCCACTGTGTTTATGCTACGACCTTTAGAGTTGTCCCACGGTGCTCGGATATTCTGATTCTGGTTTTTCTCCCTTTCTTTTTTTCTCTTTGCTTCTATTGTCATATTTTCAAGCCAGAGATTCTTTCCTTACTGTATCCAAGCTACTAATGACTCTACCAAAGGAACTCTTGGGGCACCTGGGTGGCTCAGTTGCTTAAGCGTCTGACTTTTAATTTCACCTCAGGTCATGATCTCAGGGTTGTGAGATCGAACCTCTACCCTCCCTCCAACTTGTGCTCTTTTTCTCTCTCTCTCTATCTCAAGTTAAGTAATCTTTTTAAGGGATATTTTATTTATTTATTCATGAGAGACACAGAGAGAGAAGCAGAGACTCAGGCAGATGGAGAAGCAGGCACCATGCAGGGAGCCCGGTGCAGGACTCGATCCCAGGACCCCAGGATCACGCCCTGAGCCAAAGACACCCAACCACTGAGCCACCCAGGTGACCTGATAAATAAAATCTTTATGAAATATTTTAAAAGATTAATATCCAAAATACAGGTTTCCTCCACTATCTGAAAGCTTGCTTTACAATACTTTGCTTTTACAAAAGACCTACTTTACTACCTGTTTTTACTAACTAATAAAATCTGAAGAGGGGGGATTCCTGGGTGGCGCAGCGGTTTGGCGCCTGCCTTTGGCCCAGGGCGCAATCCTGGAGACCCGGGATCGAGTCCCGCGTTGGGCTCCCGGTGCATGGAGCCTGCTTCTCCCTCTGCCTGTGTCTCTGCCTCTCTCTCTCTCTCTCTCTCTCTCTGTGACTATCATAAAAAAAAAATCTGAAGAGGTTTGTACCTTTTACAGAATGGTGATATTGGTTGTTTGTTTAATGCCAGTACATCTTACAAAAGGTTTCATAGGCATGTTCTATTTTTGGAGAACTTCTTAAAACTCAACAAGAACAAGGGTGGCTCAGTCAGTGGAACATGTGACTCTTGGTCTCAGAGTGGTGAGTTCAAGACCCATTTTGGGTATAGAGATCACTTAAAAAAATAAAATCTTTTTTTTAAAGATTTTATTTAGTTATTCATGAGAGACACAGAGAGAGGGGCAGAGACACAGGCAAAGGGAGAAGCAGGCTCCGTGCAGGGAGCCAGATGTGGGACTCCATCCCAGGACTCCAGGATCTCACCCTGAGCCGGAGGCAGATGCTCAACCACTGAGCCACCCAAGCATCCCTAAAAATAAAATCTTAAAAAGAAAAACTAAACAAGAAAGCAAACAAGTTTTTTTTTTTAAAGTAAACAACTTAATTCAAGAATGGACAAAACGGACATGAATAGACATTTCTCCAAAGACTGTATACCAATGGCCAAGAAGCACTTGAAAAGATGTTCGAAATCACCTGGGGAAATTCAAATCAAAACTACAAAGAGACGTGATCTCTCACCCATTAAGATGGCTGTTAGATAAACAAACAAACAAACAAACAAAAAACAGAAAATAAGTGTTGGTGAGGTTGTGGAGAAATTGGTACACTTCTGCACTGTTCCTGGGACTGAAAAATGGTGCAGCCACTGTGAAAAACAGAATGATGACTCCTAAAAACTTTTTTGAAAATTACCATATAATCCATCAATTCCATTTCTGGGTATATACTCAAAATAATTGAAAGCAGGATCTTGAAGAGATATTTGTGTCCCTATGTTCACAGCAGCATTATTCTCAATAGCTAAAACATGGAAGCAACCCAAGCGTCTATGTATGGGTAAATGGATAAGCAGCATGTGATCTATTCATACAGTGGAGTATTTTTCAACCTTAAAAAGGAAGAGAATTCTGACACCTGCTACAATGTGGATCAATTTTTTTTAAAGATTTTATTTATTTATTCATGAGAGACGCAGAGAGAGAGAAGCAGAGACATAGGCAGAGAGAGAGGCAGGCCCCATGCAGGGAGCCCAACGCGGGACTCAATCCCAGGACTCCAGGACCACACCGTGGGCCAAAGACAGGCACCAAACCGCTGAGCCATCCAGGGATTCCCAATGTGGATCAATCTTAAGGACATTTAGCCAGTCACAAAAAGTCAAAGACTCTACAATTCCATTTATATGAGGTACTTAGTCAAAATCATAACAACAGAAAGTAGAATGATGGTTTCAGAGGTGAGGAGAGTGGAGAATGAGAAGTTATTGTTCAATGGATATTGAGTTATGGAGGCAGACAGTGGTGGTGGTTGCACAACAATATTAATGTACTTAGTACTACTGGACTATATACTTAAAAATGAGTAAATTTTATGTTTTATGTGTTTTACCACAATTTTAAAAATGAAAAATACCGGTAGATCACTGATCTTCCTATTTTGCAGTCTTTACCACTTTCAGATTGCATTTTCATTTCTACCTCAGCATTCCCACTAAAGGCTTTATAAGAAAAAGCCCAGCAGCCCAGGTGGCTCAGCGGTTTAGCGCCGCCTTCAGCCCAGGGTGTGATCCTGGAGACCCGGGATGGAGTCCCATGTCGGGCTCCCTGCATGGAGCCTGCTCCTCCCTCTGCCTGTGTCTCTGCCTCTCTCAATCTTTCTCTCTCTCTCTCTCTCTCTCAATCTCTCTCTCTGATGAATAAATAAATAAAATCTTTTTTAAAAAAGAAAAAGCAAAATTTCTTATGGGAATGAATAATTTTCTGGTGTTGCTGCTCTTTGAAAGAAACACTGAGATTTTTGTGATTTCAGCATTTGGTTGAGAAAAAGAATAGGTAAGTAACAAACGTCAGACACCTTGTTATTGATTTCACATCTCAGTAGTTCCAGGTATGGTGTGGCTTCTGCTCCAAGCATGCTAATACCCACAATCAGAAACTGCCTCTCCTTCCCCCCACTTTTATCCTTACTGTCGTTATTTGTGACAAGGGGGAGTGTCTTATTGGTCATGTTTGGGGTTCCTTCTTCAGTGGTCCCCAATACCAAATATATCCACCGTTTATCTGTTTCGTCTTTCATCTCTTACAATTTCTTGCTTTTCAAAAGCCCCTGAGGGTGAACAAGATGTAAGAAACAACACCTGCTCCACCACCTGCCACGGTTGGCCAGTAGTCCGATAAGGAGCATGCCTTTATCCTGTTGGAACCCGTGCTTCCCACCAAGAAACTGAAACACTGCCCTGTGGCTCTGAATCAGCCTCTGGACAAAGGTCTTTGTCATCTTAGGAGCAAAGCTCTTTTAAGAGCCTGTGCTGATGCAGATGCCAACCAGCTATATGATATAACAAAGAGGGAGAGCTTTTTGCCTGAATTCACAAGTAGAGACTTGGATTCTGTTAGGCCTAAAGTGAAAGAATACTATTATTCTTAAGGGATGCGAGATTATTTCAACTCCATACTGACTTGACCAAGTGCTTTGAACTGCTCCAAGAAAAAAAAGACAGAAGAAAAAGATCTATAGGTAGATATGATTATGACCTTGGGAGGTCTTGATGGCCATTTTGACCAGATTATGGCATCTGTGAGCACTGTGTTATAAGCTACCTGCATCGCTTCTGTGCCAATTATAATGATCCAGGAAGGATCTCTCATCTACCTGCTACAACCAGGAAAGCACAAACTGCATGTAGATACTGGAATGGAAGGTGATTGGCGTGGCCTCATTCCCGTTGGGCAGCCTTGCAATCATGTTATGACAACAGGCATAAAGTAAGACCTCACAAATAATGTACTTGGGTTTGGAACGCTTGTTAATATTTCCAATGCCTATTATGGAGCTGGTGTTGTTACCATGGAAACCATTCCTCTGGACCATGGCCATCAAAATGTAAGCCAGCAACTGGCATCCAGAGCTGTGCCTCTGATTTACCTAATTTGCCACTGACTTATTACTCAACAATAACAGTTCACCTTGCTTCACAGAAATTTCAACCTCCAAATAGGAAGCCCAGGAGTTTTAAATATGTGAATTTTAGATAATCCATGTAACACAAATGACAGATCTCAATTTTACAGTGAGGGAGAAAAAACCGTATTTGTTAAGAAAGTTAATAAGCTCCACTACATTCAATTAGAATCATTCCACTATAAAATAAAATTCAGTACTGATTATTGTTAGGTTATTAATCAATCAATCAATCAATATATCCTAGAAAATTTTAAGTTTTGAAGCTGAGAAAGTTCTCTGTTAGTGGTCCTTGGTGTCCACCACAAAAACGTTCTTCTGCCCATCTTTAAATGCTTACACCAAAGGCTGCTTCTGAGTGTCTATCAATGCTAGATTCCTCTGTGTAATATAGAAAAAAATCCTTTCAGATTGGGATGTTAGGGCTGTACTATTTCACTCTGGCCTTATTACTGTGTTTGGTTTTATCTTTTAAAAATAGATCAGGAATCATCTATCTAATCGTTAAACTTGAAAACAGGCAGTTATGTGAGCTATGGGTGAACAGAAAAATGGCACAAAAGGTAGATGACAACTCATGGAGCCCTACCGACACATTCACCCCCAGCCCAGCTCTGCGGTGAGCGCACTAGGCTTCAGTGGGGACACAAATGAAAACTGCCCTCGTTGTAGTTACAACCAAGACTGAAAATGTTATGCAGAGGACATTCACTCGTGAAAACTGAATTGTTTCTGACATTCCTCAGACTGAAAAAGCGTTGGTTCGCAGACCCCATGTTTATGGAGGACCAGGAAATGAGTTTGACACCGAGTACTAAGGATCTGAGTGCTCACTTTCAGACCTGAGTGCCTGTCCCTATGCAGCCATTCAGTCAAATCCCCTGAACCTTGTCCTTGGCCAGAAACTGGAAGGGGCTGGCTGGGTGGTGCGTGAGCTTCTTTCCCACCCTCCCGATTTTAGACCCTGACACCAGGCAGAGAATGACAGGGTTACTGACTCAGCAATTCAGACCACCTGGGCCACCGAAATGCATTCACCTCTCTTTTATAATGAGGCTCTCTTCTCTCTCCTTACCGTTTTCTATCTACCAAACCAAACGTTGGCATACAAACTATGATGTAAGGAGAACCCACCCATTGTGTTTTATGTATACACATCCCCATTTTGTTATAAGGGACCAGCAGCTCTTTCCTTCATGGTGCTACAACAACAAAGCAAAAATCGGATTCTAAGTGGAGAATGAAAGGTAGATCAGCTGAACTAGTACACAGTTGTGAAAAGTTCACCATGAGAGGTCATTTTTAACTATTACGCAAATATATATGATTGAAATCTGATGTCGAATACAAATAGTTATCAAGACAAAAGAAACAACACCTGGTCCATATCTAACTGTATATCTTTAGAATCCTCTCCTTTTCCATATTCGTTTCTAGTATGTATGTTGTGATGGCACAGTGGCATGTAGTATATGGTTTATTTTTTAAAAAAATTATATTTATTTATTCATGAGAGACACACACACACACAGAGGCAGAGACACAGGCAGAGGGAGAAGCAGGCTCCATCCCATGCGGGGAGCCTGACGTGGGACTCGATCCCGGGTCTCCAGGACCACACCCGGGACTGAAACTGGCGCTAAGCCACTGAGCCACCCGGGCTGCCCATACATGGTTTATAAATGAGTGAATATGCATCTGCAGGGAGTGAGTGCTCAATTTTTTTTGAGTGATTGAGGTTTGGATACCAGGATCTGCACATGAAAGATTCCTTCTAGGGCAGCAGTCTTGATTTCTCCACATGAATCTTCATTCCCCAAATGTCCGTGCCTCGTGGCTATACTTCTTTGGCTTGCTGAAACAATACCAGTTGGTAAAAATCTGGGAAGTGAAGAGAGTTAGATAACCAGAAGCATAAGTCAGGAAGAGAGGCTCTCTATGGCATATAGAAAACTGCAGAACTATGCTATGCATGCAAAAATGAGTGGCAGTAGCCACCTCCAACCACTTTGTATTTTTTACCAATTCACCTAGAGCCTTCTTCACTAGGATTCATATTGGTCCTCTTGATTATTCAATTGAGACTGGGCCCCAGAACATGAGAACCTAACTTCTCAGGTAGAGAGAGAGAGCAAAAGGTCGGGAACCAGTCTTCACCTAAAAGAGTTTTAATAACTGAAGCAAAGAATAACATTTTGGGAACATTTATATAATCAATCATAAAATTTCTGATTCAATAGCTAATCTGAATCTGAGTATCTGACTAAAGACAAAAATGAGCATGAATGGAGGGTTGACCCTAAATTACAGCTCCTACTAGCATCAGAAGATCAATGTACATAGTCTTCATTGGCAGGTTATTTTATTTGTGATATTCCTGGTATCTATAAGAGGGGAAGTATAATTTTAGGACACACTGACAAAATTTGAATACAAGTTACTTAGATAAAGCTACAGTCTGGGGGGCGCCTGGGGGTGCTCAGCAGTTGAGTGTCTGCCTTCAGCTCAGGTGTGACCCTGGGGTCCTGGGATCCAGTCCTACATTGGGCCCCCCACAGGGAGCCTGCTTCTCCCTCTGCCTGTGTCTCTGCCTCTCGCTCTGTGTCTCTCATGAGTAAATAAATACAATCTTTAAATAAATAAAAGTTACAGTCTGGGGCACCTGGGTGGCTTCTGCCCAAATCATAATCCCAGCGCTCTGTGATCAAGCCTTGAGTCGGGCTCGAGAGTGGGGAGTCTGCTTCTCCCTCTCCACCCCTCTGCTCACTTGTGTGTATGCGCACACACACACACACACACTCTCTTTCTCAAATAAATAAATAAAGATTTTTAAAAAATAAAGTCACAGTCTGTTATAGACATGAAATTGGAGGATCTTGTAGTTATTGCTTTGGCAAAAGATGCAGTGTAAGGGTACCAGTTTTATGATTTATTATATGGTATCTAATGTACCAGATGACTTTTGAAAACAGTGTTTTGGTGTGATGTATGTTAGGGATTCTCTTAGCTCAGGCTGCTACAACAAAATACCACAGGCTATGTGGCTTGTGAACAACAGACATGTATTTGTCACAGCTCTGGAGGCTGGAACTCCAAGATTAAGGTGCCAGTAGATTTGGTGCCTGGTGAGGGTCTGTTCCTTGTTCATAGATGGCCATCCTTTCACTGTGAGTTTGCATTGTGGAAGAGGTGTTAGATGTCTCTGGGGTCTCTCTTATAAGGTCACCAGTCCCGTTCTCTGCACATATAAACATTCAGTCTGTAGCAGGGATTTATATACAATTTCCAATTTAGCTTGTTAATAGAAGAGGAATGGGATGGAAGCTTTACTTCTAGCTGCTTTTCAAAGTGGGTTCAAAAAGTGTTCACAAAAGGGCAGCCCGGGTGGCTCAGCGCTTTAGCACCGCCTTCAGCCCGGGGCCTGATCCTGGGGACCCTGAATGGATTCCCTTGTTGGGCTCCCTGCGTGGGGCCTGCTTCTCTTTTTGCCTGTGTCTCTGTCTCTGTCTCTGTCTCTCTCTCTCTGTGTGTCTCATGAATAAATAAAATCTTTTAAAAAAAAGGGTTCACCAAAATAAATGACTTTTTCCTTTTTTCACACAGCTTTTCTTCCAGGGTGCCAGGATCTTTGCCACTCACCACGTCAGTCACGTACAGAAAGACTGTGTTTGTAGAGTTTACAGATGACCTTTTCAACATTGCCAAGCCCAGGCCACCGTGGATGGGTAATATAAACAATATTGACTGTTTATTATGCAACTGAGTAACTGATGTCCTAGCAAGGATCCCCTAGTCTTGGGGCTGCAGTTGAAGAGGGCCATCGGGGAAATACGGTGACTGCATAGTCTCAGTCTCTGTGCAGGCTCTCCTCCTCTGCTGTTCTCTAGATGGTAGAGTGCTCTGGGTCTTGGAGCTGGGTTTGTTTTATCTTTTCTTTACCTTCAATCACTAGCTGATCTTATCCAGTCTCACAATTTTAGGACATCTCTATGCCAGTGACTCCCAAATTGATATCTTCAGTTCAGACTGCTTACTTGATAAGTCCACTTAGATGTCAAATAAGCATGTAACAAGATATCAAGATGAGACATCTACTTTGAAATTATTTCTGAAAATTAGAGGTAACAAATACCCCCAAATTCTAAAGAGATATTGTGAGTACCTGGCTGGCTCAGTAGGTAGGGCATGTGGCTCTTGATCTTGGGGTTGTGAGTTTGAGCTCCACAGTGCTTGTACAGATTATTTTTAAAAAACTTTAAAAGGTCAGTTTTACCCAGTTTAAAATCTCGGACTAATGAAAAGGAAGTAAACGTTATTGAGATGGAAACAAACCATAAGAGACTCTTAACAATAGAGAACAAATGGAGAGTAGATGGAATGAAGTGGGTGGGGGATGGCTAGATGGGTGATGGGTGATTGGTATTAAGAAGAACATATGTTATGATGAGCACTGGGTATTGTATGTAAGTGAGAAATCACTGAATTCTACTCCTGAAACCAGTATATCCATGTATGGAGGGAAAGAGAGAGGGAAAGAGTATTCCAAGCAGGTTCCACACCCGCCACAAAGCCTGATGCAGGGCTTGATATCATGACCCTGAGATCCATGACCTGAGCTGAAATCAAGAGAAGCATGCTTAACTGACTAAGCCACCCAGGTGCCCCTATTCCTGAAACCAATATTGCACTGTATGTTAACTAACTGGAATTTAATTAAGATTTGAAGAAAAAAGAGAGATGTCAGTCCTCGTATGCAGGACTTACTCAGGGACTTGTTCAGGTGATGGTCCAAAATTGATCTGCAACCTTTAGCCCATCATGCGCCTCAAGCGTGAATAAACTGTGGGAACTTATGAAATCATTTAGGTTTGAGGATTTCTTTGTAAACCATTTTTGGTAATTTGTATGTTCCCACCCCACAGTGGGTGGGAGGCTTCACCCTCATGTCAAACTGTAGTGATGGAGGCTTTAGGAGAACCACTTAGAAGACTTGACATAAGACCTGTGGAGCTCCTAAGACTCTGACTATTTCCTGCTTTTTATCTGGAAAACTTTCAAGGCTAGAGTCTTGGGGGAACTTCGCCTGATGGCATAATAAGGGGAGTGGGTTATAGCTGTAGTTAACTGCACTGCTACTGTTAGCTGTGAGATGAGGAAGGTCATAGGACAAGATTTGTCTCAAAAAGACGCTGCCTGAGAGGTCTTCCTGCCAGGACTAGGTGACCCCAATAGCAAAAATCTCTGTGATTATATCGCCAGAAGCCGAAACTGAGAAGAGATATACAAGTGACAGCTGCAGAGGGCATGATTAGGAAGGAGAGTCTCCAAAGAACTCATATAAGTTCCCTAAGAAAGAAAGAGATCAAATTTTGGCGTATCCCATAACCAGGGGCTAGCAAAGCCACGTTTCACTGTTCTTTCCAAAATAGATTTTGTCATCATGCCTCTTTTTCCACCTCTGTCCTTTTCTCACTAGCTCCAAGCTCAGAGGGTCAAGCGGTAAAGTGAGTGGGGAAGGAGGATTAGGGGAGGAAGATGAGAAATCTGGAGGAGGGAGAGACCCTGAAATTGTGGGAGATATCAAATGTTTGATATTAGGCCAGACTAGTATCACTGGATTGATACAAAACTGCTAATATGTGAAGGTTACTGGAAAAAATTTGGGATCGATCAAAATGCAAGAGGGGAAACTCCACATAACACAGGTAAAAACTATGAAAACTAAGTCTCTTTCATGTTTTCGTCCAATTGAATCCACTTCATTCAATAAATCACTTGTAGGCATCTTATACTTAATATGTCTATGAGTCAGAAATCTTGATTTTCCTCTTAATTTTCTGCATCATGGCCTGACTACTACCCAGTTGTATAAACCCAAACCACAGGAGCCATCCCTGGCTGCTCTCATTCTTTTCCTATCTCTAACATTCAATCCATCAGCAAGTCTTGTTGACACTTCATCCAAAACAAGTCCCAAGTCTGCTTGTTTCTTGCAAATTCTAAATTCATCCAAACTCCTGTGGCCTACAAAGTCCTACATGTTATATTCCCTGCCTGCCTTTATAACCTTATTTCCTATTACTCCCCTACTCATTCACATGTTGCTCAACTATATCAAGATTATTCCTATCTCAGGACTTTTCCATTTGTTTTATCTGCTGTGAATGTCAATCTACTAGATATTTGCAAACTGGCTTCTTTTCTTAGTCAGATGTCTGCTCAAATGCCACTTCCTCAAAGATGCGCTTCCTAACCACTATATTAAAAGGATTGTCTCAAAAAAATAAAAATTTTAAAAAATAAAAGGATTGTCTCCTGCTTCATCATTTTTAGCACGCCACTATCTTCTATAGCATTTACAACGAATATTTCTCGTTTCTTTATGTGCTTAATGACATCCTCCAGAATGTGATTTCCATGACCTATCTTGTTCAGTACTGCATCTCCAGTGCCTGGGACAGTTCCTAGAATCTAGAAGGAACTCAACTATTAGTTGAATGAATGAACGCATTGAAGGAATTGCTAGAAATTGATCCTCAGTACAACGAATGACGCTGAGCTGGTGATAGCAGTTTATGCATTTATTCATTCGATTACTACTCTTTATCAATAATCACAGGGGCATGTTTTTCCACTGTGACTTTGGTCATCACCTTCATAAAAGCAGTGACCTTTGGGGGGCATCTCATTCTTGCAGGCCTGCTGGGTCCTACCATCCAGGCTGAGGTTTATGACACAGTGGTCATTGTCCTTAAGAACATGGCTTCTCATCCTGTCAGCCTTCACGCTGTTGGTGTATCCTATTGGAAAGCTTCTGAAGGTGAGTCAAATGCCCTCCCGTTGTCCTGTCATCTCAGGGATAAAGGAGTATTGAATTCAAGGTCTTACAGCTAGTGAATGCTAGAGTCAGGATTCGAAGCTAGGCCCATTTCGGGAAATCAGGAAGATTGTCATTTTAGTCTAAGCCCTAAAGTTGAATTTGGTTCCTATTCTCCCTTGAGGAGCCAGGCTACGGATCCTCACCATTCCACCTCATCTGCCTTCCAATGGCCAGAAAACATCCTAGGGAGAAGCAAGGCTCATGGTATAGAAGTGAAATGGATTTCATCGTCTTTCCTTAGATTCTGACTTTCCAGATACTTCCTCTCCTTCCCCTCCCCCCAGTTTCTAAATATGCATGCCATCATGTGATAAGAGCCACCTACCAGAGCACCAACTGACTTCCTGAAAATGAACAACCACTTTACCTAACTTCTCTCTAACCTCCACAATGCAGGAAGGGAGTGAAGGGGATGCCACAGTTGAGTCGTACTCATTAGACCAGGGCAGACCTGAGTTAGGGGAAAATGAATGGTAGGGGCAGGTGATATAAGGGAAAAGTCATCCCCAGTTCTGCCTGGAGCCTGCCAGGCTATTCCCATGAGGGTTATCCACTCGCGAGCTTCCAGAATGAATCTAGGAGCATTTTAAAGAGGCCAGGGTTCCCACAATTCTGCAGCTGAGGGCTAGGGCTGAGCATAGACATGACTCTTTTGCATCTTAAGCCTGGTAAGGTCTAGGACAACTGGCAAATCTCTCATGTGTGCATCCACAGCAGGTCTGCCCAGGAACAACACAGCTAGGCAACGGCCTAAAATCCATGTGACTTGTGGTCTAGTCAGAAGCCTATATATTTATATGTTGTGATCCACATGCTCCTGGCCTTACAGTAGCCTGGGAGCCCCAGGATGTCAGTTAAATCTGTGACGATGTTGAGTGTCATTTCCTAGGTTTGCCGACCTTTCTGATACCTGTTATAAAATATCAGTTGAGGCATTGAGGTGCTTTTCCTGTTGAAAAAAAATGAGTTGTTTATCTTTTTCTTACTACTTAGTAGAAGTACTTTATTCTTAATATGCATCCTTTGACAGATGTAAATATTCGCATATCTTCTTCCAGTCTATGCCTTGAATTTTCACCCTCTCACTAATTTTTTTGGTAAATAAAAATTATCAAAGTCAATCAAGCACACAAGTTCAGCAGTTAATGAAACACAAAATATTATCACTTTTTTTTATGTTGAACTTTGTGACCTGTTTGACATATTTGCCAATTCGAAAATCATGAAGACTTTCTTCCATCTTTTCTTCCAGAAGTTTTATTATTTTACCTTTTGTATTTAGGTCTATGATCCATCTCAAACTTATTTTTGTATATGTTTTCCCTATAACAATTTTTAAAGTAATCTATATGCCCACTGTGGGGCTTGAACTCATGAGTTGCATGCTCTACCAACTGAGCCAGTCAGGTGCCCCTCCCCATAGCATTTTTAAACAGTTTTATTAAGGTATAACTTATATACCACAAAATTTGCTCATTTAAAGTAATTTGACAGCAAGTACAACAAAAGCATATGCATATGCTTACATAAGCAAAGGAAACCATCGCCAAAATAAAAAGGCAACATAATGAAGGGGAGAAGATATTTGCAAATGATATATCCAATAAAGGGTTAATATTCAAAATATATAAAGAATTCTCACAAGTCAATATCAAAGAAAACAAACCATCCAATAAAAAAATGAACAGAAGACATGAGGAGCCATTTTTCCAAAGAAGACATCCAGATGGCCAGCAGACACATGAAAAGATGCTCAACATCACTCACCACCAGGGAAAGGCAAATCAAAACCACAATGAGTTATCACCTTATACTGGTGAGAATGGCTAGTATCAAAAAAAATAGATAACAAGTGTTGGTGAGGATGTGGAGCAAAAGGAACCCTTGTGTACTGTTGGTGGGAATGTAAATTGGTATAGCCACTGTGGAAGACATTATGGATGTGACTCCAAAATTAAAAATAGAACTACTATATGATCTGGCAATTCCACTTCTCAGTATTTATCCAAAGAAAATGAAAACACTAATTTGAAAACATCTATGCTCCCCTGTGTTCATTACAGCATTATTTACAATAGTCCAGATATGGAAGCAACACAAGCAAACCAAGTGTGTGTGTGTGTGTGTGTGTGTGTGTGTGTGTGTGTGTGGAGAGAGAGAGAGAGAGAGAATGGAATGTTACTTAGTCATAAAAAAGAATGAGGGCAGCCCAGGTGGCTCAGTGGTTTAGCGCTGCCTTCGGCCCAGGGCCTGATCCTGGAAACCCAGGATCGAGTCTCACGTCAGGCTCCCTGTGTGGAGCCTGCTTTTCCCTCTGCCTCTCTCTCTCTGTGTCTCTCATGAATAAAGAAATAAAATCTTTAAAAAAAATGAATGAAATTTTCCCATTCCCAACATGAATGGACCTACCTAGAGGGTATCATGCTAAGTGAAATAAGTCAGACAGTGAGAGACCAATACTGTATGATTTTTATTTATGTGCAAAATCTATTTTTTTAAGATTTATTTATTTTAGAGGGTGGGAGGGGCAGAGGGAGGAGGAGAGAGAGAACCTCAAGCAGACTCCCTGCTGAGTGTGTTGCCAGATATGGGGCTTGATCCTATGATCCTGAGCCCAAACCAAGAGTTTGGATGCTTAATTGACTGCACCACCCAGGTGCCCCTCACTTTGCCAAATCTTTTTTTTTTTTTTTTTTTTTTAGATCTTTAAGCGTCTAGCATGTGAATCTTTTTTTTAAATTTATTTTTTATTGGTGTTCAATTTACTAACATACAGAATAACCCCCAGTGCCCGTCACCCATTCACTCCCACCCCCCGCCCTCCTCCCCTTCTACCACCCCTAGTTCGTTTCCCAGAGTTAGCAGTCTTTACGTTCTGTCTCCCTTTCTGATATTTCCCACACATTTCTTCTCTCTTCCCTTATATTCCCTTTCACTATTATTTATATTCCCCAAATGAATGAGGACATATAATGTTTGTCCTTCTCCGACTGACTTACTTCACTCAGCATAATACCCTCCAGTTCCATCCACGTTGAAGCAAATGGTGGGTATTTGTCATTTCTAATAGCTGAGTAATATTCCATTGTATACATAGACCACATCTTCTTTATCCATTCATCTTTCGTTGGACACCGAGGCTTCACTTTGCCAAATCTTAACGTGTGGAGGTTTGTAAGTGCTTTGACCAATAGTGTATGATGGAAGTGATGCCATGTGACTCATAAAAGAACATGCTGCTTCTTCATTTGTGGGAACATCTACTCTTGGAGACCTGAAATGCCATGTAGGAAGCCTGACTCCCCGAGGTCCCCAAGTATAAGTACCCGGAATCCAGCATCCATATCATCCCTATCCAGCTATAAGATATGTGAGTGAGAAACCTTCCAGACGATTCCAGCCCTCAGCTGTTTGTGTCATGACAGCTGATGTCCTAGATATCTTGAAGCAGAGAAGCCCTCTTGCCCGTGCTCTGTCTGAATTCCTGACCCACAGAATCAGGGTAATACAGTGGTGGTTGTTTCACACACTACATTTGGGGTGCTTATGTTTGCAGACTTCTCAACAGGAAGCTCTGTGATTTACTTCTCTTTTCCTTGTGTATCTCAAGCCCAAAAGCACTTGACAAAACTTTGACTGACTCAAGGGGTAATTACAAAATGACTTCCTTTCAGAAGTGGCTTTTTGTTGATTCAGTATACTCCTTAGGAAAGCTTCCATGGAAGTGGCACTTTGAAATCAGACAGATAGACTCCCTGAGCTCTCAAATGTTATGGCAGTGCTGTTCTTCTTGTAATAGAAAGGTCAGATAAGACTGATGGAGGAAAAAAAAAAAAGACTGATGGAGGCAGAGATCTTCCAAAAGTAATATACGTTAGTGTGTAGTAAACTCTAAGGGCTTTGCACAATGCTTTCTTCCAGGCATCACGTACTTTACCTGGTCTTCACAAATCATTTTCATCTTCATTGAAGAACAGAATGTTATTAGCAGCCCCCAAAATCACATTTTCTCACTACTCACTCCAATAACTCTTCATTCTCATTGGAATCTACCATCCACCCATACTCTTTCCCTCCTTGCCCAGCTTAGATGCCCAGACATGGGCAGCAGACATGGTGCCCTTGTGTGCACTCACTAGTTCCTGGCCTCCTTGATCTCCATTCTATTGGCTTGACTAAGCCACTGCCCTGGTTAGAGGTGTTTCCCACCTGTTTTACTAGCAGCCAAGTGAATGGCCATAGTAGAAACAAAACTATACAACCGCATGACATCGTATCACTAAGTTCATGATACCTCACCTCAGTACTACCTGGCCATCCTACTGCCGTGGTTCTTCCTCTCCCCGAGACAGCTATCCTGCTTTACACATTCTTGGCCTTTCATCAAACCACCCACACCTCTTTCCCAACCCTACTATTAGGAAAAAGAATATTCATTTCTTCTTCTTTTTTTTTTTTTTTGGAGTTCAATTTGCCAACATATAGCATAACATCCAGTGCTCATCCCGCTAAGTACCCCCGTCAGTGCCCGTCACCCAGTCACTCCAACCCCCCACCCACCTCCCTTTCCACTACCCTTTGTTTGTTTCCCAGAGTTAGGTGTCTCTCATGTTTTGTCACCCTCACTGATATTTTCACTCCTTTCCCCTTAATTCCCTTTCACTAATTTTTATATTCCCCAAATGAGTGAGACCATATAATCTTTGTCCTTCTCCGATTGACTTATTTCTCTCAGCATAATACCCTCCACTTCCATCCACGTTGAAGCAAATGGTGGGTATTTGTCGTTTCTAATGGATGAGGAATATTCCATTGTATACATAGATCACAGCTTCTTTATCCATCATCTTTCAATGGACACCGAGGCTCCTTCCACACTTTGGCTATTGTGGACATTGCTGCTAGAATATTCATTTCTTCTTTTTTTAATTTTTTATTTATTTATGATAGTCACACAGAGAGAGAGAGAGAGAGGCAGAGACATAGGCAGAGGGAGAAGCAGGCTCCATGCACCGGGAGCCCGACGTGGGATTCAATCCCGGGTCTCCAGGATCACGTCCTGGGCCAAAGGCAGGCGCTAAACCGCTGCACCACCCAGGGTTCCCAGAATATTCATTTCTTAATGAGATGCTTCAAATAAAGAAAAGTACAAAAAAATAATATGGCAGACAAACATGTGACCATCACATCACTTTGCCAAATCTTATGTTTTTTCTTTAAAGATGTATTTATTTATTAGACAATGCACAGAGCCTGACACAAGGCTTAATCCCATGATCCTGAAATCACGACCTGAGCCGAAACTGAATCAGATGCTTAACAACTGTGCCACCCACATGCCCCTCACTTTGCCAAATCTTAACACTGTACCATCTTCACTTTAGGAAATTAAACATTATACATACAGTTGAATCCCCTTATGTAACCCCTCTGATTCCCTTCCTCCCTATCCAAATCTATCTACTATCTAGAATTATAGATATCAACCCACGATCACATAGGCACCTGAAGCACACACCATCCCCAGGTGCCAAACTCAGGTTTTTAAAAACGTCTGCCACTCTCTACCAAGCACAGGTGCTGGTCTGATGTTGTCTCTGGATGAAGCCAGTAGTACCTAGTGCACACCGAACAGGGTATCCCTAGACCCCAGAGAGGCTGACCTTAGACCAGGGACTACCCACCTGTACTTTGCAGGTGGCCTTTGGCTGCTGAAAGTGTGTAGTAAAAGCACAGGCAGAGTAGGGGCAGTGCAGGGGTCCCTTGTACTGTTCTGCTGGAAAAGTCCTTCTCTCAGATGTATAGATGTTGTGGGATAAAATAAGACATAAATGAAGAGCCCTCTGAATGCCTTGGGCTGCTCTAGAGCTCCAGAGACCATTTTAAATCCAGGAAGTTATGGTGAAGATGCTAGAAAAATGTTTCAGTAGAAGATATTCTCTACTTCTGTCCACTGAAATGATCTAGAAGCAAAGACACCTCATTAACAATGAACATATACTGTGCTCAATTTATAATTGAGGTATCAGACTAATCCAGGGGTTAGTTTGAACATCACTAAGGATGGGACAGCCAGAAAATACCTGCCCCTAGTGTCATCTGCTCCTCCAGAGAAGAACTAAATTAAAAACATTTTTAAAAGGGGGCACCTGCTCCCCAATGTTCACAGCAGCAATGTCCACAATAGCCACACTGTGGAAGGAGCCTCGGTGTCCATCGAAAGATGAAGGGATCGAGAAGCTGTGGTCTATGTATACAGTGGGATATTCCTCAGCTGTCAGACAGGATGGACACCCACCATCTGCTTTGGCGTGGAGGGGCCTGGAGGGTATTATGCTTAGTGAAGCAAGTCAATCAGAGAAGGACAAATATATGGTCTCATTCATTTGGAGAATATAAAAAATAGTGAAAGGGATTAAAGGGGAAAGGAGAGAAAATGAGTGGGAAATATCAGTGAGGGAGACAGAACATGAGAAACTCCTAACTCTGGGAAACGATCAAGGGGTAGTGGAAGGGGAGGTGGGCGGGTGGATGCGGTGACTGGGTGGCGGACACTGAGGGGGGCACTTGGCGGAATGAGCACTGGGTGTTATGCTATATGTTGGCATATTGAACTCCAATAAAAAAATATACCAAAAAAATAAAAATAAAATGTTAAAAAAAATAAAAGGGGGCACCTGGGTGGTGAAGTTGGTTGAACATCTGATTCTTGATTTTGGCTCAGGTCATGATCTCAGGGTCCTGAGATTAAACCCCGCATTGGGCCCCGTGTGGGATGTGGAGTCTGTTTAAGATTCTCTTTCTCCTGCTTCCTCTGCCTCTCCCCTCCCCACTCTGCTCTACAATTTTTTAAAAAATCTCTGTATCTCATCTTTCCCTGAACGTCACCAGTGCTCATTAAAGAGTCTGGGACAAAGTACATGACCAATGTATGTCTCTTGAGTTGAATTGATGTGAACTAGGTAAAAAGATACAATGATGGAAGCAAAATTATTGGTTAGAATCTGGAGGTCACAGTGAGACCCCTCAACCCTTCATGTTTGCATTAGTGGCCTAAAACTTCTCTGGAATATTTGAGGCTGCTTATAGTCTTCCAAATTAAATTGCAAAAAGTCTATTTCTTGTGTACAATCTCCTGATAACAATAAACTTGCTATGTTTCCTTGAGTCAACAGTGGGTATGGAAAGGACAATTTTATCCCTTCTTGCTTTAGGTGCTGAGTATGAGGATCAGACCAGCCAAAAGGAGAAGGAAGATGATAATGTCATTCCTGGTGAAAGCCATACCTATGTCTGGCAGGTCCTGAAAGAGAATGGCCCAATGGCCTCTGATCCACCATGTCTCACCTACTCATATTTTTCACACGTGGACCTGGTGAAAGACCTGAATTCAGGCCTCATTGGAGCCCTGCTGGTTTGCAAAGAAGGTAAGTGTGAGAAAGGATAGGACTCAAATGAAATAAGGGAGTATAAACATCTGGGTCAATTCATAAAAGCATTTGTGTTCTTTCATCTAAAGGAGGTTTCTTTTCCCTAGCAACATACCTATGGAAAGAAAATATTACATTCTGTGGGCTATCTCAGTAGTGCCTTTTTTTAATATTTATTTATGATAGTCACAGAGAGAGAGAGAGAGGGAGAGAGGCAGAGACACAGGCAGAGGGAGAAGCAGGCTCCATGTACCGGGAGCCCGATGTGGGACTCGATCCCGGGTCTCCAGGATCGCGCCCTGGGCCAAAGGCAGGCGCCAAACCGCTGCGCCACCCAGGGATCCCCTCAGTAGTGCCTTTTGTAAATTTTGTGTGAGGTTCTCTGAAGGCTTCCTGGAGATAAACACATTCAATTGTGTCATCTGTATCCCAAAAGCTATAAAAATTGGAGCAAAGCAGGGCACCAGGGTGGTTCAGTCGGTTAAGCGTCCAACTGCTGATTTTAGCTCAGATCTTGATCTTAGGGCCATGAATTAAAGCCCCATGTGGGGCTCTGCATTGGACTCTACACTGAGTGTGGAGCCTACTCTAAAAAAAAATAGGAGAAAAGCAAGCATTTATAACTTGTTATTCTAAAAATCATCTTAAGTTAAATTAAACCTGTTTTTAAGTGATAGCTTAATAGCAAGCACTAAATCAGGGAAGTAAACATTGCAGAATTTTCTTTAATTCTAAGTGGGTTTTTTTAAAAAGCTTTTATTGGGGATCCCTGGGTGGCGCAGCGGTTTAGCGCCTGCCTTTGGCCCAGGGCGCTATCCTGGAGACCCGGGATCGAATCCCACGTTGCGCTCCCGGTGCATGGAGCCTGCTTCTCCCTCTGCCTGTGTCTCTGCCTCTCTCTCTCTCTGTGTGACTATCGTAAGTAAATAAAAAAATAAAAAGCTTTTATTCATTCATTTGACAGAGAAAGAGAGCACAAGGGTGGGGGGGGCAGAGGGAGAGGGAGAAGCAGACTCCCAGCTGAGCAGGGGGCCTGACATGGGACTCGATCCCCGGACCCTGGGATCACTCCCTGAGCTGACAGCAGACACCCAACTCACTGAGCCACCCACATGCCCCTAATACTAAGTTTTTAAAATTTTTTTAATTAATTAATTTATTTATGATAGTCACACAGAGAGAGAGAGAGAGGCAGAGACACAGGCAGAGGGAGAAGCAGGCTCCATGCACCGGGAGCCTGATGTGGGACTCGATCCCAGGTCTCCAGGATCGTGCCCCGGGGCCAAAGGCAGGCGCTAAACCACTGCGCCACCCAGGGATCCCAATACTAAGTTTTTAATAGTGAAATAAACTTCGTGGGACTTTTTTTTTGTTTCCTTTAACTATTATTGCATTATCCCCACAATTGAGTGGCTAAAAATGACAATCATCATTTATAATTTCTCATGGTTTTTGTGCGTGTCTCATGGAATTTGGGGGTATGTTTACTTGGTGGGCAATCTCAGGATTTCTCTTTTTTTTTTTTTTTTTTGGATTTCTCTTTTTTTAATGCTCTTGCCCTTTGTTTGTTTGTTTGAGAGAGCAAGCATGCACATGCACGTGGGGGGAGGGGCATAGGGACAAGGACAGAGAATCTCAAGCAGATTCCTCAGTAAGTGCAGAGCCCAATGCAGGACTCAATCCCACGACCCAGAGATCACCTGAGCTGAAATCAAGAGGCACACACTTAACCAGCTGAGCCACCCAGGTGCCCAAAAATGCTCTAGACCTTTAAACTCTCCCCAAGGCTTTCTGTTGCCTGCCCTGAAGCCTTGCCATTGGGAGAGGAAGAGAAGGGCAGGAAGAGGCAGCAGATCCCTGGCCAGACCAGAGACCTTACATGAGCTACTCTACCCCTCAGAATGACAGTTGGGTCTGTGATCCTCTTGCAGCCCACTGTTAGAGGATTTCTTTTTTTTTTAATATTTATTTATTTATTCATGAAAGACACACACACAGAGAGAGGCAGAGACCCAGGCAGAGGGAGAAGCAGGCTCTATGCAGGGAGCTGGATGTGGGACTCGATACCCGGTCTCCAGGATCACATCCTGGGCTGAAGGTGGCGCTAAACCGCTGAGCCACCCTGGCTGCCCTGTTAGAGGATTTCTAATGAGGTTGTAGTCAAATTGTGGCTGGAGCCAGGGTCATCCTGAATGAAACTTTATTCACAAGTCTGGCACCTAGGCTTGGAAAACTCAAATAGCTGGAGCTTTCCACAAGGTATTTTCAGCATGGGAGCTACAGGTTTTCCTTTTATTTATTTATTATTTTTGTTTTGTTTTGTTTTGTTTTTTCCTTTAAAATGGACTATGTTGGGGTGCCTTAATGGCTCAGTTGTTTAGGCATCTGCCTTCAGCTCAGGTCATGATCTTGGGGTCCTGGCATCGAGCCCCTGCATTGGACTCTCTGCTCAGTGGGGAGCCTGCTTCTCACTCTCCCTCTGCCCCTCTCCCTGCCCATGATTTCTCTGTCCCTTTCAAATAAATAAAATCTTTAAAATAAAATAAGTGGACTTTGTTTTTTAGAGCAGTTTTCGGTTTACAGCGAAATTGAGCAGAAAGTACACAGAATCCCCAAATGCTACCTGCCTGCCACCCACACACAGCCTCCTTCACGATCAGCATCCTGCACCAGAGTCATATGCTTGTCACAACTGGTGAACCTACAATGAGATAGCATTATCAGCCGCAGCCCATGCTTTACATGAGGGTTCACTTATGTTGGTCTGCAGTCTACGGGTTTGGACAACGTAGAATGACATGTACCCACCATTGCAGTATCATACAGAATAGTTTTCAGTATTCTAAAAATCCTGTGTCCCACCTATTCATCCTTTCCTCTTCTAGCAACCACTGGTTTATTTAATTGTCTCCATAGTTCTGCCTTTTCCAGAATGTCAAATAGTTGAGATTATACAGTATGTAGCCTTTCCATATTGGCTTCTTCCACTTAGTAACATGCATTTAAGTACATCTATGTCTTTTCATGGCTTGATAGCATTTTTCTTTCTAGCACTGAATGATATTCTATTGTCTAGATGGACCACAGTTTATCCCCTCCCCAAAGAAGGACATATTGGTTACTTCCAGGTTTTAACAGTTATAAATAAAGCTGCTATAAACATACACGTGCAGGTTTGTATGCATACATCCTTTTCCACCCCTTTGGGTAAATGCCAAGGAGCAAATTGCTGGATCATTTGGTAAGAGTATGCTTTCTTTCTTTCTTTTTTTTTCTTTTTCCAAAGATATATTTATTTATTTGAGAGAAAGAACATGAGCAAGGGGAGAGGCAGAGTGAGAGAGGAAAGAAGAAGCATACTCTTCACTGAGCAGGGAATCTGATGCAGGCCTTGATTCCCAGGACCTCGGGATCATGACCTGAACCGAAGGCAGACGCCTAATGGACTGAGCCATCCAGGCGCCCCAAATATGCTTTCTTTTGTAAGAAACTGCCAACTGGTTTTCCAAGGTGGTCGTATCATTTTGTGTTCCCAGCTGCATTGAAGGAGCGCTCCTGTTGTTCTTCATCCTCACCAGCTTTTGGTGTTGCCAGTGTTTTGGAATTTAGCCATTCTTGTAGATATGTAGTGGTATCAAATTGCTTTAATTTGCATTTCCATAATAACATGATGTGTAGCATGTTTTCATTTCAGATATTTTATTTATTTATTTGAGAGAGAGAGAATAAGTACAAGTAGGGGGGTGACAGAGGGAAAGGGAGAAGCAGACTTCCCGCTGAGCAGAGAGCCTGACACGGGGCTCAATCTCAAGACCCTCAGGTCATGACCTGAGCCAAAGGCAGATGCTTCACCAACTGAGCCATCCAGGCACCCTGTGAATCATATTTTTATATGCTTATTCGTCCTTTGTATATCTTCTTTGTTGAGGTGTCTGTTCAGGTCTTTTTCACATTTTTAAATCATATTTTCTTATTGTTGAGTTTTCAGAGTTCTTTGTTTATTTTGAATAACAGTCTATCAGATTATGTGTTTGCTAGAATAAGTCACTATGGCTAGCCCATAAAGGACAAGGGGAATTGGATTCCACCTTTTGATGGGAGAATAGGCAAAGAATCTATGAACTGAACCACCATTTTCAGATGATGATGATGATGATGATTCCAAAAAAAACAAGAAGGAAGGGAGTAGAAGAAGACCAGAAGAGTTTGTACTAGTTTCATTTGGAAGTATGACCTCATTTGTACTAAGTTCAGTTTCATAGTCAGAATTTATGACAAACTGATACAACCACGTGTGTTATTTATGAGATGTAAAGTTTAATAAAACAATAAAATCATTGGGGCACCTGGGTGGCTCAGTTAAGTGTCCGATTCTTGATCTTAGCTTGGGTCTTGATCTCAGGGTCATGAGTTCAAGCCCCATGTTGGGTTCTGTGCTGGGTGTGGAGCCTACTTAAAAATCATCAATCAATAATAAAACTTTACATATAAAATATAAACAGAGGGACACCTGGCTGGCTCAATCAGTGGAGCATGCAACTCTTTTTTTTTTAAGATTTTATTTATTCATGAGAAACACAGACTGAGAGAGAGAAGCAGAGACACAGGTGGAGGGAGAAGCAGGCTCCCTGTGGGGAGCCCGATGTGGGACTCGATCCCAGGACCCTGGGATCACGTCCTGCCAAAGGCAGGCGCTCAACCACTGAGCCACCCAGGTGTCCCCAGAGCATGCAACTCTTGATCTCGAGGTTGTAAGTTTGAGCCCCAAGTTAGTTGCACAGATTACTTAAAAGTCAAATATCCATCAAAAATTTTAAATGATTTAAAAATTAATTTTTTAAAAAAGTGAAATCTTAATTGTCAACAGAGGTTCTAGTTCTGGTTAAGATGGAAGAAACATATGCACCTTTTATTTCCCATTGAGCTTAACTCTAGAACCTTGACAAAATGCACAGCGCAGCCATTTGAGAATCCTAAAAATCAAATAGAACAAACAAGTCAGGAAAAGGCATCAGAATTTCAAGTACCACCAAACTGGTGAAGAATTTCACTTTTTACTCCCCTTCCTTATTCCCCAAATGGCAAAGGATGTGAATAGATATTTTTTGGGGAAAAAAGATATAGAAATGGTTAACAAGTATGTGAAAAGGTACTCAACATTGCTCATCATCAGGAAAAGGCAAATCAAATCCACCAAGAGATATCCCCTCACAGCTGTCAGAATGGCTAAAATCAACAACACAAGAAACAACAGGTGTTGGCAAGGTTTCAGAGAAAGGGGAACCCTCTTATACTGTTGGTGGTTATGCAAACTGTTGCAGTCACTCTGGAAAACAGTATGTAAGTTCCTCAAAAAATAAAAATAGAGCTACTCTATGATCCAGCAATTGTACTACTAGGTATTTATCCAAAGAATGCAAAAATACTATCTTGGAGAGATACATGCACCCCAGTGTTTATAGCAGCAGCATCTACTATAGCCAAACTAGGGAAACAGCCCAAGTGTCCATTGACTGGTAAGTGAATAAAAAGATGTGACGTAACGAGACACCTGGGTGGCTCAGTGGTTGAGTGTCTGCCTTTGGCTCAGGTCGTGATCCCGGGGTCCTGGGATCGAGTCCCACATCGGGCTCCCTGCAGAGGGAGCAGAAGGAGCCTGCTTCTCCCTCTGCCTGTGTTGTCTCTGCCTCTCTCTCTCTCTCTCTCTCTCTCTCTCTCTCATGAATAAATAAATAAAATCTTTTAAAAAAAAGTTGTGGGACGCCTGGGTGGCTCAGCAGTTGAGCATATGCCTTCAGCTCAGGGCATGATTCTGGAGTCCGGGGACCAAGTCCTGCACTGGGCTCCTTGCATGGAGCCTGCTCTCCCTCTGCCTATGTCTCTGCCTCTCTCTTTGTGTGTCTCATGAATAAATAGATAAAATCTTTTTTAAAAAGATTAAAAAATAAAAATAAAAAAGATGTGATGTGTATGAATGTTAGTATATTATTATATATTACATAATGGAATATTACTCCTCCATAAAAATAATGAAATCTTGCCATGTGCAATGATGTGGATGGAGCTACAGAATATAATGCTAAGCAAAATAAGTCAGAGAAAGACAAATACCATATGATTTCACTCAAGTGAAATTCAAGAAAACAAGCAAGCAAATGGAAGAAGAAAGAGGCAAATCAAGAAGCAGGCTTAACTACAGAAAACAAACTGACGGTCATCAGAAGGGGAGGTAGATGAGGATGAGTTACATAGGTGCTGGGGATTATGAGGTGCACCTGCTCTGATGAACACCACGTGTTGTATGGAACTGTTGCATCACTAAATTGTACACCTGAAACTAGTATCACACTGTATGTTAACTGGAATCTAAACAAAAATCTTAAAATTTTTTTTGTATTCTGTATACGATTATTGAATAACTAGAAACCAAAATGTAAGAAAGAATGTTTATAATTGCTCCAAAAATTGGGATCCCTGGGTGGCTCAGCGGTTTAGCGCCTGCCTTTGGCCCAGGGCGTGATCCTGGAGTCCCGGGATCGAGTCCCGTGTCGGGCTCCCTGCATGGGGCCTGCTTCTTCCTTCTGCCTGTGTCTCTGCCTCCCTCTCTGTGTCTCTCACGAATAAACAAATACAATCTTTTTTTAAAAAATAGCTCTAAAAATTGAAGGCTTAGGTATAAATCTAACAAAACATGTACATTGTATGGTGAAACTATGACGAATTGAAAGAAATCCAACAAACATACTGTGTTTGTGTACTATAAGATTCAACGTAGTAAAGATCTGAGTTCTCCCCAGTGTGTAGATTTTTTTTCAGCAAATTTTTATTTGTGGTCCCAGACAACTGATTCTGAAATTCGTATGAAAAGGCAAAAGTACTTAACATTATTAGCTTTTGCATTTGTAATTAAAAAAACACTGTTGAGAGAATGAAGAGACAAGCTACAGACTGGGAGGAAATATTTGCAAATGACATATCTGGCAAAGGACTGATGTGATATATATTAAAAATATTCACAATAACCAGGATATTTTTATATGTCTTATATATATATTATATATAAAACACCTTATTTTATAAAGCATGCTCTCAAAGCTCAACAATAAGAAAAAATACAGTTTTTTAGATGAGCGAAGGATTTGAATAGATAATTCACCAAAGAAGATATACAAGTGGCAAATATGAAAAGATGTCCAATATCACTGGCCATTAGAGAAATGCATTTTAAAACCACGATGAAATACTGGTATTAGAATAGCTAATGTAATAATTCAAAAACTAAGTATGCTGTCAAGAATGCAGACCAACAGGAAGTCTCACACATTGTTGCTGGGGATTTACAATGGTATAGCCACTCTGGAAAACACTCTGGTGCTGTGACATTGTGACTTAAATAAAATATATGTTTGGTTTTCATCTCCTTCCTGGTAGAGCTTCTAAAACCCTTGAGATTTTATGTGATGAGAGCAATACAGACAATGTTTTGTTATGTTAGGTGATTTTTGGATCGCACACCTAAGGATGGGGGCTGATTGCCAGTAGAGGCAACCAAGTGATTAGAGGGCTGAATTTCCAGTCCCACCTCCCCAGCCCCCCACCGCTCCCCCAGGAGGGGAGAGAGGGGCTGAATATGGAGCTCGGTCGTCAATAACTAATGATTTAATCAGTCGTGCCTATGTAATGAAGCTTCCCTAAAAAGCCACAAGGACAGGGTTCAAAGAGATTCCAGGTTGGTGAACACCAGGAGATTTGGGGAGAGTGGCGTACCTGGAGAGGGCATGGGAGCTCTGCATCTTTTCCCCATAACTTGCCCTCACATCTGGCTCTTTCTTAGTTATATCATTTTGGAATAAACTGGTGATCTAGTAAGTAACATGTTTCTCTGAGATCTGTGAGCTGCTCTAGCAAATTAATGGAACCCAAGAAGGGGGTTGTTGGAGCCCCTGATCTGTAGAGGTTGGTCAGAAGCACAGGTGATGACCTGGACTTTCAAGTGTGGGTGCAGGGGAGTCTTGTAGAACTGAGCCCTTAACCTATGGGAACCTACACCATCTCCAGGTAGATAGTTTCAGAATGAAGTTAAATTGTAGGATACCCAGCTTGTGTCACAGAGTTGCTTGGTGGTAGGGAAAAACCCATACACACTGGAACTGGTGTCACAATTATAGGCAATTTCTTATAAAGGTAAATAAACAATTTCCATTCCTGAGTATTTACCTTAGGCAAACGAAAACTTAATATTCACATAAAGTCTGTACATTAATGTTCACAGCAGCTTTATTTGTAATGGCCAAGGGCTGGAAACAACCTAAATGTCCTTCAACAAGTGAATAGTCAAACAAATCGTGGTACATCCGTACCGTGAAATACTCCACGTCAATAAAACAGAATGAAGTACTTTTACATGCAACAAAATGGATGAATCTCAAAAGCTTTATACTGAGTAAAAAAGTCAATCTCAGAAGGTTATATACTGTATGGTTCCATTTATACGACAATCTGAAAAATACAAAAATACTGCAATGCAGAACAAATCAGTGGTTGCCAAGGTTATAACCATACCTATGACTGTCTCCCTCTATATATAGCTATATATGTGTCTATAAAGGGATAGAGGGAGGGAATTTGGGGGCATGTTACAACTTTTCTGTGTCCTGATGGTTGGTGGTTTCATGAATCTATACCTTGTTCAGACCCATAGACTTAAACACCAAAAGTAAAAGTCAATTTCACTATTTGGTGATTTTAAAAATAAAAAGAATTCAAATGTTTTCAGACAGCTTTACCTGTATTTTAAATTTGCATAGATGTTAATCTAAGATTTGCTTTCAAGTGTCAGGGGTACAAGAAAAAAGGAGAAGCTCATAAACAAAAATCTTCCTTCTTAAACCTGCAAAGAAAACTCCCCAATCAAATGAAGAAATATAATGCTAAGAAAGACGGTCAACAAATTCACTAAGTAAAGCATGAAGCAGGTCCAGTTGTAACATTAATAACTTAGAATATTGATACACATGGTGCTCACTTAAAGTGTGATTATAGGTATTTAATATTGATCATTGTTATTTTGGTCATAATACTTGGTGTATTCACAGTTGCAAAAGTAAAAAAAACTTAAAAGCATAATAGAAATCGTCTATATTTAATTGCCTCTGTGCACACTTTTCATGAACAGTATTTACAGTTTTTGTAATTCTTTTTCTCTTTAATGTTTGTGCGGAATACATACATATATATGAAATAGGATTTTATGGGCTTGTATTTTACATGTCTCTTTAATTTCATTTTCTTAGTAATTCATTTTTCTTGTATTTTACAAAAGTACTGGTCTGCAACAGATTTGAAGTGAAAAAGAATCGTTTACCCTGAATAGTTTTAGAAGAACTGGTATAGGACACCTGACACCAAAGAAGCGGTGCTATGGTCAAGTTAGCAGACCAAGAGACGAAGTAGTAGATGAAGTGATGTCTCCTAGTGTTGATTTCCTATGATAGGATTTTCAATAGAAGATAAATGCTCTCACTTCTTTTTCAGGGAGTCTGGCCAAAGAAAGGACACAGACCTTGCAGGAATTTGTCCTACTTTTTGCTGTATTTGATGAAGGTTAGTGAACTGCAATCTGCTTTGGGGGCTCCTGAAAAAAATGAGATATATTAATTTAATCTGGTATTTGAGAATGAGGGCTGCTATTGTCCAGAGGAATATAGAAAGATCATAAACTACTGTTTAGGAGTGAAGGAGATGGGGGTGAAACTGAATTTCAAAAAAAATACAATCTGAGTTCCATTGGGAGCAACAGGTAAGAAGATAGAGGAGCTGGGTAACTGGCTGGACTCGTCCCCCTCATTAAATTCATTAAGAAAGACTTTTAGCTCTAATTTTAAAATACCTTCTATCTTTTTTAGAAAATTTCATTTTTAATCTAAATTTTAAAAAGATTTTTAATCAAAGTGTAGTCAACATATATTAGTTGCAGGCATCGAGCCCAGTGATACGAGCAGTTCATAATGCTCACCATTGTAAGTGTTTTGCAGTGGTGTTGACTGTATTCCCTAGGCTGTACTTCTCATTCCTGTGACTGATTTATTTTATAACTGGAAGTATGTATCTCTTAACCCCCTTTACCCATTTGCCCATCCCCTAATCCCCCATCTGTCCGCTACCAGCTTGTTCTCTGTGTTTGTGGGTCTGTTTCTGCTTTTTTTGTGTCTTTTAGATTCTACGTAAAAGTGAAGCCATATAGCATTTGAGAAAAATACTATTTCTCTTTCTCTGACTTACTTCATTTAGCTTAAGTGAAATCCTCTCTAGGCCCATCCATTTTGCTGCAAATGGTGAGATCTCATTCTTTTTTATGGCATATATATATGCCATACACACATACCATGACTTTTTTATCCATTCATCTATTGATGGACACTTGGGCTGCTTCTATATCTTGGCTATTGTAAATAATGCTGCAATAAACATAGGGGTGTAGGTATCCCATTGGATTAGTGGTGTTGTATTTTTTGGGTGAATACTCAGAAGTGGAATTAATGGATCATATGGTAGTTCTATTTTTAATGTTTTGAGGACTGCCCATACTGTTTTCCACAGTGGCTACACCACTTTGCATTCCCACCAACAATGCATGAGGCTTCCTTTTTCTCCACATCGTCACTAACAGCTGTTATCTCTTGTCTTTTTTTTTAAAAGATTTTATTTATTTATTCATGAGAGACAGAGAGGGAGGCAGAGACACAGGCAGAAGGAGAAGCAGGCTCCATGCAGGGAGCCCGATGTGGGACTTGGTCCCAGGACTCCGAGATCATGCCCTGAGTCAAAGGCAGAGGCTCAACTGCTGAGCCACCCAGGCGTCCCATCTCATGTCTTTTTGATACTAGCCATTTTTGACTAATGTGAGGTGGTGTCTCATTGCAGTTTAGATTTTGATGATCAGTAATTTTGAGTGTCTCTTCATGTGTCTTTTTTTTAAGATTTTATTTTATTTATTCATGAGAGGTACAGAGAGAGAGAGGCAGAGACACAGGCAGAGGGAGAAGCAGGCTCCCTGCAGGGAGCCCAACGTGGGACTCGATCCCGGGGTCTCCAGGATCACACCCTGGACTGAAGGTGGCACCAAACCGCTGGGCCACTGGGGCTGCCCTTCATGTGTCTTTTTAAGAGAATTTTTTTATAAGATTTTCCTCTTATTTTTTTAAATTTTTATTTATTTATGATAGTCACACAGAGAGAGAGAGAGAGAGAGGCAGAGACGCAGGCAGAGGGAGAAGCAGGCTCCATGCACCGGGAGCCCGACGTGGGATTCGATCCCGGGTCTCCAGGATCGCGCCCTGGGCCAAAGGCAGGCGCCAAACCGCTGCGCCACCCAGGGATCCCTTTTTAAGAGAATTTTAATAAAAGTGCATATTGAAGGGGTACAACATGATGATCTGATATAGAAAAGATAATAAATGGTTGCTATAGTCAGGCTAAATCAACATGTCCATCTCCTAAGTTTGTGTGTGATGAGTGCGGCTGTAATCTACTCCCTTAGCATATTTTCCATGTTCAAGACAGTATTATTAACTAGAGTTATCAAGACTGTATAGTCGGTCCCTGGAACTTATTCATCGTAAAACTGAAGTTTGTGGTCTTTACACAATAATCCCCCATTTCCCCCACCCCTCCGCTCCCGGCAACAGGCATTGTCCTGTCTGCTTCTATGAGTAGGCCTGTGTTCTCTTCCTTCCTTTTTTTCTATAAATTTATTTTTTATTGGTCTTCAATTTGCCAACATATAGAATAACACCCAGGGCTCATCCCGTCAAGTGCCCACGTCAGTGCCCGTCACCCAGTCTTCCTTTTAAGTTACTTTGGCAAGTCACTACACATCTGTGGGTCTCAGTTTGCTCAAACTGAATATTGAAATAATGGTACTTTCTTCATTGGGTACTTGTGGGAATGAAGTAAGCGATTTACATCTAGTAGCTTAGGGGCATGTGGGTGGCTCAGTCAGTTAAGGACCTGCCTTGGCCTCAGGTCATGATCTTGGGTGAGGGGGGGACTGCTCAGTAGGGAGCCTGCTTCTCCCTCCCCCTGCTCTTGTTCTGTCTCTCTCTAATACATAAATAAAATCTTTATAAAATAATACGTTTACTAACTTAGAACATTACATGGTGCAGAGTAGGTCATCAGTAGTGTCGGAATTTTTGCACCGCCTGCTCGTACCATGACTGTCATATAAGCAACCACACAGTCACCCCTGCCGTCCTGTCTTCCCACACTGCCGCTTCTGCATCTCCTGGCCAGTGTCGCCGCCGGCCCCCTGCTACCGCTGGTCTGTCTGGCCTCGCCACACAGGCCCAGGCAGCCGGAACACACCGTGCGATGCGCTGAGAAGTGCCACCTGTTCTCTTGCATCCAGACCCTTCTTTATGCTGTTACCTTTGCCTAGAAAGCCTGTCTGCACCTTCACACCAAGTTCAGTTGTTCCTTCTCCTTCTGGTCTGGGGTAGGTGTCCTTGGCACGAAGGGGCACCTTCAGCGAGATGGCTGTGCAAGGACAGTGTTCCCAGTGCGCTCGCTCTTGTGAACTTCAGGGAGGTCGTGGGAAAGCTCTCAGCTGCTTCAGTTTCCACGGCTACCGTGTGAAGAAGCGATTGGGAGCCGCAGGAACTGAGAGCCCTTTTCTTTTTTCTTTTTAAAAATTTTACTTACTTGTTCATGAGAGACACAGAGAGAGAGAGAGGCAGAGACACAGGCCGAGGGCAAAGCAGGCTCCATGCAGGGAGCCCAACGCGGGACTCGATCCTGGGTCTCAAGGATCACGCCCTGGGCTGAAGGCAGGCGCCAAACCGCTGCGCCACCCAGGGATTCCCCCCATCTGCTCCCTTTTAAATGAGTCAGTGAGCGAACAGAATGAAATCCCACCCAGTACTCATCCCATCAAGTGCCCCCCTCAGTGCCCGTCACCCAGTCACCCCCACCCCCAGCCCTTTCTACAACCCCTTGTTCGTTTACAAAAAGATCTTTATTTTTTAAGATTTATTAATATATTTATAGAAAGTGAGAGAGAGGCAGAGACACAGGCAGAGGGAGAAGCAGGCTCCACGTGGGACTTGATCACGGATCTCCAGGATCACACCCCGGGCTTCAGGCGGTGCTAAATCGCTGCGCCCTTTACTACAAGATCTTAACAAGACGTTAGGAGTCTCTCATGTTCTGTCTCCCTCTCTGATATTTCCCACTCATTTTCTCTCCTTTCCCCTTTATTCCCTTTCACTATTTTTTATATTCCCCAAATGAATGAGGAGACCATATAATGTGTGTCCTTCTCCGATTGACTTACTTCACTCAGCATAATACCCTCCAGTTCCATCCATGTCGAAGCAAATGGTGGGTATTTCTCGTTTCTAATGGCTGAGGAATATTCCATTGTATACATAGACCACAGCTTCTCTATCCATCATCTGTCGATGGACACCGAGGCTCCTTCCACAATTTGGCTATTGTGGACATTGCTGCTATAAACATTGGGGTGCAGGTGTCCCGGCGTTTCACTGCATCTGTATCTTTGGGGTAAATCCCCAGCAGTGCAATTGCTGGGTTGTAGGGCAGCTCTATTTTTAACTCTTTGAGGAACCTCCACACAGTTTTCCAGAATGGCTGCACCAGGTCACATTCCCACCAACAGGGCAAGAGGGTTCCCCTTTCTCAACATCCTCTCCAACATTTGTGGTTTCTGCCTTGTTAATCTTCCCCATTCTCACTGGTGTGAGGTGGGATCTCATTGTGGTTTTGAATTGTATTTCCCTGATAGCCAGTGATGTGGAGCATTTTCTCATGTGCGTGTTGGCCATGTCTATGTCTTCCTCTGTGAGATTTCTGTTCATGTCTTTTGCCCATTTCATGATTTGATTGTTTGTTTCTTTGCTGTTGAGTTTAATAAGTTCTTTATAGACCTTGGAAACTAGCCCTTTATCTGATACGTCATTTGCAAATATCTTCTCCCATCCTGTAGGTTGTCTTTGAGTTTTGTTGACTGTTTCTTTTGCTGTGCAGAAGCTTCTTATCTTGATGAAGTCCCAATAGTTCATTTTTGCTTTTGTTTCTCTTGCCTTCATGGATGAATCTTGCAAGAAGTTGCTGTGGCCAAGTTCAAAAAGGGTGTTGCCTGTGTTCTCCTCTAGGATTTTGATGGACTCCTGTCTCACATTTAGATCTTTCATCCATTTTGAGTTTATCTTTGTGTCTGGTGCAAGAGAGTGGTCTAGTTTCATTCTTCTGCATGTGGATGTCCAATTTTCCCAGCACCATTTATTGAAGAGACTGTCTTTTTTCCAGTGGATATCATTTCCTGCTTTGTCGAATATGAGTTGACCATAAAGTTGAGGGTCCACTTCTTGATTCTCTCTTCTGTTCCATTGATCTATGTGTCTGTTTTTGTGCCAGGACCAGGCTGTCTTGATGACCACAGCTTTCTAGTACAATTGGAAATCTGGCATTGTGATGCCCCCAGCTATGGTTTTCTTTTTTAATATTCCCCTGGCATTCGGGGTCTTTTCTGATTCCACACAAATCTTAAGATGATTTGTTCTACCTCTCTGAAGAAAGTCCATGGTATTTTGATAGGGATTGCATTAAACGTGTACATTGCCCTGGGTAACATTGACATTTTTCACAATATTAATTCTGCCAATCCATGAGCATGGAATATTTTTCCATCTCTTTGTGTCTTCCTCAATTTCTTTCAGAAGTGTTCTGTAGTTTTTAGGGTATAGATCCTTTACCTCTTTGGTTAGGTTTATTCCTAGGTATCTTATGCTTTTGGATGCAATTGTCAATGGGATTGACTCCTTAATTTCTCTTTCTTCAGTCTCATTGTTAGTGTATAGAAATGCCACAGACTTCTGGGCATTGATTTTGTATCCTGCCACACTGCCAGATTGCTGCATGAGTTCTAGCAATCTTGGGGTGGAGTCTTTTGGGTTTTCTATGTCCAGTCTCATGTCATCTGCAAAGCAGGAGAGTTTGACTTCTTTGCCAATTTGAATGCCTTTTATTTCTTTTTGTTGCCTGATTGCTGAGGCTAGGACTTCTAGTACTATGTTGAATAGCAGTGGTGAGAGTGGACATCCCTGTCTTGTTCCTGGTCTGAGGGGAAAGGCTCCCAGTGTTTCCCCATTGAGAATGATATTTGCTGTGGGCTTTTCGTAGATGGCTTTGAAGATGCTGAGGAATGTTCCCTCTATCCGTACACTCTGAAGAGTTTTGATCAGGAACGGATGCTGTATTTTGTCCAATGCTTTCTCTGTATCTATTGAAAGGATCATATGATTCTTGTCTTATCTCTTGCTGATATGATCAATCACATTGATTGTTTTTTTTTTTTTCACATTGATTGTTTTACGAGTGTTGAACCAGCCTTGCATCCCGGGGATACATCCCACTTGGTCATGGTAAATAATCTTCTTAATGTATTGTTGTATCCTATTGGCTAGTATCTTGTTGAGAATTTTTGCATCTGTGTTCATCAGGGATATTGGCCTATAATTCTCCTTTTTGGTGGGGTCTTTCTCTGGTTTTGGAATTAAGATGATATTGGCCTCAGAGAACAAGTTTGGAAGTATTCCGTCTCATTCTATCTTTCTGAACAGCTTTAGTAGAATAGGAATTGATTCTTCTGCAACCGTTTGATAGAACTCCCCTGGGAAGCCACCATACCCTGGACTTTTGTGTCTTGGGAGGTTTTTGATGACTGCTTCAATTTCCTCCCTGGTTATTGGCCTGTTCAGGTTTTCTATTTCTTCCTGTTCCAGTTTTGGTAGTTTGTGGTTTTCCAGAAATGTGTCCATTTCTTCTAGATTGCCTAATTTATTGGCGGATAGCTGCTCATAATATGTTTTTAAAATCGTTTGTATTTCCTGGGTATTGGTGGTGATCTTTTTCTTTTTTTTTTCTTTTTTTTTTTGGTGATCTTTTTCATTAGTGATTTTATTAATTTGAATCTTTTTTGTTTTTAATAAGGCTGGCTAATGGTTTATCTATTTATTAATTCTTTCAAGGAACCAATTCCTGGTTTTGTTGATCTGTTCTACAGTTCTTCTAGTCTCTATTTCATTGAGTTCTGCTCGAATCTTAATTAACTCTCTTCTGCTTGGTGTAGGTTTTGTTTTGTTTTTTTTTTTTTTTTTGGTGTAGGTTTTATTTGCTGTTCTTTCTCCAGTTCCTTTAGGTGCAAGATTAGCTTGTGTATTTGAGTTTTTTCCAATTTTTTGAGGGATGCTTGTATTGCAATGTATTTCCCCCTCAAGACTGCTTTTGCTGTATCCCAAAGATTTTGAATGGTTGTGTCTTCATTCTCATTAGTTTCCATGAATTTTTAAAATTCTTCTCTAATTTCCTGGTTGACCCTTTCATCTTTTAGCAGGATGCTCCACATGTTTGAATTTCTTCCAAATTTCTTCTTGTGATTGAGTTCAAGTTTCAAAGCATTATGGTCTGAAAATATTCAGGGGACGATCCCAATCTTTTGGTATCGGTTAAGACCTGATTTGTGACCCAGTATGTGGTCTATTCTGGAGAAAGTTCCATGTGCACTTGAGAACAATGTGTATTCAGTTGCATTTGGATGTAAAGTTCTGTAGGTATCTGTGACATCCATCTGGTCCAGTGTATCATTTAAAGCTCTTGTTTCTTTGGAGATATTGTGCTTAGAAAACCTGTCGATTGTAGAAAGCGCTACATTCAAGTCACCAAGTATAAGTGTATTATTATCTAAGTATGTCTTAACTTTGGTTATTAATTGTTTGATATACTTGGCAGCTCCCGCATTCGGGGCATAAATATTTATGATTGTTAGGTCCTCTTGTTGGAAGATCCTTGAAGTATGATACAGTGTCCCTCTTCATCTCTCACTACAGTCTTTGGGATAAACTTTAGTTTATCTGATATAAGGATGGCTACCCCTGCTTTCTTTTGAGGACCATTTGAATGGTACATGGTTCTCCAACCTGTTATTTTCAGGCTGTAGGTGTCCTTACATGTAAAATGAGTTTCTTGTAGACAGAAAATAGATGGGTTCTGCTTTTTTATCCAGTCTGACACCCTGTGCCTTTTGATGGCGTCATTAAGCCCATTCACATTCAGAGTTACTATTGAAAGATATGAATTTAGTCTCATCATGACACCTATTCAGTCAGTGTTTTTGTGGATTGTTCCCTTGGACTTCCTCTTTCTTTTACAGAGTCCCCCTTAATATTTCTTGCAGAGCTGGCTTGGTGGTCACATATTCTTTCAGTTTCTGCCTATCTTTGAAGGTCTTTATCTCTCCTTCTATTTTGAATGAGAGCCTTGCTGGATAAAGGATTCTTGGCTGCAGGTTCTTCTCATTTAGGACCTTGAATATATCCTGCCAGCCCTTTCTGGCCTGCCAGGTCTGTGTGGAGAGGTCTGCTGTTAATCTATATTTCTCCCCATAAAAGTTAGATATTTCTTGTCTCTTGCTGCTTTAAGGATCTTGTCTTTATCTTTGGAATTTGCAACCTTCACTCTTAAATGTTGAGGTGTTGAACGGTTTTTATTGATTTTAGGGGGGATCTCTCTATTTCCTGGATCTGAATGCCTGTTTCCCTTTCCAGATTAGGAAAGTTTTCAGCTATGATTTGTTCAAATACATATTCTGGACCTCTGTCCCTTTCGGCGCCCTCGAGAACCTCAATTAAACGTAGATTTTTGTTCCTGAGGCTGTCATTTATTTCCCTTAACCTATCCTCATGATCTTTTAATTGTTTTCCTGTTTTCCTCAGTTTCCCTCTTTGCCATCAGCTTGTCTTCTATGTCACTCACTCGTTCTTCCACCTCGTTAACCCTCGTCGTTAGGACTTCTAGTTTGGATTGCATCTCATTTAATTGATTTTTAATTTCTGCATGATTAGATCTAAATTCTGCAGTCATGAAGTCTCTTGAGTCCTTTATGCTTTTTTCTAGAGCCACCAGTAGCTGTATAATAGTGCTTATGAATTGGCTTTCTGACATTGAATTGTAATCCAGATTTTGTAACTCTGTGGGAGAGAGGACTGTTTCCGATTCTTTTTTTTGTGGTGAGTTTTTCCTTCTAGTCCTTTTGTCCAGTGCAGAGTGGTCAAAAACAAGTTGTATTGGGAAAAGGAGAAAAAGGGAGAAGAGAAAAAAGAAAAGAAAAAGATAAAAAAGAAGAAAAAAAAGAGAAGAGAAGAAAAAAAAGAGGGGGAAGCAAACAGAAAACAAAAAAAAAAAAGGGGGGGGGAGTATCCTCTGATTTCGTGTACTGTAAATCCCTCGGCTTCCCCTGGAACTTTCCAGGGCTGCTTGGTCAAGAACTTGCTCTTCCCCTGTCCTTCCAGCTGGTCTTCTGGGGGAGGGGCCTGCTGTGCTGATTCTCAGGTGTGTGCACCTGGGGGAGCTGCCCCGACCCCTGCCAGGTGCATGGCTCAGTGGGAGCTGTTGGCCCTGTGATGCCCCTGCTCCCTGGCGACCCCGCTCACTCCCAGGGAAAAGGTGACACCAGGAGGAACAACAAGAGTGCTGGCGGCCAGCTCTCCAGCCCTGGAGTCAGCTCCATCAGTAACTCTAGCAGCTCCTGGATGTTCTGGGGTGGGGGGCGATCTACATAGCTCGGGCCCCCGGCGGCAAGAGTGTCCTTGCTGTCCTGGGCCCTCCTGGCTTCCGCCGGTCCCGGGGGGAGGCCGGATCCTGGGCTGTGTCCCCGCGCCCAGTGCTCCGGGGCCTGCGCTGTTGGATTTGCGCTCCCGCCCCGCAGCTCCCTCCGCGGAGCCGCCCCCGAGCCCTCCGAGCTGCTCCCGCCCTGCAGCCCCCTCCGTGGAGCCTCTTCCTCCGCCTGAGCCCCTCCGAGCTGCTCTGGGTCCCGCCGTGCACACTGCAGCCCTTAGGGAGCTCGGCGCACTCTCCCTGGGGCGCAGGTGTCTGTTAGTGTTCCAGGGAGCCCGAGGGCATCCCCGCCCTCCTGGGGTCCTGCTCCAACCCCCTGCAGGCCCCTTTCCGCCCGGGAAGGTTGGTGCAGCTCCTGCTCCTCCGGGACGGGGCTCTCCTGTCCTGGGGACACTCCCCCCAGCCTCAGCCCGGCTCCTCAGGGACCCCTCCCCCTTGGATGCTTTTTTATTTCTTTTTCCCCGTCTTCCTACCTTGATAGAAGCGCGAACTCTTCTCACTGTAGCATTCCAGCTGTTTTCTCCTTAAATCTCAGGCCGAATTCGTAGATTTTCAGGATGATTTGAAGGTTTTCTAGGTAAGTTGGTGGGGACAGGTGACTTGAGGACCCTACTCCTCCGCCCTCTTGCCCCCTCTTCTCCTGCCTTTCATCTGCCGTCATCCCTTCCCATCGATGGTCACGGACAGATGGAGGGAGAGCTGATCAGTCTGAGCAAGAAATGTCTGCCTTGAGGTCACTGTCTTGTCCCTTTCTCCTCCTGTCCTTGAGGGCAGGTCACCCAGGCCCACTGTGCTGAGACATGCTTCAGAGGAAGTGACTGTCCTCAGTCTCAGCCCCACGGGATGGTGGGAGGACAGAAGGAGGGGCTTTCGGGACCCAGACGCTTACGTCCTCGCCTCCTCTTTCATCAGGGAAAAGTTGGCACTCAGAAACAAATGCGTCTTTGACACAGGCTGAGGCCCAGCATGAGCTGCACACCATCAATGGCTATGTAAACAGGTCTCTGCCAGGTAGGTACACACCTGCTCAAGGATCCTCAGGGTCAGGGTGCCTGCGGGGGGGCTCGGTCCGTTAGCCTCGGACTCTGTCTCAGCTCATGTCATGTTCTCAGGGCCGGGAGACTGGGCCCTGCTTTGGGCGCTGCCCTCAGTGGGGACCTTGCTGGAGACCCCTTACTCCCCCTCTGCTCCCTCCTCCACATGTGCATGAGTGCGGGCTCTCTTGCGCATATAGTCAGTCTCTCTCTCTCTCTCTCTCTCTCTCTCTCTCTCTCAAATAAATAAATAAGTAAAAATTTAAAAACAAGAAAGAATCATGAGGGTCTTCTGCATTCACCACCAGGGCTCTCTTCTTTGGTTCTCCTCAGGCAGCTCTGTATCCCCAGAGGAAAGCCCACTGACTGCTGGCCTCTGGTGGGGCCTTGAACTAAAGTGACAGATTCCTCTTCTAGTCACCTATAAATGCAGGCCTGCCCATGTATACAGAGCTCACAGATTTCTCTTTCGTTTTGCTTAAATATAGGTGGGCAGCCAAGGATGAACAAATACTGAACAAAAACCTGAAACATGAAAGGGATATGCAACATAAACAAAGAAAATAATAATTCTGGAACAAGAAGAGATAACACTTTAAAAAAACTTGTCAAATGATCTACTTAGTATTTTCATAAAGGTTCAAGAAGATACTAAATCAATAAAGTAATAATACAATTTCTATGATAAAAAGAAACAATCAAACCAAGAGTATGCTCACAAAAAAATCAGAATATAATTGTCAAGCTCAATAGAAGGTAGTTACAATAGAGAAAATCTCCCAGAAAATAAAACAAAAAGAGATTGAGAATACATTTTAAGAACAGATTGTTTAAAAAAAAAAGATTGTTTTTAAGGATTTTATTCATTTATTCATGAGAGACACAGAGAGAGAGGCAAAGACACAGGCAGAGGGAGAAGCAGGTTCCCCGCGGGGAGCCTGATGCGGGACTTGATCCCAGGACCCCGGGATCATGACCTGAGCTGAAGGCAGATGCTCAACCACTGAGCCACCCAGGTGCCCCTAAAGCGGATTTTAAAATTCAGAGAAATGATAGAAGAAAGTATTAAGGATGAAAATATTTGAGTCTTCATATTCAAATTTCTCAGCAAGATAAATTGAAAAAGATCCCCACACAAAATCACAATTGTAGAATTTCAGAGAACAAAAAGAAGATGTTAAAGCTTCACCTGGGAGTGAAGGCACCATACAAAGGCATGTCCCACACAGAGACCTCAGTTGCCAATACCATTCAAGGCTTTCTAGGCCTTACTAGAGAGTTTGAACTTGAGACAAAGACAAGAGACAGTGGTACCTAGCTTGGATTAAGATAGTGGGCACTAATAATGGTGAAAAATATGTATATTTGAAAGCTTCAGGAGCCAAAATATGAGACAGCTGTGCCCTAGTAGTTCACAGTGTACGATTTAAACATACAGTTGCTTGGGTTCCAGTTTGAGTGAGTTAATTAACCTCTCTGGGCATCAGTTTCCTCTCCTTGATAGCTTCTCCATTCAGATCGTTACTGGAGCTGAATGAGTTAAAACTTGTAAAACAGTTTGGATAGTGCTTGATACAAAACAAGTGCTCAATAAATATTAGTATAATTCATTATAGTGCCATGATTAGTGTCAGAATGGATGTGAGAAATGAGAATGGTGAGAAGAATAATTCTCACTTGCATAATTTTGACATTGTTCAAAGAAAAAAATATATTTAAAAAAAAGAAAAAAATATTGATTAACAAGAGAATAAGGTCTCGAGCTGAGTCCTAGGTAGTCCATTGTTTAATGAAGGGTCAGGAAAGGAAACAGAAGAAGGAGCTATCTAAACCATAGGGAAATAAAACCCAGAGGGGTGTTGGCACAAAGGCCAAGGGAGGAAGAGAATTTCAGGAAGGAATGAGTGGTCACCGGGTGCAGATGATTGAAAAGTGTCCATTGGATTTAGCAGCATGGCACTCATTGATGACATTGGTAAGAGCTATTGGTTTGGCAGTACGCCAGCATTCTTAGAAAGTTTGATTCCAAGTCCATAATAAAATTAGAAGGTCAATTTGTCCATCCTATCCTAGAAAGTGTTTTCCATTTCAAATTGTCTACTTCTTGACCATAACTCTCTCACTCCTATGTTACAGGTCTTACTGTGTGTCACAAGAGATCAGTCTATTGGCATGTGATTGGAATGGGCACCACCCCCGAAGTGCACTCAATTTTTCTCGAAGGTCACACATTTCTTGTGAGGAACCACCGCCAGGCCTCCTTGGAGATCTCACCAATTACTTTCCTTACTGCTCAGACATTCCTGATGGACCTTGGCCAGTTTCTACTGTTTTGTCATATCCCTTCCCATCAACATGGTAATATCTGTTGATCCTAAAAATGTGTATTATAAATATTCAGGTCTACTTTTACTGTCCACTATCCAGTATAAGATTTCACCTTGAATGTAAGAGCGCTTGAGTGTTAGTAGTACTGGTGAATTTTCAGCTTAAATGCCTGTAATAGCAGAGGGGAGACATTTTAGGGACAAATGAGGTGGTGAAAGTGGGGAGGACAGTATATCATAGATTTCCTGGCCAGATCCCATTTACTAGGCTTCAATACTATGGAGAGAAGGATTGCAGGTCATAGCTGAAGATACATTTTATGAGAAATTTAAGGAAATAAAAAAAAGCTCAGCATTGCCTAGGTTGTAGCCATAAGGACTGCAGGCTAGCAGTAGTGATGTCCAGACAAGAGGATACTGCAGTTCTCACTCTGAAACCATGTACTGGTGTACACGGAGGCACTCCCTCGACACCTCATAGGAGATGAGAGACCTGGCAAACACAGAGCCTTTCGGGGACACTGGACATGGGGAGAAGCAGCGTGGCAGTGGAAGTTGGTGAGCACATGTAAACCATGATGTGAGGTCTGCAAAGATGTCTTAATGAGGACTTTGCAAAGGGTTGAAGGTCCTGTGTAAGTAAATTGTGACGATAATACTTACAGTTTCAAATTCCTGTTAACGTGACCTCATTTGTAGCTACAAGCTGAAAGCTCATGTAACGTGACCGTCGCAGCCCATTTTCCTTCTCGTAGATTCGCTCTGCTAACTCTTCACATTGTCTTTGTTGCAGCATTGAGGGCTGCTGGGGAGAAATGTCAAGGAGGCCTCATGTTGTGTGTCTAAGAGTACTGGTCTGCTCTGGCCCTCTTGCATCAACCCTGTCTTCAGATTCCCCAGTTGCCTTGGAGAGGAGATTTGATCTTGCCTTGCGTCCACCATTTTCCCCTTAGATTCTATGGGTGGCTTCATTTATAGTCCTCTGTAGTGATGAAGAATAGGGACCTCTTTTCCTCATCTGTTACATGACATTTATGGGAATTTTAACAAGATGTTAGGGAACAAAGGAAGTTGATCCTATAGGCACAGAGGAATAGGTCATTTGCTTGTATGCAGATTGGTTGTTATCTAGTTTGAGGAGTTTACTTATGTTTTGCTTTATTATTTTGACTTCTTTCCACTGATTTTAATTCTCATTTTTCAGAAAAATGCTTTGTCTTATTGGACCACAGACAAAACCTTTCATTTTTAGATCTAGAATGAATAATGTTTAAAGCTGCCTGAATCCCAAACTAGTTCTTTGCTGCTTCTGAAATCTATCCTATTCCCCATCATCCAGTAAATAAGTCTGCCTTTTTAGTATTGATCTTCACAATAGCTGTATGGCATAGATTGGGTGGAAATTATTATAATCCACATTTTATAAAGCCAAAGATGAGATTGACATTGTTGAATAGACTTGCTGTAGGGCTTACAACTAGTCACAAACAGACATGCTCTTAAAGTATATCACATATATTTCCCTAACTCTTAAGTTTTACCTTTTCATGTTTTTATGAACTTGGAATGTCTTAAAATATATATCTACACTGACATATTTCCTAATAAACTTACTAAATCAATGGTTTGTATCATATTCAATGGAACGTATATAGAAATCATTAGGTAACTGCCAGAATGGAGAGTTGGTCTGACCTAGGCATCCACATGCTGAAAATACACAGTTTCTCAAGTCTGCTTGTTTATAATCAGGGAGTTGGAGAGTGATAGGTTCACAGTCAATTCCAGAAAGGAAATATTCATATATATTCCAAGAACAAATGAGTGAGTCTTGAAAAAGGGATAAACATACATTGGAGGATAATTAGGCAGAAGGGAAATGGTGGGTACTACGGGGGAGGTGATTTCTCTAGGAGAGTGGCAAGATAAGGGTATTGGTGTGGGGAAGGGAACACTTAGGAGAGGGCCTTGAAGGCTTAATGAGAGACCATGAAGTTGTAGAAGTTAAAGCAAGGAA
Source organism: Canis lupus dingo (assembly GCF_003254725.2). NCBI lineage: Eukaryota > Metazoa > Chordata > Mammalia > Carnivora > Canidae > Canis > Canis lupus. Next base: position 123,707,577 of record NC_064281.1, on the reverse strand, counting down.
GTCTTATAGGACCCTAACATTGTTTGTTTTGTCCGACTCCAGATGGTATGGAAGCTTATGTCAAAGTAGATAGCTGCCCAGAGGAACCCCAGCTGCGCATGAAAAATAATGAAGATAAAGATTATGATGATGGTCTTTATGATTCTGACATGGACGTAGTTAGCTTTGATGACGACAGCTCTTCTCCCTTTATCCAAATCCGCTCAGTTGCCAAGAAGCATCCTAAAACTTGGGTCCACTATATTGCTGCTGAGGAGGAGGACTGGGACTATGCTCCCTCAGGCCCCACCCCCAATGATAGGTAAGCATCTTTTAACTCTTGATACTAATTCTTCCTCATTTTCAAAAGGTTATTTTCAATGATTCAAAACAACAAATTCTCAAGCCGTGTTTACAGTTAGGTACCGGTATAGAATCAAATAATATAAGCATTGCTAACATAGCTAAGCATCAGGGATACTTGTATTTTTCTCACTCCTTTCCATCAATTAAGTAATTTCAGCTGTTTTAGAGATGGATTTTAGTCACCTGTCCTCTACCTAGAATTCTCCATCCCAACATCTCATCTATTTATGTCTCATGCAGAAGTCATAAAAATCTGTATTTGAACAATGGTCCTCAGCGGATTGGTAAGAAGTACAAAAAAGTCCGATTTGTGGCATACACAGATGAGACATTTAAGACTCGTGAAGCTATTCAGTATGAATCAGGAATCCTGGGACCTTTACTTTATGGAGAAGTTGGAGACACACTGCTGGTAAGTTGAAGAAGAGAAGTAAGGTTGAGTAAGAAGACAGAGTCTGGAGAATTTTGAGTTTCTAAAAGCTTCTTAATTCACCCTTGCCTCTAATGGATATGATTTTCTAAAAATTATAAATGTCATACAAATAAATATACATTATAAATTTGTTTTTTAAATGTGAGTATAGGGCAGCCCGGGTGGCTCAGCAGTTTAGCGCCGCCTTCAGCCCAGGGCCTGATCCTGGAGATGCGGGGTCGAGTCCCACATCGGGCTCCCTGCATGGAGCCTGCTTCTCCCTCTGCCTGTCTCTCTCTCTCTCTCTCTCTCTCTCTGTGTGTCTCTCATGAATAAATAAATAAAATATTTAGAAAAAATAGTCTATTATATTTTATTCTTTTACTTTTCTAGTTTTATTTTTACAGTAAGGGTTTTAATTGCTCTGGAAGTTACTTTTGGTTGTAGTATATAGTGTCAAATATGTATTTCCCCAAATGAGACCTGACTGACACAATTGACCCTTTCTTCACTAATTTAAAAATGTCTTCTTTATGATATACTAAATTGCTAAAATCTGCTTTCTTTTTTTTAAATTTTTTTATTTATTTGTGATAGTCACAGAGAGAGAGAGAGAGAATGAGGCAGAGACACAGGCAGAGGGAAAAGCAGGCTCCATGCACCGGGAGCCCGACGTGGGATTCGATCCCGGGTCTCCAGGATCGCGCCCTGGGCCAAAGGCAGGCGCCAAACCGCTGCGCCACCCAGGGATCCCTGCTTTCTTAAATTGATCTGTTACCACACTGTCTTGATGACTGCAACCTTGTCCTATATTTTGATTATTTGTAGAGTAAGTCTTTCCTGATTGTATTTAACATTTTAGCTATCCCAAAAAAACCATTTTACCTATCCTTCAATTTTTCTTTCTAAATTTTATTTACCTATTTTTGAATTATCCAGTGAAAATAATTCAAAAGGTAAATATGTATATAGTGAAAGGCAAATTTTTCTCCCTCCTAGACTTCTAATCCCATAGTCTGATAGGCAATCATTACTGTCAGTTTTAATATCTTCTTCTAGAAATAGCATATAAATATATGTGTTATGTCCATATTTTAAACAAAAACAGGAGCACTATGTAAATTATTCTGTACCTTGATTTTTTTAAAGTTCACAATATATCTTGAATATCATTTCACATCAAGATATACAGATCTACCTCATTTTTTAATTAAAGTTAGCCTTGGACATCTTGAATCCTATTAAACTTTTCTATCAATGTAAGAATGCGAGGATTATTTTTTACATGAAAAATTTCAAACATACCTACAGGTGGAATAACAAAATAAACATCTTGGGGATCCCTGGGTGACTCAGCAGTTTAGCGTCTGCCTTCAGCCCAGGCCATGAATGATGCTGGAGTCCCAGGATCAAATCCCACATTGGGCTCCCTGCATGGAGCCTGCTTCTTCCTCTGCCTGTGTCTCTGCCTCTCTCTCTGTGTGTCTCTCATTAATAAATAAATAAAATCTTTAAAAACGAATAAAATAAAGGTCTTTGAACCCATCATTCAGATTCAACAGTTATTGACAAATGGCTAATTTCCTTTGTCTATAAATCAACTGGTCCCTAACAGACATCTATAGAACAGTGGATGGACTGTTCCACCTCCCAGTAGAATATACATTCCTCCCAAGTGCACATAAAACCTTATCCAGGACAGACCATACATTATGCCATAGGACAAGTCTCAAGTGTTAAAGAAAACTGTAGTCCAATATCCCTTATGAATATAGACATAAAAGCCTTCCACGACACATTAGTATCTAGCAGCACTTTAAAAGGAATATACACCATGATCAAGTGGGATTTATCCCAGGATATATGAACATTAAGGCAATACACCATATTAATCAGATAAAAAACAAAAAGCACATGACTGTGTAACAGGTAGAGAAATACAGTTTGACAAAATCCACTACCCGTTCATGATGAGAAAAAGTCTGAACTAGCAACAGAAGACAAGGGCCTTAACTTAGTGAAGAACATCTAAGAAAATTTATTATATGGTGAAAGAGTGTTTTCTCCCTAAGATTGAGAAAAAAATTAAGTTTACTCTTGTCACTTCTATTTAATATTGTATTGGAAACCAGCACAGTAAGTAAAACGAACAAAACAAAAATAGGAATTAGGAGTCACCTGGGTGGCTCAGTGGTTGGTCATCTGCCTTCTGCCCAGGGCGTGATCCTGGAGACTCAGGATCAAGTCCCACATGGGGCTCCCTGCATGGAGCCTGCCTCGCCCTCTGCCTTTGTCTCTGCCTCTCCCTGTGTCTCTCATGAATAAATAAATAAAATCTTAAAAAAAAAAACAGGAATTACAGGCATCGGATTAGAAAGGAAGAAATAATACTATCTTTATTTGCAGATGACATGATCTTATATGTAGAAAATAAGTAAGACATAATAAAAAGACATAAGAAATAGGGATTGCAAGGGACATCCTTATCCTAATAAAGATCTGCAGAAAACCTATAGTCACCATCATACTTATGGTGAAATTCAGAATCCTCCTGTTACAGATCAGGATAAAACGCACCTGTATTTGTATTTTACTAAAAAACTTAGCCAGTGTTTTAGGGAGAAAAATAAAGCTTTCAGATTGGAAAGAAATAAAACTGTTATTCTTTGAAGATTAAATAAATGGATGACACTTGATGAGAGCCAGATTTCTCATTGTTGGAGAGGGTCATAATATAATTAGGCTAGAATAAATCATGTGATTCTGGATTAGAGTTGGAGACATCAGTATGAACTTTTAATATAGTGAGAAAGTACTCAGAAAAATAAAAGAGTGGGACAATGCCAAAGGAACATAGGAGCCAACTGACAGAGCTGCTAATGGCTGCGATGGAAGAACTGGAGCAACAAAGTAAAGTAGTATTTGATTAATATCCATGAATCTTTACTGATGTAGATAAATGATTAAATAAATAAATGGAGAAGTAGAGATATTGATCACATACAGAAGAGTTCTTTAAAAAGTATGTAGATATGTGATTCCTTTGAGGTTAGTTTTTCTGTTTTTTGCATGTGGCTATCCGGTTGTTCCAGCAACATTTGCTGAAAAGATTATCTTTGCACCATTTTATTGCCTTCTGATTCTTTGTCAAAAATTAGTTGATATTTGTGTGGCTCTCTATTCTGCTCCAAAAGGACGTTTTTAAAATGGAAGATGCTGCAAACTTATTGTTTACTAGAAAAAAGAGATGTTGGCATTAGATAGTAGTAATTTTCACATGCATGGAGGTGGGTAGATTTGACGGTGGGAGGGCAAGGAAGTTCCTTTCTTGGTGAAAACAGTAACACCTGAGAGTGAGAATCTGAAACCAAAAATTAATCAACTTAATAAGTAGGAAGGTGAATTTCTAGGAAAACCTAATATGATAGGTAGGTAGCTTGAGTGCTCATTTGAGATTTGTGATCACGAATTTTAAAAGGCTGACTGCAGAGCTACGTGATTTTTCTTGTACGTCATTCTGCTGCTTAAATGCAGACAATGAATATAGGCTGTTTAATGGGTTTTACCAAATGAGTGGATTTTAAGACAATAATGCAGGTGGAAGTTGGTTTTATATCCTCACATCATGGCCAAGCTCAGATCTGGAGACTGGGTTGGTGTGTCCAGTGTTCTTAACTGTTGCCTCCATGTTACTGCTCTTCATCCTTCCTCATATGATCAGGTAGTGCTGACTGCCACCCTTCCTCCTGCTCATGCCTCCTCATTCGGTGAGGATGTTATCACCTGCGTCACAGTTTTCCTCTTCACTCTTGGGGAATTTAGTGCCCAAATGGTGAAATAAAGCTGAGGGGAAACACTGTCCTCAGCAGACCTTCAGATTTCAATGAAGGTGAGAGGGTACAAGAAATACTTCCTGAAGCAATTGAAATAACTGTAAAGAAGTGGAAAGGGGCCTCGAGTAAAAAAGCAAAGTTGCTGCCTGAGCAATTATATGGCAAGAACAAACCCCTGTGATACGGGTATAAGGCAGCTTTTGTTTTCAGGAAATAGGCCACACTTCCTGTTGATCCGAGTTGTTTTACGATTTGATCTTCTATTTCATTTATACTTTCAGATTATATTTAAGAATCAAGCCAGCCGGCCATATAACATCTACCCTCATGGGATCAATTATGTCACTCCTCTGCACACAGGGAGATTGCCAAAAGGTAAGTGTCACACCAATCTTACTAAGTCCTACTTACCTGTAGGTCTACATAAGGTCCCAGCCTCAATAGCACGGACATCGTAGTGGTCCTGACCCCAGCTGTTACGCACTGGATAGGCACATGTATCACCCCGCCACCCTGTATGCTAGCATTTCCATATGTATTGCATCTACACACTTTACACATAAAAATGCTATAATTTTTGCTTTAAACAGGCATATCACAGTCTTTACTTTCGTTTTTTTAAAAGACTTTATTTATATTTATTCATGAGAGAGGCAGACACACAGGCAGAGGGAGAAGCTGGCTCCCTCTGGGGAGCCCGATGTGGGACTCAATCCCGGGACTGGGATCACGCCCTGAGCCAAAGGCAGACACTCAACTGCTGAGCCACCCAGGCGTCCCACAGTCTTTACTTTTGAAGGTTAATTTTCCTAGATATACAACTCTGTGCTGAGAGTGCTTTTTATTCCCTTTAGCACTTTGAAAATATTGTTTTACAATCTTCTGGCCTTCATAATAGCTAAATTAACATTCCACTGAATTATTCTCCCCTCATACGTTACTTTTCCCTGGCTGTGATTTTCTTCATGTTTATCCTACTTGGGATTCAGTGATCTTCCTAGATCTGTAAACTTAGTTTTACAAATTGCAAAGATTGTGGTCATTATTTCTTCAAAAGAATTTTCTACCCTATTCTCTGTCTCCTTTCCTGAGTCTCTAATTACATGAATGACATTTTGGTATCGTCCTACACGCCTTAATATTTTTATCAAATTATTTTCTTTCTCCATCTTGTCTGCAAAGTGGATAGATTCTGTTGACCTATCTTCAAGTTCACTGACCTCAAACTGGAACTTTTGAGTCACAGGATATATGTTTCTATTTTTAATAGATAGCCGCACTTTTGTCCCCAAATAAAGTTATAATTCATACTCCTACTACACATATATGAAAGTATAATTTCCCATATTATTGATATCTAGACATCGACAGTTTTTTTTAAGACTATGTATTTATCTATTTGACAGAGAGAGCACAAGCAGGAGGAGCTGCAGAGTCAGAGGACAAGGAGAAGCAGACTCCCCCTGAGCAGGGAACCTGACTCGGGGCTGCTCCCAGGACCCTGGGGTCATGGCCTGGGCCAAAGGCAGATGCTTGCTTAGCTGAATGAGCCACCCAGGTGCCCCTAGACATTGACCGTTTTTAAGAATCCTACCAATCTGGTGGGTGGAAAGTAGTACCTCAACGCTGTTTTGACTTTATTTTTGTTATTAGTTTTTAAATTTAGTTCCAGTACAGTTAACATACACTGTTATATTAGTTTCAGGTGTATGATGTAGTGATTCAACACTTCCATAAGACACCCCAGTGCTCATCAGGACAAGTGTCCTTATCTCTCCATCACCTATTTCCCACACTCCCCCCCACCTCCTCTCTGGTGAGCATCAGTGTGTTCTCCATAGTTAGAGTCTGTGTCTTGATTTGCCTCTCTCCCTCTTTTCCTTTGCTCGTTTGTTTCTTATATTCCACATATGAATGAAACCACATTGTATTTTTTTCTCTGACTGACATATTTCACTTAGCATTATACCCTCTAGCTCCATTCATGTCATTGCAAATGGCATGATTATTTCTTTTTATGCAGTGATGTTTCATTGTGTGTATGTGTGTGTGTGTGTGTGTGTGTGTGTGTCACATCTTTATCCACTCATGTATTGAAGGCCACTCGGGCTGCTTCCATAATTGGGCTATTGTAAATAATGCTGCAATAAACAAAAGGGTGCATGTATCTTTTTGATTTAGTATTTTCATATTCTTTGGGTAAATACCCAGTAATGGAATTACTGATCATATGGGAATCTCATTTTTAATTATTTAAGGAACCTCCATACTATTTTCCACAGTGGTTATGCCACTTTGCATTCCCACCAACAGTGCAAGAAGATTCCTTTTTCTCCACATCCTTGCCAGTCCTTATTGTTTCTTGTGTTTTTGAGTTGAGTTTCAGGCAAGGGAAACAAAAGCAAATCAAAAACTATTGGGACTGGGGATCTCTGGGTGTCTCAGCGGTTTAGCACCTGCCTTTGGCCCAGGGCCTGATCCTGGAGTCCCAGGATCGAGTCTTACGTCAGGCTCCCTGCATGGAGCCTGCTTCTCCCTCTCCCACCTGTGTCTCCGCCTGTGTGTGTGTGTGTGTGTGTGTGTGTGTGTGTGCTGTGTGTCTCTCATGAATAAGTAAATAAAATCTTTTTAAAAAACTATTGGGACTGCATCAAACTAAAAAACTTTTGCACAGGGAAAAAAACAGTCAACAAAACAAAAAGGCAACCTACTACTAAATGGGAGAAGATATTTGCAAATGACGTATGTGATAAAGTGTTAATGTCCAAAATATATAAAGAACTTATGCAACTCAACACCAAAAACATAAGTAATCCAATTAAAAAATGGCCAGAGAACGTGAATAGACATTTTTTTCAAAGAATAGACCTCCAGAAAGCCAACAGACCCATGAAATGATGCTCCACATCACTAAACATCAGGAAAATGCAAATCAAAACCCAAGTGAGAAATCACCTTACACCTGTTAGAAGGCCTAAAATAAAAAAGAAGAGAAATAACAAGTGTTGGTGAGATGTGGAGAAAAAGGAACCTGCATATACTCTTGGTGGGGATGTAAATTGGTATAGCCACTATGAAAAACAGTATGGAGGTTCCTCAAAAAATTTAAAATTCAATTACCATATGATCCAATAATTCTAGTATTGAATATCTACCCAAAGAAAATGAAAACACTGATTTGAAAAGATACATGCACCTCTATGTTCATTGCAGCATATTTTAGATACTGCACCTCTTTATACAATATGTGAGTTAAAAGTTCAGTAAGCAGTCCCTTGGCATATATTCATGCCCGAAATTCTCATGATCAACTGGGTTATCAACTATAGCTTACTACTCTGGTTTTGAGGTCTATTTTTTAAGCACTTGAGATTTTTTTCTTCATAGATTTTAATTTATTATAAACATTTAATAATATTATTATCTATTGTTTCTGTGTAATAGTGGACAGACCTGCTCATTTCAATTCTAACATACTAGAAAAAATCTCCTGGACTGCCCTTTTTTTTAAGATTTTATTTATTTATTCATAGAGACTCAGAGAGAGAGGCAGAGACACAGGCAGAGGGAGAAGCAGGCTCCATGCAGGGAGCCCGACGCAGGACTCAATCCCGGGTCCCCAGGATCATGCCCTGGACTGAAGGTGATGCAAACCGCTGAGCCACCCAGGGCCACCGCTGACCTTTTTTTTGTATAAGAAATTTATAAGGCATTTGAAAACAATGTACCTTGAACAAAATTAAATGAATTACAGATTATCAAGATATAAACTTTTTATTCAGTTCTTATTTATTTAGTTCCTTTACGTTTTTATTTAAATTCCAGTTAGGATACAGTGCTATATTAGTGTCAGGTGCACAATATAGTGCTTCAACACTTCTATACATCACCCTTTGCTCATCACAACAGGTGCCCTCCTTTGTCCCCATCACCTGTCTCACCCATTCCCCCCCACCTCCCTTCTGGTCACCATCAGTGTGTTCTCCATAATTAAGAGTCTTTTTCTTGGTTTGCCTCTCTCTCTTTTTTTTCCTTTGCTTGTTTTGTTTCTTAAATTCCACATATGAGAGAAATACCATATGGTATTTGTCTTTCTCTGACTTATTTCACTTAGCATAATACCCTCTAATTCCATCCACGTTGTTGCAAATGGCAATATTTCATTCTTGTTGATAGCTGAGTAATATTCCATTTTATTTATACACACACACACACACACACACACACACACACCCCATGTCTTCTTTATCCATTCATCTGTCAATGGACATTTGGGCTCTTTCCCTATTTTGGCTGTTGAGGACATTGCTGCTATAAACATTGGGGTGTGTGTGCCCCTTCAAATCACTATGTCTGTATTCTTTGAGTAAATACCTACTAGTGCAGGTGCTGGGTTGTAGGGGAGTTCTACTTTTAACTTTTGGAGGAACCTCCATATTGTTTTCAAGAGTGGCTGCAACAGTTTGCATAACCACCAACAGTGTAAGAGGGTTCCCCTTTCTCTGAAGCCTTGCCAACACCTGGTGTTTCTTGTGTTGTTGATTTTAACCACTCTGACAGGTATGAAGGATATCTCATTATAGTATTGATTTGTATTTCCCTGATGATAAGTGACAATGAGCATCTTTTCATGTGTCTGTCGGCCATCTAGCTGTCCTCTTTGGGAAAATATTTATTCATGTCTTCTGCTCATCTTTTGATTGGATGATTCGTTTTTTGGGGGGTGTTGATTGACTTTTATAAGTTCTATCAATTGGATACTAACAATTTATCGGAAATGTTATTTGCAAATATCCTCTCCCATTCCATAGGTTGCCTTTCGGTTTTGTTGACTGTTTCCTTTGCTGTGCCGAAGTTTTTTATATTGATGAAGTCCCAATAGTTCATTTCTGCTTTTCTTTCCCTTGTCTCAGGAGACATATCTAATAAGAAGCTGCTATAGGTGACCTTAGAGGTTGCTGCCTGTGTTCTCCTCTAGGATTTTGATGGATTCCTATCTCACATTTAGGTCTTTAATCCATTTTGAATATGTCTGGTGTAAGAAAGTGGTCCAGATTCATTCTTCTGCATGTGGCTGTCCAGTTTTCCCAACACCATTGTTGAAGAGATTGTCTTTTTTTCCAGTGGATATTCCCTCCTGCTTTGTCAAAGATTAATTGACCATATAGTGGTGGGTTCATTTCTGGGTTTTCTATTCTGTTCCATTGATTTATGTCTGTTTTTGTGCTGCTACCATACTGTTTTGATCCCTGTAGATTTGTAATATAACTTGAATCCCTCAACTCGCTTTTATTATAAAACAATTGTGTGAACCTTAAACTTATACTAGGTGCAAACTTAGTTTCAATTTATTGACAAACTCCACATGTACACAGAAATTTGTAGGGCAGCTCAGGTGGCTCAGCGGTTTAGCGCCGCCTTCGGCCCAGGTCATGATCCCGGGGTCCCGGTATTGGGTCCCACGTCGGGCTCCCTGCATGGAGCCTGCTTCTCCTTCTGCCTGTGTCTCTACCTCTCTCTTTCTGTGTCTCTCATGAATAAATAATAAAATAAAATAAAATAAAATAAAATAAAATAAAATAAAATAAAATAAAATAAAATAAAATAAAATAAAAATTCGTAAAGCCCTTGAAATAACAACATGATTTACCAATATGTGGCTTGTTATACTCTAATCAAGATATTTTGTGGGTAGGTGTGAAACATTTGAAAGATATGCCAATTCTGCCGGGAGAGATATTCAAGTATAAATGGACAGTGACCGTAGAAGATGGACCAACTAAATCAGATCCTCGGTGCCTGACCCGATATTACTCAAGCTTCATTAATCTGGAGAGAGATCTAGCTTCAGGACTCATTGGCCCTCTTCTCATCTGCTACAAAGAATCTGTAGATCAAAGAGGAAACCAGGTGAGTTCTCTTTTCAAGTTCTCGGTTTGATGGACTAATTATGCATATGAACTTCCAGATATTTCCTATACTCTCAGAGTACATCCCCCTATAGCCTGCAGAAAATATAATAGCCTGCAGTATTGGCCAATAAAAGAAATGAGCTAGGTTTCTCACAGCTGTTATTGAATTTAGTTTAGTTTAATAAACTTGCCTGCTAGCTAGATAGGAGAGCATGGGCTCTAGAATATTTCTATAATACTCATTCCCAGTCTAAAATCTCACTTTCTGGGGGTGCCTGGCTGGCTCAGTTGAAAGAGCAATCTGACTTTTTATCCAAGGGTCATGAGTTTGAGCCCTTCATTGGGTGTAGAGATTACTTAGATAAATAAAAATTTTGTAAAATTTAAACTTCCACTTTCTGTAGGTGATCTTGCTCATTTTTACATGCTGAACTATCACTCATTTTAGATGACCCACAGATCTATATCAAAGTGTAGACTTCTCCCCTCGACATCTCATCATGGGTGACTCAGAGACACCTCAAAATTAACATACCTGCAGTATCTAGCATGTAGTAGAAGTTGAATAAATATTTGTTGGGCAAAATACAGGGAAAGATATAAAATATTTCAGAAATGCTTAGAATTTAGAGCACTTATACTGCTTTAAAAAAATAAAGTTAAATTCTCTGAATAAGGAAAGCCTAAAGTTGGGATGTCTGGGTGGCTCAGTCGGTTAAGCATCCAACTCTTGATTTTGGCTCAGGTCCTGATCTCAGAGTCGTGAGATCAAGCCCCACATCAGGGTCTGTACTCAGTGCATAGTCTGCTTAGGATTCTATCTCCCTCTCCCTCTATCACCCCCAACCCAATAAATAAATAAAACCCTTTCTTAAAAAAAGAAAGAAAAACTTAATGCTTCTCAAAAACTCATTGCTTAGATCAGAATAACTCATTGCCATATTGCTGAGGCTTGACTACATGTCAGTTTGGTTATTTATATTACATAGAATTTTTACTACTCTGAAAACATTTCCTTGGTTTAGAGAGGAAAACACGTGAATTTGAAAACATGTGGCATGGAAACCCAAAAAGACATAAATTTGAGCAAGTAGGGGATCCCTGGGTGGCGCAGCGGTTTGGCGCCTGCCTTTGGCCCAGGGCGCGATCCTGGAGACCCGGGATCGAGTCCCACGTCGGGCTCCCGGTGCATGGAGCCTGCTTCTCCCTCTGCCTGTGTCTCTGCCTCTCTCTCTCACTGTGTGCCTATCATAAATAAATCAAAAAAATTTAAAAAAAAATTTGAGCAAGTATCTGTCCTGACAAATGTTTCCTAATTATAGTTTTTCTCAGCTTTTTGGAAGAGGACTGAAATGTACCTCTATATTTTCCAATCTCTTCCCCTCAGCATTTTGGTTTCTGTAGTGCTAGGTTATGCCAAATGAAATTTATACATATTAATGAAGTTTATACATGAAGTTTTAACACATTCAATTAGTACGTGACTAATTCATAACTTCAGTTCATATACAAACTGCTCTTCTGAAAAGAACTTTAAACTTTTTAAAAAGAAAACTTAAGATATTAGTGTTAGTTGACATCTTATGGTCCATTTTAACTTTGTTATTTGATTTCTGTTTTCTATTTTTAATTTTTTATAGATTGATTGCTTTGTGGAAAGGTACTTGCCAGATGGAAGTTTAGGAAAGGCATTAATCTTGCTTGACTTGAGTAACTTATTTAAGAAAAACACTGAATAATCACTTGCATCTTTAGAGAATGAGAATCCACTAATCTGAACGTGGGCGAAATGAGGTACAGACTGTACTAGAACCTCAGCAGGCATATAGCCTTAGGTCCAGAAGAAACTAAGTTTAGTGGGTCTAGTCACCCTCTTGCCCTGAGGATACATTTGCTCTAAAGGTATTACCCACTGCTTGTAGCACCCACATACTCCGTGGCCCTGCTATGTACATAATAGTGAGCCTCGGGAGAAATTGGAATTGAACCAAAGGATTTAATACAGCTATCTCACATGCGTGCCATCACTTCCATGTAGACTACTAATTCTTAAGGGACAATACTAATAGCATTTCTTTTTTTCAATATGTATAATTAACAGATGATGTCAGACAAGAGAAATGTCATCCTGTTTTCTGTATTTGATGAGAATCGAAGCTGGTACCTCACAGAGAATATGCAGCGCTTCCTCCCCAATGCAGATGTAGTGCAGCCCCATGACCCAGAGTTCCAACTCTCTAACATCATGCACAGTAAGTAAAGCAGCACTCAAATTCAGTGGGTAATGGATAAAAGAAAATTGAAGCCACCAAAATGATGTCCAGAAAGTGGATTAATTTATATGGCATGCAAGAGTCATATTTTCTTAAAAATTGTGGGGCGCCTGGATGGCTCAGTCAGTAAAGTGCCTGCCTTCGGCTGAGATCATGGTCCCGGAGCCCTGGGATCGAGCCCTGCATCAGGCTCCCTGCTCAGGGAGGAACCTGCCTCTTTCTCTCTCCTCTCCCTCTACCTGCTGCTCCCCATGCTTGTGTGCACACATGCTCTGTCTCTCCGTCTCTCTTTCTGTCAAATAAATAAATAAAATATTTTTTTAAAAAATTGCTACGTGAGGATGCCTGGGTAGCTCAAGTCGGTTAAACATCCAACTCTTGGTTTCCGCTCAGGTCATGATCTCAGGGTCCTGGGATCAAGCCCTTGTCAGGCTCTGCACTCAGCAGGGAATCTGCTTGGGATTTTCTCTCCCTCTCCATCTGCCCATCTCCCCACACTCTCACACACTCTCTCTAAAATAAATAAATCTTTTAAAATATTGTTATATATGAACATATACAAATTTATATAAATGCATAAATATGATCATATAATGTATATATATTTTTTCTTATAGAAGGCATCAAATACTGAGAGAACTTTATTTTTAAAGGATAAATAAAAAAATCAAAAAAAATAAAGGTTAAATCAGACACAACTTTCACTTACCCAAATATGCATAATCCATCATTAATATAAAATGTACTCAGGGTGCCTGGCTGGCCCAGTTGGTAGAATGTGCAACTCTTGATCTCAGGGTTGTAAGTTTGAGCCCCTCATTGAATGTAGAGATTACTTAAAACTAAAATAAAAAAAAATGTTAATGCACTTTTTTGGAAGAAACCTGGGTGGCTCAGTCAGTTAAACATCTGCCTTTGGCTCAGGTCATGATCTCAGGGTCTGGGGATTGAGCCCAGCATTGGCTCTACCATCAACAGGGAGTCTGCTTGTTTCTCTCTCTCTCTCTCTCTCTCTCTCTCTGTCTCCTTCTGCCCCCACTTTCTCTCAAATAAATAAAGTAAATCTTAAAAAAAATAAGACAGCAGTCATATAGGGTTTGGGCCCACCCTAACACCTCATTTTAATTAATTACTTATTTAAAAACCCTATGTCTAAGTACAGTCACATTCTGAGACACTAGAGGTTAGAACTTCAACATATGAACTTGGGCAGAAGCACAATTAAACCTATTACAGAATATATACACACAAATCAGAATGGTCAAAAATGTGATTAAAAAATTTCTTTCTCAGGGATGCTAGGGTGGCTTACTTGGTTAAGCATCCAACTCTTGGTTTTGGCTCAGGTCATGATCTCAGGGCCGTGAAATCAAGCCCCATGTTAGGCTCCCAGCTTAGTGCGGAGTCTATTTCAGTTTTTCCCTTTCATCTCTCTCTGCCCTCCCCCCCCACAAAAATAAGTAAATCTTTCCCAAAAAATTCAATCTCACTACAGGAAACTGCAAAATAGAATACCCGTGCTCTAACACTTTATACCTATCAGACTGGCAGAATTATAAGACAGCTATTACCAGTGGGCTTTTAAGTATGAGGGTATTCTTATTTAATGCTACTGTATAACTAGTACAGTATTTTGAAACCAATGTGATTGAAACCATTAAAACTAAAAATAATGCCATTTGGACTTCTGGTTCTGGTTAAGATGAAATAAGCACATGTTACCCTGTCTATCCCACTGAATGACAACAAATCTGTAACAGAAGGCATGAAGCAGCTGAGAACTCTGAAAAGTAGTTGGCAGTGGGTAAATTGGGGAAGGAAACCAGAAGATTTAAAAGCATGCCTATTAAAGTGAAGACATGAAACCAAATATGACATGATTATCTGCATAGAAAACCTCAAGAACTCTACAAGAAAACTCCTAGAACTAGTAAGTGAGTTTAGCTTCATTGCAGAATGTGAGGTCAACATACCAAAGTCAGCCATATTTCTATATGCCAACAGCAAACTATTAGAAACATAAATGACAAAAATACCATTTACAATAGCTCAAATAGGCACAAATCTAAAATGTACAAAATCCATACACTGAAAATTGCCAGACATTGATGTAAGAAAATTTAAAAAACATACAATGTTGAAAGGCTTACAATATTCCCAGATTGGAAGACTCAGTAAAGATGTCAGCCCTCCCCAAATAGATCTAAGGATTTAATGGAATTCTTAGTAAAATCTAAGTAAGATTTCTTATTTGATAGAGAAAAGCATATCATAAGATTTATATGGAAAGGCAAAGAAACTAGAATAAGCCAAAACAAGTTTGAAAAAGAAAAATTAAAAAAATAAAAAAAGAAAAATTAAGTTGGAAGACTCATATTACCTGATTTCCAGACTTACTATAAAGCTGCAGCAATCAAGATAGCATTGTATTGACAAAAATCAGTGACATAGAATAGTGTAGAAATACACCCACATATACATGGCCTGTTGATCTTTGGCAAAGACAAAAACAATGCAATGGAGAAAGGGTAGTCTTTTCAATGAATAGTTCTAGAACAATTGGTCAACCATATACAAAAATATGAACCTTGACATAAACCTCACAGTTAAACAAAGATTAACTCAAAATGGATCATAGATCTAAATGTATAATGTAGAACCAAGACCTAGAGTTAGAAGACGACTTCTGATAAATGACATTAAAATCAACATCCAGGGGCGCCAGGGTGGCACAGTGGGTTCAGTGTCTGCCTTCGGCTCAGGTCATGATCCCAGGGTCCTGAAATGGAGCCCCACATCATGCTCTCTGTTTGGGGTGGGGGAACCTGCTTCTCCCTCTCCGTCTGCTGCTCCCCCTGCTTGTGCTCTCTCACTCTCTGTCAAATAAATAAAATCTTTTTTAAAAATCCGTAGAAGGGAAATATTGATAAATTGAATTTCATCAAAATAAAAAACTTGGCTCTACAAAAGATACTGTTAAAGAGAATGAAAAGACAAGCTACAGATCAATGGAAAGTATTTGCAAATCACATATCAGAATGGTCATGGTCAGCAATAAAAAAACCAAACAAACAAACAAAAAAAAAGAAACTTAAAAATGGGCAAAAGATTTGAAGAGACACATCACCAAAGAAGATATATGGAATGTAAATAAGTACCTGAAAGAATACTCAACATCATCAGATATTAAGGAAATGCATATTAAAACCTGAGTGCGGGCAGCCTGGGTGGCTCAGCGGTTTAGCGCCACCTTCAGCCCGGGGTGTGATCCCGGAATCCCAGGATCGAGTCCCGGGTCGGGCTCCCTTCATGGAGCCTGCTTCTCCCTCTGCCTGGGTCTCTGCCTCTCTCTCTCTCTCTCTCTCTCTCTCTCTCTCTCTCTCTCTCTCTGTCTCTCATGAATAAATAAATAAAATCTTTAAAAATAAAAAAATAAAACCTGAGTGAGGGGGCGCCTGGGTGGCTCAGCATTTAAGTGTCTGACTCTTAATCTCCGCTGTGTCTCGATTTCAGGGTCATGAGTTCATGCCCTATATTGGGCTCCATGCTTGGCATGGAGACTACTTAAAAAAGCCTCGGTGAGAGGCTAATTTAATAGCTGAAATAAAACATACAATATTAAATATGCTAGCAAGAGTGCAGAGCAACAGGAGCCTTCGCACTGCTGGTGGGAATGTGAAGTAGTATAGTCACTCTGGGAGACAGTCTGGCAGTTTCTTATGAAGTCAAACATCCGGGCACCCGGTGGCTCAGTGGGTTAAGCATCTGCCTTCGGCTCGGGTCATGATCCCAGAGTCTTGCGATTGAGCCCCGCATCAAGCTGCTCCCTGCTCTGAGGGGAGCCTGCTTCTCCCTCTCCCTCTGCCTGCCACTCCCCCTGCTTGTGCTCAAGCTCTCTCTCTCTCTCTCTCTCTCTCTCTCTCTCTCTCTCTCTATCAAATAAATAAACAAAATCTTTGCAAAAATAAAATGAAACATGTACTTAGCCTATAATCCAGCAGTACACCTCCTGGGTATTTTCCCTAGAAAAATGAAAACTTAGGTTCACACAAAAACCTGCCCATGAATATTTCTAGAAGTTCTATACATAATTGCTAAAACTTGGAGAACTTGAGCCTTGGGTCAGGGGTGCCCCAGAAGCACTCCCCCTGTGGGCATGCAGCCCACCCTTAGAGCAGGGCCAGGAAAGAGAGCCATTTCCAACTAGAAGTTTGTGCCCTTTGACCAACATCTACCCATTTCCCGCATCCCCCACCCCGGCCACCACCCATTCTACTCTGGTTGTATGAGTTCAGCCTTTTTCGATTCCACTTACGGTATTTGGCTTTCTCTGATTTATTTCACTGATGGTCACATTTCCCTGATGGTTAATGCAGAGCACCTTTTCACGTACCCGTTGACTAATTGCATGTCTTTGGAAAAAATTCTATTCAGTTCCTCTGCCCATTTTATAAATCAGATTTGTTTGATATGGAATTATATGAGTTCTCTATATATCTTGGATATTAACCCCTTATCAGATAAATGATTAGCAAATTTTTCTCCTATTCCTTGGGCTGCTTTTTCATGGTGTTTATTGTTTTTTTTTTAGTTGTGAGAAGCTTTTTAGTTTGATATAACTCTACTTATTAGTTTTTCTTTTGTTGCTTTTGCTTTTCATGTAATATCCAAAAAATCACTGCCAAAACCAATGTCAAAGAGCTTTTTCCCTATGTTTTCTAGGGACTTTACAGTTTCAGGTCTTTTGTTTAAGTCTTTAATCCATTTCAAGTTAATTTCTGTGTGGGGTGTAATGTAAGGGTTCAATTTCATTCCTTTCCATGTGGTTATCCAGTTTTCCCAACACCATTTATTGAAGATACTACCGTTTCCTCATTGAGTATTCTTAACATTTTTTTGAAGATTTTATTTAGGATTTTATTTTATTTTTTTTATTCAATTTTATTTATTTTATTTAGGGATCATGACCTGAGCCAAAGGCAGAGCTTAACTGACTGAGCCACCCAGGTGCCCACCTCATTGAGTATTCTTGACTACATTGTCAAATATTAGTTAAGGATCTACTTCCGGGCTCTTGATTCTGCTTCATTAGTCTATAGGTCTATTTTTATGCCAGTACTGTATTGCTTTAATTACTACAGCTTTGTAACATAGCTTGAAATCATGAAATGTGATGCCTCCAACTTTGTTCTTTTTCAAGATTGCTTTGGCTATTCAGGGTCTTTGTGGTTCCCTATCAATAGAAATATTTCCCATCAGCATTTACCAATAGCTCATTCTGTTTTGCTACCTGTTTGAAATGCTGCCTTTATGGTGTATTAAATTCCCATTTATATCTGTGTCTCTTTCTGGACTCTATATTCTGACTGATATATTCATCTAAACCTGCATATTATCACACCTTTAATTACAATAGATTTATAATATCTTTTAATGCTTTTTAAGGCAAGAAATTTTGACTCTCGATTAGTTGTACTAAGCTAGAGTCTGAGCATTGCTTAGTTGATTTCTGGACCACCACCGTGCAGAATAGACAAATGTTTATTGAATTGGTGGATGGATAGATGTATAGAAGAGGCTGTCAGAAACAATTCCCTTTATAAAGTCCGTGTTACTTTTGTTTAGCTTTTTATTTAGAAATAACTTCAAACTTAACAGAAATTCTACTAAAATAGTATAGAGAGGGGATCCCTGGGTGGCGCAGCGGTTTAGCACCTGCCTTTGGCCCAGGGCGCGATCCTGGAGACCCAGGATCGAATCCCACGTCGGGCTCCCGGTGCATGGAGCCTGCTTCTCCCTCTGCCTGTGTCTCTGCCTCTCTCTCTCTCTCTCTCTCTCTCTCTCTCTCTCTCTGTGTGTGACTATCATAAATAAATAAAAATTAAAAAAAACTCATAAAAAATAAAAATAAAAAAATAAAATAGTATAGAGAACTCCCATATACCCTTTCCCCAGATTCATTAATTTTTAATATTTTTCTATATTTGCTTTATCATTCTCTTTTTTCTCTATAGAGTTACTTTTATTTTTTTAATAATAAATTTATTTTTTATTGGTGTTCAATTTGCCAACATACAGAATAACACCCAGTGCTCATCCCATCAAGTGCCCCCCTCAGTGCCCGTCACCCATTCACCCCCACCCCCCACCCTCTTCCCCTTCCACCCCCCCCCCCAGTTCGTTTCCCAGAGTTAGGAGTCTTTATGTTCTGTCTCCCTTTCTGATATTTCCCACACATTTCTTCTCCCTTCCCTTCTATTCCCTTTCACTATTATTTATATTCCCCAAATGAAAGTTGTCTTTTTATCTGTTAATACTTCATTGCGTGTTTCCTATGAATACAGATATTCTCTTACGTAACCAAATGGAGTTATAAAATTCAGAAAGTTTAACATTGATATAATACATTTATCTAATTGGCAGCCAGTATTCCATTTGTATAAATCAATACCATGCTACTAAAGAGTAGCATTTCCTCCCTCTTCATGAAGGGTCAAGTTCTATGATTCTTCTTGGTTTGGGATTGGGACCTAGCTGATCAAGTATTAACAACCTATTTTTTTGTAAAGTATAATGCAATATCTCTTCTTGGGAATAAGGTAATGGGCATAACATATAATTATTTATGATCATATCTTAACAACCTCAAATAATAAATCTGGATACAGCTAAAACATCTTGTTCTCCTTTTTTTTTTTCAGGCATCAATGGCTATGTTTTTGACAACTTGCAGCTGTCAGTTTGTTTGCATGAGGTGGCGTACTGGTACATTCTAAGTGTTGGAGCACAAACTGACTTCCTGTCTGTCTTCTTCTCTGGATATACCTTCAAACACAAAATGGTCTATGAAGACACACTTACCCTCTTCCCATTCTCAGGAGAAACTGTCTTCATGTCAATGGAAAACCCAGGTTAGTTCTTTATATTATTCTTTATTTTAAGATTTTATGTATTTATTTGAGAGAGAACAGGAGAGAGTGGCAGAGGGTGACAGGGAGGGAGTCCTCGGCACACTCTGCGCTGAGTAAGGAGCACACCATTGGGTTCAATCTCATGACCCTGATATCAGGGCCTGAGCTGAAAATAAGAGTTGAGCACCCAACCAGCTGAGACACCCAGGTAACATAGTTATTTATATTTATAATCTTCTCTCACTAACAGCTGTGATCACTTCAGTAGCCATGTATATGCTCATGTGTGGGCAAATACTAAATGGTTCAAGTGGTCTTAGTTATTGCAAGGCATTTTAATGATGGCAGCATATCAAATATTTAAAGTCTTTCCTTTAAAAAGTGCCTTTACTTACCATTGGTCAAAATTGTAAGTGTGTTTATTAAACTATAGTGGTGAATAAACATGTATAGATGCAATTAACATGTGGAGCTAAATATGATTCTGGGCACTTTGTGAACTTTGGTACTGTTTAATAAGTACCACCTAGAAGCCTTTGCAAGCACATTGTCACCTCTCAGGCCACTGGGAAGCCTTCAGGTTGGATGTGGCTGGCAAACTCTGAGGACAGAGCCCTTGTTTATCTTACTCATCAGTGTATCCCTAAAGTTTATAGTTCCTGTGTATACTAGCTTCTTATTATTTTTTAAATTAATGAATCTAATATGTACAAAAGATAATGAGACAGTATGTGTAACATGATTGTAATTGTCTAAACCAAAGAGAGAAAGTGCCTGTATGTGTATGTTTGTGTGTATAAGCAGAAAAAAGAATATTTTAAATATCAGTATTTTGAGAGGCTTTTAAGTTATTTTGGTGACCACTTAAATTCTAAAGACAAATTAAAACTCTGCTTTATGTGACTTGAGGGAAAAAATTTTAATATAATTTCACTAATGACAAAGCTGAAGCTAAAGCCGCTAGAGAAGATTTCCTGTGTCCAACATGGTAAAGTCTGATGCCTTTTGTTCATTTTATTGATGTAAAATTCACCATTTTAACCATTTATAAGTGTACAGTTCACTTGCTTCCAGTACATTCACAGTGTTGTGCAACTATTACTATTGTGTAATTGCAAAATATTTCTATCACCCCACAGAGACCCTTTACCAGTAAGCACTCAGGTACCCATTTCCCCCAACACCTCCACTCGTCTACTTTCTGTGTCTATGCATTTGCTGCTTCTGAATATTTCATGACTTCATGATTCATCCATTTTGTGGCAGGTCTCAGTCCATCATTTTTCACTTCACACTCTGCTTTAACCACACATCACCACAAAAAAAGAAATGATAATTATATAAAGTGATACAAGTGCTAGCTAATGCTATGGTGCTGATCATCTTGTAATATATTAAGGTATCAAATCAACACGTTGTACACCTAAAACGTAAACAATCATCTCTGTCAATTATATCTTTTTAAAAGATTTTTTATTTATTTGAGAGAGAGAGAGAGAGCACACAAGGGGAGGGAAGGGGCAGAGGGAGAAGGAGAAACAGACTCCTCACTGAGCAGGGAGCCTGACATGGAACTTGAGCCCAGGACCCCAAGATCATAACCCTAGTCGAAGGCAGATGCTTAACAGACTGAGCCACCCAGGTGCCCCAGGTCAATTATATCTTAATAAAAAAGGAAACTAGTCAGGACATTTATCACCTGTTTTGATCAATAAAGTTTTATTAGATAACATACACACAAAGGAATAGACATTTTTTGTTTATTGACCCCGTATTTTGCAACCTTGCTATAAGTTCAGTAGTAAGATCTAGCAATTATTTTAGATTCCTATAAGATTTTCTATGTAGGCAATTAAACTGTAAATTTTGACCATTTCAGTTTTTCTTTTCCAATCCCTATACCTATACCTGTTTTTGTGCCTTACTTTTGAATAAAACTATTAATAGCAGAGGGGAAAAAACACACCACACATCACAGGTTTCAGTGAATCATATTCTTTTTTTTTTTTTTTTTTAGTGAATCATATTCTTATTATCACCGGGTTTGAAATATTTTCTAATTTCCATTGTAATTTCTTCTTTTACCCACAGATATTTAAAAGTCTTTTATTAAATTTCTACACATATAGGTATTTTCTAATTATCCCTCTGTTGCTGATTTCTCATTTTTACTTCACTGTGGTCACATAACCTATTCAATATGGTTTTATTGGTTTAAAATTTGTTGAGCGTTGCTGTATGCCCAGCATATGATTTACTTTAGCTCATGACCCAATTGCCCTTCAAATGAATATGCTTTCTGAAGTTGTGGTGGACTGTTACATATTTGTCATGTATGTCGAGTTTTGCTCTATTATGTTGTTAAAGTCCTCGTAGGTTTACTTATATTTTGTCTGCTTCTTACAGTTACTGAGAGAACTGTATCAAAACCTTTAACTATGATTGTTCAGTTTCTGTTCTCTTTAATAACTGTGTCAAAATAAGTGAGGCAACATAAAATCACGGCATTAATTATTGATGATTGTTATATACTCTTATGAAATTAGCCATTTTATCATGAAATATCCTTTTATTATGAAATATCCTACTTTGTCTGAAGTAGTACTTCTTGCCCCTAACACCTGCTTTGTCTCAGATGTATTGCCTTAACAATATTAATTTTGGTTAATGTTTGTGCAATATATATTTTTCCATTCTTACACTTTACACCTGTGTCCTTATATTGATAGTATATCCCTTCAACATTTTTTGTAGTGCAAGTCTGCTAATTCCATCCCTCCTCACTCTAGAGCAACTTGATGCTACCGGGGAATCCCCTCTGAGGGATTTCTTCTCATGAGGAAAGGAAACGAGAGGACTCTAGCACCTCTAATCACCACCTAAAGACCTCCACAGTCTTCACAGATACTGAAGCCAGCTTGAAGAGCTGCTCAGAGTTTAAGCTGCATCTTCTCCCCAGGGACATGCTGCTAGCCCTGCTCCCTGGGACCTGGGCCTGCCTCCATGGCACCTGCCATCCTCAAGGGCTTCAGTCGCTACTGTTGCCCGGCTCCTCAGGGCCTGAGGTACCACCACAGTACCCCGTCATCCCTGGGGCCCATCCTGCTGTTGTAGCCTGCCGCCAGTACTCACCACCCACCAGGGCCTAGGCAATGTGGCATGCCCCAGAGACCAGGGGGTAATCTATGCATACCTGAGTTTTGCACAATGACACCATCACAGCATATGTGCCTATGCCCCAAGACCCAGGAAGCATGGTAGTTTCGTGCACGCCTGAGCCTAGGACCCTGACTGCACTGCCACTCTGAGTGTCTACACCTTGAAAACTAACACGACCACTACTGCATGCACCCCTCTGCCCCAGAAACCAGCACCATCACCAAGACTCAGCACCAAGAAAGATCCCCCAGCTAGAACATTCCCCTGTGGGTGAAAAGGAGAACAAGAGGACCCCAGCAGCCTCCATCACCTAAGAATCCAACAACTCTCACCACCACTGCTACTAGACACAGCACTGGCCACTAAGGACCCCCTTCCATTCTTCACTAACATTGACCACAGCTGACAGAGCTGCATAGAAATTATGCTACTGTGCCCTCCCTGTCACTGGAGCTGCTGAACCCCACCCAGACAGCACGCTTAGAGCCACCCACAGGTGAAAGTCATTCCAAGTCCATCCATAAAGACTAGAATAGGTGATTGCTTCCTCAAATGTGCAGACATCAGTGCAGGGCCACAAGAAACACACACACACACACACACACACACAGAGACACACACACACATACAAGAAAACCTGACACCACCAGGGGAACACAGTAACTTTCCAATAACTGACCCTAAAGAAATGGAAGTCTACAGATTGCCTGTAAAGGAGCTCAAACTTATTATTTTAAGGAAGCTCAGCAAGATACAAGAGAACACAAACAGATAATTCAACAAAATTGGGAAAATAATACATTATTAACAAATAAGTTCAAAAAAGAAAAATCATTCAAAAAATTCTGGAGCTAAAGAATACAATGAATGAAATGGGGGGCGGAATGCATCAGACTTAAACAGAGGAAAGAATCTGTGAATTCAATTACAAGTCTTTTGAAATTACCCAGTCTGAGAAAAAAAGAACAAAGAAAGCAGAACTCAAGGGATACCATTGAATTTTTCCCAAAAAGACATACAAATGGCCAGTAGGTATATGATAAGGTCTTCGGCATCATTAATCATCAGGAAAATGTAAATCAAAACCACAATGAGATTTCCCTCACATCTGTTAGGGTGGCTGTTATCAAAGACTAGAGATAACAAACGCTGGTGCAGATGTGGAAAAGAGGGAACCCTCATGCTTTGTTGACGGGAATGTAAACTGGTGCGACCAGTCTGGAAAACAATATGAGGTTCCTCACAAATTAAAAGTAGAACTGAAATATGATCCAGCAATACCACTTCTGAGGATGTAGCCAAATGAAGTGAAATAATGATTTCAAAAAGATATGTGCACCCCTGTGGCTATTGCAGCATCATGCACGAGAGCCAAGATATGGAAATAACCTGAGTGTCTATTGATGGATGAATGGATAAAGAAAATGTGATATATATGTATACATATTACGTGCTAGCCATGGGTGACTAAGAGCTCTCGTCTATTGGAGCTTGAGGTGTGCTCCGATCTACCTGTGATCAGCTGGGCTCTGTCTCTCTGGGTTACTTTAATGAAAACTAATTCCAAGATGTCTAACAGCTTACAAAAATAATGAGTTCACTGAAAGTCCTGGTGATATCACTGAGGCAGGAGACTGGTCTATATATGTGTAGTGCTGACCAAGTCTGAAACTTGGGTGGGCATCTTATTCCTTTTTAAAAAATTTTTTTATTTATTCATGAGAGAGAGAGAGAGAGAGAGAGAGAGAGAGAGAGAGAGGCAGAGACCCAGGCAGAGGGAGAAGCAGGCTCCATGCAGGGAGCCCAACGTGGGACTCGATCCCGGGTCTCCAGGATCACGCCCTGGGCCGAAGGTGGTGCTAAACCGCTGAGCCACCCGGGTGTCCCAATCATTATGTTTTAAATTAACTTTTACTTCTTGTTATAAAATTTCAGCAAATACAGATATAACCACAGTCCTCCTTGATCTCTATTGCCAATCCCAGGCCCTTCTCAGAGTTTGGTATATGTCATTTCAAACCTGTTTGTGGAGTTTCATTTTCTCTTTTCTCAATTACTGTCCTCCTTAGAAAAAAGAAGGAACTGGTTGTGTCCAAGTTATAACAGTAGAATTTTAAGAATCAAAAACCTTATTTAGGGATCCCTGGGTGGCGCAGTGGTTTGGCGCCTGCCTTTGACCCAGGGCGTGATCCTGGAGACCGGGGATCGAATCCCACATCGGGCTCCCGGTGCATGGAGCCTGCTTCTCCCTCTGCCTGTGTCTCTACCTCTCCCTCTCTCTGTGTGACTATCATAAATAAATTTTAAAAAATTAAAAAAAAACGCCTTATTTAAATTATTCATTTCAGCTCCTATCCTGGTCTACTCTGACCCAGTATCAGTTTTTTTTTCCTTCAAATTTTTGTTTGAATTCTAAAAAAAAAAAAAAAAAAAAAAAAAAAAGAATTCTAGTTAGTTAGCATATAGGGAGGGTAACATTGGTTTCAGGAGTAGAATTCAGTGACTCACCACTTACATACATCACCAGTGCTCATCATAACAAGTGCCCCCCTTAATCCCCATCACCCATCCAGCCCCCAGCCCCCACCCACCTCCTTCCATCAGCCCTCAGTTTCTCTGTAGAGTTCAGAGTCTCTTATAGTTTGTCTCCATCTCTCTGTCTTTCCCCCTCCCCTATGTTCATCTGTTTTGTTTCTTAAACTCCACACATGGGTGAAGTCACATGGTATTTCTCTTTCTCTGACTGACTTATTTCGCTTAGCATGACACCCTCTAGCTCCATCCATGTTGTTGCAAGTGGCAAGCTCTCATTCTTTCTGATGGCTGAGTAACATTCCATTGTGTATAGACCACATCCTCTTTATCCCTTTGTCAGTCAGTGGACATGTGGGCTCTTTCCATAGTTTGGCTACTGTGGATAATGCTGCTATGAACATTGGGGTGCATGTACCCCTTCAAATGTGTATCTTCGTATCCTTTGACCTAAATAGTTTTATGCCACCAAAAATATGCTTTAAATGTCATGAAATTAGGCTCCAAATCCACAAACTTATGATATAGTTATGTCTCTATTTTTAGTGAAATCACATCGTTAGGACTATGTAAATGTTCACTATGAAATCAAATAGGATTTCATTTCTTGTTTTTATTACTTGTTTAACAGGAACTTCTAAATGTTTTACTGTTTATATTATAATATTTTCCCTTTAGTTATTCTCTTTTCAAGAGCTTTATTATACAACATATATTCTTTTTTACATAGAAACTGATCTCCTGGACCCATGCATCTTCCTCCCTTCTGGGCTGGTTCTTTCTAGGACTGACTGAGTATCAGTTATTAACTTGGGACTTTTGTTCATCCTCCTTCAGGATAGGTGTCTCTTTCCTGGATCTCCTGTCGTTCTATTTTTTTTTAATATACAATATACTCCTTTGTTTTGGTAGAAAACACACTCCCATCACTTCTTGAGAGTGGCTCCTTTAGAGGTAGAATTTCTGAATCCTTATATGTAGAAAATGTGTTCTAATTTCCCATTTGATTGATTATCAGGCTGCACATAGAGTGCAATGTGCATTAATTTGACCATAAAAACCTTTTCTGTGGGCATCCCATTATCTTAGAGGTCTCTATGGAAATATATTTTGGGGAAAGTTTTCCCTTTGAGGGAAAGCTGGATTTAGCTAAGATTTTGCTTGCAAATGTCATGCAAGATGAAGAGGCTATTAAGGTACCTGATGGGTAGCTTGGTAAAGGTATATTTTTTTTTACTTATGTTTATGCATCTACTTTACCGCTATGAAGTTCCTTCACTTGAACAATCCTGTCCATAGTAAGAATTAATATTGCTAGCACTGTAATGGAATTTTATGTGTATCCTAAACCTGAGTCCTTCTGCCTTGTGATTTCTTTCTTTCTTTTTTTTTTTTTTTTTTTGCCTTGTGATTTCTTATTCTGCAAATCAGTGACAGTGGAAGCTAGTCATTGTGTTATGTGATTTGAATACTTTATATGATAGGGCAGATGCATTGGCTTCATTTACATATGAGAAAACTGGAACTCAGAGAGCTCAGTTGACTTGCTCAAAATCACACAGCTGGTAAATGGCAGAGCTAGGATTTGAACCCAGGCAATCCCACTCTAAGAACGTGTGCCATTATGTTGTATAGCAATAATAGCTAGCCTACATAAAGTTTCAAGAATTAAGTCATTATCAGGACACCTGGGTGGCTCAGTGGTTGAGCGCCTGCCTTTGGCTCAGGGCATGATCCCAGATTCCCAGGTTCGGGTCCCACATCGGGCTCCTTGCATGGAGCCTGCTTCTCCCTCTGCCTGTGTCTCTGCCCCTCTCTCTGTGTGTGTCTCATGAATAGATAAATAAAATATTTTTTAAAAAAGAATTAAGTCATTATCATCATCAATGAGTTCTGTGTGAGGGTGCTTGGGTGGCTCAGTTAAGCATCCTTCTCTTGGTTTCGGCTCAGGTCATGATCTCAGGGTGGTAAGTTCAAGCCCCATGCTGGGCCCTGTGCTCTGTGCCAAGTCAGCTTGAGATTCTTTCCCCTCCTCCCTCCGCCTCTGCTCCTCCCCCAGCTCACATGCACCCACGCTCTCTGTCTCTCTCTAAAATAAAAAGATGAAGTCTTTAAAAAAGAAAAAAAAGATTTCTGTGGGACTATTAAGACTCTCCACTATTGGTGGTGCCTGAGTGAATCAGTCGGTTAAACATCTGCCTTTGGTTCAGGTCATGGTCTCAGGGTCCTGACATCGAATCCGATATGGGTCTCGCTGCTCAAAGGGGAGTCTGCTTCTCCCTCTCCCTCTGCCCCTGCCCCCTCACTCATGCTCTCTCCCTCCCTCAAATAAATAGGAGCTTCGAAAAAAAACTCTCCACTATTGTATATGTTAATTACATTTCTCCATTTTTATCCCAGTATCTATTCATTTTTAATCACAGACCTTTCTTGTGATTACAGACAGATGTACCACAATAGCAGCAATGCGATAACCACTTTCACTACCCTTGTTGGACTGTTTAGGTGCCGGGGATTTCACCTGATGACCTGTAGTACAATGGTACCAAGTAGTATTTTTTCATTATCTGGGAATAGAGGAGAAGAACTACTAATACAGTACTTGCTTGGGACCAGGGTTGTGAGTAACCAGAATTTTATTTTTCCTCATCTCTAGGTCTGTGGGTTCTGGGGTGCCACAACTCAGACTTTCGGAACAGAGGCATGACAGCCTTACTGAAGGTTTCTAGTTGTAACAGGAACATTGATGATTATTATGAGGACACATACGAAGATATTCCAACTCCCCTGCTAAATGAAAACAATGTAATTAAACCTAGAAGCTTCTCCCAGAATTCAAGGCACCCTAGCACTAAGGAAAAGCAATTGAAAGCCACCACAACTCCAGAAAATGACATAGAGAAGATTGACCTTCAATCTGGAGAAAGAACACAGCTGATTAAAGCACAAAGTGTCTCCTCTAGTGATTTGTTGATGCTGTTGGGACAGAATCCTACTCCACGTGGACTGTTCTTATCTGATCTCCGAGAGGCCACAGATAGAGCCGATGACCATTCACGTGGAGCAATAGAAAGAAACAAGGGCCCACCTGAAGTGGCAAGTCTCAGACCAGAGCTCCGTCACAGTGAGGACAGAGAATTTACTCCTGAGCCAGAACTGCAGTTAAGATTAAATGAGAATTTGGGGACAAATACAACAGTAGAGTTGAAGAAACTTGATTTAAAAATTTCTAGTTCATCAGACAGTCTAATGACTTCACCAACAATTCCATCAGATAAGTTGGCAGCAGCTACTGAAAAGACAGGTTCCTTAGGACCCCCAAATATGTCAGTTCACTTTAACAGTCATTTAGGTACCATTGTATTTGGCAATAATTCATCCCACCTTATTCAGTCTGGTGTACCTTTGGAATTGAGTGAAGAAGATAATGATTCCAAGTTGTTAGAAGCACCTTTAATGAATATTCAAGAAAGTTCACTGAGAGAAAATGTATTATCAATGGAGAGTAATAGGTTATTTAAAGAAGAAAGAATTCGTGGACCTGCTTCATTAATCAAAGATAATGCTTTATTCAAAGTTAATATCTCTTCGGTAAAGACAAACAGGGCACCAGTTAACTTAACAACTAATAGAAAGACTCGTGTTGCTATCCCAACATTATTAATTGAGAACAGTACCTCAGTCTGGCAAGATATTATGTTAGAAAGGAATACTGAGTTTAAAGAAGTAACTTCTTTGATTCATAATGAAACGTTTATGGACAGAAATACTACAGCTCTGGGGCTAAATCATGTGTCAAATAAAACTACTTTATCAAAAAATGTGGAAATGGCCCACCAAAAAAAAGAAGACCCTGTGCCACTACGTGCAGAAAATCCAGATCTATCATCCTCCAAGATACCGTTCTTGCCAGATTGGATAAAGACCCATGGCAAGAACTCCCTAAGCTCTGAGCAAAGGCCCAGTCCAAAACAATTAACATCTTTAGGATCAGAAAAATCTGTGAAAGATCAGAACTTTTTGTCAGAGGAGAAGGTGGTAGTAGGAGAGGATGAATTTACGAAGGACACAGAACTCCAAGAGATTTTTCCAAACAACAAGAGCATATTTTTTGCTAACTTGGCTAATGTCCAAGAAAATGATACATACAATCAAGAAAAAAAATCTCCGGAAGAGATAGAAAGAAAGGAAAAATTAACCCAGGAGAATGTGGCTTTGCCTCAGGCACATACTATGATTGGCACTAAGAACTTCCTGAAGAACCTTTTCTTACTAAGCACTAAGCAAAATGTAGCAGGTTTAGAAGAGCAGCCATATACTCCAATACTTCAAGACACCAGGTCATTAAATGATTCGCCACATAGTGAAGGGATTCATATGGCCAATTTCTCAAAAATAAGGGAAGAAGCAAACTTGGAAGGCTTGGGAAATCAAACAAACCAAATGGTAGAGAGGTTTCCAAGCACTACGAGGATGTCTTCTAATGCAAGTCAGCATGTTATCACTCAACGTGGTAAGCGGAGTTTGAAACAACCCAGACTCTCACAAGGAGAAATAAAGTTTGAAAGGAAGGTTATTGCAAATGACACTTCAACCCAGTGGTCCAAAAACATGAACTATTTGGCCCAGGGAACCCTCACACAGATAGAGTATAATGAGAAAGAAAAAAGGGCCATTACTCAGTCCCCCCTATCAGATTGTTCTATGAGGAATCATGTCACCATTCAAATGAATGACTCTGCATTACCCGTTGCAAAGGAATCAGCATCTCCATCAGTTAGACATACAGATCTGACCAAGATCCCATCCCAACACAACTCTTCTCATCTTCCAGCATCAGCCTGTAATTATACCTTTAGAGAGAGGACTTCTGGAGTCCAAGAAGGCAGTCATTTCTTACAAGAAGCCAAAAGAAATAACCTCTCTTTAGCCTTTGTAACCTTAGGAATAACTGAAGGGCAAGGAAAGTTCAGCTCCCTGGGGAAAAGTGCCACAAACCAACCCATGTACAAGAAACTTGAAAACACTGTTCTCTTGCAACCAGGCTTGTCCGAAACATCTGACAAAGTTGAATTACTTTCTCAAGTTCATGTTGATCAAGAAGACTCTTTCCCTACAAAAACTAGCAATGATTCTCCTGGCCACCTGGATCTCATGGGAAAGATCTTCCTTCAGAAAACACAGGGACCTGTTAAAATGAATAAAACAAATAGCCCTGGAAAAGTGCCCTTTCTGAAATGGGCAACAGAAAGCTCTGAAAAGATTCCCTCCAAGCTGCTGGGTGTCCTTGCTTGGGATAACCACTATGATACCCAGATACCAAGTGAAGAGTGGAAATCCCAAAAAAAGTCACAGACGAACACAGCTTTTAAAAGGAAAGACACCATTTTGCCCCTGGGCCCTTGTGAAAATAATGATTCAACAGCAGCAATAAATGAAGGACAAGATAAGCCCCAAAGAGAAGCTATGTGGGCAAAGCAAGGAGAGCCTGGAAGGTTGTGCTCTCAAAACCCACCAGTCTCAAAACACCATCAAAGGGAAATAACCGTTACTACTCTTCAGCCAGAGGAAGACAAATTTGAGTATGATGACACCTTCTCAATTGAAATGAAGAGAGAAGATTTTGACATCTACGGCGACTATGAAAATCAGGGCCTCCGCAGCTTTCAAAAGAAAACACGACACTATTTCATTGCTGCAGTGGAGCGTCTCTGGGATTATGGGATGAGTAGATCTCCCCATATACTAAGAAACAGGTATGGGTGCATTGATTATTCCTCTGCCTTCAGGTGCTGAAACAATAGAAGAGACACCGCTAATCTGTAGGAATGTGACTCCAAAGATTGATGATAAAGGAAAGAAGAACCCTTAGATCCAGGTAGCAAAATCTAGATGAAGCCAAGGAGTAAATAGGAGGTTAGATGGTGACACCAACAATGAGAGTTAGAGGATGATCAATCCAGAAGGCATGAAACTCTTACTCTAGAGAGACGGAGGAGAAGAGGGGTTTACAAAAGGTACCTGAATCAGGGGTAGCATCAATGGGGAGCATGAAGAAAGTCAACCTCACCCATCAACCTCATGAGCCACAGGAGTAGTCTTAGTCTTGTGAAAAGGTTCTGAGAGAGGCAGGAGGGAGAAGTGAAGCGTGTGGTACAGAGGTTGAGAATGCAGGGAAAGTTGTTTTCCATAGTACTAGGGATCCAGGGAGCAAAGTGGGAGGATTTGGTTGTTAGGGGAGCAGAGGGAGGTTGGGCACAGAAGAGAAGGCATAGAGAAATTTGGAAGATAAACTTAAGGAGAGTCAGTGTCAGTCAACAGATATTTATTGAGCACCTGCTATATGCCAGACACTTTTGTAGACACTGGGATGCAATAAAGTAGAAGCTTATATGCTATTGGGGAGAGCAAGCGATAAGTTAGTAGAAAAATAAATAGGAGAATCTTGACGGTGCCATTCAGGAGATAGAATCAAATAATGTGATAGAGAGTAACTGGGGGTGTTACTTTAGCTGTGATGGTCAGAGAAATCCTCTTTGTGGAATTGAGACCTAAAAGATGATAAAAGGACAGCTGCTGGAGCTCTGAGAGATGTTTCCTGGCAGAGGGAATAAGAAATGCAAAGGCCCTACAAATGGAACAAATCCTCTCTCTCTCTCTCTCTCTCTCTCTCTCTCTCTCTCGCCCTCTCCCTCTCTCTCTCTCTCTCTGTGTGTGTGTGTGTGTGTGTGTGTGTGACTATCATAAATAAATAAAAATTTAAAAAAAGGAAAAAAATTTGGGATCCCTGGGTGGCGCAGCGGTTTAGCACCTGCCTTTGGCCAGGACACGATCCTGGAGACCCGGGATCGAATCCCACGTCAGGCTCCCGGTGCATGGAGCCTGCTTCTCCCTCTGCCTGTGTCTCTGCCTCTCTCTCTCTCTCTCTGTGACTATCATAAATAAATAAAAAAATTTTTTAAAAAGGAAAGGAACAAATCTGAGGAACAGAAAAAGGACCAGTATGACTGGAGTACAGTGAAAACTGGGGGGAGGGCTTATAGGAGACGAGGTAGTCAAGATGAGCAGTGGTCAGATAACAGAGGTCCTAGAGGAAGACTAGGTGCCCTCTTCATTACTCTTGTCACTTTCTGACCTCGCTTTCTACCTCAAATGGATCCTTATTGCTGCATAATAACTATATAGAGTATTTCCGTAGTCTACGGACTTTCCTGCTGTCCTGGACCCCTATTTTACATTTTCTACTTTTCCTTAAATCTCCAACCCCTTTTACCCATTCTCCAACAGCCCTTCTCATTCATAGCTAATGCTTGTGCAGTGAACCTCCAGACTTGCAACACACTTATTGACATCTGTAACCATATACTGTCTTTATGCTTATGACAATAAATAGACTATGTTCCTAAGGCCAACCTCTCCAGTTTCCTAGTCAACCATCTCCAACTTTGCATTACAGTCATTTTCATCTTATCCTATACTCAATTCATAATCAAATACTGGTTATTTCTTGAAATTAAAACCAATTGGATTCTTTGATGGATTAGATGTGGTGAGAGAAAAAGATGAGTTAAGAATAACTTCAGTGTTTAGAGTCTGAGTAACTAAAGAGAAGGAATGAATGGTCATTGTCTGCCATGCAAAAGGCTGGACAAACACCAGGTTTGGGGAAGGGACAGAGATTAAGAGACTAATTATGTACGTGATAAGATAGGGAGTTTATACATGAATCTCAGGTTCAAGGAAGATAACTGAAATGGAGATATACAACTGGATTTTATCTGCATAAGAGTAGACCATCATGAGACTAACTGTAAACAGAAAAGAGGAGAGTTTGAACAACTAATACCCAACACTCTAACATTTAAAGGTCAGGGAGGGGCACCTGGGTGGCTCAGTCAGTTAAGCTGCTGCCTTCGGCTCAGGTCATGATCCCAGGGTCCTGGGATCAAACTCCACATTGGGCTCCCTGTTTCTCCCTCTCCCTCTGCCCCTCCACCTGCTTGTGCATTCTCTCTCTCTCTCTCATAAATAAATAAATAAATAAATAAATAAATAAATAAATAAATAAATAAAATCTTTTAAAAAATAAAGGTCAGGGAAATGAAGAACTAGTGAAGTTGACAGAGAAAGATTGGCAGTGAGGTTAGTACAAAAATAAAGGAAACTTGGTATCAGAGAGACCAGGTGAAAACACACATCAAGGATGGAGTAATCAACTATCAGATACTACTGAGAGTTCAACTAAGACAGGGACTGAGAATTAGTAATGTAAAGATCAACAGTGACCTTGAAAATGTTTTTATAGAATAATGAAGATAAAAGACTTTTGGGAGTGGCTTACAGAAGGAATAAATGGAAAAGAATCCAGCTACTTCTCTCTGCCTCAGTGGCCACCATTCTGGTCTAAACCATCCTCAACTCACCCAAATTATTGGAATATCCTCTTAACTAGACTTCCAGCTTCCAGCCTGGCCCTTATATAGTCTTCTCCCAACACAGCAGCTAAAGTAAATTTTCAAATTGTAGTTCTGATTATTGTTCTCTGCTCCAAATCTCCCAGTAGATTTCCTTCTCACCTTTAGTAAATTCCAAAGTCCTCACCATGGCCTTCAAGTTTCTGAGATATGCCCCTCTGAAACCTCTCTGATCTCATCTCTTACCATTGTTTCCTGCTCACTCTGTTCCAGCCACACTGGCCTCATTGCTCTTCCTCAAATGCAACTAATATATACCTTTCTCTAAGCCTTTGAACTTTGTGTTCTCTGCTTGGAATTCTCATCCTGTGATATCTTAATATTCATTCTCTCACTGCCTCCAGGTTGCTGCTCAAGTTTTATCTTATCAGTGAGACTTTCCCTGAACACTCTATATACATATAGTTCCTACCGTACTTTTTAAACGCACTTACTAGCACCTGAAATAGTATACATTACTTGTCTGTTGTCTATGTTCCCCAACTAGAAAATAAGTTCATTGAGAACACAAATTTTGAAGGTTTTGTTCAATGGTATATCCCCAGAACCTTAAACAGTGCCTGGCATATGATAGATGCTCAAATATTTGTGAATGAATTACTAAATGATGGACGTAAGGAGGCAAGAGCAGGTCTTTTTATGTATGTCTGAACTCCAGAGAGTACCAACTAAATGGTAACACAGGTTCCATGGGCAAGAATAGAAGCAGGGAGACCTACTAAGAGGATGTCATAGTCATCTAGGTAAGAGAAGACAGAGTATATAGACCAAAATAGTGGTGCTAAAAACCAAAAGAAAAGGAAAGATGCCAAGTGTGATTTGAAGATAAGCAGACAGGACTTGCTGTTAGATTGAGTAGGTGGGGGAATAGGGAGAAAGAAATCAAAGAAGATTTTTAGGTTTTTTTCCTAAGCAACTAGGTGGATGATGGTGACATTTAATGACATGTGGAAGGCTTGAGGTAGAAGAGATTTATTTGACAAAACCCTCAAGGGTTTGTTTTGAACATATGTAGTTTAAGATGCCCACTAGGCCTCTAGCTGAGATGTTGAGTAGGCAGTTGGATATATGAGTCTGGAGTCCAAGGAAGAGATCTATGCTAATGATGAATAAATTTGGGAGTTGTAAGCATATTGATAGCACTCAAGTAAGACTTGTTGGTACTATCAAGATAATAAAAATGGATGTAAACCATAGAGGGTATTATGCTGAGTGAAATAAGTCAATCGGAGAAGGAAAATCATCATATGGTTTCACTCATATGGGGAATATAAGAAATGGTGAAAAGGGTCATAAGGGAAAGGAAGGGAACTGAGTAGGAAAAATTAGAGAGGGAGACAAACCATGAGAGACTCCTAACTCTGGGAAACACACAAAGGGTTGTGGAAGGGGAGATGGGTGGGGGGAATGGGGTGACTGGGTGACAGGCAATGAAGAGGGCACTTGATGAGATGAACACTGGGTGTTATGCTATATGTTGGCAAATTGAATTTTAAGTAAAAAAAAATAGTATTAAAAAATGCCCATTTAAACTGGTTTCCGAAAGGTCTCAGGGTAACAGTAAACCAGTTAACTCACTTCATTGACATGCATTTTCTATTCTTGATCATAATTTATGTAAGTTGGGTTGGCAGTGTCTGCAGACATCTGGCCGAAGAAAACATAAAACCTCTCAACATCCTAGGCCTCAACTTATTTTCACAAATATTTCAGATATAATGTCCAGAACACAAAGATACAGGGTAAAAAACAAAATGGAAAAAAGAAAAGAAGCCATGGAGACAATAAAGAGCCAAAACAAACTCACAGACTTAAGATCTAGGAGTCACATATAGTTATTAAAACACTTATGCTTTGTGTAGTAAAAATTGGTGAACTAGTAGGTAAGTAAAATTAAATAGTATGGAATGCAGAGGTTTTTTTTTTTAAATATTTTATTTATTTGGCAGCCTGGGTGGCTCAGCAGTTTAGCGCCACCTTTGGCCCAGGGCCTGATCCTGGGGACCTGGGATCGAGTCCCACATCAGGCTCCCTGTATGGAGCCTACTTCTCCCTCTGCCTGTGTCTCTGCCTCTCTCTGTGTGTGTGCATGTCTCATGGCTAAATAAATAAAATCTAAATAAAAATATTTTATTTATTTATTTGAGAGAGAGAGTACAATCAGAGGAAGGGGCTGAAGGAGAGGGAGAACAGACATGGGGCTCTACCCCGGGACTCCAGGATCACTACCTGAGCTGAAGGCAGACCCTTAACACACTGAGCTACCCAGGCGCTCCCTTGCAGATATTTTTTAATGGAAAATAGAAAAGAGATGATAAAAAAAACTATAGCCAGCTGTATTTTCCAAAGATGGATGTGCCAATATGTTCTGTCCTGTATGCCCTTGTACAGTATGAACTTGCTATTCTCCCATTCAAGAGGTAAATAAAGCCTGATCCCCCTCATCTTGATCTGGCTTGGCATTAGGACTCATTTGTGATCAATAGAATATAACAGAAATTTGTGACCTATAGACGTGCTGGAAGGGATGCTGGTTCAGAAAATACCATGTAGCATACATCTAGCTCTCCTCGGATGCTCTCTCTGGAAGAAGCCAGCCATTATGTCAGAAATCTGGTTATCCTGGGTGCTGTCATGCTGGAAAGGTCACACATACAGGCCTTCTGGTCAAGAGTCTCAGTAGAGTCTAGCTTTCCATTGTTCTCCACCAAGGCATGAGGCATATGAGTAAAGCCATATTGGACCCTCCAGATAAGCCAAGACACCAGCTGAATACCACTGAGTGACTACATATGACACAATGAGGAGCAAAACTATCACCTAGCCTAACACTGCTGGAATTCTGACTTAACAGAATTGACAAGTATAATCAAATGGTTGCTGTTTTTAAGCCACTCAATTTTGAGGTAGTTTGTCATACAGCAACAGACAACCAGAGGAGACTTAAAGGATAGAGTGTGAAGGATTTACTTATTTTTAATTGAAAGCTCAGAAGGAAAGAGTGATTAGAAGAGAAGCAGTATTTGAAGGTGTAATGGCTGAGTATTTTCCAAAATTAAAAAATGTCATCAATGCAAAGATTCAGGAAGCTCAACAAATCCCAAACAGGATGAATAAAAAATTCAACACCTAGGCATGTTTCATCAAAGTAAAACTTCCGAAGATCCAAAAGTCTTTTTTTAAAAAATATTTTATTGGGCAGCCTGGGTGGCTCACTCAGCGGTTTAGTGCCACCTTTGGCTCAGGCATGATGCTGGAGACCTGGGATCGAGTCCCATGTCGGGCTCCCTGCATGGAGCCTGCTTCTCCCTCTGCCTGTGTCTCTGCCTCTCTCTGTGTGTGTGTCTCTCATGAATGAATAAATTAAAAATCTTTTTTAAAAAATAAATATATAATAAAAAATATTTTATTTACTTATTCATGAGAGACACATACACAGAGAGAGGCAGAGACATAGGCCGAGAGAGAGCAGGCTCCTTGCAGGTAGTCCGATGCAGGACTCGATCCCGGGACCCCGGGATCATGACCTGAGCCATGGCAGACGGCCAACCACTGAGCCGTCTAGGTGCTTAAAATTCAAAAGCACAAATTCAAAAGTCTTAAAAGCAGCCAAAGAAAAAAGACAGCATACATTCAAAGGAGATACAGAAAGGTGACTTTTCAATAGTACTAATTAAACATAGAAAATGGGAATAGGGGATCCCTGGGTGGCTCAGAGGTTTGGTGCCTGCCTTTGGCCCAGGGCGCGATCCTGGAGTCCCGGGATTGAGTCCCACGTCGGGCTCCCAGCATGGAGCCTGCTTCTCTCTCCTCCTGTGTCTCTGCCTCTCTCTCTCTCTCTCTCTCTCTATGTCTATCATAAATAAATAAATCTTTTTTAAAAAAAGAAAAGAAAATGGGAATAATATCTAGAAGGCATTGAATTATAATAACTGCACAATAAAAATACCCATCAAAAATATGATTCAAAAACCAAGGCAAAATAAAACATTTTCAGACAAACAGAAACAGGAATCTCACCACTAGCAAAAACCCACTAAAAATAGTCTAATGATGTACTTGAGAAAACAGGAAAGTGATCATGAAAGAGATGAAAGGCAAGAAGGACTAACAAAGTAAAGAAAGGGTCAATATATGGATAAATATAAATATTGTTTGTATAAACTGTGTTAAAATGTTTTATGAGCTCTAAGATATAAGATATAATCGCTTTTTTCACAATATTTTTCACAATGGGTTTGCCACCAAAACACAAGTGTCATGAAAGCCACTCCTAAATCTAAGGAAAATCGGAAAGGAAAAATTCATATCAACACTGTCATCATTGGACACAAAAATTGGCTGAGGTGGAAAAGAGCTCCTTCAGATATGCCTGGGTCTCAGACAAACGGAAGGCCGAACGTAAGTGTGGTCATTTTCGGTGTCTCCCCTTGGAAACTGGAGACCAGCCAGCATTATGTGACGATCATTGATGTCCCAAAACACAGAGACTTCCTCAGCAACATGAGCACAGGCGCGTTCAGGCTGAGTTGGCTTCCTGGTTATTGCTGCTCCTGTTGAACTCGAAGCAGGTCTCTCCAGGAATAGACAGACCCATGAGCACGCCCTTCTGCCTTTGCACTGGGTGTGAAACAACTCGTTGCTGTTTACAAACCGGATTCCCTTGAGCCACCCTACAGCCAGAAGAGATACAAGGAAAATGTCAAGAAAGGTGTAGGTGTCAGCACCTACATTAAGAAATTTGGCTCCAACCCCAACACAGTGGCATTTGTGGCGATTTCTGGTTAGAATGATGACAAAATGCTGGAGCCAGGTGCAGGTAGCACATGTTAGCACACGGTAATACATGCCTTGATCCGGGAAATGAAACCTCACCGGCAAAGATGGCTGTGCCAACGGAACCATGCCGTTTGGAACTCTGGATTGCCTCCTGTCAGCAGATCATCCAGCTGACAAGCGCCTTGGTCTGCCCCTCTGGTATGTCTACAAAACTGGTGGTCTCGGTACTGTCCTTGTGAGCTGAGTGGAGGTGTGTTCTCAAACCTCTGCTCCAGTCAGTGTTGAAACTGAAGTCAAGTCTGTTGAAATGCACCGTGAAGCTTTGAGTGAAGCGTTTTCTGGAGACAGGGTGGGCTTTGATATCGGGAACGTGTCTGTCTGGGGTGCCTGGCTGGCTCAGTCAGTGAACCATGCGACTCTTGATCTTGGGGTTATGGGTTCGAGCACCACATTTAGTGTAGATATTACTTAAAAATAAAATCTTTTTAAATATTTTATTTATTTATTAATGAAAGAGACAGAGAGAGAGGCAGAGACATAGGCAGAGGGAGAAGCAGGCTCCTCGCAGGAAGCCCAACGCGGGACTCGATCCTCAGACATCGGGATCATACCCTGGGCCGAAGGCGGAAGCTCAACCACTGAGCCTCCAAGTCATCCCTTAAAGATAAAATATTTTAAAAAAAAGAAGAATATATCTGTCAAAGATGTTTGTTGTAGCAATATGGCTGGTGACAGCAAAAATGACCCACCAGGCTTCTCAGCTTGGGTGACTACCCTGAACCATCCAGGCCAAATCACTGCTGGCTATGCATACGTGCTGGATTGTCACGCACTTCACATTGTTTGCAAGTCTGCTGAGCTGAAGAAGACTGATCACTGTTGTGGGAAGAAGCTGGAAAGTGACCTCAAATTCTTGATATTTGGTGATGCTACCATTGTTGATCAGTTCCTGTCAAGTGTATTTGTATTGAGTATTTCTTTGGCTCACCCCCTCTGGGCCATTTTGCCCTTCATAATACGACGCAGACTGGCTGTGGGTGTCTCAAAGACTTCTATGGCTGACAAGGTCACCAAGTGTGCTTAGAAAGTTAAATGAATATCATCCCTCATACCTGCCACCTCAGTCTTAATCTGTGATGGAGGAACAATCTCAGAACTATCTCAACTGACCATTTAAGTTTAACAAATAACTGGTTAATGATAATGCAGCATGAATCCTTCAAAAGAAGAGGAGAATGTTTTGTGGACCATTTGTTTTTTGTGTGTGTGTGTCACAGTTTTAAGCTATTTATTTTAAAAAGCAATACTTAAAAAAATATTTTACTTCTTTATTCATGAGAGACACACAGAGGCAGAGACATAGGCAGAGGGAGAAGCAGGCTCCCTGCAGGGAGCCCAATATGGGACTCAATCCCAGGACCCCCAGGTCACACCCTAAGTGGAAGGCAGACGCTCAACCACTGAGCCACCCAGTGCCCCCAAAATCAATATTTTTAATGGAAACAACTTCACTGAAGATTATCCCAGAGCATGTAAACTTCAAAAACATTTGGGTTAGTTTCAGTCTTTTCAAGAATTTTAGATTGCCCAGTCCTTGTAAGTGCTTGTCTTCAGACCAACTAAATAGAGCTCTTTCACAAGTTAATTTATGTGATACTATCCAGATTTGGAAAAACATGTCACATTTACAACATATATAGAGATATATGGACACACACAAACACAAAGATCTTACAGCTTTTGTTTTTACTAATATTAATGGAGATGACATTTAGGCTTAATTTCCAAATACCCTCCCATTCTTTTTTTGTTTTTTCCTTCTGATGAGATACTTCTTCCTAAAGTTTTCATGTCAAAGGATGGCTCCCAGGTCCCAAGGAAGATGGAGATAGAAAATTCACATCATAAAGGCACAGGTTAAGTACAGGATAATTGTTTCCAGTGTCCTGATCTCTTCAAGCAATTTGACAGGAATCATAGAGATTTCGAGAAGTGACAGAAACGGCAAGTGAACTACTTTGAACTTCTAGGATTGTACATTTGACCCTGCAGAGATGTGCAAGACAAAAACAGTTGTCTCCAGTTCCCCCAAAGAACTTGGGTTGTAGCTTTTGCTCTGCCACCTCGCTAGACACCTGCAACTTCTGGTACTATAGTTCTTTTTTTTTTTTTTTTTTAACTTCTGGTACTATAGTTCTTATACTTAAAACAAGCAGGTGTGCCAGAAGGTGGCTTGCTCAACCCTCTGCATACAAAGGATCCCATTTGTTTAGCTAGGCCTTTGAGTTTCTCTGAGCCAAACTAATACCTAAGCTCTTTGGCTTCTTTTTTTTAATAAGTATTTTTTTTAATTTTTATTTATTTGTGATAGTCACAGAGAGAGAGAGAGAGAGAGAGAGGCAGAGACACAGGCAGAGGGAGAAGCAGGCTCCATGCACCGGGAGCCTGACGTGGGATTCGATCCCGGGTCTCCAGGATCACGCCCTGGGCCAAAGGCAGGCGCTAAACCGCTGCGCCACCTAGGGATCCCAGCTCTTTGGCTTCTAAGATATATATTTTTTTGCAACAGCCTTTACCTCATGTGCACATTAGTAGAAACCAGCAGAAACTGTGGAAACAGAACTGTGGACACCAATGGTAACTAGCAAAGTAGGGACTGGGAACAGGATTAAACCAGCAGGCCTAAAAGAATGGAGATTGCAGACTGATTCCAAATTAATAGAGAATGTCAGCTGCCACCAACAATTCCTGACATGGAATCTGGGGAATAATTTCAAACAAATGGAGAATTGCAAACTAAACCATCAGGAGTTCCCTACACGGAATCCAGGGACAAAATTAAAAACTGGTTTAAATGTTACTGCAGGCTGGCTAATAGAAGGCCCTGTGTGCACCTCCAGCAACTCCCAGTATGGAGTAACCCAGCATGCTCCATTAATAGAGACAGCAGATTAGAACTGAGGGAAGGACTAAACCAGCAAAAGACTGCAGACTGGAAATGGGGAAGGGATTCCAACATGGAATAGTGGACTGAACCAAGGGCTGAAGACTGGCTCTTCCTTAGAGCCTCTTGTCAGTCTAGACTGACCCATTAACCCTGAACTGGAAAGCCAATTAGATCGGGAGCTTGAAAGCAAAAACCCTGAAAATCAACCAAGAAACTCACCAATGACCTTTGGAAACAGCAAGAAAGACAGTGAACTCAAAAAGGTTCATGGGGTGCCACTTCTGTGTTTCTTATTGCTTCTGAAAGTCATCAGAGGTTCACCCTGGATCCCATTGCTGCCACTAAATCTGTTAAAATTAAACCAAATAAATCAGTTTACAAAGTGTCTTATTAAGTGGTTATGAATCAACTAACATCCCATCTAGCAAGTAGAGAGATGCCCTGAGAAGGGTACAAAATGGAAGTTTTTCTGGCTAGGGTGGTGGGGCAAGGAGGTTATTAGCACAAGGAAAGGATTGTTTTAGCCCAAGACAGCTTCTCTTGGGGAGAAGGGAACAGCAAGATTTTTATCAGGCAGATGACCTCACTAGTGCTGAGCTGGAAATTTCAGATTGACTGTTAAAAGGTCACCTTCCTGGGATTTCTTGAGACTGTGAGTCTTGTCTTTTGTCGTGGGGAGGGGGTGGCAAATGACTCCAATTTGGGTCTTTTTTAAACAAAACAAAATACAACTAGATGCTGTTTCCAAGCTATATATCTAAAACGTAAGAATAAAAAGACTAAAAGTGGAAGGATGGAAAATGGCATGCCTTGCAAATATTAACCAAAAGAAAGGTAGTGTGTCTTCTGTTTCTGGGTAGAGAATAGGTCATGGCAGGCCATCACTCCTGCTGCAACAACTATAAACACTAGATAAATTTTTAAAATCCACGTTTAAAAAATCTTTGGGGAGCTGAGGAACAAAAAGAATTAGATGAACTAAAGTTTGACTGGGAGATGCAGTGATGATCCTTAGTTGTTTTCTTTTCTTTTTTTAATATTTTATTATTTATTCATGAGAGACACACAGAGAGAGAGGCAGACTCCATGCAGGGAGCCTGCTGCGGGACTAGATCTCGGGACTCCAGGATTAGGCTCTGAGCCAAAGGCAGATGCTCAACCGCTGAGCCACCCAGGCGTCCCCTTAGTTGTTTTCTTTCTTGGTAGGCTTTGCTGAAGTATCTTAAGGGCTGGGGGTACAAAGACTTTCTAAGCACTCAATCAAAAGTCTAGAAGGGTAATGCCTGAGAAGCAGGGATAATTGTAGATATTTTAAAGAAAATAGAGAAGATAGACAATACTTGATATAGGACCATGAGCGAATGATCAAGAAAGAATTCTTGAGATGTTTTCAGTTTAAAAAGATGCATTTTTTATAGCACAGGAACAGGACTCATGGCAGAAAGAGCTTTACTTTTGCTGTATGAAGCTGGTGGTTATATTGCTTAGGTTCAGGGGGAGGGATGTACAGGGAGCATTAGATCATAAATGTCTTCAAATTTACACTTGTAAAATTACTTTCACAAGATTTCTCTGGTGCTTATCATTCAGCTCAATATTAACTATTGGAGAGATGTACAGGCAGTAATGAGACCCTTTAAGAATGTAGCAACCAAGGACACCTGGGTGGCTCAGTCAGTTGGGAATCTGCTTTCCACTCAGGTCCTGGGATCGAGCCCCACATTGGGCTTCTGGCTTGGTGGAGACCCTGCTTCTCCCCCTCCCACTGCTCATGCTCTCTCTCAAATAAATAAATAAAATCTAAAAAAAAAACCATAGCAACAAGTACATATTTGATCCTTATTGGAATTATGCAGGTTATAGGTTAGCCTTCTGGGCTTACAGTGAACATTTTTCTGCTTCTATCTGTCATTACACTGATAAGAAGATGGAGAATTAC
This sequence comes from Canis lupus dingo, assembly GCF_003254725.2. Taxonomy (NCBI): domain Eukaryota; kingdom Metazoa; phylum Chordata; class Mammalia; order Carnivora; family Canidae; genus Canis; species Canis lupus. Next base: position 123,664,061 of record NC_064281.1, on the reverse strand, counting down.
AATTGGAAATTGGAATCTGTTTTTAAAAACTCAAATTGTCATTCTAAAACTCAAAAATACAACATCTAAAATTAAAAACCGCATTGGATGAGTGTAATTTCAGGCTAAACACTACAAAAGACAGGATTAAGGTCAAGCAAATATATCCAAACTGAAGCATAGGAAGGGGAAAAAATGAAAAGAACAGAAGAGTATAAGAGACGGGTGAAAAAAACACTCTCAAATGATACAGCATAAATATAATTGGAGTCCTTAGAAGAGCACATGTAAAAAATGGGACAGGAAAAAAATTGAATGTCTAAAATTTTCTTTTTTTTTTAATTTTCAATAACTGATAAACCATGTCAAGTCACAGATTCAATAAGCTAAGTATAACCCAAAGCATGTTAAATACAAAGAAAATTGCACATAGGCAAATAAAAATCAAACTTAAGAAAACTAAGGATAAAGAGAAAATTTTAAAAACCAGAGGGAAGGGGATCCCTGGGTGGCGCAGTGGTTTGGCGCCTGCCTTTGGCCCAGGGCGCGATCCTGGAGACCCGGGATCGAATCCCACATCAGGCTCTCGGTGCATGGGGCCTGCTTCTCCCTCTGCCTGTGTCTCTGCCTCTCTCTCTCTCTCTCTGTGACTATCATAAATAAATAAATAAAAATAATTATAAAAAAAAAACAGAGGGAAAAATATACATTACTTCCACAGGAACTTGATAGCCGACTTTTCAAACTACTAAAACAACAGTGTCCAATACAACTTTCTGTGATGATGGATATGTTCTAGATCTTCACTGTCTAGTATGGTAACCATTAATCATATGTGTCCATCAAGTACTTGAAATGTAGCTAGTGTGATTAAAGAATTGAATTTTAGTTGTGTTAAATTTAATTAGTTTAGGGACGCCTGGGTAGCGCAGTGGTGAAGTCTGCCTTTGGCTCAGGGCATGATCCAGGGTCCTGGGATCGAGTCCCACATCAGGTTCCCCCAACGGAGCCTGCTTCTCCCTCTGCCTATGTCTCTGCCTCTCTCTGTGTGTCTCTCATGAATAAATAAATAAAACCTTAAAATAAATAAATAACATAAAATAGTGGACTCTGAGCTCAGCATGGAGGCTGCTTCTCCCTCTCCCTCCTCTGCCTCCCCCTGCCTGTGTGCACACATTTTCAAATAAAACCTTAAAACAAAGGAAAAATTTAAAAATTAGTTTAAATTTAAATAGTCACACATAGCTGATGTCTATCTTATTTGACAACATAATACTGAAAGATAAAAAAAATATCTTTAAAATGAAAAATATGAAAAGAAAAATGCTAACCTAGAATTCTAAACTCAGAGAAAATGTTTCAAAATGAAATAGAAATAGGTATTTTCAGAAAAACAGAAGCTGAGATGCTTTGACACAACAGCCTGGTGCTAAAAAGTCCTGGGACATTTTAACATCCATATGGGAAAACATTAAATTGGATCCATACACCATAAAAAAATCCACTCACACTGGGCTAAGAGTCTAAGTTTAAGCATAAAAGTATAAATATCTTAGAAAATATAAGAGACTATCTAAATAACCTCAGGGTAAGGAAAGAGAATTGACCTACAAAAAGCACTAGCATGAAGGATTTTTTAAATTTCACTACATTAAAATTACAAGCTATGCTCATCAAAGTATTTTTTTAAGATTTATTTATTTATTCATGAAAGGCAGAGTCAGAGACATAGGCAGAGGTAGAAGCAGACTCTGTCCTGGGAGCCTGATGTGGGACTCAATCCCAGGACCCTGGGATCACACCCTGAGCCAAATGCAGGTGCTCAACCTCTGAGCTACCCAAGTGCTCCTCAAAATATTTTTTAAAAGAATGAAAAGATTATCCACAGAATGTGAGAAGATATTTGCAGCACAAAAGGCCAAAACGGACTCCTATCAAGACTATTTAGAGTACCGCTTTGAATCAATAAGAAAAGGAGATTACCTAATAGAAAAATTGGCAAAAAACACCACCACCACCAACTTGGATAGGCATTCCCAAATCAGATTCAAATAGCTAGTACTCAGAAGAAAAGATGCTCGGTCTCATTATTCACATCAGGAAGATGTGAAATGAAATCACAGACACTGCTATGCAGCCACTAGAATGGCCCAAAACGTAAAAATAGATTATCGAGTACCTATAAAGATTCAGAGTAAATGGACCTCTCACACATGGCTGACAGAAATGGAAAATGGCACAGCCACTTTGGAAAACAGTGTGGTGGTAGCTACCAGAGCTGAACATATGGATACTCAGCAATTCCACTCCTAGATCTCTGCCCAAGAGAAATGCATACATACTCACCAAAAGATGTGTACGAGAAGGTTCATAGCAGGAAAAGAAAAGCTTCATAGCAGGAGCAAGACTATGTTTAAGCACCAAAATTTAGAAAGGACACAAATGTTCACAATTTTGGTAGAGTCACACAATGGAACACAAACTATAGCTACACACAACTATGTAGGTGAATCTCATGACCATAATGCCGAGGGGAAAAAGCCAGAAACAAAAGACCGTATACAATATGGTTCCATTTACATATCTCAAAAACAGGCAAAACTAAACTATGTTCTTTCGGGATGAGTACATACTGGTAAAATCATCAAGAAAAGCAAAGACAAAGAAGAGAAAAAGAAAAAGACATAATTATCATAAACATCACAATGGGTGTTACCTTTAGGAGGAGCGCGAATGTTATTGGAAAAGCACACACAGTGAGTCTTCTGCATTGCTGCTCGTGTTCTTCTTGATCTGGATGGTGGTTAGATTTTTATACCAAAAGCATTTATATTTTATGCACTTTATTGTATAATTTTAGCTCACAATTTTAACAGATTCTTTGACTTTTTAAGTTTGTGAGTTTATGTAATCTCAACACCCAACATGGGGCTTGAACTTATAACCCTGAGATCAAGAAGGCCTACTGACTGAGACAGCCAGGCACCCCCAGATTTTCTTTGTAAGTAAAGTAAAGAATTCCCAAGGATTGAACCCTGGGGCTTCTATTTAGAATGTGTTTGTAAGTCCTATATGCATTTAGCAATCTGCAATATTTTTTGACCACCTACTATGTGCCAAGCAGCACTTGTTCCAGCTCCTGGGAATACCACAGTGGACAAAACATAGGAAACCCCTGCTTTCATGGAACGTACATACTAGCAAAGCCTGGAGAGAGAGTACGTCAGGAAAATGGAGTGGTTATGCAAAATGTTGCTTAGTCGTCCAATAAGATGAGGACATAACAAAATTGACTATCTGCTTTAATAAGCCACTCACATGATTTGAATATCGTCCAAATATGGATGATCTTCATCTAGATCTCTTTTGTGAGCTCTCAACCTCTGTGTATTTGTCAATTTAATTTACATAGATGTCCCGTGTGTTTAAAACTGTATACCCCCATGGTGCCTGAGTGGCTCAGTCGGTTAAGCATCTGCCTTTGGCTCAGGTCATGATCTCAGGGTCCTGGGATGGAGCCCCACATCAGGCTCCCTGCTCAGCAGGAGGATCTGCTTCTCCCTCTGCCCTTCCCCCTCCTCATGCTCTCTCCTCTGTCTCAAATAAATAAAATCCTAAAAAAAGTAAAAATGAATAAAATAAAACTGTACACCCCACCTACTTTTCCTACAGGGTTCCCCATCTCAGTGATTTGCACAGAAACCTGGAAGTTATCTTTAATCCTCCTTTCTCCCCCACTCTGCTCCATTACACTTCCAATTCATCATCAGTCCTATGACAAGTGTCTCAAATACAGGGAGGGCAAGAATATGAGGTGTTTTTACCCACCTGGTCCACCTGAAAATAGTGCTTTTCCTCTACTTTTTTTCCCCAGGGCTCAAAGTGGGGATGTCCAGCAGTTCAAGAAGGTGGTTTTCCAGGAATTTACTGATGGATCCTTTACTCAGCCCTTATACCGTGGAGAACTGAACGAACACTTGGGACTCTTGGGGCCATATATAAGAGCAGAAGTTGAAGACAATATCGTGGTGAGTTGAGGACAATGAAATTATAAGAAAATTAATCGTATATTTTTTTTCTGATTACAAAAATAATTTATTCTCATTTTTTAAGAATTTTGAAGTATAGAAAATAAGTTGAAAAATAATTCCATAATTGCCATTTCGGTGTAGGTTCTCTTTGTCCTATGTATTCTTCTCTTTATGTGTTCAAAATTATACCATGTGAGAGGTGGGCTTCATGCAGGGAGCCCAATGTGGGACTCGATCCCAAGATCCCAGGATCACGCCCTGAGCCAAAGACAGATGCTCAACTGCTGAACCACCCAGGCGTCCCAGTAGCCTTCCTAATTAAAAAATATTTTATGTGATTTTAAGACCCATTTTTATGTATTATTATTAAAGCAAAGTCTGTTATTCTGTTCTACTTTCTCATGTTATTTAAAGGTGTAAACTGAAAGTTATCCATTTAAGTTTCAAGTGTATTTTGCATATATGGTTATAGTAAATCTGTCATCATTTGCTCTTAGTAAAAAAAAAAATTATACCATGTGTAATTTTACCTCATCTTTTTTTAAAGATGTATTTATTTATTTTAGAGAGAGAAAGAGAGAGCAAGAGCAGGAGGGGCCAAGGGAGAGGGAGAGAGCATCCCAAGCCACCTCAGTATAGAGCCCAGTGCAGGACTCCATCCCACAACCCCAAGATCACGACCTGAGCCGAAACCAATTGTCAGAGGCTTAAAGCACTGAGCCACCCCTCTACCTCTTCTTTTATAACTAAATATCATATTGTAAATATTTCTTATGTCATTTGAAAGACTATCTTTTTTTTTAGTGATGGTATAATAGTCTATTATGTGAATTTATGGTTTACTTAGCCATTTACTTTGAACAAGGTTTTAGGTAGTTTGTTCTGTTTTCATTAGCTCAGTAATACTGCAATCACAACCCTTTTCCTAGGACAAAATTCCAGGAGTACAATGTACATGAATATTTTAAGACTTGCTCTAATGAATTTTGTTACTGTCCTTTGCATATTTGACCCTTTTGGAGGGACTACTTTTGTTATCAAGTTATATTACCTTATATGCTATATGTTTTTCCAAATGTGTCATCTTTTAATTTTATATATAGTAGTTTCTGAAATAAAACAGGTTTGAATTATTGGTAGTAATCCATAAATCTTTCCATTATGACACATAGCTTTTGTGTTTATAGAAACCTTTCCCTTATTACTCAGCCATTAGAAACGACAAATACCCACCATTTGCTTCGATGTGGATGGACCTGGAGGGTATTATGCTGAGTGAAATAAGTCAATAGAAGAAGGACAAACATTATATGGTCTCATTCATTTGGGGAATATAAAAAATAGTGAAAGGGAATAAAGGGGAAAGGAGAAAAAATGAATGGGAAATATCAGAAAGGGAGACAGAACATGAGAGACTCCTAACTCTGGGAAACGAACTAGGGGTGGTAGAAAGGGAGGTGGGCAGGGGGTGGGGGTGACTGGGTGACAGGCACTGAGTGGGGCACCTGATGGGATGAGCACTAGGTGTTATTCTATATGTTGGCAAATTGAACACCAATAAAAAATTTTAAAAAAAGAAACCCTTCCCTATACGAAGATTTTTTTCTTGAAATCACACTTTCTTCAACTTTTTTTTTTACAATATAATTGCTTAACAGTTAATCATTTAATCCATCAGTAATTCCTGTAGACTAGAAGTTAATTTGGTGTCTTGTGTGAGCCAAAAATTGAAGTAGTTTTATTCTTTTCCAAAAGTAGTCATCCGTTGGTCCAATTGATTGTTTACATTAAGGGTATAGAAGGATCTAGGGATCCCTGGGTGGCACAGCGGTTTGGTGCCTGCCTTTGGCCCAGGGCGCGATCCTGGAGACCCGGGATCGAATCCCACATCGGGCTCCCAGTGCATGGAGCCTGCTTCTCCCTCTGCCTGTGTCTCTGCCTCTCTCTCTCTGTGTGACTATCATAAATAAATAAAAATTTAAAAAAAGAAGGATCTAAAATTATGGGATTGTGAGCAAATTATTTGTTCTGTTTTGATTCTGATTTTAGTTTCCATATGTCTTATGAAACACGTATAATTATTAAAAATCTGAAGTCTTTTTTAAAGATCATATGCAGAATAGCCAGGGGAATATTAAAAAAGAAAACCATAGCTGGGGGCCTCACAATGCCAGATTTCAGGTTGTACTACAAAGCTGTGGTCATCAAGACAGTGTGGTACTGGTACAAAAACATACACATAGATCAATAGAACAGAATAGAGAACCCAGAAGTGGACCGTCAACTTTATGGTCAACTAATATTCGATAAAGGAGGAAAGACTATCCATTGGAAGAAAGAGAGTCTCTTCAATAAATGGTGCTGGGAACATTGGACATCCACATGCAGAAGAATGAAACGAGACCACTCTCTTACACCAGACACAAAGATAAGCTCAAAATGGATGAAAGATCTAAATGTGAGACAAGATTCCATCAAAACCCTAGAGGAGAACACAGGCAACACCCTTTTTGAACTCAGCCACAGTAACTTCTTGCAAGATACATCCACGAAGGCAAGAGAAACAAAAGCAAAAATGAACTATTGGGACCTCATCAAGATAAGAAGCTTCTGCACAGCAAAAGAAACAGTCAACAAAACTCAAAGACAACCTACAGAAGGGAGAAGATATTTGCAAATGACGTATCAGATAAAGGGCTAGTATCCAAGATCTATAAAGAACTTATTAAACTCAACAGCAAAGAAACAAACAATCCAATCATGAAATGGGCAAAAGACATGAACAGAAATCTCACAGAGGAAGACATAGACATGGCCAACACGCACATGAGAAAATGCTCCGCATCACTGGCCATCAGGGAAATACAAATCAAAACCACAATGAAGGGTAGCCCGGGTGGCTTAAGTGCCTGCCTTCGGCCCAGGTTGTGATCCTGGAGACCCGGGATCGAGTCCCATGTCAGGCTCCCGGTGCATGGAGCCTGCTTCTCCCTCTGCCTGGGTCTCTGTCTCTGTCTCTCTCTCTCTCTCTATCATGAATAAATAAATAAAATCTTTAAAAAAAACACACACAATGAGATCCCACCTCACCCCAGTGAGAATGGGGAAAATTAACAAGGCAGGAGACCACAAATGTTGGAGAGGATGCGGAGAAAGGGGAACCCTCTTACACTGTTGGTGGGAATGTGACCTGGTGCAGCCACTCTGGAAAACTGTGTGGAGGTTCCTCAGAGTTAAAAATAGAGCTGCCCTATGACCCAGCAATTGCACTGTTGGGGATTTACCCCAAAGATACAGATGCAGGGAAACGCTGGGACACCTGCACCCCGATGTTTCTAGCAGCAATGTCCACAATAGCCACACTGTGGAAGGAGCCTCGGTGTCCATTAACAGATGATGGATAGAGAAGCTGTGGTCTATGTATACAATGGAATATTCCTCAGCCATCAAAAACCACAAATACTCACCGTTTGCTTCGACATGGATGGAACTGGAGGGTATTACGCTGAGTGAAGTGAGTCAATCAGAGAAGGACACACATTATATGGTCTCATTCATTTGGGGAATATAAAAAATAGTGAAAGAGAATAAAGGCGAAAGGAGAGAAAATGAGTGAGAAATATCAGTGAGGGTGACAAAACATGAGAGACACCTAACTCTGGGAAATGAACAAGGGGTGGTGGAACGGGACGTGGGCGGGGGGTTGGGGTGACTGGGTGATGGGCACTGAGGGGGGCACTTGGCAGGATGAGCACTGGGTGTTATGCTATATGTTGGCAAATTGAAGTCCAATAAAAAAAATTTTTAATTAAAAAAATAAAGATCATGTGCATTCTTCCTGGAATTGGTCATAAGAACCATATGTATTAATCTTGGCGTTTATGTCTTAAAATCCCTGGGGTGGTATTTTTCATTTTACTTTGGAACTTTTGTCAAGAATTTAGGAATTCTCTGTTTTGCTACTTTGAGTTCATGCTTTAAAGATTTTAGAGTTCTAAACTTCCTCAGTTTCCTCATAGATGGATCCTTAGCTTTGGGCTCCTGCCATCTGCCCTCTGTCCACTTCGTTTGGGTGTTAAGAACTTGAATAAACCGAAAAATAGGCATTACTCTTAGGGATGCAAACCCTAAGGTAAGGACCTTATATGATCCTAAAACATGACACTTGAATTTTCTTTTTCTTTTTCTTTTTTTTTTTTTTCAGTGACTGGTTAGAGGCTGTAATTCTTTCAGCTATTTCCACAGCGGGAATTTAATCAAGAATAACAATATTCTGGGTTTTGATTTTATTTCACTCTGTGTGTATGATATTGGAGACTAGAGAACATTTTTTTTTCCTTGTGATCACTCTCCTACTGAGTGGATCCTCTGTTATCTTTCAGAAAAGACACTTGAATTTTCTGTAAAACTTAGTATTTACTTTTTCTCTGCAGGTAACTTTCAAAAACCAGGCCTCTCGTCCCTACTCCTTCTATTCTAGTCTTATTTCTTATGACGAAGATGAGGGACAAGGAGCAGAACCTAGAAGAAAGTTTGTCAACCCTAATGAAACCAAAATTTACTTTTGGAAAGTGCAGCATCATATGGCACCCACTAAAGATGAGTTTGACTGCAAAGCCTGGGCTTATTTTTCTGATGTTGATCTGGTAAGCAGGTGTACATTGCTCTGACCACTTACTGGTTTAAAAGAAATGGACTTTGTGTTATCTGCTCAGAATTATGCTATTTATCATAACCTTGATGGGAAGCTTTCAGTCGCGGAGCTGCCATCATATTTGTGTTTGAGAGCTATCACTCTGGAATCTACTCAAGAGGATGAAAGGGAGACAGAACATGAGAGACTCCTAAATCTGGGAAATGAACTAGGGGTGGTGGAAGGGGAGGTGGGCGGGGGATGGGGGTGACTGGGTGATGGGCACTGATGGGGGCACTTGAGGGGATGAGCACTGGGTGTTATTCTATATGTTGGCAAATTGAACACCAATAAAAAATAAATTTATAAAAAATAAATAAAGAGGATGGATCGTGCTGTGGGAAGAGAAGGAGCGGGTTCGAGCAGCATAGAGTTGATAAGAAATGGAGTCTGGTCCGTAGGTGAGACAGCTTATACTCATGGGATTGCTGTCTTCTCTCCCAGGAGAAAGATGTGCACTCAGGCTTGATTGGACCCCTTCTGATCTGCCGCAGTAACACACTGAACCCTGCTCATGGGAGACAAGTGACAGTGCAGGAGTTTGCCCTGGTTTTCACTATATTCGATGAGACTAAGAGCTGGTACTTCACTGAAAACCTGGAAAGGAACTGCAGAGCTCCCTGCAATGTCCAGAAGGAGGACCCTACTCTAAAAGAAAACTTCCGCTTCCATGGTAACAGGACCCGCACCCCGTCTTCCTCAGCAAGGGAGCCTCGAGCTGGCGCAGTGTAGGAATTGAAAGTATATGCATGGGAGCGCGATCCTCATAGGAATCAGTATCTTTTACTGGAGTGGAGGGAAAGAAACTTCCAGAATAGGTATCAACAGCCTTTTCTGTCTTCTCCTCCAGCAATCAACGGCTATGTGAAGGATACACTCCCTGGCTTAGTAATGGCTCAGGATCAAAAGGTTCGATGGTATCTGCTCAGCATGGGCAGCAACGAAAACATTCATTCCATTCACTTCAGTGGACATGTGTTCACTGTACGGAAAAAAGAGGAATATAAAATGGCAGTCTACAACCTCTATCCAGGTAGGAGCTCGTTTGTGCCCTCTTCCACCTCCTGTACTTACCCAGAGCTTCCTTTAAATGGTCTAGGCACTGGGGACGCAGTCCGCGAGCAAAGCACACAGACTCCCTGATCTCAGGTAACTCACTTTTTCAAGTCACTTTCCCCTACAGAGACATAATCAATGAATTAGCAAAGAAACGTGATCGTTTCAGATAGAGAGAATGTGCTACCAAGGAAATAGAACAGAATTAATCTGTAATTAATGTTGCAGCACTTTCCTGGGAGGAGGGCATTTGTCCCATCTCGGATCACACGTGGCACTAGTAGTTAGCCACAGAGTGATCAGTTTATGTCTGTAACCAGTATATTGATTAAGCACCGCTCACAGTGTTGATCAAAATACAGCTAGATTTTGGCTCTCCACTGTCCCTTTAAAACAGGCTTAGCAGGGCAGCCTGGGTGGCTCAGCGGTTTGGTGCCTGCCTTCAGCCCAGGGTGTGATCCTGGAGTCCCGGGATCGAGTCCCGCGTCGGGCTCCCTGCATGGAGCCCGCTTCTCCCTCTGCCTGTGTCTCTGCCTCTGTGTGTGTGTGTGTCTTTCATGAATAAATAAATAAAAATCTTAAAAAAAACAGGTTTTTTAAATTTATTTATGATAGGCACAGAGAGAGAGAGAGAGAGAGAGAGGCAGAGACACAGGCAGAGGGAGAAGCAGGCTCCATGCACCGGGAGCCCGACGTGGGATTTGATCCCAGGTCTCCAGGATCGCGCCCTGGGCCGAAGGCAGGCGCTAAACCGCTGCGCCACCCAGGGATCCCCCCCCCCAAAAAAATAGGTTTAACAGTGGGAGCAAACTTCCCGTGTTTCTGTGGCAAAATTCCAATAAGTTCAGTGACTTTCTCCTTACTCTTAAGTGAGAAACACTCCTGCAGTCACTTTACATTACAAATATACGTCATGTCCACTCCAGGATGTCTACGTTGGGAAAGGGAGGTGTGCTTGAGTCCTCTGTTCCTCTACCTTACGTTTATTGTGTGTCCCCACCAACCCCTTCCTGGCTGCTGCCTTAAACTCCAGCATGGAAATGGTCAAGGTTAAATAATAAAACAGTTTTGGGGTTTATTTTATTTTATTTATTCATGAGAGACACAGGCAGAGGGAGAAGCAGGCTCCCTCCGGGGAGCCCGATGCGGGACCCGATCCCAGGACCCCAGGATCACCACCTGAGCAGAAGGCAGACGCTCAACCACCGAGCCACCCAGGTGCCCCAATGATAGGACAGTTCTTATCTTACACCTGGTACCTTTATTCTAGGTGGTGCATTGCGACTCATTGCTCAGCCCATCAGTATTCCCTTCTAGCTTTTTTAAAAAATATTTTATTTATTTACTCATGAGAGACATAGAGAGAGGCAGAGACACAGGCAGAGGGAGAAGCAGGCTCCATGCAGGGAGCCCAATGGGGGAGTCTATCCCAGGACCCCGGGATCATGCCCTGAGCCGAGGGCAGACACTCAGCCGCTGAGGCACCCAGGCATCCCAACCCCTCTAGCTTCTTGCTGCTAGGGTTCCTTTAGCCCTCAAGGCAGCCCTAGTGAACTGGGTGCACAAAGACCTCACCCTGACTTCCATCTCCCAGGGAGCTCACATCTGGTCAATGTGGGGGGGGGGGGAACCAAACATTTGGCTCTAAAAAACCCTGGCTTTTTCCTGTCTCCCCGACCAAAGCATGCCACCCCTCTGTCTCTCCCATTTCCCAGGGGTGGGGGTTGTCAGAACTCAATCTCCAGGACCTCCAAACTGGAGGGGTCACATACAAGCACTGTGGCTTTGAGGGATCCAAGAATAGAAGAACTGACTTAGGTAGATCTCCTTTGGTGTTCTGCATTAACTTACGTATCTCATGCTCATTGCTTTAGTACAAAGAAATTCTTTTTGTTCCTTTTGTGTTTCATCAGGTGTTTTTGAGACTGTGGAAATGCTACCATCCCAAGTTGGAATCTGGCGGATAGAATGCCTTATCGGCGAGCACCTGCAAGCCGGGATGAGCACTCTGTTTCTGGTGTACAGCAAGAGTGAGTAGCACCGCGCATCTATTTCTGTCCAGCTCTCTTCCTTCCTAGCATGGTTGCCTTTGTCAAGAAATAAATACAAGCTCACGGTCATTAGCAAATCTAAAATGAATATTGCTGGTAGACATCATCAGAGTCCTCAGAAAAGGGCAGATGTGTTTGAAGCTTTGAACGCGCTGAACCTGAAGCTCTAAATATTTAAACAAACTGCTGCTAAACAGTATCTTCCTTCTCAGGACTCTGTGAAACTCCAAGATCTCCAAGAGCAAAATCTGAAACTGAATTTTGGTTCAGTGAGCAAAGATAGCTTACAAATATGGCTTGGAAGAGTTTGAGATGTAAGCCTAAACAAGTAAAAGAACCACTGGTGGTGTCCTGCTCCTCAGCTGCAGAATGGGGATGCTTCTGGCACCTACCTGTTGGAGTGAATTGAATGATGCAGATAGTACGATGAAATATGTAGTACAGCTCTTGGCACACAGTAAACAATAAGAAATACTGACCATTTGTTGGCGTTCTCCCATTTTCATTGGCTTGCATTTGTGGAGCCGACTTTTCCGTACTGTAGCTGTCGTCCTCCCCTCCTTTGATTTCAGAGTGTCAGACTCCACTGGGGATGGCTTCCGGACACATTAGAGATTTTCAGATTACAGCTTCAGGACAATATGGTAAATACCATTGTTTTGTCTCGAAGAACTGAGCTGATTATATCTTTTTTATTTCTGTTGCAGAGATTTCAATAACCTATCTATCTCCATGCTTCTCTTAACTCTACTCCATAAGTGTCTCTCAAACCCATTTTCTCTTGTCTGATTCTTCCTTTGACTATGTTAATTCAGGCTACCATCATTTCTCCCCTGGGCAGTGCCGCTGCCTCCTTAAGTGTCCTCCCTGCACTCCCTGGTGCCCCCCTTGAGTCCATTATCTTCAGTGTGGCAGGAAGTTAAGCGTTTCTGTGAGTAGTGCTGGTAAAGCTTGGATAGAGTATATAGATGGCTCTCAAATGTGGTGAGCAAATCATGCCCTACAGGCCAAATCCATCCAGCCCACCGCCTCTTTTTATAAAGCCTATAAGCTAGGAGTTATTTTTTTTTCTATTTTTAAATGATTGGGAGAAGAAAAATGTCACATGACATGTGAAGATTATATGAAATTCAAACTTCAGTGTCTATAAATGAAATCTCATATTGACACATGTAGCCACCCCCATTCACTTACAGTTGTCTGTGGCTGCTTTTGCTCTACAACAGCAGTTAAGTAGCTGAAACAGAGACATGATCTGCAAACCTGAATTATGTACTGTCTGGCTGTTTACAGAAAAAGGTTTGTCAACCCCAGTTTTAGAGGGAACAAAATGCCTTTTCAAAACGAGGCTTGAGAGTTTTATACCAAAATAGTATTATTTCTTTTCTGGGTAAAAGGGTGGCTTATTTTAACTTTTATTTTTTCTTATGTTCTATTTTCCATGTTCTAACTTTTCTACAAGGAACATATGTTGTGTCATGAAGAAATAATGATAGGATTTTGTAGTACTGGTAATACATTCTAGTGTCACCTAATTAGAGGTCCTAACAATAAACAAAATAAGTTTAGAAAAAAAATACTCCTATGCTTTATACCTTTATCTTCTCCGCAGCTAGGTTTAACCCTTCTCAAGAGAGCAATTTAGGGGTGCCTGGGGGCTCAGTGGGTTACACGACTCTTGATTTCAGCTCACACCATAGTCTTAGGGTCGTGGGATGGATCGCTGTGTGTAGCAGGCTCCCACCTCATGAGGAAGTCTACTTGTTCCTCTCCCTTTTCCCCCTCCCCTCATTCATTTTTTTCTCTCTTTCTCTCGAAAATAAATAAATGAAATCTTTTCTTTAAAAAAAAAAAAGACAGCAATTTTATTCTTGAGTGTCTAGGACCAACGCAGCTGAATCTAATCTCTCTCCCCTTTCTTGGGCAAAGGACAGTGGGCCCCAAAGCTGGCCAGACTTCATTATTCCGGATCAATCAATGCCTGGAGCACCAAGGATCCCTTTTCCTGGATCAAGGTTAGAAAGTGCATCACATTCAATGGCATCATGTATTCCTCTTGCAAGCTCAAAACACTATACATCTCCTTTATACCAAAGTCACTTTCATCAAACTCCAACTAACTGACAAGGAAGGAACTGAAGAATAGAGTGGCTTCTGATTTGTACAAAAACAGTGAGGAGTGAAGACTCGGGGATAGAATCGAGCATGCTGATGCATTAGTCCAATCTGGTAAACTAACTTGGAGCCAGTGACTGAAACAGTGTCTTGAGGGTTACTCAGTTTCTTCTTAATTAAGTCTTTCCCATTTTCTCACTCTCCCATTCCCTCTAGAGCAGCGCAATCCAATAGAAATATAATTCGAACCACAAATGCAAACCACATGAGTAATTTTATATTTCCTAGTAGCCACACTTTAAAAGAAACATGTGGAAATCATTTTAATGATATATTTAATGCAACATATCCAAAGATTTTATCAAGTGAACATGTGGTCAGTCAGGGCTCTGAGCCCGTTGAGGGCATGCAGATGGAAGCTCGTGGCTCTCTTCCTTGTGCCATGAGAGCTGAGGGTAGTGTCGAAGTGCCAGCTCAGCCTCTCTGCCTAACCACAAGAGCCGGTTCTCTCTAGAGCCAGAACACGCCTCCCACCCCTGGTGCTTACTGCAGACACGTTTTACCACCTACTTTCCCCACCTCCTCCTCTGTTCATCGTACTCCAGCTTTCCTTCCTCTTCTGAGTTGACTGAGGATATTCCCCTACATATTTTCCTTCTTTGCAAGATCACATCTACTCCTCTGTTTTTTCTTGAGGTGAAAATTATAAATAGGAAAATAAAAATAAATTAAAAAAAGAAAATTATAAATAGGGATCAGGGAAAGATAAGGCGGCCTACCAGTAGGTAGACGGGAAGAGCACATCTGTCAGCGTCACATCAGCTCATCTTATTTTGTTTATTTTATAGGCACTGCAAGTTATAACTCAGTTTGAACTGACTGTTCTTGAATTCCCAAGTATTTTTGTTTGTTCATGAACTTCCCAAACCACATGTTCTTACCTTGTATTTCTGTGGTTTTCACTTTCAACTTTACCTGTATCCCTGGGTAGTGGATGTTGTCATCTATTTGAGTGCCCTGCATCTGTTGTTCCATTTATTTCCTTCCTGTGATAGCATTCTCATTTCCATTTGGGAATTAGATCTCCTTCACTGGATACAACCTGATTCGACTAGTACATAGACTGCCTTTTCCGTGTGTAACCAAAGAACCTGCGTAATACCCCCAAGTTTCCACTTCCTAGATTTGGCCCATTGTTCCAGCTTCTGTCTCCAAAGACTTTCTCAGTCTTCCCGGTTTCACATAATTCACTGATTTGAGTAAATTTTTGTGTCCTTTAGCTAATTCATGATCAGAGTATTGAGGCAGACAGGGCTCTGTGACTGTGTGCTTAAAACAAGTCCAAGCTAGCAAATCTTTACCACACTGTTATTATCATCCTCATTCCAGATAAAAAAGCTGAAGCAAAGAAAAGTAACTTGCCCTAAGTCACACAGCCAATAAGTGATTGAGCCAAAATACAAACCGTAATAGATGGGCTCCAGAGGCCTAATTTTTTTTATTTTTTTTTATTTATGATAGTCACACAGAGAGAGAGAGAGAGAGAGAGGCAGAGACATAGGCAGAGGGAGAAGCAGGCTCCATGCACCGGGAGCCTGATGTGGGATTCAATCCCAGGTCTCCAGGATCGCGCCCCGGGCCAAAGGCAGGCGCCAAACCGCTGCACCAACCCAGGGATCCCCAGAGGCCTAATTTTTAATCATGACACTATACTGTTTCTAGAATGCTCCCTCTAAGTTGATAATCATCTGTAATGTCCTGAGTTCAGTGCCTGACACATACTAAATACTTAGTAAATGTTAGCTTTTATATTTTGGAAAGTGCAGCATCCAGCTGTGAACCAGCTACAAACCCACCTGATTGTATTATCATCCAGTCTGTATCAACACCTCTGCCTCAAGGTGTTTTTTTCCATATGTCCTACTGAATCCCAGGTACACATTTTCTTGATCTAGTGCCTGTAAAAACTAAATTCCCCAGAAAAATAAAGAGTTATGTTGACTTACAAAAAGAAAAAGAAAAAAAAAGAAAAAGAAAGGAAGGAAGGAAGGAAGGAAGGAAAGATAGAAAGAAAGAAAGAAAGAAAGAAAGAAAGAAAGAAAGAAAGAAAGAAGAAAGAAAGAAAGAAGAAAGAAAGAAAGAAAAGAAAGAAAGAAAGAAAGAAAGAAAGAAAGAAAGAAAGAAAGAAAAAAAAAAAACAAAAGACGTGGTTCTAGGGAGCCAGGAGGCAATCAGAGATGTCAAGCTGCAGTGTTTGTATTTGTGCACTGAATGAGTCATTACTGTTTTGCTTCCTTCTTTGTAGAGAGATGTGTCTTGTCACACTCAGATACATGGCTGGATACCTAGGTGAAAATATTGACTCGGAAATTGCGAAATTTCACCAAGATTCCTATTATAATATAGACGAGGTACAAAAATAAGATAAAATTGATAAGGCTGGCACTTTGCCAAACATTTAGCAGTTACAGAATATAGGTGGAAAAGGTGTCTGGCAAGACTTATTAAAATACTAGAAAGTGCAATAGTCAGTGGTCCAGAAAAGACCTCTCATATACTGCATGAAGAAATAGTACAGGTCGGGACGCCTGGGTGGCTCAGTGATTGGGGGTCTGCCTTTGGCCCAGGACGTGATCCTGAGCCACGGGATCGAGTCCCACATCGGGTTCCCTGCATGGATCCTGCTTCTCCCTCTGCCTGTGTCTCTGCCTCTGTCTGTGTGTGTGTGTGTGTGTGTCTCTCACTAATAAATAAATAAAATCTTAAAAAAAAAAAGAAATAGTACAAGTCAATTGAACAAAGGTCACGGTTTTTGCACCTAGTCCTTTCAGGACCACAAAACTGAGGGAGAAATGAAGTGGCTTCAGTTGGGAGGATCATCTCATCTGGGCCGAGATGGTGCTGTAGCTTCTGACGACCTTGCCACTGTGTCCTCTTACCCTGCTGCTTTTTCTCCTGTGCTTATCACTGCTTGATGCTGTCAATAAATAAAACCCTATATGATATGTAGGCTGTTTCTCCAAGTCAGATGTAAGTTCCATAGGGCAGGGCTCTATCCCCAGTGCCTAGAGCAGTGCTGATCACATAACAAATGCTAAAAAAAAATAGTATTTGAATGAATGGACGGAAGGATGGAACTACCTGAAGGAGACAGTCATTAGGCTCCAGTGTCATTGCCTGTGACAAGTTAACTGTGACTTGCTTGTTAGGACAGTAAGCGATGCCAAAATTGCTGGAGTAGATACTGCCTTGTAATGCTTGCATGGCCATGCTCTCTTCTTTAAGAACCAACCATTCCCGGGATCCCTGGGTGGCTCAGTGGTTTGGCGCTTGCCTTCAGCCCAGGGCATGATCCTGGGGTCCCGAGATCGAGTCCCACATCGGGCTCCCTGCATGGAGCCTGCTTCTCCCTCAGCCTGTGTCTCTGCCTCTCTCTCTCTGTGTCTCTCATGAATAAAACAAAAACAATCATTCCAGGGGGTTGGGGAAAGTGAAAAAAATAAATCCTTACCACTCTGCCATTATTCACTCATTCGTTCCAAAGCATTTGCTATGTATCAGTATTATATCAGATGCCATGTTAAATACTGGGGCAGAAAAAATATAAAAGCTAACATTTACTAAGTATTTAGTACGTGTCAGGCACTGAACTCGACCTTACATGTACTGACCCTTTAAACCTTCTAGTAAACCTTTGGTGTTTTTTTTTTTTTTTAGACTTTTTCATTTTTTTAAAGATTTTTATTTATTTATTCATGAGAGACAGAGAGAGAGACAGGCAGAGGGAGAAGCAGGCTACACGCAGGGAACCCAATGTGGGACTTGATCCTAGGACTCCAGGATCACGCCCTGGGCCAAAGGCAGACGCTAAACCGCTGAGCCACCCAGGCGTCCCCAAACCTTTGTTATAAACACCACGTTAGGTGACCCAGATTCACTGCCGTGAGGGTCTCAGTGTAACAGGGACAGCAGATGAGCAAAGACAGCTCTCCAATGTGGTGCAGTAAGATGCTCTGATGCGCTCACATACGAAATGAGGCAGAGACAGAGAAAGCCGCACTGAACTTGTCTGGGTGAGTCACGAAAGGCGAACCAGGAGAAATAGCTTCTGAACTGACACTTGAAAGAGGGACAGCGGTTTATCATTGGCAGTGATGTTGGGATGGGCGCTGGGCTGGGGAGAGCGCGGGAAGTGGCTTGGCCGAGGCCGAGGCTGAGGTTGGGCAAGGCACGAGGTTCCGTGGCCCCTTGTGTGCAGCACATTGCTTTGAGTGTCCCCTGGTTTGTGGGGAACTAGGCGGGGAACCTAATAAGCACCTTTGCTTTTTGTTCCCATCACTCATCTCAGCGCCTCACACACACCCAAGGTACTCCTGAGAATACCCGTCTTGATGCAGGTCCTTCTCAAGCCAACAAGTAACCTCAGAAGGTGGTACATTTACATGAAGTGTTGCTTTCATTGGCAGGTGGATCTCTTGGCACCGATGATTATTCACGGCATCATGACCCAGGGGGCCCGCCAGAAGTTCTCCAGCCTCTACGTGTCTCAGTTTATCATCATGTACAGTCTGGATGGCAACAAGTGGCACAGTTACCGAGGGAATTCCACGGGGACCTTAATGGTATGTCATTAGTTCTTCTTTCAAGAGAATGCATGAATCTTTTAAAGAGCTTTTGACAAAGATTTCAAATTCGGGACAGACACTCCTAGCTTCTACGAGCTTAATTCTAAGAAAAGATTTTTCCACTTATGGGCAGTAGGAGTGATTGTGAACATATGGACCAAAGGTAGGAGCATCAAAGATCTCATAGATAACAGACATGAAGAGGTGCTCTGTAGGCAGAGATAGGTGACGAGGACTCCATGGATGGATGACATTCGTTTGACGTGATGGCAGGGCAATCAAGTCACATGTCCAGCAAACCGTCAATCACAGACTTGAGTTTAGGGGGGCAAATCATGAATGCAGGTTGAAGATTCCCGTCTTCCACATAAAGCGTTGGCTGAGACCTTGGGAAAGGGTCACAAGACCCTAAATTCAACAGGCTTGCAACCTTAGCATCATTGTGTACCCTTCCCTCGTGTTCGTGCCTCCTGCTGAATTGGTCCACACACCCCGCAATCCTCTCCTGTCTCTTCTGTGTCACCGCTACGGCTGTTACTGTTTATTGCCTGAGGCCCGTCAACTCACATTCATCTACTCCGTTACATTCCTAACTAGTTGTCTCCTGTTTCTAGTCTCCTCTCTGATAAAAACTTTTTGGGGAGAATCATCTTATCAGCCCTGTGCCTACAACCTTCCAGTGTCTGCCTCTCTCTTCAGAACAAAGTTAAAAAAATCCTCCAGCGGCTCCAGGCAAAATAACTCATTTTCCCCTTCAGATGCATTGCCCTGCTTCTGGTTCTGTGAGTCTGACTTACCCTCTAGCTTCTGGGAGCACTGGCAGGAGATCAGAGGAAGGAAGCAGAGTCAGATCAAGACATTTATTCTTGGGGCGCCTGGCTGGCTCCGTCGGTAGAGCATGTGACTCTTCATCTCGGGGCTGTGAGTTCAACCCCACATTGGGCATAGAGTTTACTTCAAAAATATACATAAAAAAGATATTTCTTCTCCTGGTGCTCTCCTTGTAGAGGATTGGGCTGTATCTCTCCACCGAAGGTCGCTGCTCCCTTCCGACTGGCCTTCTCTCCCTGGTCCACTTGCTGTCACTGAGTACCAAACCACCCCAAAACCTCATGTCAGAAGGACAACCGTTCTGTTTTGTTCACGGATTCTATGGGGTCAGGACTTTTAGCACAGCAGAAATGGCTGGCTGTGCTCACAATATCTAGGGTCTCAGCTAAGAAGATTTGACAGCTGGGAGCTAGAATCATCTGGAAGCTTCTTCCCTTGCATGGCTGGTAGTTGGTGCTGACTAACCTAGCTAGGATAGCATCTGGGGCTGTGACTGAAGTAACTCCATATGGCCTTCCCCTGACGCCTGAGCTTCTCACACATACACCCAGATTCAAGGGGAAGAGACATAGATCCTGCTTCTCAGTGGGAGCAATGTAAGGAATTTGTGGTCATTTTTGTAAACCACTAAAAGAATCTACTAGATTATCTCCTTTAAGATTCTGCTCCCGCTCCACCTCCCACCAGGCCTAGGTTGGCAATACCCTGCCCTCACCTACCTACCTAGTACCTTTATACGACTTTTCCCTAATCATTATGGTTTGAATGTTCCTTGTTTCGTGGTCAAACTCTGTCTTATACAGTAACTAATGCCAGAAGTAGCCCCAAGAATCAGACCCTCAAAGGAATTCTAGGATTCTGTTGCTAGCATATTCAAGGAATACGGTGTGATTTCCTTGCTTAGGGAGAAGATTGGCTGTTGGGTAATCCATGGTGCATGGTGGTATCACAATTTCTCAGACTATCACCAGTGATACTATGAGATGAGGTACAGATGGTGAGAAGGACATTGGGAGACCCAGTGGACAGCGGCATTTAATCACTGTGGCAAGAACTGTAGCATCACCTGATTGTGGAGTGACCTGTCAACCTTTTAGAGCCCTTCTTTTTATGGAGTTATGGCATACATAGGGGAAAATCCGTTACATGTTCTGAATATACTCGACAAAGATGCAGAATCCGGACACACCCATGGAGCTCTGTGGGCGTCTTCCATACCCTGTGCTTGTGGACACATACTTGGACGTAAGACCAGGTCTAAGTGCTGAGCATATGAATTGCAGACTTGCAGTGACAATTTTTTTAAAGATTTATTTATTTATGATGGACAGAGAGAGAGAGAGAGAGAGAGAGGTAGAGACACAGGCAGGGGGAGAAGCAGGCTCCATGCAGGGAGCCCGATGTGGGACTCGATCACGGGTCTCTAGGATCACGCCCTGGGCCAAAGGCGGCGCTAAACTGCTGAACCACTCGGGCTGCCCTTTTTTTTTTTTTTTTTAAGATTTTAAACAAACACTTTTTATCACACTTACAAGGTTTCTTTCTACTCCTGCTCCATTTAGAATGGCTGCAGAATTGCACCACATGCTTTTTCAGCATCTCTGACGTGATCACTTTCTTTCCTATTGTCACACTGCACTGACGTTCAGTGGTGTGCTGGCAAATGGTACACAACTGGCTCTGGAGCAAAATGGGGGATGACTAGGGGGGAAAGGCCTTGGTTTGTAGCATTTGCTGATTTCCATGATGTTAATATCCCCATCAGACCTGCTTTCAAGCTGCTGCTGTCATGTCGTTGAATGCCGAGTTGGGAACAGATGTGCTCAGTTGGCCCTCACAAGCTGGTACTAGGCCGCTCCAGCACAGCGCTGGGCAATCTCTGCGAAAGCGGTCTCAGCCAGAGTGTCCTGCTCATTGGAAACTTAGCTGGACTCACTTTGCTTACATTTTGTTTAGAATTTTTCTATGTATACTAATCAATAAAATAGGTTTACCTTTTTTAGGAGCTCTATTTACGAGATTTTGGCATGAGACTTGAACTTGAAACTTGAAAATAAAGTACAAAAGCTTCCATCTTTTCCCATTAACTTGTTGATCTAGAATAGCTTAATTAATGTAGTAATCATGTGTTTCAGCAAAGTTAGGTGGAAATGCCACTGAGCTCTGTGCCTTAGTGATAGAAGCTTGGCTCTTTTCCATTTCTTATCTGAATATTCATATCCCATTTTCTATTGCCCGTAGCTAATTGCTGTGAATGTCTACACTAGAGTTCTCTCGCCCTGCCTATGCCCTAGAGCCATACTGCATACACACATATTTCTCTCTGTTTCTCCCTTAACCAGAGTAGGGTGTCTGTCTATTCTATTGGATTTTCTATTTTTTTAATTTTTATTTATTTATTTATGATAGTCACAGAGAGAGAGAGAGAGAGAGAGAGAGGCAGAGACACAGGCAGAGGGAGGAGCAGGCTCCATGCACCGGGAGCCTGATGTGGGACTCGATCCCGGGTCTCCAGGATCGCGCCCTGGGCCAAAGGCAGGTGCTAAACCGCTGCGCCATCCAGGGATCCCCTCTATTGGATTTTCAAAGAATCAACTCTTGGTCTTAAAATCAAACATAGATTTTAAGGGTTTTTTTAAGATTTTATTTTTATTTATTTGAAAGAGAGCATGAGGGGATCCCTGGGTGGCTCAGCGGTTTAGCGCCTGCCTTTGGCCCAGGGCGTGATCCTGGAGACCCGGGATCGAGTCCCACATCAGGCTCCTTGCATGGAGCTTGCTTCTCCCTCTGCCTGTGTCTCCACCTCTCTCTGTGTGTTTCTCATGAATAAATAAATAAATTTTCAAAAGAGAGAGAGAGCATGAGTAAGAGGGAGAGGGAGAGATAGAGAATCTAAAGCAGACTCTGTGCTGAGCAGGAACCCAACACAGGGCTCAATCCCACGACCCTGAGATCGTGACCTGAGCCAAAAACAAGAGTCAGATGCTTAACCAACTGAGCCACCCAGGCGCCCCTGGAGTTGTTTTCTAACTCATTAATTTCTGTTCAAAACTTTAAAATTTTCTTTTACTTTCTTTCGGTTTTGTCTTTCCTAAAACATGGAGTTGAATGACTAGTTCATTTATTTTCAGTCTTTCTCATTCAGTATGATAAAAGAGTTAACTACTCTCATGAAGGTCATTCATTTAATAAACAGTTACTGAGTAACTGCTATGTTCTAGATTCTAGTACAGAGATGGGGAAGCTAGAGCCCATCCTTGAATTTGGACTACCACTTGCTTTTGTACGGACTGTGACTTAAGAATGGTTTTTACAGGTTTAAAGTTGCAAAAACAAACATTATGCAACGAAGATCATTTGTGGCCTGAAAAGACTAAAATATTGCCATCTGGTCCTTTACAGAAAGTTTGCAGACTGCTGGTCTGGCCTAAAGGCAGTAGAGATGCCTAGGCAGTGCCATGAAGCAGGACTCTTCATCCCCACAGCTTGCCTAATGTGCAGATTTCAATCTTAGTCATCGTCCCCCAGTGTAGTGATTCTCAGATGTTTTTATATCTTTGTTTTGCTCACAGACAAAATCTTGTTCATCAGAGATATTTCTTATCATGGATGTCCCACATAAAGAGGGAGAGGGGAACCTTTAAGGACCACAGCTACACTGCCACCGTTCTCAATAGTGTAGAATAATGTAAATGTTAACTTTTTTATTTTTTTAAGATTTATTTATTCACGAAAGACACAGAGAGAGAGGCACAGACAGAGGCAGAGGGAGAAGCAGGCTCCATGCAGGGAGCCCGACATGGGACTCCATCCTGGGGCCCCAGCATCACGCCCTGGACTAAAGGCGGCGCTAAACCGCTGAGCCACCTGGGCTGCCCTAACTTTTTTATTTTTTAAAAGATTTTACTTATTTATCCATGAGAGACACAGAGAGGCAGAGACACAGGCAGAGGGAGGAGCAGGCTTCATGCAGTGAGCCCGATGCGGGACTCGATCCCAGGACCCCAGGATCATGACCTGAGCCAAAGGCAGATGCTCAGCCACTGAGCCACCCAGGTGCCCCTGTATATGTTAACTTTGATATATCAATGAACATTTCAGTGATGTGGCTTTTTCTCTCTGGTTTTCAAGTTAAAAAGAAGAGTATTTTTAATGTCCTTTAAAAATATTTATTTTTGGTTGTGTTAGAAATCAGTGTTATTTTGACATAAAGTTGATAATTACCAAGGGATTTGTCAAAGCCTATGAAAATTGCAGAAATCTAGCCTTAGCCCAGCTATCTATGCTTTGAAGTTTCTGAGGGAGAGCTATAAAGGAGCCAATGACAAATGGAAAACAACTTTCATGTTTTCTAAAATTATACTTGTATACCCAACACCAGGCTCTCTGGCAAACCCTCCCCTCTACATCCTCAATGCAAGGAGTTAGACCAGAGGTCCAAGGGTGCTTTTCCTTAAGCCCAAACCCAAATACTGCCACCAGTCACATATCAAAACTCCTATACATTGTTGTTGTAGTGATGTGATTTGAAGTGAGGTTTGGGAGCCAATGGCGAAGAATTCTTGAGACTTTTTCAGTGCAAAAAATGCTGTTTTAATTACAGCACAGGGACAGGACCCATGGGCAGAAAGACCTGCACTGGGGTTGCGAGGAGTGGCTGATTATGTAAGATTTTCCATCCTATGGAGGGGAGGGTGATGTTAAGGTCCCAGGAAATTGAGTATAGGGTTCGGGAGGTCTGGCTATTGATGATTGCTTTTTTTCCTTGTAAATCATTAAGACAGTTGCAAACTGATGGAAGATTCATGTCGTGCATGACTGTGATCTCTGTCAGTTAAGCATTTGTTTTTCCCCTTCCTTTGCTCTTGGGCAGCCAGGAGTGCCTGCACAACATCACACCTTTCCCACCTGGTGGGTGGGGTGGGAGGGGGGCAGTTGTTGCGGAGTATTAGCGTGTGCTTTACCCTCAGCTTGCCTTTTGCTCCCTCATCAATAAGACTACTGGCCAGACTGAGGGGGGCACTTGACGGGATGAGCACTGGGTGTTACTCTAGATGTTGGCAAATTGAACACCAATAAAAAATAAATGTATAAAAAAAAAAAAGACTACTGGCCAGGCCTGTAGCCCGGGTTGAGAGTATACCAAGAAAAGTAAAACTGCAAAGGACCATGCACCCTAACCACTTTTTTAAAAAATGTTTTTCAAAAATTCCAGTATAATTAATGTAGTGTTACATTAGTTTCAGGTGTACAACATGGTGACTCAACACCTCTATACATTTCCCAGGGCTCATGATGATTACGTGCACTCTTAATCCCCATCATGTATTTCACCCATCCCCACACCTACACCCCATCTGGTGACCATCAGTTTCTGGTCTATATTTAGGAGTCTGGTTTTTTTATCTCTTTTTTTTCTTTCATCTTTTGTTTCTTAAATTCCACAGGAGTGAAATCATACAGTATTTGTCTTTCTCTGACTTATTTCACATAACATTATACATTCTAGATCCATCCATGTTGCAAATGGCAAGATTGAATTCTTTTTCAGGGCTCAAAAATACTCCATTTTGGATCTGTGTGTGTGTGTGTGTGTGTGTGTGTGTGTGTGTGTGTCTTGATCCTTTCATCTATGGACACTTGGATTGCTTCCATATATTGACTGTTGTAAATAATGCTGCTGTAAACATAGGGGTGTGTATCTTTCTTCGAATTAGTGTTCTCATTTTCGTTGGGTAAATACCCAGTTGGGGAATTACATGGTCATATGGTGGTTCTATTTTTAATTTTTAAAGGAACCTCCATACTATTTTCCACAGTGGCCGCAACAGCTGGCATTCACACCAATAGTGCATGAAGGCTCCTTTTTCTCCACATCCTCACCAACACCTGTGCTTTCCTGTGGTTTTGATTTTAGCCATTCTGACAGATGTGATATCTCATTGTGGTTTTCACTTGCATTTCCCTGATGATTAGTGATGTTGAGCATCTTTTCATGTGTCTGATACCCTAACACTTTTGCAATAAGTTAGACTAGGCTTTTAGGGCTCCGAAAGACCCTTCCAGGCAGCCACGTGAGTGCGCAGGACTGGTGGCGGAGTCTGTGTCAGATGGGCCTCTTTTGTATTTTCTTACCTACTGACTGCTTCCCCGTTGCTGAAATGGCGGCATGAGGACTACCTAACCGTCCCACCCATTTACAGGCGCTTAACTCACGGTGACCACCGCCTACACATCCCCCAACACACACACACACTAAAGGCAAAACAGAACTGCCCAACCGCATCCTTAAACCTCACCCCACCAGATCAGTTCCGTACACAGCCTCAGGCTAAAGGGTGCATTTTCCGAAAGCAGAAGGACTGAGAGGGAGATTACATTCTGGAGAGTTCTCACTGGCCCTCCCAAACCCCTAAAGGCAAGTGGAATGTAAAAACACGCGGCTAGTAACGTTTGCACGCGACATTTGGACCAAAAAGCCTTGAAAATGTAGGATTCTGAAACAGGATGCTGTCCTCTTGGGCAAGAAAGGCGCGGTCTCGCAGGCCGAGGACCACGCAATAGGACAGAAGCACGCTGATTCAACACATCTGAGTTACCTACCAGTGGCGGGAAGGCGCCCAGGACAAGTAAGTCCCAGCGTGGCCCAGGCCCACGTCTGAGAATGGAACCTAGGCCCACAACCCTGAGTTCCAAGGCACGCCAGACACCTCGACAGTCGAACGTGGGCCCCTGCTTTGCGCGGGACACATTCGCCTTGGCGCCGAGGAAGGCCCACGCGGCCAAGGTTGTCTGTGGATTGACTGTGCGGCACAGCCCGAGCAGCAGGCGCACGGACCCGCTGCGAGTGAACGACCACACTGCGGCCCGAAGCACAGCCACCCGCTCTTCCCCTTGCTGCCTCCCGACAGGTGGAGCAGCTATTCCGCGTTACGGAGGAAGGCGAACCGCAGGCGAGAGGCATCAGAACGGCTTTATTGTGGATTTAGGGCAGCAGCCCCGAGGGCCCGTGCCATCTAGTGCTCCCCAGGGGTACGCGTGGGGCGTGGGCAACAAAGGAGAACCTGGGTGAGCACCTGGAGAGACACCGGCCTGCGCTAAAGCAGATCCCCGACGAACAAAAAACGGAACCGAGAGGCGTGTGCAACATCCAACCGTCCGACTTGCAACAGAGGTGTACGGGAGGGTGGGGGTGGGGGTGGGGGTGGGGGCCCGCAGGGGAGTTGGGTGCAAGAAGAGGCCAGGGGTAAAGGGGCCGCTCGGTGTCCCGTGGCCCGTCTTGGGGAAGAGAGCCAAGTCCTCCAGGCTGACCCCGTGATGCTGGGGTGGTTGCCGCGCCAGGGACGGCACGAAGCCTGTGGGATGCGGGAGGCTGCAGTCCCGCAGCGTCCGGTGGAGGCGGGCGGGCGAAGAGCAAGACAGGTGCGAGTGCCGGGCCCCTGCCCGTCGGTCCGTGGGCACGGCCGGCCGGCCAGCCCGCGGTCCAACGGCGGGGCAGCAGCAGGCCACGGGGCCAGAGGCAGAAAGCGGCTTCGGGGCTGGCGCGCGCGAGTGGTCAGACGCCCTGCCCCGACGGGGACACGGCTTCCTGCAGAACGAGGTGCAGCAGGTGGTTCTGCTCCGCACTGAGCAGCGGCCACATGTCCACCTGCAGCGACTTGACGGCCTCCGTGTCCTTCTCGTGGGTGGCCATGACCAGGGACTGGAGCAGCAGGAACAGCTCGTCGGGAAGCTGGCCGGCGCCGTCGGGCCCGTGGCCGTCGAAGGCCTCCCAGGAGTACTTCTCCAGCGTGTGGGCGTGCTCGGGCAGCAGCTTGGCGGGCGGCGGCTGCAGCAGGAGCAGCAGCAGCACGCGGGACACCTCGCAGCGGACCAGCACGTCCGAGAAGGCGCCCAGCGTGGCGGGCGCGGGCGTGGGCGTGGGCGCGGGCGCGGCAGGCAGCAGGGCGGCGGGCAGGGCCGGGGCGGCGGCGGCGGGGCCCAGCGGGGCGGAGGCCGACGAGGACGAGGCCGAGGCCGACGAGGTCGAGGCCGAGGCCGACGAGGTCGACGCCGCCGCCGGCGGGGCCAGGGGCAGCGGCGGGGCGGGCGGCGGCGGGGCCGGGGGCGGCTGCCGCAGCGGGTGGCTGCCGTGCTCCCGCGCCAGGCGCTGCATGCGCGTGAAGACGGCCAGGGCGCCGCTGTAGTCGCGCGCCAGCAGCTGGCAGGAGGCGGCGTCGCCCAGCGCCTGCAGCGCGGCCAGGGGCAGCTGCGGCAGGTGCAGCTGCGCGGCGCGCAGGAAGTGGCCGGCGGCGGCGGCCGGCTGGCCCAGGTCGCGCAGGGCGGCGGCCAGCTCGAGGCACAGGCCGGCGGCGGCGGCCGGCTGGCCCAGCTCCAGGTGCAGGCGCACGGCGGCGCCCAGCGCGCTGGCGGCGGCCTGCAGCGGCTCCCCGTAGGCCGCGGGGCAGGCGAGGCGCTGGCGGGCGTCGCGCTCCTGCCGCAGGAAGAGGCGCGCGGCCTCGGTCAGCGCCAGCGCCTCCCCGGGCCCGTGGAACAGCGCCTGCTGGCAGCGCGCCACGGCCAGCTGGCACCACGCGGCGTACGGCAGGCACTCCTGCGCGCGCAGCTCCCGGCCCAGCTGCGCGAACTGCTCGCCCGCCTCCGCCACGTTCGGCTTCCGCAGGAACCGCTTACGCAGCTTGCTCGACACCTGCCGGTAGCGGGCCAGGAAGTCCCCGGCCTCGGGCCCCGGGCCCGCGCCGCCGCCGCCGCCGCCGCCGCCGCCCGGGCCGCCGCCGCCGCCGCCGCCCGGGCCGCCCGCCGCCGCCGCCGCCATCTTGCCCGCACGCGCGCACGCCCGACGTGCCCGCGTCCCCCGGCCCCGCCCCCTGCGGGCCCCGCCCCCCCGCGGACCCCGCGCATGCGTGCGCCGCCCCCCGCCGTCCCGCCGGACGGAACCGAGCGCGCGGGCCGGCGCGGGGCCTGGGCGGCCGCGGCCCTTCCGAGGCGACCCCGGCCCCCGGGTCGGCCCGCGCCCCCCGGCCCCTCCCGGCCCCTGCCGGCCCCCGAGCTAACGTCGCGGCGCCGGCCCGCCTGGCCCCGAGGCCGCTTGGCCGGAGTCAGGATGGTCCCCGCCCCCCCAGCCTTCCGTCAAAGCCCTGTCCCCTCGAGTCCGCGCCGGCACCTGTGTCCCCCAACAGTCCGCGCCGGCAGCTGTGTCCCCCCATTCACTCCGCGCCGGCAGGTGTGTCCCCCTCCATCCCGCAGCCAGGTTGTTACTGCACCGGCGTTCACCCCATCACCACGCCGCAGGCATGGTCCTGAGCTCCAGCCCCACACACACCATCGTCCACGGGACTGGCCCGTGCGGTGGGGGGGGGTCTTCTATGCCCCAGCGTCACTCCCAGCCCAGCCACCCCCTGTCCTGACCCCGAGCAGTCCCCGTCCCCGCACCCCAGCCGGACCCCACCACCACCCCTGCACCCCAGCCGGACCCCGCCACAGCCCCCGTCCCTGCACCCCAACAATGCTCCGGACCGCATGACCGAACCCCGCACCACACCCACGAACCCGCGCCCCACGCCACACCCCAAATCCTCCATCACCCCCATCGTGCACCGCCGAGGGCACCCCAACCCCCCGTCATCCCCGAGCCCCGCACCCCCACCCCAACCTCGCCCACAACCCCAAACCCCAACCTCCCCCCCGCCCCCCCCCGCCCTCCCCCCGAGGCGCGTCCCGCACCCAGTGAGCCAGGCGCACACGTCTGGTTGTCTCTGCGCCTTTTATTGCGGGGACGCGGGGGTCACCGAGCCCCCCCGGCGGCTCCCCGGGCGGCGGCGGGCATCAGGGGCCGGGGGCGGCTAGTACCGGGCCGGGGCCACCTGGGACACGGTGGTCATCGTGAACAAGCCGCTGAGCAGCTCGTGGTTGTGCAGCGCCCGGTCCACGAGCTCCGGGGTGATGTACGCGGTGCGCCTGTGCCGGGCCTCGTCGCCCGCCAGCCCCAGCACGGTGGCCGTCAGGAACTGGATGACGGCCGCCAGGAAGATGGGGGCGGACGCGCCCAGGCGCTTGGCGTAGCGGCCGGCCCGCAGGAGGCGCTCCATCTGGCACACGGAGAAGGCCAGCCCCGCGCGGGCGCTGCGCGAGCGGCACGACCTCGGGCGGCCGGCCCGCCCTCCACGGCTCCCCCTGAGCCGCGCGCGGGGCCTCGGCGGCGCTCGGCGCGGGGCCTCGGGCTGCGGCCCGGCTGCGGCCCGGCTGGGGACGCTCGGGCGTCGGGCCGCGGAGCCACGGGCCTCGGGCTGCGGAGACCCCGGGCTGCGGACGCTCGGGCGTCGGGCCGCGGAGCCACGGGCCTCGGGCTGCGGAGACCCCGGGCTGCGGACGCTCGGGCGTCGGGCCGCGGAGCCACGGGCCTCGGGCTGCGGAGACCCCGGGCTGCGGACGCTCGGGCGTCGGGCCGCGGGGACATGGGGCTTGGGCTGCAGAGACATCGGGCTGCGGACAGAGAGACACCGGCCTCGGGCTGCGGAGAGACGGGGCAAGGGCTGCAGACAGACGGGCCTCAGGCTGCAGAGAGACCGACCTCGGGCTGCAGAGAGACCGAACTCGGGCTGCAGAGTGTCCGACCTCGGGCTGCAGAGACCGACCTCGGGCTGCGGAGAGACGGGCCTCGGGCTGCAGAAAGTCCGACCTCGGGCTGCAGAGACCGACCTCAGGCTGCGGAGAGACGGGCCTCGCGCTGCAGAGAGACCGACCTCGGGCTGTAGAGAGACTGACCTCGGGCTGCAGAGACCGACCTCGGGCTGCAGAGAGTCCGACCTCGGGCTGCAGAGACCGACCTCGGGCTACAGAGAGTCCGACCTCGGGCTGCAGAGAGTCCGACCTCGGGCTGCAGAGAGACCGACCTCGGGCTGCAGAGAGACGGGCCTCGGGCTGCGCTGCCGAAACAGCGTCGGGGCGCAGAGAGGAGCGCCGGGGTGCACCGCCGTGCGGCGCGCTGGGCCGGCTGCACCCGAGCCCTCAGCAGCGGGCGAGGAGGCCCCGCTCCGTATCCGAGGGACACACCCCCTCCCCGCCCCGCTGCGCACGCGGTGACACGCAGGCCTGATGAGGTCACCGCGTCCCCATTGGCCCGGCCCGGCCCTCGCCCGCCAGAAAAGCCGCTGGCGGGAAGTCGCTGGCTCTGCGCCGCGCGGACGGCATGGGGCGCCACCCACGAGCGTGCAGGAGCTCGCGCGCCCCCACGTGCACCCCCGACATGTCGGCCCTCTCGGCTGCACACGCGGCAGCGCCCCGCACAGACGGCCCGGCCGCCGCGCGCTCACTGCCCCCTGCACCCCGTCCTGCCCCCGGGGACCGACCGCTCCTCGGCCTCCTGTCCCTGCCGCTTGGCGTCCGCTGGACACCTGCTGCAGGGGCCACCCTGGGACCAGTAGGTGGCCGTGTGCGCCGGCCGCGTTCCCTCGGCACCGTGTTCTCAGGAGGGCTGTTCTCTGAGGGAGCGGGAACCGGGGTCCCTCCCCCCGAGAGAGCAGGAATCGGGCCCCTCCCCCTGAGGGAGCAGGAATCGGGGCACCCCCCCCCCAGGGAGCAGGAATAACGGCCTCTTCCCCCCCCCCCCAGGGAGCAGGAATCGGGGCCCCTCCCCTCAAGGGAGCAGGAATCGGGGTCCCTCCCCCCCGAGAGAGCAGGAATCGGGCCCCTCCCCCTGAGGGAGCAGGAATCGGGGTCCCTCCTCCCGAGGGAGCAGGAATCGGGGCACCCCCCCCCCAGGGAGCAGGAATAACGGCCTCTTCCCCCCCCCCCCCGGGAGCAGGAATCGGGGCCCCTCCCCTCGAGGGAGCAGGAATCCGGGACCCCCAAGGGAGCGGGAATTGGGGTCCCTCCGCCCGAGGGAGCAAAAGACGGACCTCGGGCTGCAGAAAGACGGACCTCGGGCTGCGGAGAGACCAACCTCGGGCTGTGGAGAGACCAACCTCGGGCTGCGCTTCCGAAAGACGGCGTCGGGGCGCAGAGAGGAGCGCCGGGGTGCACCGCCGTGCGGCGCGCTGGGCCGGCTGCTCCCGAGCTCTGAGCAGCGGGCGAGGAGGCCCCGCTCCGTATAAAAGCGACACCCCCTCCCCTCCCCGCTGCGCACGCGGTGACACGCAGATCTGATGAGGTCACCGCGTCCTCATTGGCCCGGCCCTCGCCCGCCAGAAAAGGCGGGAAGTCGCTGGCTCTGCGCCGCGCGGACGGCATGGGGCGCCACCCACGAGCGTGCAGGAGCTCGCGCGCCCCCACGTGCACCCCCGACATGTCGGCCCTCTCGGCTGCACACGCGGCACCGCCCCGCACAGACGGCCCGGCCGCCGCGCGCTCACTGCCCCCTGCACCCCGTCCTGCCCCCGGGGACCGACCGCTCCTCGGCCTCCTGTCCCTGCCGCTTGGCGTCCGCTGGACACCTGCTGCAGGGGCCACCCTGGGACCAGTAGGTGGCCGTGTGCGCCGGCCGCGTTCCCTCGGCACCGTGTTCTCAGGAGGGCTGTTCTCCGAGGGAGCGGGAACCCGGGTCCCCCCCCCCAAGGGAGCAGGAATTGGGGTCCCTCCCCCCGAGCGATCAGGAAGCGGGGTCCCTCCACCAAGGGACAGGAGTCGGGGTCCCTCCCCCCGAGGGATCAGGAATCGGGGTCCCTCCACCAAGGGATCAGGAGTTGGGGTCCCTCCCCCAAGGGACAGGAGTCAGGGTCCCTCCCCCAAGGGACAGGAGTCGGGGTCCCTCCGCCAAGGGACAGGAGTCGGGGTCCGTCCCCCCGAGGGAGCAGGAATAGGCCCCCCGAGGCAGCGGGGATCGCCCTGCACGTCCATCGAGGGGCACTCGCCCCCACTGCGCGCCCCCCCTGGCGGCGAGGGGCACCTGCGGGCGGACGTGCGCGGCGGCGGCGGCGGCGAAGGTCGCGCGGGGCCCCTCCGGGCGCGGGATGGGGGGCCCGACGGCAGGGCGACACCCGCTGTCTGGGCAGCGCGCTGACCCGGCCCCCTGCTCCCGCCGCGCCGCCCCACTGGCCCTGGCCCGCGCCTGCTCCTCCCGGTGCGGCCTCGCGAGCCCCCGCGCCGGCTGTGCCGCGGCACCTGGCACCTGGGGGTCACTGTCCCCCGTGTGTAGGGAGGGGCAGGGCGGGGCCCGAGGGACAGGGAGCTCGGGCAGCTGCAGCCCGCTGACCCGGGCCCCCGTGGAGCCTGCGGGCTCCCCCCGCGCCCCCAGGGCTGCCGACCCGAGCCCGGGCTGCAGGCGGGCGCCCAGCTGATCCCCCCCGCCCCCCCCCCCCCCCCCGGGCTGGGCCTGTCGCGCCCCCGGGTCCCGAGCGCCGCCCCGCGGTGCCAGCAGCGGCGGGTCGGCGCGGCGGGAGCGCTGCAGGTGCGCCGGGACCGGGCGGGGCCCTCCCTCTGGGTGCCCCTCCAGGCGGCCCCTGCACTCGGGCTGCGCAGGGCGGGGCGGGGGAGCTTCCCGGAGGGGGTGCGGCCTGTCTGTCGCCTGGGCGCGACTCGGCGATGGGACACGTTCAGGTCCTGACACCGGGGGGGGGGGGGGGGGGGGCGGCGGGGCTTCCCGCGTATTCGGGGCCTCCCGAGTGACTTTCAGCAATGTTCCGTGACTTTCCGTGCACACGCCCTGCACGTCCTCCGCTACGTGTATTCCTAGGGATGTAATTGCACGTGATCCCGATTTGAATAAAATTATTCAATCAGTTAGTTAACTGATCAATTAATCAGTTTCGTTTGAGGTTCGTCGCCGCTGCCGCGTGGAAAACCCCCTAATTTCTGCACGTTGGTCTCATATCCTGAAGTTTGTTGAATTCACTAACTCTGCCGGTGTTTCGTGAATTCTTTAGGACTTTTTCTGTGTAAGGTTATGTCATCTGAGAACACAGATGGTTTTCCTTCTTCCTTTCCAATTTAAATACCCTTTATTTCTTTCTCTTGCATCATTGCTCTAGCCAGGATTTCCATTACAATGTCGGTTAGAGGCAGGGAAAGCGCGGATTCTTGTTCCTGATTAGGGGAAAAGCTTTCAGTCCTCCACCAGTGAGTATGACCTTAGCTATGGGTATTTCATAAATGCCCTTTATTATGTTTGGTGATTCCCCTTCTATTCCTAGTTTGCTGAGTGTTTTTTGTCAGGAAAAGGTGGATTTTAGTCAATGCTTTTTCTGCATGAATCAAGACAGTCATGTGGGTTTTTCCCCCTTTATTTTATTAACGTAGAGTTATTTTCTTAAGTTGAAGCATCTTTGTATTCCTGGGACAGTTCCTTTTTGGACATGAAATGTCACTTTTATAATGTACTGCTGGATTCCGTCTGCTAAAATCATTTGAGGATTTCTGCACCTATATTCTTTTTTAAAGATTTTTTAGGTACTATTTGAGAGACCATGAATGATCAGGGGGCGGAGGGAGAGGATGAAGCAGACTCCCCACTGAGCAGGGAGCCTGACGCGGGCCTCGATCTCCCGACCCGGGATCATGACCTGAGCTGAAAGCGGATGCTTCACCGACTGAGCCACCAGGCACCCGGGCAAAACAATTTCTTACAACATTCTGCACGATACTGTAATGCTGATGTGTCATCATATAACACACACTGATTCCTATTCTAGTGTATTCAAGCATACACAAAGCCTAGGTGCCTTGTAAGAGATCATTTTAAACTTTCCGTAGCCTGTACGCCATGGTTTAAACCGAGGCCTTCTGAGTAGGTGTTCCTTTTTTATTTAAAGATTTTATTTATTTATTCATGAGAGACACACAGAGAGAGAGAGAGGCAGAGACCCAGGCAGAGGGAGAAGCAGGCTCCATGCAGGGAGCCCGACGCGGGGCTCGATCCCAGGTCTCCAGGTTCATGCCCTGGGCCGAAGGCAGGTGCCAAGCCACTGAGCCCCCCAGGGATCCCCTGACTAGGTGTTCCTATCACATTTCTCAAACTGTGTTCCCTTTCCTTTGAAGATGCCGTGTACTTTCTCTGCACCCTAGACTGCTCAAGGTCCGAACCCCCACATGTTGGATGTTAACACGTGTCTTACAAATCCATACACAAGGAATCATTAATTAAAGCCTCACAGTTCATGCACATGTGCACACACACACACACACACACAGAGAGAGACCACAGTCTTGGAAGATTATCCTGAGGCCAGGGTGGTAGGGTGGTGCCTGCCAGCACCCTCTCAGATGTGGAACAGGGCCCGACATACAGGACTTCTAGCTACGACGGTTGTATGTGAGCGCTGCGTGCTGTCGAGAGAAGCACAAAGCAAAATTAGAGGGAAGATGCAATGGGGAGCAATTGCTTTGTACCCTGTCTGCACCTGGCATGTACCTGTGCTAATCCCTCCCCACAGGTCTTCTTTGGCAACGTGGATTCATCTGGGATCAAACACAATATTTTTAACCCTCCGATTATTGCTCAGTACATCCGTTTGCACCCAACCCATTACAGCATCCGCAGCACTCTTCGCATGGAGCTCTTGGGCTGTGACTTCAACAGTAAGTGCCCAGTCATCACGTGCCCTTCCGTGTCCCAGCCCCGGGTGGGATGAATGACTGTCCTAGTCTTCTCGAGGGCAGGGCGATGTCCCAGGACACAGAACCACGAATGCTAAGAGCAGCGCAGTCCCGAGCAAACACAGGCCTTGGTCATTGTAACCATGGGATTCCCTAGGGGCAGCCACCTCCTCCGGCACTCTTAAGGTCAAAGTGCCCCCGAACTGAGAAGAGCTGACCAGAAGGCGCGGGGCAGCAGTAACAGCATGGGTGCGGGGGTTAATGCCTGGGAGATGGTGCGGTGGGGATAGTGGGGGGGGGGGGGTGTCGGCGGCCGCAGGCCAGTGCAACCGAGGCTGCCTCTTGTCCTTATGATTGCGCCCACCTTTAATCTCTCTGAGGTTGCAGCATGCCGCTGGGGATGGAGAGTAAAGCAATATCAGATGCTCAGATCACTGCCTCGTCCTACCTAAGCAGTATGCTTGCCACTTGGTCTCCTTCCCAAGCCCGGCTGCACCTGCAGGGCAGGACTAATGCCTGGAGACCTCAGGTAAGAGGCCTCACACTCGCCACTTAACCGACGCAGAGCAGGGAGGATGGGTTGGGAAAGTCCTCGACTGCTCCTTTAGAGGCCTTTCTGCCACCTGGGTGTTCCCCGAGACGTGTCAAGGGTGGTCGCGTCTCGGGGGAAGAATCCGCACAGACATTTAGTGGATGTGCCAGGTGATCGCACACAACATTTTTAGGGGGGAAACGATCCCTGAGTGAGCCTCCAAGAAGCAGGATCTCTGTGTGCAATCCTGGCGAATGCCTGTGAAGAAATTGTCGGAGCTCAAGTCCAGTGTTATGGAGAAGTATCTAGAAGTAGTCCTCTTTGCAAGTTTCTCAGTGCCTCAATGGAAAGTGTCACACTCCTCTACCGTTCATTGGGCAGGTTTTTTCCTGAGAGCCACTGAATTAGTGATTTTCTTTTTTTTTAACGATTTTATTTTTTTTATTTATTCGTGAGAGACAGAGAGAGAGAGAGAAGCAGACACCCAGGCAGAGGGAGAAGCAGGCTCCACTCAGGGAGCCCGATGTGGGACTCGATCCTGGGACTCCAGGATCAGGCCCCGGCCAAAGGCGACGCTAAATCACTGGGCCACCGGGGCTGCCCTGAATTAGTGATTTTCTCTTTTTTTTTTGAATTAGTGATTTTCAATCCCTGGATAGCTCTTGGGGATGAACGCAGTCAGTGGACTCTGCTCCTCCAAGGGGCTTACTTTAAGCGAAACAGATTGTGTGACTCATTGCCAAGCTTCTCATACTCTAGCCCATCTATATATGGCTCGTATATTCATTTAGCAGACATTTCCTGGGCACCCGTTAAATGGCAGACCCTGAGGCTGTAGGAACGAATCTTGAAAAATTGCTTACAGTCTACTAAGGAGAGACCACGAAAATGCAGAGTGGTCCCTGCTATGACGTGGTAAAGAAGAGGGGATGTGGGGGTGTCTAGGAGCAAACGGTACTGTTCCCCAGGATACTAGTCTAACTGACTTTCCTAGGCAAATAACCCAAAAGAGTGGCTGCAAGTGGACTTCCGGAAGACCATGAAAGTCACAGGAATAACCACCCAGGGGGTGAAATCTCTCCTCATCAGCATGTATGTGAAGGAGTTCCTCATCTCCAGTAGTCAAGATGGCCATAACTGGACTCTGTTTCTTCAGAATGGCAAAGTCAAGGTATGCTGGTCTCACGGGAAAGGCACAAAACCTCTCCTAGGGCTTGGCATTTAGAAACCTAATCACTTCATTATGTGATCAAACTTTCAAGGTAAATATTTATTGAGGATCTACAGTAATAGAATACCAGGGAAGACATCTGGGAGGTCACTGAGACTCCAGGCAAGGACATACAATCCCAGGAAGGAGCAGAGTAGAGCCAAAAGTCGATTATCCTCAGGCATGTTGCTGTCATCCAGGATGATGGCAAGAACCAGGGGGGGTGAAGACGAATGAGAGTTTTTTGCCAAATGTGTAAAGATGTCCGTATCCGCATCAGCTACTTAGAATCCTTGGCCTCGTCGACCTTTAACACGTGGGACCCAGACAGTCTTCCTTCTTGATGTGGGTTTGCTGCATAAGTCAGCAAATTGTGCTAATTAGAGGACCTGACAAAAGTCCTGCTATCCCACGAGTAATGAGAGAATGAATATTCATCTCTATGGTCTCTTTTCTTTTTCACCAAGAATTTTTTTTAATGCTTTTATTTTTATTTTTTTACTTTTTTTAAATTTATTTTTTATTGGTGTTCAATTTGCCAACATGCAGCATAACACCCAGTGCTCATCCCATCTAGTGCCCCTTACCAGTCCCTCCGGTAGAGTCTTCGGCTATTTGCTCCTCTGATCGCTAAGAAGCTCCGCCCAGACTAAGAAACTTTCAGGTCCCTAAAAGCAGCATGTTCTTTCTCATACGAGGCTTTTTGTTTGTTTTTTATTTTTTTAATCTTTATTTTTTTAAGATTTTATTTATTTATTCATGATAGAGAGAGAGAGAGAGAGAGAGAGGCAGAGACACAGGCAGAGGGAGGAGCAGGCTCCATGCAGGGAGCCCGACCCGGAACTCGATCCCGGGTCTCCAGGACCGTGCCCTGGACCAAAGGCAGACGCCAAACCGCTGAGCCACCCAGGGATCCCTGTTTTGTTTTTTTTTTTTTAATTAATTAATTTATTTATTTATTTTACATACTACCAGGCTTTTCTACATACTGTTTATTCTACCTAGAACTGTTTTTTTTTCTAGGTCTCTCCCACTGCCCCCTTTTTGACCCCTTTTACTTGGCTCATTCTTTGAGTCGCAGATACACATCATCTCCTCCAGGAAGAATTCCCGGATCCCCCAGTGCTGGACTAGACTTCTGCTTCTGGCAGTTGAGTGGAACAGAGTATAGATAGTATATGTTCAAGAGGACATTCCCATTGTTAAAAGGGTCTATCTCTGAGACGTGGTACCATATAGACGAACCTCAGATGCACTGAGTTACATGAAATAGGCCAGACATAAAAGGACAAACGTTGTATGATTCCATGTATATGAGTGTATTAGGCTTCGCCAGAGAAACAGAGCTGATAGAATGTGCGTGTGCATGCACACATGTGCATATGTGTGTGGGGATAAAGGGATTATTGTGTGGAATTGGCTCATGATTACGAAGGCTGACAGGTCCCAAGATCTGCAGGGTGAGCCAGCGCGCTGGAGACCCGGGAGTACCAGTGGTATAGCTCTGGTCTGAGTCCAAAAGCCTGAGAACCAGGAGAGCTGATGGTGTGAATTCCAGGCTGAAGGCCAGCAGCTCAAGACTTAGGAAGGGGGTGGGTGGTGGGCACTGAGGGGGGCACTTGATAGGATGAGCACTGGGTGTTATGCTATATGTTGGCAAACTGAACTCCAATAAAAAAATTTTTTTAAGAGACTTAGGAAGGGTCAGCACTTCAGTTTGAGCCCCAGAGCCAGAAAAGCCAATGTCCAGGTTCAAAGGCAGGCAGGCGGGAAAATTCTGCCTTATTTTTTTTTCTTTTTCTATTTTTTTTTAAGTTTTATTTATTTATGATAGTCACAGAGAGAGAGAGAGAGGCAGGGACACAGGCAGAGGGAGAAGCAGGCTCCATGCACCAGGAGCCTGACGTGGGATTCGATCCCGGGTCTCCAGGATCGCGCCCTGGGCCAAAGGCAGGCGCCAAACCCCTGCGCCACCCAGGGATCCCAAATTCTGCCTTATTTAGAGGAGGGTCAGCCTTTTTGTTCTACTCAAGCTTTCAAATGATTGATTGGAAGGCTAGCCGCTCTGTTCACTCTATCATTTGAATGTTAATCTCGTCCAAAAATACCCTCGCAGACACTCCCAGAATAGTGTCTGACCACATAGGCGGGCACCTCGTGACCTAGTCACGTTGACACACAATGAACAACTACCGTGAGATGCCTAGAACGGGCGGGTCCACGGAGACTGCAAGATCGGAGGTTGCTCAAGAGTTGGAGGAGAGGACGATGGAGAGTTCTTGTCCAACAGGTGGAGCTTCAGTTTGGCAAGATGAAGAATTCTGGTGATGGACAGTGGTGATGCTTGTTCAACAGTGTGAATGTAGCTCATGCTACGGAAT
Organism: Canis lupus dingo; assembly: GCF_003254725.2. Lineage (NCBI taxonomy): Eukaryota > Metazoa > Chordata > Mammalia > Carnivora > Canidae > Canis > Canis lupus. Next base: position 123,625,029 of record NC_064281.1, on the reverse strand, counting down.
CGTACACTTAAAGATGGTCAAAATGGTAAATTACGTGTTAGGTATATATTATCACGATGAAAAGGCTATCTCACCTAGAGCACCTGCTTCTTTTTTTAAAAAAATATTTTATTTATTTATTCATGAGAATACACAGAGAGGAGAGAGAGAGGAGAGAGAGACAGAGAGAGACAGAGACCCAGGCAGAGGGAGAAGCAGGCTCCACGCAGGGAGCCCAACGTGGGACCTGATCCCGGAACTCCAGGATCACACCCGAGGCTGAAGGCAACGCTAAGCCGTTGCGCCCCCCGGGGCTGCCCGAGCACCTGCTACTTAATGCATTGCTGCACTCGATGGGGAAAGGAGGCTCTCCAGCCTCCTCACCACCGAAAGCTCACCCCATGAACCTCAATGTGAAGATAACGAGCTGAAATCAGAGCAAAGAGAGGTAAAATGGGAGAAAAAGTAACATGGATGACCTTTCCTAAAGGAAAATGCTTGTATTAGTGTTATTAGGAGACTAAGCTTTGAGCAAAATGCGAGGAGAACTGAATGCACTAGGTGATGAACCCCAGAAGGGAGCCAAAGTAGTTGCAGGTAAGTAGCACCTCCTGGCATCTGGAAGAACCATGTTCAAGTCCACTCGGAAGGAAGCACTCCCAGTTTAGGTCTCCGAGATTCCCACATCCTAAAATGATAAGATCATAAATATCAGCAAACATGCAAGACAACAGGCCGACCTGACTTCAAGTGAGCAGAGGGGCGCCTGGCTGGCTCAGTCAGTAGAGCATATGAGTCGGTATCAGAGTCGTGAGTTCGAGCCCCACATTGGGTGTTGAGCTGAGTTTATTTGTTAAGATTGTATTTATTTATTTGAGGTACAGAACGCAAGAAAGCGAGCACGACTGCTAGGGGGGCAGAGGGAGAAGCAGACTCTCCACTGAGCAGGGAGCCCGACACCTGGCTCAACCCCAAGACTGCAGGATCAGGATCATGACCTGAGCTGAAGGCAGACGCTTCACTGACTGAGCACCGCCCCCCCAGGTGCCCTGGGTGTGGATCCTTCTTTAAAAAAAATAGTTGGGCAGCCCGGGTGGCTCAGCAGTTTAGCGCCGCCTTCAGCCCAGGGCGTGATCCTGGAGACCCGGGATCGAGGCCCACATCAGGCTCCCTGCATGGAGCCTGCTTCTCCCTCTGCCTGTGTCTCTGCCCCTCTCTCTCTCATGAATAAATGAATAAAAATCTATAAAAAATTTTTTTAATTAGTCAAATTAAATCTTTAAAAAACAAGTGAGCAGAAACAATCAAGAAAGATTCAGTATCTGGGTAACATCAGATATTGATGAACTATGACAACTTAAATGACTAACTCTCCAAGACTGTTAGGCGGTTTTAGGAAAACACAAGTACTTTTAGAAATGAAAAACCTCATTGTTGAAGCTTGAAATTGAAAGAAAGACCTAACAGCAGATTAGACTCAGCCAAAGAGAATTTGGTCAATTGGAAGATCCAGCTCAAGAAGTTACCGAGGATGGCGCACGGGAGACGAGACATAGAAGGCCATACGTGATTGGAATCCCAGACCGACAGGGAAAATACGGTGGAGAAATGGCAAAACGTTAACTTTAAAAATAAAGTCACCAGTGACTTTACCTGCAAAATATGGATTTATTTTCGACCAGCAGAGAATTCCGAGGGGGAAGATGCAAGCGAGGGTGGAACCATAGGCGTCTGCAGAACAAAAGCGAGGCACGCCCTTTTGTACAGGAAAGGGGGGAGGCCGGACAGGCTGCTATCAACAAAAAGCCCATTGGAATGATCTGGAAGTTGGAAGTGTAGTGGTTTGTCGTGGGCTGAGTTGTGACGGTCTCTTATTGGGCGGGCTGCTGCGGGGCTGGGGCGAGGAGGGGTGAGCCTTCCTTCCTCCTGCTCTGGGGGTAACGGAGTGGAGCAGGCCTCCAGTCTTCCTGTTGGATTGGCCTGAGGACAAGCGGCAAGGGGTGCGGGCTCAGCCGGCGGGCCTCCCGACTCCACTCCAGAGGAGCTTTCCTTTTAGGAACCTTCACAGAACCAACGAGGACAGCCACGTTTGCCACTTCCATTCTGCATTTTACCGGAATCAGAGAAGTTAGGCAAGAAAAAGAAATAAAATAATAATAATAATAATAATGAAAAAGAAAAAGAAAGAAATAAAAGGCATGTAAGTTGGAAAGAAGTAGTCTCTCTTCACTGATGATATGAATATATATCTTTTTTTTTAATTTTTATTTATTTATGATAGTCACAGAGAGAGAGAGGCAGAGACATAGGCAGAGGGAGAAGCAGGCTCCATGCACCGGGAGCCCGATGTGGGATTCGATCCCGGGTCTCCAGGATCGCGCCCTGGGCCAAAGGCAGGTGCCAAACTGCTGCACCACCCAGGAATCCCAATATATATCTTTATTGCATCGAACCAGCCCTAACTCCCCTACAGAGTTCCTGGGATACGAAGAATACTCTAAGTTCCTATTGACAAGTAGGTAGAAACTAAACCTGCCAATCCAGGTGAGCTAGCTGCAGAGCTCACTCTGGAGAGTCTAGGAGAAACCATGAAGAAAAGAGACGAGGTCAGTGGGAGGAAACAAATAAAATCATTTCTGAAAAGGGGAATTGCCGCCCTGAGTGAAGAAATCCTAAGACCTGAGACCTGTGGGTCAGAGCACTGGCTTCTGGAACCGAAAGCAAAGGGCTCGAAAGTCCGTAAGACTGAGGATGATGCTGTGTCTGGTGAGGGGCGATCCATGTCTCGTTGGCTTGGTGATGAACAGGAGCAGCAACCAACGAGTGGAAATCCGGTGAGGGTCCTATAAAAGCAAATATGACATCTCCGGACGCGAAGCCCTTTCTGTCCCATAGAGGAAATCGCACTTCACTTTATCAACAGTAGAGGGTGCGCCCGGCCTAATAAACCCCATACTCCAGCCCCTTGCTTCTCCCAGCCCACAGGAAATCGACTTATGGCTGGAACTAGGAATCCTAAAGAATTCCTCAACCAACCAAGACGGCTGATGAGTTCAAAGGTGTCCTTGTTCCTGATTTGTCACCGCCTGCTTCCTTGAAGACCCCATTGACTTTGGGCTTGGCAATGGCACCCATTCTGTCCAGTGGAATGTGAGTGCAAACAGAAACTTGAAAGATTTGATTTCTTTGACAGAGACTGAGAGAGGGAGAGAGCGCGCACAGTCGGGGTGGGTTCAGCATCCCACTGGAGGTATCAGCTCGGCCGTGATGTCCGGGTTGTGACAGCCCCGCGTGGGTCCGCGTCATTGCGGAGTCTGCTGGAGATTCCCTCCCTGTGGCCCTCCTGCTTGTGCTCTCTCTCTCTCTCTCAGATAAATAAATAAATCTTAAAAAAATGTTTAACCAAAATCTCATAATGAGAAAACAGTCGCACAAGTTTACAATGTGGGACATTCTAGGACACAGCGGTCCTAGAGTTTTAGAAATGTCAATGTCGTGAAAGACCCAAAGCGCCCAGAGACTGGGAGTCTGTTCGAGATCAGAGGTGATTTAAAGACATATGATAAGTAGAGGCAGCGAGTGATTTTTAGTAGATCCTCGATTGGAGAAATTGCTCAAGCGACATCCTACTGACAACTGGACATTCTTAATTATCAGGCCCTGTTACGGCAAATATCACGTTTGGCGGGTGTGACGATGGCACTCTGTGCCTATGTACGCCTTTTTTTTTTTTTTTTTTTTTTTTTTGCTGTCTACAAGACACTCATTTTATTTTTTTATTTTTGTTTTTTATGAATTTATTTTTTAATTGGTGTTCAATTTGCCAAGATATAGAATAACACCCAGTGCTCATCCCATCAAGCGCCCCCCTCAGTGCCCATCACTCAGTCACCCCCACCCCCCGCCCTCCTCCCCTTCCACCACCCCTAGTTCATTTCCCAGAGTTAGGAATCTCTTGTGTTCTGTCTCCCTTTCTGATATTTCCCACACATTTCTTCTCCCTTCCCTTCTATTCCCTTTCACTATTATTTATATTCCCCAAATGAATGAGAAAGAATATATAATGTGTGTCCTTCTCCAATTGACTCACTTCATTCAGCATAATACCCTCCAGGTCCCTCCACGTTGAAGCAAATGGTGGGTATTTGTCGTTTCTAATGGCTGAGGAATATTCCATTGTGTACATAGACCACAGCTTCTCGATCCCTTCATCTTTCGATGGACACCGAGTCTCCTTCCACAGTGTGGCTATTGTGGACATTGCTGCTAGAAACATCGGGGTGCAGGTGTCCCGGCGTTTCACTGCATCTGTATCTTTGGGGTAAATCCCCAGCAGTGCAATTGCTGGGTCGTAGGGCAGGTCTACTCTTAACTCTTTGAGGAACCTCCACACAGTTTTCCACAGTGGCTGCACTAGGTCACATTCCCACCAACAGGGCAAGAGGGTTCCCCTTTCTCCACATCCTCTCCAACACTTGTGGTTTCCTGCCTTGTTAATTTTCCCCATTCTCACTGGTGTGAGGTGGGATCTCATTGTGGTTTTTTTTTTTTTTTTTTTTTTTTTTTATGATAGTCACAGAGAGAGAGAGAGAGAGGCAGAGACATAGGCAGAGGGAGAAGCAGGCTCCATGCACCGGGAGCCCGACGTGGGATTCGATCCTGGGTCTCCAGGATCGCGCCCTGGGCCAAAGGCAGGCGCCAAACCGCTGCGCCACCCAGGGATCCCCTCATTGTGGTTTTGATTTGTATTTCCCTGATGGCCCGTGATGCGGAGCATTTTCTCATGTGCGTGTTGGCCATGTCTATGTCTTCCTCTGTGAGATCTCTGTTCATGTCTTTTCCCATTTCATGATTTGATTGTTTGTTTCTTTGCTGTTGAGTTTACTAAGTTCTTTATAGATCTTGGAAACTAGCCCTTTATCTGATACGTCATTTGCAAATATCTTCTCCCATCCTGTAGGTTGTCTTTGAGTTTTGTTGACTGTATCCTTTGCTGTGCAAAAGCTTCTTATCTGGATGAAGTCCCAATAGTTCATTTTTGCTTTTGTTTCTCTTGCCTTCGTGGATGTATCTTGCAAGAAGTTACTGTGGCCGAGTTCAAAAAGGGTGTTTGTTGCCTGTGTTCTCCTCTAGGATTTTGATGGAATCTTGTCTCACATTTAGGTCTTTCATCCATTTTGAGTTTATGTTTGTGTCTGGTGCAAGAGAGTGGTCTAGTTTCATTCTTCTGCATGTGGATGTCCAATGTTCCCAGCATCATTTATTGAAGAGACTGTCTTTTTTCCTGTGGATAGTCTTTCCTGCTTTGTTGAATATTAGTTGACCATAAAGTTCAGGGTCCACGTCTGGGTTCTCTATTCTGTTCCATTGATCTCTGTGTCTGCTTTTGTGCCAGTACCACACTGTCTTGATGACCACAGCTTTATAGTACAACCTGAAATCTGGCATTGTGATGCCCCCAGCTATGGTTTTCTTTTTTAAAATTCCCCTGGCTATTCGGGGTCTTTTCTGATTCCACACAAATCTTAAAATGATTTGTTCTAACTCTCTGAAGAAAGTCCATGGTATTTTGATAGGGATTGCATTAAACGTGTATATTGCCCTGGGTAACGTTGACATTTTCACAATATTAATTCTGCCAATCCATGAGCATGGAATATTTTTCCATCTCTTTGTGTCTTCCTCAATTTCTTTCAGAAGTGTTCTGTAGTTTTGAGGGTATAGATCCTTTACCTGTTCGGTGAGGTTTATTCCTAGGTATCTTATGCTTTTGGGTGCAATTGTAAATGGGATTGACTCCTTGATTTCTCTTTCTTCAGTCTCATTGTTAGTGTATAGAAATGCCACTGACTTCTGGGCATTGATTTTGTATCCTGCCACGCTGCCAAATTGGTGTATGCGTTCCAGCAATTTTGGGGCGGAGGCTTTTGGGTTTTCTATGCAGAGTATCATGTCATCAGTGAACGGCCTTATTGTGGGTTCGACGTGATGAAGTATTCAGGCGACATGCGCGCGTATGCACGGGGGATAGAGACAGGGGGCACATCTCGGTGTGTGACACGCGGTGACTGTAGGCGGCGGGTGTCGGCGCCCATGACATTAGTGTCCCAGCTTCCCGAGGCCCGTGACGTTCGACAGTGCCTGGCTTCACTGCTCGCGGCCGCGGGACTAAAGCCTCAGTGGCCGGGACACGGGACACGTTGGCGAGCGGCTGAGGGCGTCCGGCCTAGCGCGGAGCCGGGTCGAGGCGGGGCTCCTGGAAGCTGCTGGAAGCGGAGGGCGCGGGGGTGGGGGGAGGTCGGGGGGGCCGCGGGCCCTGCGGTCGGCGGCTCACGGCGCTGGGGGTCTCCTTTCAGGTCTTCCAGGGAAACCGGGACTCCTCCACGCCTGTGCGGAACGCTCTCGAACCCCCGCTGGTGGCTCGCTACGTGCGCCTGCACCCGCAGAGCTGGGCGCACCACATCGCCCTGAGGCTGGAGGTCCTGGGCTGCGACACCCAGCAGCCCGCCTGACCCGCGCCTCTGCGGCCCTGTCTCCCCTGCCTCCCTGCCCTGTCCCCGCGGCTTCCCGGGCCCTGACCCCCACCTCTCCAGCCTGTCCCCGTGGCCTCCTGGGCCCTGTGCCCCCACCTCCCCGCCCTGTCCCCCCACCTCCCCGGCCTTGTCCCCCCACCTCCCCGGCCCTGCCCCCTGTCCCCCAAGTGCTCCCACGTTCGCCCTTCCCTCCCGCGGCCTGAGGCGAGGCCGCACCCCATCTGGAAGGCGTCCTCCGGCCGACAGCGAGGTCTGTCGCGCAGCCCCACGTCCTCTGTGCAGTGACCGCGTCTGCGGCGGGCGGAAGGTATCCGGGATGTGGGAGTCCGGTCTGGGTACCTGGGGAGTAAAGGCCCCGCTTGCCGTCGGCGCCGCGAAGCCCGGAGCGAGCAGGCCGATCTGGGCCTCCCTGTAGACGCGGTCATAGGTCCGTGTCCTCGTCTTCGGGGCTCAGGAAGGGCGACGACCGTAGCAGGCCTCACTGGGACCCCACGCCCACCGGGGCCGAGGGGACCGGAGGCCGGGAGGACCCGAAGTCTGCGACCCACGGCCGCGTCCACGGGGTTCCTGGTGCAAGAGGACAGGCCTTACACTCCCACGAGACGCGAGGAAATCGATGCTTTTCCCCCGAACTAGAGCACTTCGTGGCGACCGTGCTGGCGCTGCTGTGACCTCCTGGGAAGGCAGCCCGGCTGCCGCGGGGGATCGCGGAGCAGCGGGGGCAGGTGCACACGTTAGGGCGGATGCACAGAGGTCGGTAACTGGCTTCCCCGAGCAGCCCGGGAGGCAAGCGGCCCCCGGAGGCGACGTGGTTCTATTTCCTGGCAAAGGTCAGCCACCCTGCTCTCTCTTAATGACCCTGCTCTGGAATTCCTGTGCTATGGGCCAGATACACCAATTTCTGAAATGCTCTTGGATCTGAAATGCCCTTTGGCCCTCCTGCCGCTTTCCTCCATGATTGCTCACATAAAACCTTGACACACGCACAGCCGCCTTCAACAGATGTAGTTTCACACTGGAAATAAAAATGTGAACAGCGATCTTCGTGCGGATGCGCTGAATCGCAGGATGGACACTTTAGAAATCCGAATTAGTGAGTCAGGAACCAGACTAAACTGAACTCAGAGTAGAAAGTGAGATCATTTATGAGAGGTAAAAAAAAAAAAAAAATTAAATTAAAATGGAGCCTTGATCCAGGATAAGACTTCATAGAAGGCAAGAGACTGAAAAAGAAATGGGGGGTGCAGGATGAGTAAGTTCTAGAACTCTCTGCCGACGCTCTTGTGCCCGGGGTGAGCAACACTGCCTTGGGCACCGCAGAATGCCACAGGCTGAGCTATGCGAAGTGCTCTAACCAGGATAAAAATTGAAAGTTGCCAAGAGGAAGATCACACATTGGATGTGGTCAAATAAAACAAGAGGAAAAAATTTCTTTGGGATGAAATTACAATAATGATCATCAAACAAATTAGAATCCTCAGATCAGAGTCTCTTAGTGCAAAGCGGAATTAAAGAGAGACCAGAGCAAAACACAGCCTGGGGCCAGTGGGAAATTCCAGGGCGAATGTAGAAGAATGAGGATGTGCATTGTCTACCGGGTAAACCTGGGCGAGGAGCACACAGACACTATTGCTAACGCCAGAAAACCCGCGCGGTTCTAGAAGGCCGCTCCGTTAGCCGCAATCACCGACATCACAGCAAGTTAATTATCAGAAGATCAGGAAGCAAATTCACTCTCCTATGACAAAGTACTTTGTGACTTTCAGTGAACAAATATAATTTTCTATCACAAACATTTTATCAGACAATCTTGGGGTGCCTGGGTGGCTCAGCAGTTTGGCACCTGCCTTTGGCCCAGGGCGTGACCTTTGAGTCCCGGGATCGAGTCCCACGTCGGGGCTCCCTGTGTCAGGTCTGCTTCTCCCTCTGCCTGCGTCTCTGCCTCTCTCTCTGTCTCTCTGTGTCTCTCATGAATAAATAAATAAAATCTTAAAAAAAGAAAGACATAATCTCAAGGTCACAAGTCAACAATCTTTGGAAGATACATATTAAAATGAGTCTGTCTTTCAATGCTATAGAACAGACTATACAAAAATCCAGCTTCACAAAAAAAAAAAATCCAGCTTCAAAATGACAAAATGCAGACTCAGACTCTATTGTTTATAAAATGACCATGAGGATTTCTGACCCTCTGACTGCCTAATCACAGGCTGATGACTGGCAGAGCGCTCCTAGAAACTTGCAGGTACAGTGTCACCATATTGCTAACCAAAACGGAGACCACTTATATGAGATATCTCAAAAGACCTAAATAATTGAGATCAGAAGACTCAATGTTACAAAGATGTTCTTCACAGACAGAGCTGTAGATTCAGCACAATCTCAGTGTAAAGTCCAGCGTGTTCTCACTGTGGAATCCAGCATGTGGAAATGTAAAAGGCCGAGAATAGCCAAAATATCACACAGCAGCATTTATCTTATTTCATTTTTGAAGATTTTTAAATTCATTTTGACGTAATCTCTACACCCAGCATGGGGCTCGAACTCACAAGCCAAAATCAAGAGTCACAGGCTCTGCCCACTGAGCTAGCCAGGCCACATGTATTTCAAAGCAACAGTAATGAAGACAATGTGGTACTGACACAAGGACAGATCGATAGACTAGTGGGACATATTAGAATCCAGAGATAGACCCACATTATATATGGACACTTGATTGATGACAAAAGAGCCCCCCAGGACAGGAGTACTGGGCCAACCAGAAATCCTTGTGAAAAATTGAAATTTGGGGCGCCTGGCTGGCTCAGCAGTAGAGCGCGTGACTCTTGATCTCGGGGCTGTGAGTTCAAGCCCTGCACTGGGAGTAGCGTCTACTAAAACCAAATAAATAAACATACTTTAAAGAGAGAAAGCCATTTTTAAAAAAATGAAATGCGACTCCTTCCTCACACTGTACAAAAATAAAATTAGTCTCAAGTGAATTAAAGCTCTATGAACGGCGAACAATAGAACTTCTAGGAGGGTCATGGCAGGTGTCCTCACAGCATCCCCAGACCTTGCGTAGCTTCAGATCTGCTGTTCACGGACAGGCTGGGAGAAAATGTTTGTAGCATGTACAACTGACGGGTGGGTGTGGAGCGGGTGTGCATGCTGTTGTGGTATGACTGTTTTGGAAGACCACCGGGCACTGCCTACCAAAGGTGAGCCTGTGGATACCCCGTGGTGACTGTCTCGGGTAAGGACCTGACGACACCGGGGAGCACTAGGCATGACGGCTCCACGCCGGAGCCCCCCGACTGCAGACATTTCCTGCTGGCTCATTTTCATCGCTGGATTCCATGCTGTTCCATAGCATAGATCATAATTTGCCCTTTGCTTTCTGACCCAACTCTAAGGCATCATTCACGCTGGTTCCTCTGTGGACGTGACCATCTTTTCTTAAAAATTAACTTATGGGATGGGGCGCCTGGGTGCTCGGCTGGTGGAGCATCCAACTCTTGGTTTCAGCCCAGGTCATGCTCTCAGGGCCCACTTTGGGCTCCCCAGGTCGGGCTCTGTGCCTGGCAGGGAGTCCACTTGAGGGCTCTCTCCCCCTGCTCCTCCCCGCACTGACCCACATGCTCACTCTCTCTCTCTGTCTCTCTCTAAAATAAATAAATAGATCTTTAAAAAAATCAATGAGTAGGAGTTCTTTGCGTCTTAAGGATCTTAACCTATTATTTGTCATATATGTTATGAAATGTGTTGCCAAATTTGTCATTAGTCACATATTCTTTACAGTATTTTGCTTTGTGAAAGCTTTGGGGGTTTTTAAAAGATTTTTAGTACTTTATATGAAAGGGAGAGAAGGTGAGAGGATGCAACCAGAGGGAGTAGGTGGCAGAGAAAGAGGGAGAAGCAGGGTCCCCGCTGAGCAGGGGGGCCATGCAGGGCTCCATCCCAGGACTCGGGATCATGACCTGAGCCCAAGGCAGATGCTTAACAGGCTGAGCCACCCAGGGCCCCAAAACTTCACACTTTTTATGCCGTGAGTTTATTATCAGTACTTTCAAGTATGGCTTTGGCTTAGATGACATGCTTAGAGTCGCTTTTTTCCACACCAAGATGATAAATGCATCCACCCAGATTTTATTCCAATATGTACACGGTTTTATGTTTGTTCAGTCCCTGATCCATCTAGAATTTATTTATTTAGTTTATGTGTAGGGTTTTCCTTCAGTGCATCATCATATTAAACCATCTCTTCCCCCCCCCCACAAATATGAAGTGCCACCTTCACCGTTTATCCAAGTGCCATGTGGACGCTACTGTAAGGGAGGGGACACACCCTGTGGCACATCACACATCTTAGAGTGGTTCGGGCCTGCGGGGAAGCACAGCTGTGGGTAAGAGGCAGAAGGTGCCTCTGTGTGCAGCTGTCCGATGGAGACCGGGGGGTGGGGTTCATGGATGACGTCATAATCAGTGGGGGGGTTCTGTTCGGAACCTCAGAGACGTTAGGCGAGGCCTCTGAGCTACTTCTGTGGACTGCTGCACTCTGAAGACAAGCCTACTTCTCTGGCTCCTTTGGACGCTGTCGCTGAGTCAGGTGAGTGGCCTGCCCCGCGCCTTGGGTCACTTTAAGCCCTCTCAACACTACCTGACTGGCTCCATCATAGATGTCGTGGTACTAGAAAGGCCAAGCTTGAATGGCCCAAGTCGGGGTTCTGTGTTCACATGCCAAGCAGCCCGCAGGAGGGCTGCAGGTGTTGGCTTGGTGCCTCGGAGGTGTCATTGTCTTAGCCATTGCCTCATGGCCATCACCCTTAAGCCCTTAAACTGTGCTTGAGGCAGCACACGGGACGGGATGGCACCACCTCTTCTGTCAAGATGGAGAAAAGCCTTCCCAGGAGCTACCCAGGATGTCCCGTCCTTGTTCAGAACCCCCGTGCTGGGCCCAGGGATGGGAGACTGCTGGCTCAGGCCACAATCCGCCAGCCACTCATTCACCCCAAAACAGTGCATGGACTGGGAGCGCCTGAGGGGTAGGTAGCGAGCAGCAGTGAGCCCCGGACAAAGCCCCTGCCTCGCACTGCTGACACCTTCACCAGGAAAACACATAGGATCAAATAAACATGGAACAGAAATCCCAAAGTCCATCCTGATGAAGTGTGTGCGGGAAGACCGAGCAGGTCAGCTGATGAGGAAGTTAGTGGGGAGGCGGGTACGATCTGAATCCAGGGTCCCAGAAGGTGACATTTGAGCACTTAAAGTGGGTGAGCTAAAGAGTCGGGGGAATATTTGCAGGAGGGGCTGGGGGAGCCAAAGACTCCAGCCGGGAGCACAGGCTTGGTAAGCGGAAATCGGGCTGAGGTGGGGCGACCGGGAGGAGAGGGTAGGGCAGGGGGGCAGGGGCGCAAGGGGCCTCTTCTGTGCCTTAGAGCAAAGCCCACAGGAGGCTGGGGAGGCCAGGGCGGAGGCCAGGACACCAGGCTGGGTGGGGGGACGTGGGGAGGCCCCGCGGGGGCAGGGAGCACTGTGACTTCTGGAATGGATGAGGCTGGGGAGTATAAAAGGAGAATGGAGGGTGACAGCCCAGGTTTGGGGGAGAACAAGAGCCGTGAGCTGCAGCCTTGGGTCGGGAGGCCGGGGGTGGGGGGGCCTCGGGGGGCCTCGGGGGAGGGGACGCGCTCGGGGCTCGCGGTGTCGCTCCGCTGGGGTGTCCTCGCTCTGTCCAGCCGCTCAAGGCCTACCCTGTGTCCTCTGCAGACCGAGCTGCCGGGGCGTTGGAGGCCGGCCATGGAGGCCCCCCAGCTGCTGACAGCCGCCGTCGTGCTGTGCTCCGCCAGCTGCCTCCTGCCCGACGGCGCGGCGCCCGCCTTCGGTGTCCAGGACGAGGCTGAGGTGCTGCCCCCGCCGCGGGGTAGGTGCGCGGGCCGCCCGGGAGGCTCAGGGCCCGGTCAGCGCGGATCGGGTCAGCTGGAGCCCCCCCCCCCCCCCGTCTCCCACCCTCCCGCAAAGAAAGAAGGAAACAGCCCTAAGGAGAACAGAAAAGCAGCGGCAGCGGGACGGCCGGGCCTGGGCAGCCAAGGCCGGGAGCCCGGGAGGCAGCGCGCGGCCGGGACCGAGGCCACTCCTGGGGACACTGGTCCCGGAGGCCCCCGCCGCAGCCCAGGTGGCCCAGGCGGTGCCCTGGCCGCGGAGGGGGGCGCGGCTGGCGGGCTGCGGAGCCGGGGACACGGACACCCCCGGGCCCGGGGTCGGGGCACAGCGGGGCTCACCTGGCGCTGCCCCATCCGATGACACGGTGGCTTTCCCGGCAGACAACCGCAGGTCCTGGCTGAGCAGCTTCCAGGACTACGTGTGGGACCGCATCAAGAGCTCCCTCCCCACGGCCACTGTATTCGCCTTCCTTTTCGCCATCGTCCTAGTGGGGCTCCTCTGCTGCCTCACGTAAGCTGCCAGACAGGGAGGAGGGGGAGAGGGAGGAGTGAGAGATGGAGGAGGGAGGACGGGGGAGAGGCAGGAAGAAGGAGGGAGGAGGGGGGCAGGGAGGAGGGGGAGAAGGAGGAGGGGGGCAGGGAGGAGGGGGAGAAGGAGGAGGGGGGCAGGGAGGAGGGGGAGAGGGAGAAGGAGGAAGAGGCAGGAAGAAGGAAGGAGGAGGAAGAGAAGGAGGAGGGGGAGAGGGAGGAGGTGGAGCAGGGAGGACGGGGAGAGGGGACTCAGAAGAGGGGGAGAAGGAGGAGTGAGAGATGGAGGAGGGAGGACGGAGGAGAGGCAGGAAGAAGGAGGGAGGAGGGGGGCAGGGAGGAGGGGGAGAGGGAGAAGGAGGAAGAGGCAGGAAGAAGGAGGGAGGAGGGGGCAGGGAGGAGGGGGAGAGGGAGGAGGGGGCAGGGAGGAGGGGGAGATGGAGGACGGAGAGACGGAGTAAGAGGGCAAGGGAGGAGAGGCGACAGGGAGGACAGGGGAGAGGCAGGAAGAAAGAGGGAGGAGGGGGGCAGGGAGGAGGGTTAGAGGGAGGAAGAGGAAGAGGCAGGAAGAAGGAGGGAGGAGGGAGAGAAGGAGGAGGGGGAGAGGGAGGAGGGAGGAGGCAAGAAGGAGGAGGGAGGACAAGGAGGTAGGGGGAGATGGAGGGGGGGGAGAGGGAGGAAGGGGGAGAGGGAGGAGGGGCGACAGGGAGGGCAGGAAGAGGGAGGAGAGGGAGAGGGAGTAGAAGGGGAACGGAAGAGGAGGGAGAAGGAGGAGAGGGAGAGGGAGGAGGGGAAAAAGGAGGAGGGGAGACGGAGGAGGGGGAGATGGAGGAGGGAGGAGGGACAGGGAGGAGGGGGAGGAGGCAGGCAGGAGGAGGGAGGCAGGGAGGAGGGAGGAGAGGGGCCCGACAGGCGGGGAACTGCACCCCCAGCGCCCCCCGCCCCCGCGGTCCGTCTGCGGTGAAGGCAAAGGTGAAGGCAAAGGTCAAGGCGGTGCATGTGGCTCGCGGGCAGCGCCCATGGCAGCGGCGGCCGCGGATAAGCAGGTTTATGACTGTTTGCTTTTCCACGGACTTCGTTTCCTCCTCGTTATCTTTCCCTTGGGGTCAGGGAGTGCTCGTGGACACCGTGTAATCGGGTTTCCGAGTGGCGCCAACCCCAAGGTCGAGGCCCAAGGCTGCTGGGCTCCTGTCTGCGCGGGCAGGGAAGGCCCACGGGACACGGCGGACCGAGGGGTCGGGCGATGGGAGCAGCGTGTCCCCAGGCCCGCTCAGCTGCCTCGCCGGCGGCGGGGGGGAGGGGGGGGAGCAGAGGGCGGGGGGGCCCGGGCCGCCACGATCTCCAGCGATCTCGGGAGCCACCCGGGCCCTGCTCAGCGACACGCACCTCCGTGCAGCCAACAGACGGCAGCCGAGTTCTGCAGCGAAGCTTCTTGCCCAAGAAACCTACATGCACGGCCGCTGTTGGAGCCTTGAACCCGCGTTGGGACCCCGGGCCTGGCTGATGTCGGGGACACCACCCGCGCAGGCCCGACACAGCCCGACCAACCCCACCAGCCTCCTCTCCCGTTAGCCCCAGTGGCAAAGACTGGGTTTTTTGGAGGGGGGAAGAGCACATGAGAGTGGGGTGCAGGGGACGGGGAGAGAGAGTCCTAAGCAGGCTCCACACCCCGCGCAGAGCCGACCTGGGACTCGATCCCAGGACCCCCAAATCACCACCATGTCTCAGTCGCGAGTCCGAAGCTAAACTGCCTGAGCCCCCCAGGCTCCCGGGAAGCGGCTGAGCCTTTATCCAGGCTGCGTGTGGCCAACACCGTGAGCCTGTCCCCAAGGGGCACCCTGGGCGGCATTTCTCCGTGTCCCCTACAGGGCGGCTGCCTTCCGTAGGGCCAGAAAGGTGACACAGGCCCCGGGTGGATGTCAGGCAGCCTGCGAGCCTGGCAACATGTTCGGTCTTCCCAAGCCCGGGGAAAGGCTGCGTCTCCCTGCTTGGGAAGCCAGCGCTCCAGTCCAGGGATCGGTGATCCCGAGTCCTGAAGTCCCCGCCACTGGGACAATGGCCACCAGCCCTGCTGCGTCAGAAGCAGCCGAAGTATCGGTTAAACACACATGCTCGGAAGGACTTCTGTGCAGAGGGCAGGCGACGTGCCAGAGGTGCCCTTCCCTCTCTGGCGTAGAGGGCTCACCCTGGGGAGCAAAACCAGTAAGCCCCCCCCGGGGCGGGCGAGCTGGCCGCAGTGAGGACGGCGGGCAAGAGCGGAGGCAAGACACGGCAAGACAAAAGACGACATTGATGAAAAACTGACGGGAGCCGGGCAAGTCCGGGTGTAAACGCTCATCTACTAAGGCTGAGCTCATCTACTTAAACACCTTATCCAGTTATTAAAAATACTTGAGTGAAAGTCACCGAGGAGGGCGCCTGATGGGATGCGCGCTGGGTGTTACACTGTACGGTGGGAATCCAACTTCAACGAAGACAAGTGTTACATAAATAAATGGCAAAAAAAAACAAAAACAATAAATAAATAAATAAATAAATAAATGTTCACATTACAATTGGCCCTTGAAAAAAAAATTTAAAGAAAGAAAGATTAGAAGGAAAACTGATAGATGCCGGAGGCACATTATTAACTTCTTTGTGGAAGATGACCAAAATAATACAACAGGGGAAAAAAAAAACCCACTTCAATGTATGATTTTTTTTAGATATTACAAAAATAAAGGTATATTTGAATCTATGTCCATAAAGGGCACATGAAGACCCAGGAAAAATTGGTGCTTGGTACTAAGCACACGGTAGAGTCTCAATAATACAGATTTTTTTTGACATTTTATTTTGAAGGAATGTCTACCCTCAACGTTGGGCTTGAACTCACAACCCCGAAACCAGGAGTCGCACACTCCACCGACTGAGCCAGCCAGGTGCCCCAGTAATACTGGTTTTTAAATTTTTCATTTCATGGGACACCTCCCTGGCTCAGTGGTTGAGCATCTGCCTTCGGCTCATGTCGTGACCCTGGGGTCAGGGTCCTGGGTTCGAGTCCTGCATCGGGCTACCCGCAGGGAGCTTGCTTCTCCCTCTGCATAGGTCTCTGTCTCTCTGTGTTTCCCATGAATAAAGAAAAATTCTTTAAAGATCTAGATATATAAATTAATAAAAAATGAAAATAAAGAATACATCTCACTGTAAGGATTGGACAGTTTCTCTGTGCTTCGGGACCTCTGTACTCACCTGTACAGCACTAGCTGCAGCTGTTACAAGGCCTTCAAGTAGTAGCTCAGCACCTGGTGGCAATCAGGGACACCGACTGGCTCTGTCAAGTATGTGAAGGAACGTGTGTAAGGAATTTTTACTATGGTTTATAATAGTGAAAAACCAGACACAACTTAAATGTCCATCGGCTGGTTACAGAAAGCACCAAATGTTCATACAATGAGCATTATATAGTCACCAAACGCTGTTGTAGAGGATCGTTATATGGAATTGTATTCCTGAAATATTATTGAGTGGGAAAAAGCTGATTATAATAGAGGATATACAATTTAACCTAGTTTGTTATTAGAAACTAGAGGCCGGGCAGCCCGGGTGGTGCAGCGGTTTGGCACCACCTTTGGCCCAGGGCGCGATCCTGGAGAACTGGGATCGAGTCCCACGTCAGGCTCGCTGCATGGAGCCTGCTTCTCCCTCCTCCTGTGTCTCTGCCTCTCTCTCTCTCTCTCTCTCTCTCTCTCTCTGTGTCTCTCATGAATAAATAAAATCTTAAAAAAAAAAAAAGGAAAGGAAACTAGGGGCACCTGGGTGCCTCAGTCGGATAAGTATCAGACTGTTGATGTCAGTTTGGGTCTTGATCTCTGGGTCATGAGTTCAAGTTTGATGTTGGACTCCACGCAAGCATGGAGCCTACTTACTTGATAATTTGACATTATTGATAATTACTTTAACATCTATAATAATATTTCCATCAAACTTACCAAACTACATAATGACATTATGTGAGTTAGGATATGGTATGGGAAACTATAGCAAAGAGACAAAAATATAGTGATGTAAGTCTGAAACTGTATTCATTTCTCTTTTTTTTTTTTGCATTTCTTTCTTTTTTTAATAATAAATTTATTTTTATTGGTAAAAAAATTTTTTTAATGAAAAAAATTAAAATAAATAAATAAATAAATAAATAAATAATAAAATGACAATCTAAAAAAAAAGTAGATGTACAAGGCAAAAATCTTTTAGGGCTCTTACCAAAGTAATAGACATTGGTTATCTCCTCGTGATGGTAAATGTGCAGTTGGAATCATTATTTCTATTGCTGTTGTTATTGATTTTCATGTTGATTTTCAACTAATTACACTGCCCAATCTTTCCAGAAGAAATTGTATTGTTTGGTTAATAAGTTCTTTAACAAAAATTTTATTTTTTTTAAAGATTTGTTTACTAATTTGAGAGAGAGAGAGCACAAGTGGGAAGGGACAGACAGAGAAGGAGAGAGAGAATCTTCAAGCAGACTCCCCGCTGGATGCCGAGCCCGAAGTGGGCTTTGATCCCTTGACCCATGAGATCATGAACTGAGTCGAAACCAAGAGTCACTTAACCGACTGAGCCACCCGGGTGCCCGTAAAGATACTTTGCAAGGAAGAGGAACGCCTGGGTGGCTCAGTTCATGGAGTGGGTGATCTTGGGGTCATGAGTTTGACCTCCACACCGGGTGTACAGATTGCTGAAAATAAAGAAAAAAATTTAATCAATCAAAACAGAAGAAAAGCTACGTGACCGTACTTGTACATCGACCTCCCATCCCATCTATACGACGCTAAGACACATTCATAGCATTATTGTCTCATCGAACCATTTTGTCTGAATGAAATCACGGGGTTCATATTAAGGGGAGACGTTGTCTAAAATCATCTGTCGGAAAAGGTAACATGACCGCACGGTAACTGTGTGGACCAGGTCCCGGTGTAGTAACTTAAACTTAATTCATCAAAACAAAACAAAACAAAACAAAAACTTAGCTCATCGATTTGTCTTCTTTTCCCAGTTTCGCTGTAGGTGAACCAGTCTAACGAAGCGCTACAAGATTCCGTTGCGCAGAATGTGCTGTCGCTTCCAACGAGGAACTACGTATCAATCAAAATTAAATTATCTTCCATTTTAAAGTCTGTTTGCCTTTCGTTTCGCCTTTAAAACATGTGATTCGACAATGGTAATATGCTGTTTTGATTATAATAGTGACACGTACTCATTACAAGACAATTCTCACAAAACACCGAAAGAAGAAAATGTACCTGTGATCCTAGTGCACAGACACGCTCTGAACATCTTGCTGTATCTCCATTTGTTTTTTTTTAATTTTTATTTATTTATTCATGAAAGACACACAGAGAGAGGCAGAGACACAGGCAGAGGGAGAAGCAGGCTCCACGCAGGGAGCCTGACATGGGACTCGATCCCGGGACCCCGGGATCACGCCCTGGGCTGAAGGCAGCACTAAACCCCTGAGCCACCTGGGGATCCCCTATTTCCTGTGTTTGTATGACCAGTTTTTCCCCAGGTCTTTTCTGTGTAATGAAAGTTCTGTTTTAATAGATGTCATGAGACAACAGGGTTCAGTGGTCAATTATGTTTGACAGACGCTGGATTAAATGGATTTACACGTTTCTTTGCTCCAGGACTTCCAAGTGACCTAATACATAAAAATGTATTTATGTATTTATTTGTCTATCTATGTATTTGAGAGAGAGAGAGCAGCAGAGGGGGAGGGAGGAGCAGGCTCCCCTCTGAGCAGTGAGTCCAACACGGGGCTCGGTCCCAGGACCCTGAGATCATGACCTGGGCAGATGCGTCCCGATCTCGGAGTCCTGGGATCAAGCCCCACATGGGGCTCTGTGCTCAGCGGGGAGCCAGCTTCTCCCTCTCGCTCTTCCCCTCCCCACTGCTCGTGCTCTCTCTCTCTCTCTCTCAAATAAATGCATAAAAAGAATTTTGTAAAAGGCCACCATGGATCTCCACAAGAGGCTACAATACACAGCATCTCCCCAATTTGAAGCTGGGATACTTCTTCAGGGAGTCCCCAACACCCCGAGGAGTGGCGGCGTGCATGCAGGCACACAGATGTGCTCGCGTGGACACCTTCTCTTCTCCCACGCCGCGCGTGGCATTTCGTGGCCTGCCGCTTTGCCCACTGCGGGACACGTCAGGGCCCATATGTCTCTACGTGGGTGCACGGGTGTGTGGGACTGCGGGCCGCTCAGCGCTTCCTGCGGCTCGGGGCCCACGTAGCTCCCCCACGGCGGGCTCCTCTCGGGTGTCTGTGCCCGTTGAGGGCGATGCTGTTCTAAACGCAGTGCTGCTCTCAGGCTTCAGGTGACCCCTTGGCCCTGCGCCCCGGGCCCTCGGGGGAGCCCTGCGGCAGCCGCCCAGTGCTGGGCCGGGTCACGCACACCCGCTCACGGGCTTGGGAGCACCGAGCTGCGGGAGGAGTCGGATCGCTGTGGGGGGGGGGCAGCCCCAGGGGGTTCGAAGGCAGCCAAGAGGCCACAGTGACTGTGGGCGGAGCAGGCCCCTGGGGGCCACGGAGGCACCTGCGCTCCTCCTGGGGGTGACAAGGGCCCCCCAGACCGCCTGGGGCAGAGCAGGGCCTGAGAGCGACAGCTGTGTTTGGGGTCATCGCAGCCGCCAGGCCGAGGATATCGGGGAGCAGGGGCGTGGGGGGGTGGGTTTCACAATGTGCGGGTCCAGAGAGGGGCCGCCGGGGTGGGAGCCAAGGCTGGCCGGGTGGGGGGACACGGAGGCCCCCAGGCGTGTGGCCTGAGCGCGGGGGATGGAGGGCTTCACGGAGCCGGGGAGCTGCAGGCAGGTGGGCACCTGCTACCTGGCCACGGGGTCCTGGCGCCGCCGCAGGTAAGACCCACAGAGCCGACCCGAGGGTGGGCTGCACCGGGCCGCGGGGACAGGAGGGCACACTGAACAAGCGCGTCGTGCCCTCCCCTGTCCTGGCTCCTCACCTGCCTCGCTGCTGCCTCCGACGGGGACGCCGGGGCGGGGGGGTGCCCCCTGCGTGGGGCCTGCTTCTCCCTCTGCCTGGGTCTCTGCCTCTCTGTCTCTCATGAATAAAATCTTAAAAAAAAGACCACAAAACCTCCGTAGGTGTCTTCTATGCTCGGTTTAGGTCTGTAGCAACCCTTGATATATTGTTTGCCATCGGTGGGAAGGCCGACGATGCGGAAAATACCTTCTCCCAGGTGGAGGATTTCATTTTCACCCTTGATAGGACACGGTTTTAAGAGGGGACGTACTTACTCTAAAGGGGTCCAATTTCGCAATCACTTTCTTCTAAGGAGTCCTTTTGGACGTCGGGGTCATAAAGGAAGTGTCCTGTTTGGTCTTCTAAAAGTCTTGCGCTTTGGGCCTTTCAATTTTAAGTCCTTAAGCGACTCCAACTGAGTTTTATGTGATGTGACGTGGGGTCCAATTTTATTTTATTTTTTAAAAGATTTTATGTCTTTGAGAAAGAGGAAGAGACCGCGGGAGAAAGCAGGAGCAGGGGGAGGGGAGGAGGGGGAGGGAGAAGCAGGGCCCCAGGCGGACTCGATCCCAGGACCCCGGGACCAGCCCTGAGCCCAAGGTGGGCCTCAACCGCTGAGCCCCCCAGGCGCCCCCAGGCTTCTGTCTGTAATATGGTCAGAAGCTATACTGTTCCACTCAGGAACTCTGACCTGAATTTCTGTGCCTAAAGGCAGTTCCAGGAATTGAGAAAAGCAGATCATTGCAATAAATTCCAAGAAGCAATAAATTCCAAGGGAGCAAACTCAGGTTCTGAGCCCTGAGCACCTGGAACCGGAGCGGCCGCCCGCAGGCAGGCGAATGACGCCCCCGGTCCCGGGCGGCTCCCCGGCCGGTGTTTTCCAGCCTCAGCTGAGCCTCCGTGTAGACCGGAGCCCAATCCGGCTCCAGGAGCCCCTCGCTGAAGCTCTCCTGCCGGGGACTGTGCACACCTGCCTCCCTTTCTTTTATTTTTGTAGATTTTATTTATTTATTCATGAGAGACCCAGAGAGAGAGAGAGAGGCAGAGACCCAGGCAGAGGGAGAAGCAGGCCCCATGCAGGGAGCCTGACGCGGGACTCGATCCCGGGACCCCGGGTCACACCCTGGGCCCACCCTGCCTTCCTTTCTAACTGCTCTCAGCCTCCCCGCCGATGGCCGGACCACCGAATCCCTCGGCTGCTCAGCTTGTCCAGACCTGACCATGACTCGCCTCTGCAGCTTTTATTTTTATTTTTTAAATTTTTATTTATTTATTGTTGCCTCCACAGTTTTTAGATCCTCTTTGGTGGATTCCATCAGGTTGTTCTAATTCTGCCCCCAGGTAGATAGAGTCACACTTGCTCCTCAATGTTTGATCATCCTAGATGGAGCACTGAATGGTGTGTTTTAAAATCACATTCTGTGTGTGGCTGTTACATAGAAATACAGTCAATTTCTGTATTTAAAAATCTACCAATCATCTTATTAACTTTAATAAGTTATTGACAGATTTTTAAGTATTTCACAAACACAATAAAATATCTGCAGATAGTGACAATTTTGTTTCTTCTCTTCCAATCATTATGCCTTGACACTTTTATTTTTACCTTCTTGTGCTGGATGGGACTTACAATATGAAGTCTTAAAGGAAATGCATTTAGCTTTTCACCACTAAGTATATTTGTTGTACATCTTTTATGAGTGACTTTTATTTTTTTTAAGGTTTCGTTTATTTATTCATGAGGGACACAGAGAGAGAGAGAGAGAAAGGCAGAGGGAGAAGCAGGCTCCATGCAGGGAGCCCGATGCGGGACTCGATCTCGGGACCCTGGGGTCACACCCTGAGCCAAAGGCAGCCCTTTAACCGCTGAGCCACCCAAGCGTCCCCTACGAATAACTTCTAAACGACTGGTTTGTTAAAAGTCTGGTTTTTAGTAGCATGAATAGATGTTGAATGAAATTTATTTTTTTTCATCTACTGAGATAATAGGGTTTTCCTATTAACCTGTTAACATGATTAATTTGGATCTATACATTTTCTTGTTTGTTTTTCTGAAATATTTTTTATTTTTAATACTGAAAGAGAGAGAGTGAGCACAAGTGGGGGTGCAGCAGAGGGAGAGGGAGAAGCAGGCTCCCCGCTGAGCCGGGGACCCAATGAGAGGACTCAACCCCAGGACCCTGGGATCATGACCTGAGCTGAAAGCAGAAGCTTAACTGAATGAGCCACCCAGGGGCCCTGCAATTTTCTTATCTTAAAAAAAGATTTTATTTATATATTTATGGAGAGAGGGTGGGGAAAGGAAATCTCAAGCAGACAGGGTTCAACTTTCCAACCCTGAGATCACGACCGGAGGGAAAATCAATAGGCCGACGCCCAAGCAATGAGCCACCCAGTCGCTCGGGGTCCATCGACTCTGTGGTGTTCGGGTCATCTTGCATGCAAATAGCTGAAGGTTTAGGCCCGATATGGTTATCTACAGTGTCTGCTGGGTCTCACCCCTGGGGCCTTGTTTGCTGATTTGTGTGTAGTGATTTTTTTTTATTTTCCTGTGAGCTGCAAGGGCTGAACTTTGCCTAAAAATTCTCAAGGGAGAATATTTGTTTAGGCCTCTGTGGTAGACTCGATCAGTAGTCCTGCAGGAAACAGATGAGCGGTCGCCAGGGGCCAAGGCCAGGGGACTGGGCAGTGGGCTTCATTTGGGGGTGATGACAATGTCCCTGGTGGGGGAGGGGGAGGGTTCCACAAGTCCGTGATGATACTAAAAACCAGTCAATTGTTCATTGTGACTGGGTGAATTTTGTCTCGTCTCGGCTAGTCCTCAGAGGAGGCCCCCGCTTCATGGGCAGGTGGGCAAAGGGAAGGATGGTTGGGCTCCGAAGAAGCAAGGCCGCGTGTCCTCGGGTTTCTGTACTGAGACAAAACAGGCAACTGTCTTTTTCTTAAGATTTTATTTATTTATTCATGAAAGACACAGAGAGAGAGGTAGAGACCCAGGCAGAGGGAGAAGCAGGCTCTGTGCAGGGAGCCCGACGTGGGACTTGATCCCGGGACCCCAGGATCACGCCCTGGGCCAAAGGCAGGCGGTAAGTCGCCGAGCCACCTGGGGATCCCCGCAACTGTCGTTTTGAACATGTTCTACGTGCTCAGAGGAACGTGTGAGAAGTCGTAGGTCGAAGAGGGCAAGGCTGTTCCCTCTGGGCAGCGGGAGGGGACGCAGGAAGGGTTCTTCTGTCCTTTATGTATTTGTGTATCTCTGATTTGTTTTGATCTTAGTCAAATAAGATTGTATTGTGGGAACATGCCCCAGGCGGTCGGCGCAGGAGTTGGTCACAGGTCTTTGGTGTGAGCAAAGCCATTTTCACGAGCACTGTTGTACATGTCCCTAGTTGTACATATTCAGGGATTGTTCTAGGATACAGGTACCTCGGAGTGGAATCGCTGGCTAGGAGGGGAGGGGCATGTTCCATTTTAAGAGAGTGCCTTCCTGGGCAGCCCGGGGGCTCAGCGGTTGAGCGCCGCCTTCAGCCCAGGGCCTGATCCTGGAGACCCGGGATCGAGTCCCACGTCGGGCTCCCTGCATGGAGCCTGCTTCTCCCTCTGCCTGGGTCTCTGCGTCTCTCTCTCTCTCTGTGTCTCTCAAGAATAAATAAATAAAAAAAAGACAGGGTGCCTTCCTTAGTGGGGCTACCAGCTTTGACTGCCAGCAGCAAAGTCCAGGAACTCATGGAGCTGCATTATCTCTAACCCTGGATATTGTAAGACTAAAATCTTTGATGCCTGAGTGGGTATACAGTGGTATTTGATTGTGTCCTTTGTTTCCAAAGATTGCATTTATGTATTATTTTGTGTGTGAGAGGGACAGAGCAGAAGCAGGGGAGAGGCAGAGGGCGAGGAGGAGGCAGCCCGCCGGCTGAGCAAGGCCGCCTCTGCGGGGTCCGTCTCAGGACCCCGAGGTCACGACCTGAGCCGGTGCCGCACCAGTGTCGGCTGCGCCAGCGCAGTCTTCGCTCTCCTGGCTCTAGCTGTGTCTCCTTTTCTGTGTCTGTGAGCTTCCATGGAGCCTTTAGGGTGCCGCTGGGGAAGGCAGCCGTCAGTCCCGTGATCTCAGCCTTTCCACAGAGAAAAGCCGGTGACGCGGCTGTAAGCTGTTGCCCTCGGACTTTCTCCTTTCGGCCACGAGTTCCTGCAAGGTCCAAGTAAGATTCCTGAGAGCAAGGAACTGCTGATAATGGTGGGAGGTCAGCAGCTGGGGTCAAGGAGGCCGGCCTCCGTCGGGTGCAGGTGTGCGTGGACGGGGTGGCGTGAGCTGCTCGGTGTGCTGGGGCACCGTGGGCCAGGCTGCGTAGCACGTGTGGGCTCCCAGGGCCCCCGCCGCGGCCGGCTGACGCGAGGAGCTGCGGCCCCCGAGCGGGACGCGGGGTGCGGGGGAGCGGTCGGCTCCGTCTGTGCAGCGCACGCGGCCGCGTCAATGACAGGGCACCCGCAGCCCCGGAGCCCTCCGGGCGTTTTCGCAACGCCGTGGCCCGCAGAGAGTTGTGGGTAAAGCGTGGCCCCGGGGGCCGGCTTCCGTGCGGGGGGCGCCGAGGGGCCCGGGCGGTGGCCGCGCCGGGGACCCGCGGCGGGCGGAGCCTGGGAGCGCGGGGTCCCCCGAGCCCACCGGGTGCGGCCGCGGGGCCAGGGCGGGGGCGGGGCCCGGGGGCGGGGCCGAGCCGGGGCGGGCGGGGCCGGGGCGGGGCCCCGCCTGTGCCCGCCCAGCGCGCGGCCGGGGGGAGGCGCCAGGCCGGGCCGCGCCGCCTCCGCCGCCTCCGCCGCCCCGCAGGCCTCGGCGCTCGCAGTCCCGGCTCGGCCCCGCTCGCGGCAGGCGGCCCCGCGCTCGGCTCCCGCAGGATGACGCTCAAGGCGAGCGAGGGCGAGGGCGGGGGCAGCATGCGCACGGCGCTCTCCGACCTCTACCTGGAGCACTTGCTGCAGAAGCGCAGCCGGCCCGAGGTGAGGGGGCCCCGCGGGGTCCCGGGGCCGGGCGGGGGGGCTCCGGGGCTCCAGGCCGCGCCGGCCGCCGCGGGAGCCGCCGGGGCTGCCCTGGGAGCGGAGGCCGCGGCGGCGGCGGCGCTGGCCCCGGAGGGCTTGGGGCGCGGCGGCCGTTCCCCAGGAGCCCTTCTCGGTGCGAATGAGCAGAGGCCGCGGCCTGCGCCCCGCGCTCGCTAAGGTCAAGGAAAACTTCTTCGGGGACGGAAGTCGGGGTGAGAGCAAGAGTTTAAGGAGCGGGTCCAAGAAGCGGAGGGCTGCCTGCTTGTCGGAAGGCTCGTGCTGGGCTCAGCAGAATCGGCTGGGAACCCACTTTGTGAAGCGCGCACTCACCGCCCCCCGCATTCGGGAGGGCCCCTGGGGTGCACACGGGGTGGGTGGCCTTGTGTTTCAGCGGACGGACGGGGAGTCCCCGCGTTTCGGAGGCAGCTGGGCCCTCCAGGCTCCGGGGCGGGTGGCAGATCGCTATTGACCCCCACCCTCCGGGACCCCCGGGCGCGACGTTGACCACCCGGCAGTACCGCTCATCATCCTGAACGGGGACTTCAGCCCGCAAAATAAGGATGTCCCCTGGGGAGAGCTGCTTCCACCAGGGTGCTCACCCCCGCCGCACACACCCAGGCCGGCTCCCAGGTGGAGGGAGCCATCACCCAGAATATGGGCCCAGCAGCCCTCCACCCAGCCTGGCCTTCCCCACAGGGTGCTGATCATGCACGACTACAGATTATCCAGAGTAAGACACAGAGTCAGAGACACAGACAGAGACAGAGCCACCACACCTGGCACCAGCTGTGCGGCCTACCTGTACCAGCCTCAGAAGTCAGTGTGAACCTCTTTCCTAGACGCAGGATTTCTCAGGGCACAACTATGTCATGCTCCCTGGTTTTATCTTATTTTTTTTCTTTTTTTTTTTTAAAAAATATTTTCTTTTTTATTCATGAGAGACAGAGAGAGAGAGGCAGAGACACAGGCAGACGCAGAAGCAGGCTCCATGCAGGAGCCCAATGCAGAACTTGATCCCGGGACTGCAGGATCACACCCTGAGCCGAAGGCGGCGCTCAACCGCTGAGCCACCCGGGCTGCCCCCTGCTTTTATTTTAAATGTCTAATAAATACGTCCTCAGAAATGTTTCCTGAATGAATAGACGCCCGCAGAGGTTTAGCAGAACCTTGCACACCCACAGATGAGGACACTGAAGATCCACAGGGCCAAGCAAACAGTGGAGCTGTGCAGCCTCCTTGGGCTGCTCGCTCAAGGAAACGATGGATAAGCATCAGCGCGGTGTTCACACCTGACTGTTCTTTCCAGCAGTGAGCACCACCGCAGTCGAGGCTGCAGTGAACACCAGGAGAGGACAGCATGGTTATTTTTTTTTCTTTACAGATTTTATTTATTTATTCATGAGAGAGAGAGACAGAGGCAGAGACCCAGGCAGAGGGAGAAGCAGGCTCCATGCAGGGAGCCCGACGTGGGACTCGATCCTGGGGCTCCAGGATCATGACCTGAGCCAAAGGCGGCACTAAACCGCTGAGCCACTGGGACCCTCTTTTAATGTCTTTTTTTTTTAGATACTTTGTTTATTTATCCATGAGGCACACAGAGGCAGAGACATAGGCAGAAGAAGCAGGCTCCCTGCAGAGAGCCTGATGCGGGACTCGATCCCTGCTCCCCGGGATCACAGCCAGGCCAAAGGCGGGGCTAAAAGCTGAGCCCCCCAGGGATCCCCCGACAGCATGGTTACTCGGTTGGCAGCACAGCACTGCAAGGAGGGAATCACGATCTAAAACAACCCAGCTCCCCAGAGCCCGGGATTCTTTATAATCAGTTCACTTGGCCGAGCCTTCACTTTGTACTAAAAATCTCTTTATTACATTGACTTTTGGCAGCTTTATTGAGGTATAATTAGCATACATATGACTTATAAATGTATTTGGTCTGTTCGGTAGGGTTTCACAAATGCACACAGTGCTGTCACCATCCCCAAGATCATGATACAGAAGGTTTTCACCCCTCCAGAAAGTTCCCTGGTGGACCTTTACATTCACCACCACCCCCGGAAACCTGCAAGTCACCCTGAAAACGGAGCTGCATTTGGACACTATCATGTGGCCTTTTCAAGACTGTCAAATAAGTGCAATCCCACTGTACGCAGTCTTTCCTCTCAGGCTCCTTTCACTCGCCACACCCAGAGCCCCGTGTGTCACTCTGAGCAGCCCGGCCGCTCCTGACGGGCGGGCCTGAGGGACTGTGGCCCTTTGGGGAAAGAGGCCCTGTCACGACATGAGTCGTGTTGTAGGGCACCCTCTGAGTCAGCAGGCTGTGTGCAGTTGTGGGTTTCCCCTGATCAGTGCGCCGGGCCCACTGGCTGGCCGCTGCGTCCTGCTTTCCTAGACAATTTGCAGGAGATGAAGGAAGACTTGCTAAACCCTTGGACAGAATAGTGTCCAGATCCGCCCGGGTGTGGACACTGGGCAGACGATCCCCAGTGCTTGTGGGGGCTTCACCTTCCCTCTGGGACTCTTATCTTTGCCCCCGACGCCAGGCTCTGCCTCTGGCTCTCCTGTGTACCCTCCGGTGAGTGGCTGAGGCTCTCTGTGCCTCGGGCTCCCCTGTGTCAGATGGACCCGCTGGAGGGTTGTGGACATGCTTACCCGGCATATGCTTGGTCACCCCATTGGGCTGCACGGGTGCATCCAGCGTGTCCCTGAGAGCTGCCCTCGCAATAGCAGCCGGCGCATCCTCCGACACTGGGAAGGAGCAGGAAAGGCTGGGAGGGAGTTGTTGGCCTTAATGGGACCCATAAAATGATGTCGCCGAAGGCCTCAAGGAAGGGGAACACTTTCTGTAAAAGTCCTAAAGGCTCAAGACCCAAAGTCTCGCTTCCCGAGTAGAGTCCACGTTCAATACAGGAAAAATACGGTGGCGCCTGGGTGGCTCGGGCGGTTCGGTGCCTGCTTTCTGGCTCAGGCATGATCTCGGGGTCCTGGGATTCCACCACCGTCCCTGCTCACCCGCTCTCCCAAATGAGTAAATCTTTCAAAAAAAGATGATTTTGCGGCACATTTGAACTGTGGCCTGTCTTCTGTATTGCAGTGTAGTTCTTTTCTTGGAGAAGTTCATAGGCCGTGTGGGGCCTTATTCTTCACCGCAGTGCTCCCCACTGCTCACGTTCCCCTGGTGTCCTGCTCGGCGGCGGTGCGCCCAGGGGCTGGTGCGGTGACACTCCCTCCGTGTTCACCCGGGCCTAACCCACGCTGCAAAAGGCAGGCCGCGGTAGGCTTCCAGTAAGATCTGTCTGTTTACTGTTAGGCCGGCAACAGCATCACCGCACATTGGTGTCGTCCGTCCTCCAGGGCCGAGGAGCCCAGAAGGGAAGGCGCAGAGGCAGGGGGGTTGCTGTCAGAACTTGGCCCAAGGGGTCCCCGGTGACTAGCGCCCCAGGTCCCGGGAACCGCCTGTGCAAAGCCATGCACGTCCTCGCCCAGTGGGACACTCTGAGTCTGGTCCTTCTTTGTTGTGAAAAGTAATACGCGCCACCCCCCGCCCCCATAGCCGCGGTCCTGCCGATCCAAACAGGTCTTGAGACACGGTCACATGTCCCCTGGGGCAGGGAGACAAAATCAGCTGACGTTTCATTGATGCAGGGATTTCACCCCTAAGCAGTGAGTTGCTCATACCTTTGAGTGTTGCTCACAACCGCAGCAGCCTGGGTGTGGGGTGCGCGAAGGCCAGAGTCAACGTAGCTCCGAACGGGGCTGCGGGGAAGGGAAGTGACCCCAGGCTGGGAAACAGGAAGAAAAACTGCATTAGACAAGCAGGATTCTCTTTTCTGAAGCTTCACTTTTTGCATATGAAGAAACACGTAAGCCTCCGCACACGGAGGTCCGTGCCCGCAAGTCACCTTCCCTGCAGGGAGGCAGCCTTTGCCTCTGTGCATAGTGCACGGGGCAGATAAAGTGCGTCGGGAAGGATCTTTACACACTTGACCTTTGGATTGACTGATGTACGTGTTCTCGAGGCCCGGAGGGCCTGACCAACAGGGCACTAGTTAATGTACGATTTTAGGAGGGTTCTTGCCAGAAGCTTCCTGGCTCCTAGGCCTCCGGCCCCCGCCCGCCCACAGCCACTCGGGGTGCCAGTGCCGCGGAGCCCTGCTGGCTCTCCCTGCTCCTCCTTTGCCAGAGTGCACGACCGCCTGCGCCCTGGCCTGGCCCTGCCGGGGCTCCGCGGGGAAGCGGCTGGCCAAGAGCCGACAGTGGGCTGAACAAATGTTTGTTCTTGCCTACGTTCCCTGCCACCCATTCTTAATCCGATTGTTTGGATGAAAAACCCCGCTTGGGTTGTTTTTTTTTTTTTTCACCCCCCCAGCCCCGTTTGTTTTTCATCTCTTTCTAAGTCCCAACTTCCTTTGAGCAGCTGCCTCTGCCCTTTGAACCCCGCGCAGATGTTTCCTCCGAGGGCTTTCGGGGAGCCGGCCTGCCCACCGCAGCGCTTTGTGCGCCGAAGGGCCGCGCGCCGTCCTGGGGGCCGCGGGCCCGAGCCCTGGGGGCGCGGTTGTCGCCTGCGGGCGGGGCCCCGGGGCCCGCGCGGCCATCGGAAGCCGGCACCCGCAGCGACGTTGGCCTTCGTGGTCAGCGCTGCCCGGGTCACGCGGCACAGGCGGCGGTGGCGACGCCGGCGGCACAAGTGGCTCGCGGGGCAGTGCGCAGCGCGCACGGGGCCCGGTTGGGGTGACAGCGTGGGCGCGTGTCCCGAGCCGAGCGCGCAGGCCGGGGCGAGCTCCCCGGGCCCTGTCCCTGCGCCCCCCCTGCCGCCCCAGGCCCGTGCGCGTGTGCCTCTGTGCGCAGGTGCGCGCGTCGGCATGTGCCTGCGTGTGTGTGCCTGTGCGCATGTACGTACCTCAGCGCATGCGTGCCTGTGTGCGAGTGTGCATGTGTGTCCCTGTGTGTGCGTGCGTCTGTGCGTGTGCCTCTGTGCGCGTGTGCCTGTGTGTCTGCATGTTCGTGTATGTGCATGTGTGTGTGCGCGTGCCTCTGTGCACGTGTGCTTATGTGCGTGTATCCGTGTGCCTGTGTGCGCGTGTGCGTGTGCCTCGGTGCGCGTGCGCCTGTCCACGCGTGTGTGTGTGCCTGTGTGTGCATGTGTGTGCCTGTTCCTGTACGTGCGTGTGTGTGCGCGTGCCTCTATGCGCGTGTGCCTCCATGCGCGTGTGTGTGCCTCCGTGTGCGTGCGCGTCCAGACACCAAGCGTGGGTGTTTGTCCGCGTGGCCTTGCTGCCCCCGTCGTGCGTGACCGGGGGATACGCGGCGCTGCTGCAGGCCCGGGGCGGGGAGATCGTGTGCTGGGCGCACCGCGTGCCGAGGAGCCTCCGTGTCCGGAGCCGCTTCCGGAGCCTCCGCCCACGAACGCTGTTCCGCGTGAGACGGTGAGCGCGTGGGCGAGCGCGGCAGGTGGGACGCGGCTGCTGAGCTCCTGGCCTGGGGCACCCCCACCCCCACCCCCATCCCCACCCCGCCCCCGCTGAGCTCTGCTGAGCCCTTCGGTTAGAGGCTGATGCGCTCCAACAACCTTGGCCCTCAGCTGAATGAGGAAGCTGGTGGGGAGCACCCTGGGCGGCCCTGGACACACCCGGTGGGCGCTGCTCCCCCAAACACCCTGGGCCAGCCGCCCTGGACGCACCCAGTGGGCACTGCTCCCCCAAACACCCTGGGCCAGTGTATCTGGGCGCACTCTCCGGGCACTGCTCCCCCAAGCACCCTGGGCCCGCCGATCTGGGCGCACCCTCTGGACGCTGCTCCCCCGAGCACCCTAGGCCGCTGATCTGGGCGCACCTGGTGGGCGCTGCTCCCCCGAGCACCCTGGGCCGGCCGATCTGGGCTCACCCTCTGGGCGCTGCTCCCCTGAGCACCCTCGGCCAGACACTCTGGATGCACCTGGTGGGCGCTGCTCCCCCGAGCACCCTGGGCCGGCTGATCTGGGCGCACCCGGTGGGCGCTCCTCCCCCGAGCACCCTGGGCCGGCCGATCTGGGCTCACCCTCTGGGCACTGCTCCCCTGAGCACCCTCGGCCAGACACTCTGGATGCACCTGGTGGGCGCTGCTCCCCTGAGCACCCTGGGCCGGCTGATCTGGGCTCACCCTCTGGACGCTGCTCCCCCAAGCACCCTAGGCCGCTGATCTGGGCGCACCTGGTGGGCGCTGCTTCCCCGAGCACCCTGGGCCAGCCGATCTGGGTGCACCCGGTGGGCGCTGCTCCTCCGAGCACCCTGGGCCGGCCGCCCTGGATGCACCCAGTGGGCGCTGCTCCCCCAAGCACCCTGGGCCGGCCACCCTGGACGCACCCAGTGGGCGCTGCTCCCCCGAGCACCCTGCGCCAGCTGTCCTGGGCGCACCCTCCGGGCGCTGCTCGCCTCCCAAAGGTCGCTTAGCGTCATGTGCCCTGGGCTCTCTGGCCTTGGCCGGCGCAGGCGGCTCACCTGTGCCGAGGCGCTCCCGAGCGCTGGCTGCCCTAACCCGGATTAGTGGATTCTGTCCACTAGGGGTTCAGCAATAGTATCGTCCCACAAGCACGGGATGGACGCCGGCGCGATGTGTGGCGTCATTCTGGGCCAGTGAGTCACACGCACGTAAGTGTGATCGCCCCACCAGTCAAGGCACAGGACTGCTGCTTCGCCACAAGGCCCGGCCCGGTGGCACCCTCTTGTAGTCACACGTGTCCTCATCCCTTCCGTCCCTAGTCCTTGGCGACAACTACCCTGTCCTTCATCTGTGGGATTCTGTGATCTCAAGAAGGCCACGTCGATGGCCTCACACAATGCGCACCCTTTGGAGCCTGGCTCTTCCCACTCATCACAGTGCCTTCGAGATCCGTCCCAAGGTGGTGTGTATTTTGATTGTCCCTTTTTACGGCCGACAAGTGTTTCGTGCTGTGCGTGGACCACTGATCGGCTGTCGGAGGCCGTTCTGGTCGTTTCCAATCTTTGGGTCTTAGGAACAAGGTCGCGATGAACCTTCGCAGACGGGTTTTGTGTGAACCTTCCTCTCAGGGTGTTGCTGGGATGTAAGGTCGCTGTTTTGCCATCTAAGAAAGCACCTAACCCCCTTCCCAAACGGCGGGGCCATTTTACGTCCCCACCAGCCAGGATGAGAGACTCCGTTCCTTCGAATCGTCACCTGCGTTTACTGTTGTCACTGCTTGTCCCTCCGCTGTTGTGAGGCGTGTGGTGGGATCTCACTGCGGTTTCGGTTTCTTTCTCCCTGCTGGCCACCCTCCTTCCTTGTCCTCTTCAGTGACACACCTGTTACTGCCTTTTGCTCCTTTTTTAAAAGATTTTATTTATTTATTCATGACAGACACACAGAGAGTGGCAGGGACACCGGAAGAGGGAGAAGCAGGCCCCTCGCAGGGAGCCCGACGTGGGACTCGATTCCGGGACCCCAGGATCATGCCCTGGGCCGAAAGTGACGCCAAACCGCTGGGCCATCGGGGCTGCCCTCTTTTGCTCATTTTTTAAAAAGATTTATTCATTGAAGGGATCCCTGGGTGGTGCAGCAGTTTGGCGCCTGCCTTTGGCCCAGGGCGCGATCCTGGAGACCCGGGATCGAATCCCACGTCGGGCTCCCGGTGCATGGAGCCTGCTTCTGCCTCTGCCTGTATCTCTGCCTCTCTCTCTCTCTCTCTCTGTCTGTGTGTGACTATCATAAATAAATAAAAATTTAAAAAAAGATTTATTCATTGAAGAGAGAGAGTGCATGTGCATGTGCAAGTGGGGGGGGGCGCAGAGGGAAACGGAGGGTCCCAAGCAGGCTGCACCCCCAGCACCGAGCCCTGTGCAGCCCCTCCCAGGACCGCAAGATCATGACCTGAGCTGAAATCAAGAGCCGGTCGCCTGACCCACTGAGCCGTGCAGGCTCCCTGTCTTTCATCCACTTCTTTTTAATTACATGCTTTTTATTTTTTTTGTCCATTTTTTATTTTTATTTTTTATATAAATCTATTTTTTATTGGTGTTCAATTTGCCAACCTATAGAATAACACCCAGTGCTCATCCCGTCAAGTGCCCCCCTCAGTGCCCGTCACCCAGTCACCCCCACCCCCCGCCTTCCTCCCCTTCCTTTTTTTTTTTAAGATTTATTTGTTTATTTATTCAGAGAGAGCGAGAGAGAAGCAGAGACACAGGCAGAGGGAGAAGCAGGCTCCATGCAGGGAGCCCGACGTGGGACTCGATCCCGGATCTCCAGGATCACACCCCGGGCTGCAGGCGGCGCTAAACCGCTGCGCCACTGGGGCTGCCCCCTTCCTCCCCTTCCACCCCCCCAGTTCATCTCCCAGAGTTAGGGGTCTCTCATGTTCTGTCTCCCTCCCTGATATTTCCCACTCATTTTTTTTGAAGTTTTTGTCTAGATTCCACTTAGCTGACGTACAGTGTGATATTGTCTTCAGGTGTACATGTCCGGGGGAACGCGTCGTGCATCACCCTGTGCTCGTCGCAGCAGCTGCCCTCCTGCATCCCCATCACCCACCTCGCCCAGCGCCACCCCCACCTTCCCGCCGGTGACTGTCAGTGGGTTCTCTATAGGTTTTCTTTTCTTCAAGTTTCCTGTTTGAATTCCAGTTAACATACAGTGTGATGTGCGTTTGGCACGTCGAAGTAGATGCTTTTTAGTGTTGAGCATTGAGCCTTCTTTATATATTCTAGATGCTAGTCTTCTTTATTTTTTTAATTTTTTAGAATTATTTATTATTTATTTATCTATCTATCTATTTATTTTAGATGCTAGTCTTTTGTTGGATGCGGGGTTTGTCAACGTTTCCTCCCAGTCTGTGTCTTTTTATCCTCTTAGCACAGGTGTTCACAGAGCAGAAGTTTTATGATTTTTAAGAGGTCCAGGTTATCAATTTTTCCTTTGATGGATCCTGCTTCTGGTGTCAGGTTGTCTAGCCCTAAATCGCGGTGGTGGTCTCCTGTGTTGTTTTCCAAAAAGGTGTTAGGGTTTTACACTTTATGTTTAAGTCCAGGATCCATTGTAAAGGTGTAAGGTTCAGGCCAGTGAAATTTTTCTCTTTTCTTGTCCCTATATGTCTGATTGCTCCAGCACCATTTGTTGAAAAGACTCTTCCTCCATCAAACTGTTTTTGCTCCTTTGTCAAGGTCACCTGGACGTATCTGTGTGGGGCTGTTTCTGGGTTCTCTGATGTTCCATTGGTCTGTGTGTCTTGATTACTTGCAACTACCTAAGTCCTGAAAGTCTGCAGACTGACTCCTCTTACTTTCTTCATTTTCTTTCTTTTTTTTAATTTATTTATGATAGTCAGAGAGAGAGAGAGAGGCAGAGACACAGGCAGAGGGAGAAGCAGGCTCCATGCACCGGGAGCCCGACGTGGGACTCGATCCCAGCTCTCCAGGATCGCGCCCTGGGCCAAAGGCAGGCGCCAAACCGCTGCGCCACCCAGGGATCCCTCTTCCTTTTCAAATTGTTCTCAGCTATTCAAGGGCCTGCGCGTTTATATCACGTACATGGTTTTTTATTTTTATTTTAATTTTTTTAAAGATTTTATTTATTTATTCATGACAGACAGAGAGAGAGGCAGAGACACAAGCAGAGGGAGAAGCAGGCTCCACGCAGGGATCCCGATGCAGGACTCGATCTCGGGACCCCAGGATCAGGCCCTGGGCTGAAGGCGGCGCTAAACCACCGAGCCACCCGGGCTGCCCACGTACATGGTTTCTAAAAAGTCATCCAGAGGCGCATTTAATGTAACGTACGTGGAGCAGGTGCGTGAAGCCATTTGTGTGTAAGAAAACACCTGAGGTACAGGGGAGTCAGCAGGTGACACTTGGCCTCCCCAGCAGCGAGCAGGAAGTGAGCGGAGCGAGTGGCCATCTGCGGGGCGCGGCCCCTCCTCGGCCTGGCCCAGCCTTCCACAGCCCGGTGAGCAGTGCCAGGTCTTCCGAAACGTCTACAGAGAGCTCGGAATCTTCTGGTTTTTACTAAATAAAAGTACGAGGTCAAAACAGATCTGCGAGCTGCGCATGTAGAATTTGTGCTTTCGGTTATACCATTCCTGGGCGCCCGGGTGGCTCGGTCGGTTACGCATCCGACTCTTGCTCTCGGCTCCGCTCGTGCTCCAGGGTCATGGGATCAAGCCTGCGTCGGGCTCCACGCTCAGCGGGGGTCTGCTCCCAGATTCTCTCTCCCCCTGCCTCTGCCCCTCTCCCTGCTCGTGCTTTCGCTTTCTGGAAAGTAAATTAATCTTCTAAAAAAAATTTTTAAAGGCGGCGCCTGGGGGGCTCAGCGGTTGAGCGCCTGCCTTCGGCTCAGGCCGTGACCCCGGGTCCCAGGATCGAGTCCCGCATCGGGCTCCCTGCAGGGGGCCTGCTTCTCCCTCTCCTGCTCCTGCTCCCCCTGCTTGTGCGCGCGCGCTCGCTCTCTCTCTCTCTGAAATGAAGAAATAAAATCTTTAAAAATCTTTTTAAACAAAGAGACAAATGATGCCATCATTTCCTCGGTTGTCACCGCACTCACAGCACAGTGTCCTCTCGCGCCCCGCCTCGCGAGGTGGCCAGGTCAGTGGCACCTGCCCCCCCCCCTCCCGTCCTTTGTCCCGCCGTCTTCCTCCCGCCGTGGCGCCCACCGTCTGCTCTGCAACCGCGATTGCGTCCCGCCTGGTCTGGACGTGGTGGTGCCGCGGGGCGTCCCCTGGCCTGGCCCTCGGTGCATCCTGTGGCCCCGGGTGGCCGCCGAGGCCCAGGTGGGCAGGGTCTCGGAGCGGCTCCGGCCTCAGGTCATCTGCGGTGTCGCGTGCGGGAGCCCGGGGCCGCTGTCCCCACGCCGCCTGACCCCTGGCCATTTCCCTGTGTGCTTTCCGTCTTCGAGAAGGTGACCGAGATCTCTCTCCCCTGATGCCGTCCCCTGCTTTCTCTTCCCGGGGGCTTCTGCTGCCCTCCTCACCTTCCCCCCTTGCTTGCCTTGCCGCGGGGTCCGGGACACTCAGGGCCACTGCATCCTGAATCACGGTCGCTTAGGACAAGTTGCCTCCTGCCGCAGGAGAGCGTTGTGAGGCAGCCCGAGTCTGTTTTCTTTTCTTCTCTTTTTTCACTTTATTCATTCATTCATTTATTCATTCATTCATTCATTCATTCATGAGACACACAGAGACACAGAGAGGCAGAGACCCAGGCAGAGGGAGAAGCAGGCTCCATGCAGGGAGCCCGACGTGGGACTCGATCCCCGGTCTCCAGGATCACGCCCTGGGCTGAAGGCGGCGCTTAACCGCTGCGCCCCCTCCGGGCCACCCCCAAGGCTGTTTTCTAAGTACACACCATCTTCGACAATTCTGTTCTACTAGAGGTGCTGTAGGACTCGTGACCTACGTGTCATGTGACTGTTTGGAGTCCTAGTTGCTGCGCAAGGCCCTTTGTCCCTCTCAGCACTTCCCTGTTCTGAGGCCACCCAGTAACAGCCTCCTTCCAACCTCAGCATCGTATCGGGGTTTCTGATGACCTCTAAGGATGAAGGAAAGGAAAATTCAGATTTCATTCCGTAGGGTTTCGTAATCTTAGGAGACGCACGTCTGTCCGCAGGCCTCTACCCTCTGATTTCCAGTCCTTTCCCCTCTGGGCCCTTGGCCACTGCCCAGGAAGAAGTGAGTGGGGGAGTGAGTGGGTGCAGGCCTGCATAGACAGTTTGCAACCGCGGATATGCCCACTTCCCCTTCTTCACAAAGGCACGTGAGGCACAGCACCCCGGGTGCCCCCGGTTGGGAAAATCTTCCTTCCCCATGGTCTTCGACGGCCCTCCCTGGTGTGGCTGGACTCAGCCGCTGCCCGTTTTGAGCTTGGACTCGAGTGCTGAATTCCCCCTCTGTGAACGGAGCTCGGGCCTGGTGCCTCCTCGTCTAGGCGGCCGTCTTGGTTCTCATTCACTGTTCCGCGTGGGCTGAGTGGGGCCCGTTTCAGAGGCTTCCGCTTGACCTTCCCCACGGCGATGGCTCCTCACCACAAGGTCTGGGTTAACATTAACGGGCTAGAAGAATGAGGAAGCAGCAGCAGAAGAGGCTGAGAGGCCTCCGGGAAGAGAGACCCATCGGTGTCGCAGGGCAGCCGCAGCCGGTGGTTGTCACTGGGGTGTGGTGTCCAGTGGGTGGCCACCCCGCCACGTTCATCGTACTGCTGACGGACTCTTGAGGTCCTCCCAGGTCAGGGCTTCTAAGAATACAGTTGAGCTGACAAGGTGACAAGGTGCAGCACCACGTCCATGCGACTCCTACCAAACGTGTACGGGCTCAGCCGAATCCTGGGAAAACGTTGCACAAAGCCCGACTGAGACCCTACAAAACGGTAGGCCTGTCCTCTTAAAGACGTCAAGGCCGCGAAAGACAAAGGAAGGCTCGGGAACTTTTCCAGACTCAGGGACGCTAAAGAGATGCGAACGGTGAATGCAGGGCGTGATCCTGGATCCCGGATCCTGGTGTCGGGAAGTGTGAGTAGCTAGGAAGGACTAGGATAGGAGGGTGCTTCCTCACGTTCAGACACAGCTGAGGACGGGTAGAGTGTTGCGTCCGTGGGAAGTTTTTGTTTTTGAGAACGTTCTTGTTCTGAGCAAACATGTGGAAGCGTTTACGGGTTGAGGGGCATGATGTCTTCAGGTTGTGGTCCGAGGGGTCCAAAACTTAGGTCTGGTAGTGTCTTCTTTTACAAGACTGTGCTGCGATGATGTCCCCGTCCACATCCTTCGGTGCGCGTGGCCGTGCGTGGCCTGTGGCTCCGTGCTGTCCATCCCACTGCTCTGATGTCCGTCCTCCGGCCGGGGCCACGGCGAGTGCCACTTGGGAGCGTTGCTGTCGTCAAGGTTGGGAGCAAGGGGCCACAGTGGAGATGTCATCCTGGGATGGTGGGAGGGGCAGGCCCTGTGTGCTCTTGGGCCACCGGCTAGCGCTGAATGCCCAGCTGTGTAGTCCATGTAGAACTTCCATTTCCAGCCAGCGAGGTGATTTGTGAGAGACTCATGGTGACCTCGATCACCTTTACCGCGTGGGACGGGAACATCAGGTTCCCTGAACGCATCCCATCCCGGATCTTGGCCGTAGGCTGTGCGTGTGCGCGCGTCCGCGTGTGTGTCTGTACACGCACCTCCCAAACCCGCAGCCCCTCAGCAGAAGCCCTCGGTGCAGCTCCCTGGGGGTCAAACAGGAATATCCGTGCAGCAAACTGCATAAACGTGCCCATTAAGTTGGGAAATAACACCCCCAGATAGCTTCATATCAATTCAGATGACGGACGTGGACCTTGGGAAAGAGCCACCGGCTCAGAGCCTTTTCTTTTTTATTTAAGATTTTTTTTTTTTTTATTTATTTATTTATTTATAAAATTTATTTTTTTAAGATTTTATTTATTTATTCATGAGAGACAGAGAGAGGCAGACACACAGGCAGAGGGAGAAGCAGGCTCCCTGCGGGGAGCCCGACGTGGGACTCGATCCCAGGACTCTGGGGTCACGCCCCAGGCCAAAGGCAGGCACCGAATCACTGAGCCCCCCAGGGATCCCCAGCTCAGAGCCCTTTAGAATTGGGAGTGGGAGTGACGGGGCAAGGGCAGCCGTTTGCTGCTGACTTGATGCATCATCGCCCTGTCCTTGTGCCCCAGCAGGCTGCGTCACACCAGGTGAACGCCGTGACTGAGGACATGTACACCAACGGTTCCGCTGCCCCAGGGAGCCCTACCCAGGCCAAAGGGCAGGAGGTGCGGAAGGTGCGACTCATCCAGTTTGAGAAGGTCACCGAGGAGCCCATGGTAAATCCTTACGGCAGTCCACCCCCTGCTCGCTCCAGCCCGGGGGTCCCTGGGCCTCCGGAGGGGATGCAGAAGGCTGCGCGCAGCTCTGGGACTGCAGCCCTCACACCCATTCTTTTTTTTTTAAGATTTTATTTATTTATTCATGAGATACAGAAGGGGGGGGCAGAGACCCAGGCAGAGGGAGAAGCAGGCTCCATGCAGGGATCCTG
Organism: Canis lupus dingo; assembly: GCF_003254725.2. Taxonomy (NCBI): domain Eukaryota; kingdom Metazoa; phylum Chordata; class Mammalia; order Carnivora; family Canidae; genus Canis; species Canis lupus. The sequence goes on along the minus strand of NC_064281.1, from coordinate 123,586,008 downwards.
ATGTGGGACTCGATCCCGGGACTCCAGGATCAGGCCCTGGGCTGAAGGCGGCGCTAAAGTGCTGAGCCACCCGGGCTGCCCTTTTTTTTTTTTAAGATTTTATTTATTTATTCATGAGAGAGAGCGAGAGAGAGAGCGAGCCTCACGCCCATTCTGCTCGACTACCGCCCAGGCACAGAGGCAGGATCTTCCTCGCGAGACGTGACCTTGAACGACCCTGAAGGCAACCTCGGGAGCGGCTGGCAGGAGAGCTCACTGTGCCCTTTGTCTTCATTGCAGGGAATCACCCTGAAGCTGAACGAAAAGCAGTCTTGTACGGTGGCAAGGATTCTCCACGGCGGCATGATTCACCGACAAGGTACTCGGGGCCGGGTCCCGGGTCGTGCTTCCGTCGGGGATTCATCAGTCACTGCCTCTTCGCTGCTCAGGGACGCGGAGCTACTAATCTTTAAACCCGGGGGCATTTTTGTGCTCGTGGCAAGCAATCTTTGGTGGATTAATACTGGCTCTTTAGAATCCTTGTGCAATACGGCCTGGGTGTGAATGGCCCCGTGCCAGCACCTCTCCCCGCAAGGGCTCTTACACACCATGTATACCGCTTAGTAGTATTATTAATATTGATGATTAATATTTGAGCAATTGTATGCGACCCATTGCATTAGACTTTGAGTACATGACGCTGAAGGAACCAGAGCACCTCTCCTCCCGGAGCTAACAGTTAAGCTGGGAAATGACCACAAGCAACCGCTGCATCCTCGTAATGTGCCCGTGCCCTCAATCTCGGATCCAGCATTTATTAGAAGCCATTCGTGGGGGAGCGGAGGCTGAGAGGACATTAAAACACGGCATGAAAAAAAGAAAAAAAAAAAACACGGCATGTTTGGAGGAGCTGTGGGTCACCTGTATTTGCACCACTTCATCCCATGCTTTGAGCCCTACTCTTTTACGTTTAGTTTGGGCTTCTTGTGTATCCAGGGTGGCACAAATATTGGTGACTACTCTTCACTTAGAATATTTTTTTTAAAGATTTTATTTATTTATTTATGAGAGAGCGAGGCAGAGACACAGGCAGAGGGAGAAGCAGGCTCCATGCAGGGAGCCTGATGGGGGACTCGATCCCGGGACTCCAGGATCACACCCTGGGCTGAGGGCAGTGCTCAACCGCTGAGCAACCCAGGTGTCCCTTCACATAGAATCTAACCATCGAGTAACTTTACCATTAGGGAGCATCTGTGGGCTTGAGCAAAACAACAAAGAAAATTTACACTTGCTGAGGACCCAGAGCTCTTACGGTGCTTGGTCAGCAGAACTGTCGAGTGCCTACCTTGATACATCCCTCAAGGGAATCGGAAGAACCGTTCCCTTCTCCCACGGATGAGGATTTTCAACCCCGAGTATTTTACGCAGCCGATTATATGATACGCTCTAGCTCATGGTTGCTTTTCTGTGGTCTCTTGATTTATATTGACAGTTCTCAAAAAAAAAAAAATATATATATATATACAGACAGTTCTCGTTTTAACGTTTATTCTTTGTGGACCTATTTTTCATTTTCTGGTAGGCTCCCTTCACGTCGGGGATGAGATCCTAGAAATCAATGGCACAAACGTGACAAATCACTCAGTAGATCAGCTGCAGAAGGCGATGGTGGGTATTCTCTGCCATTATCCATGTGAAGTGTGGGCACATGTTGCTGTCACTGTCCGTCATTTTTCTATCAAGTCTTTATACCTCATTGAGGGGGCTCTTAGCACCACTTATCTTTATTCCGTGCAAGGAAGGACAGTTCTCTGCTTTCATGGAGTAAATTTCTAAAACAAGGTGAATAACCCAGAGTGTCTATCTAGAAAGATTGTTGGCCTGGGTGTCAGAAAGCATTGTGCCCCCGAAAAAAAAAGAAAGCACTGCTCTTTAGTGGCAGCTCTGCAGCCCTGCTCTACTGTATTCTAGCCGGGCTTTCAGCAGGTGGATTAATTTCCCTAAGTCATCTGTAAAATGAAGATCGGAATCCCTAGTCATACATTTCTTATGAAGAGTGGATGGAATTTTATCAATGAAAACTTGAGGGGTGCAGGGCTGCCTCAGTAGAGCGTGTGACTGTCGACCTCGGGTTTGTGAGTTTGAGCCGCACGTGGGACGAGGAGATCACTTTAAAATTACTCAATAAACCCGCACATGGGGTGGTTGGGTGTAGTTGGCCGCTGCCCGCGGAAGCCACACCGCTGGCACTCAGTGGTGATGGGCTAGGGTACCTGCCGGGGCGTGAACAAGACAGCAGCAACCTGGGAAAAAGTGTCATTTGAACCAGAATATGGCTTTTCTCTTGAGACAGAGATGAGGAAACTGAACCTTCAGGCGTTTTGAAACTTGACCACGGTCACATGGCTGTAAAAGGACAGACCTGGGGTTGGCTTTAATCAAAAGTCCTTGCGGGGCACGTGGCCGACTCATTGGGCAGACCATGTGACTCTTGATCTCAGGATTGTGAGTTCGAGTCCCACACTGGGTATAACGTCTATATAAAAAAAAAAAAAAAAAGAAAGAAAGAAAAAGAAAAAAAGCCCTCACTTGGACTTCTGCTTCTGAGTAAATGAAGTAACAGGGACCAGATTTACCTTGCTTTGTGAAACAACCCAAACCCTAAATGTCCATGTACCTAACGGCAGAGCTTCAACATAGTTGAAGCACAAACCAATAGAACTCCGAGGAGAAAAAGCCACAGCCGTAGTCAGAGTCCAGGAGTTCAGTGTCTCTCAGTAGTCAACAGAGCAAGTAGCCAGAAATGCAGTGAGGATACAGAAGCTGCGAAGGACCCTACAAGGCTACTGTCCTAAAAGGAGGGGCAGGTGGACGAGTCTTCAGAGCTACATCAACCAACTGGAAGAGGTGGACTTCATTCTGATTCTCATGCAAACACATGGTCTCAGACCACATGCCCACAGCCCTGCGGGGTGACAGGAACCCCGCTGCCATCCCTCCACTCAACGGCCTTCGCCACCTTCTGTTTCCTGCTGGAACATTGATCTGTGGAGTCCGTTTCCCTGCTTGTCCCCCATGTAAGAGGTTATCTGGGGCCTCTTCCCACCCGTAAGAAGGAGAAGCGAGGATCCCATGACGCCCAGCCCGAGAAGGTGGATCTGTTTGGCCGCAGCCTACCCTCCACAAGGTGGGCCGCCCTGCGATTTGGCCGCATGGTTGCTTCTCGGTGAGACTGGATGCATGGTTTTTCCTCCGCTTGGGGTGTGGCTCTCACACTCAGTCCTGCATAACAACTTTTGCAAATACGTGAACCTTCAAAATCTATGCTTCCCTTTGATCAATGTAAAAATGCAATTGGCTACATAGAGGTTAATTAGTGTTGTGTGATGACAAAGATCATAAACAATAGGCTGGGGAAGAGATTTATAGCACATATAAAAGGTACGGAGTTAATAACTGAGTTAATAACGGTAACGTTTAAAGAGCTGCTCAACTTTGTTATAAAAAAAAAAACACAAAACCGAAGAATAGAGCAAATGATATAAAGAAGAAAAGGCTCTTGAAAAGGGGCCCAATTTGAGTCGTGATAAAATAATCACAGACTAGAGCAACCGCGTAGTCCTTTCCACTGCCAGAATGAAAAGGGATGTTAACGTGGACCCCGGGCAAGAATTTGGGGGAGAGGGCCTCTCGTTACTCCTGGTGAGAGCAGATGTGCTATAATTTGAGGGCAGCTATTAAAATGCTCTTGGCCTTTGATTCTGCATTTCTACCACGAGATTCTACCCTATGGAAACCAAAGTGCAAATCTAGAAGAATAGATGGCGTTCAGGGATGTCTATTGCAGCAGATGGCAGCGGAAAAAAAAATTGGCAACAACCGACATGGCCAGTACTGGGAAGTATGGCTCAGTGAACGGCATGTGACGGAACCAGGGGTAGAGTATGATCCCATTCTGGCCAAAATCAAACAAAAAAATATATATACACACGAATATGGATAGACAGGTGAGTATTTGGAAACGTCTGCTTCAGTGTCGAGAAACATATGCGTATACGTGGGCCAGGGTTCGTTTAGGCTCCTCTGGGGGCCGTTTAGGGCTGACTGTGGGGAGGAGGGAAATCAGTCCCCTTTTCATCATTATTGTTTGCGTGTGTCCATGTTGTCACAGCGGCTTACGGGGCCCGTGAGACTCTGGTATCGAAGGAGGAGCTGTTGTCCAGAATTTCAGAGTGCACAGTAAAGATGGGCGTTGGGAGAAAACGCTTTTTGGGGACTTTGAGAGGCAAAATAAGACTTTATGAAACCTCAGGTCATCCATCATCTATCCACCATAATGTCATTTGTCCTTTCCTATTTAATAGAAAGAAACCAAAGGAATGATCTCCTTAAAAGTAATTCCCAACCAGCAGAATCGTCTTCCTGCGCTACAGGTAGGTCACACCATTTTCTCTGCTGTGTTCTTGGAGTTTTGATTGAAATAGTATTCTTGAAAAAAAATGAAATAGTATTCTGATTTTAAGTTCTCGGTGTCTCACGGCTGTAGCTGCCTGGTGCTCGCTGGCCTGAACGAACACCCGTTACAACCCGGCAGACCTTGTTTCTGACTTGTTTGTAACCGATGTGAAAGGACGGGGTACTCTCCTTATCCTAAGGGGAAAATGGGCAAAGCATACGAGGAGATAAATCACAGGAGGAAAAATACACATGAACACTGAGCGTGTGAAAACCAGCCGATGTCACCAGTCCTCAAAGAAACACGACCTAAAATGTGTGCACTATCATTTTTCACCAAGCAAGTTGCCAGATATATTTTTAAAGATTTTATTTATTTATTCATGAGAGATGAGAGAGAGAGAGAGGGAGAAGCAGGCTCCATGCAGGGAGCCTGACGTGGGACTCGATCCCGGGTCCCCAGGATCACACCCCGGGCCGAAGGCGGTGCTGAACCGCCAAGCCCCCCAGGCCGCCCAACTTGTGCTTTAGGAGGGGATCGTGGAGACGGGGTACCCACGTTTTAAGACCTCTGGCACATTCATGTCGTTTATTTAATATACTATGAAAAGATTTCCCGAGGAAAGCTGCGTTTCCAATAGTAGCTGCTTTGTCCTCCAAGACAGACAGACAGCTCGGCGGCAGGAAGCACCACCATGCTGGAGGGATCAGGTCCGGCCCCGGCTCCAGTCACTTCTCCCCGCTGTTCACCCGGCCCTGACCCCATTTACTTCCGGCAGAACTTCTCACCCACATACACTGCCGCTGGCGCCCCCCTGCAGCTGCTCCTGCAGTTCCCTTTGCCTTATTTTTCAGATGTTCATGAGAGCACAGTTTGACTATGATCCCAGAAAGGACCACCTGATCCCTTGCAAGGAGGCGGGACTGAAGTTTGTTACTGGGGACATCATCAAGATCATCAACAAGGATGACAGTAACTGGTGGCAGGGGCGGGTGGAAGGCTCTTCCAAGGAATCCGCAGGATTGATCCCGTCTCCTGAGCTGCAGGAGTGGTGAGTCGCCTTTGCGTGGGTGCAGTTTGCCGGCGGGAGGGACCCGTGCTTGCCGCGCGTCCTTGCTTAGCTTCACAAACCGGTCGTCTTGTGTGAACTTGCTGTTGGGGACCGAGCAGCCTTAGGGGGGCGTAACGGCTGAGGGGGCGACGGTGACTTGATCGGCTGGGCTCGCAAGCCCCGACGGGTAGAGGAGCCTGAGGGAAGGGCTCTTCGTGTGGCTGTGGGCCTCGGTTTCCCCACATGCTTTCCCTACGGCTACAAAGCAAGTGACAGCCCTGGGACTGCTGGGACTGGCGCCCTCCCTGGTCTCCGGCCTCCCGGGCCAGCGCACTTCTGAGCCCGCTGGGAAACAGGCACGCGACATGTGTCCTGGGTGCAGATTCCCAGAACACAGGGAAATAAATCCTGTCCCCGAGCCGGGTTGCTCACTTAGCGCAGGGCCCTCGCAGCGCCGCACCAGCTTTGCACACACAACACTTCCCTTTTCTGAATTTAAGATTTTATTGATTTATTTGACACAGAAAGAGAGAGAGAGAGCACACAAGCTGGGGAGCAGCAGGCAGAGGGAGAGGGAGAGGCAGGCCCCCCGCTGAGCGGGGACCCCCGCCCCCCCGATGTGGGGCTCGATCCCCGGACCCCAGGACCATGGCTGGAGCCAAAGGCAGATGCTCCACCCCTGGGCCCCCCCCCAGACGGCCTGATGCGAACATCACACATCCAAGGATGAACCCGCATCTTCATGCTGGAGCCCCCAAGATAAATCAGTGTAGCGATTGCAATCTCAAGGGAGGACGTTCTTTGAGTTCTAAGCCCAAATTCCGGTTGGCCTCATCCCTGAGGACGACACACTGGGAGCTCTGAACGTGTCCCCGAACCACAGGAAGTGCCGGGGACAAATCAGCTCAGCATCAGAGCAATAGCCGAGGGGCGTCCGGCTGGCTCAGTGGGTGGAGCACGTGACTCTTGGTGGGGGGGGGGTGAGCCCCACAGCGGGGGTACAGATCATTGGCAAATACACTCTGAAGGGGGCAGCCCGGGTGGCGCAGTGTTTGGTGCCGCCTTCGGCTCAGGGCATGAACCTGGAGTCCCGGGATCGAGTCCCACGTCAGGCTCCCTGCATGGAGCCCGCTTCTCCCCCTGCCTGGGTCTCTGCCTCTCTCTCTGAGTCTCTCATGAATAAATAAATAAAATCTTTAAAAAAAATACACCCTGAAGGAACTCTAGAGTCAAGGACGCCCTGATGCAGCGGGCGCTGGGGCCATTGCGCTGCGTGCGGGGTGATGGGCGCCGTGTGTCCGCCACCCACGCAGGGGCATGACGGGTCCCGGCCAGTGGGGCGGGTGGGTGAGCTGCGTGGGGCCACCCACAGCCCGGGAGGCCCTCCCACGGGGTCCCCGCGGCTGTCACTGAGGCGGGGCCCGCAGGCCGCACAGGGACAGCTTCCCGGGGCACACCGCGCCCGTGCCCCCCGGACCGTCCTCAGGTGGCCTCCCAACACCTGGCACGGGGGGCGTGTCCAGGAGGACGTGACAGCCCTCCCCGCGGTCGCCACATCTCCCCTCGGCGCAGCCCGACCATTCCAGCCCCGCTCCTTCCAGACGGTTCTCCGTGTCCGGTCGGCTCCTCCCAGATCCAGGGGCCCGTGCTCACGGACGGGAGGGCGCGGGAGCGAGCTGACAGGCCGCGAGGGGGGCGATGACAAGATGCCAGGCCCCAGGGCCTGAGCCTGCGCAGCCGAGAGGGCCAGGCTGGGCGCCTGCAGGTGCGCCTTGGGAGGACTTCACCGCGCCGTCGCCGCCCCCGGTGCGGGGCTCGAACTCCCAGCCCCGACTGCAGAGTCCCAGGCGGGCACCCCGGGTCGGGAGGCCGGACACAGACGTGTCCCCATGAGCCGCGGACTCAGGCCCCTGTCCCCGGGCCGTGACCCCTGACTCGGGCCCCTGTCCCCAGGCCGTGACCCCTGACCTGGGCCCCTGTCCCCAGTCGTGCCCCGACCTGGGCCCTGTCCCCGGCCATGCCCCCTGACCCGGGCCCTGTCCCCAGCCGTGCCCCCTGACCCGGGCCCTGTCCCCGGGCCGTGACCCCTGACCGGGGCCCCTGTCCCCAGGCCGTGACCCCTGACCTGGATCCTGTCCCCAGGCCGCGACCCCTGACCCGGATCCTGTCCCCAGGCCATGACCCCTGACCTCTGGCCCTGTCCCTGGCCGTGCCCCCTGACCCGGGGCCTGTCCCCAGGCCATGACCCCTGACCTCTGGCCCTGTCCCTGGCCGTGCCCCCAGACCCGGGGCCTGTCCCCAGGCTGTGACCCCTGACCCGGGCCCCTGTTCCCGGCCGTGCCCCCTGACCCGGGCCCTGTCCCCGCAGGCGGGTGGCGAGCGCCGCGCAGTCCGCGCCGAGCGAGGCCCCGAGCTGCAGCCCGTTCGGGAAGAAGAAGAAGTACAAGGACAAGTACCTGGCCAAGCACAGCTCCAGTAAGCTGGGCCCCGTGGGGGGCGGGAGGGCCCCCCTCCCTTCTCTGTCGCCCCCAGCACACCCCCGCTCCGGCTGCTCCGACGGCTGCGGGCTCAGGGCTCCCGCCGCTCCCGGGGCTCGGGCCTGATCCCCGAGCTGTCTGGCCGGTGACGGCCGCGGGGACGAGCTGCGGGGGGTACAGGGAAGAGGGGCCCCGGGGCAACAGCAGCCTCGGGTCGGGGCCTCGCCGACAGGGCCGCGGACACGCGGGGAAGCTGGAGGGGGACCCGGAGCCCCAGGAGGAGCCCGGCCGCGGCTCCGTCATGTACGTGAGGTCGCTTTGCTCTGTCCTAGTCTTTGACCAGCTGGACGTGGTGTCCTACGAGGAAGTGGTCCGGCTCCCTGCGTTCAAGCGGAAGACCCTGGTGCTGATCGGTGCGTCTGCGGCCTGCGCCCCGCGGTCCCCGGCGCCCCTTGGCGTCCGAGCCGTGGGGGGAAGGGGGCGGGAGGTCCGGGCCCGGGTCTCGCTGTCCTTACGGGGCCCCCGAAGCTACACCCTCCAGGGTTTCCAGCAGCCCGCGGTTGCAGGGGGGCGGCTCGCACCCCGTCAGGGCCACGTCCGTCGCCTCGAGGGGTGCGTCAGGGCTCCGCAGCCACAGACACGGAAACACTCCCCGCGTTCTGTTCTGGGTCACCTGCCGGCTCAGCATGTGAGCTGAGGCTGCCACAGGCTCCGGCCACAGCCCCGGGGTCCCGGGATCGAGCCCCGCGCCGGGCTCCCCGCTCAGAAGGGAACCTGCTTCTCCCTCTCCCTGTGCGGCTGCTCCCCCTGTTGTGCTCGCGCTCACTCGCTCGCTCTCTCTCTCTCTCTCCCTGTCAATTAAATAAATATCTTAAAAACCAACTTCCTTGGGCCGCCTGGGGGGCTCAGCAGTTGAGCGTCTGCCTTGGGCTCAGGCCGTGACCCCGGGTCCCGGGATCGAGTCCCCCATCGGGCTCCCTGCATGCAGCCTGCTTCTGCCTCTGCCTGGGTCTCTACCCGCCCCCTGCCTCTCTCTCTCTCTCTCTCTCTCTCTTTAATACATAAAATCTTTTTAAAAAATCAGCTCCGTTACTTTTGAAGAGCTCAATAAAGCCCGTATCTTTAAAAATGCCACACAAAACCACACGTGCTGGCCGGCTCCTCTGTAGAAACAAGTTCTGTCCTGAGGCCTGCGCCTCAGGCCTCAGCCCCCCGACGGGACCCAAGGACCTGCAGCCCCAGATCGTCCTGTGCTTAGAGTTGTGTCGGCCCCTCCCTGACCCCAGTGTGGAAGCCACAGCAGTTCACCCCCACCCGCGCCCCATTTGTGAACCCACCCCCACCTTTGTGCTTGGAGGAGGAGCGGAACCCCCATGAAGCCCACCGCGACGTGCTGCCCGCCTCCGCCCAGCCTGTCTTTCCTCCCTGCACAGGGGCCAGTGGCGTGGGCCGCAGCCACATTAAGAACGCCCTGCTCACCCAGAACCCGGACAAGTTCGCGTACCCGGCCCCGTGTAAGTACCTCTGGGGTCCCCGGACGACAGGTGGGAGCACCACCCTGACATGACCCTGTGGTCCTTTCTATGGGTGACTGTATTCCAAAGGTTTCTTTATAAAAATGAAACACGGGCGGCCCGGGTGGCTCAGCGGCTTAGCACCGCCTTGGGCCCAGGGCGCGATCCTGGGGTCCCGGGATCGAGTCCCACGTCGGGCTCCCTGCATGGAGCCTGCTTCTCCCCCTGCCTGGGTCTCTGCCTCTCTGTCTCTCTGTGTCTTTCATGAATAAATAAATAAAATATTTAAAAACAAATAAAAAAATAAATAAAAACGAAACACAACTTGGGACGATAGCCACGTGTGCACATCACCGCTCCAGCTGACTACGTTGCTGTTCTATGCTGGGCCGTTTGTGTAACAGAAGCACTAGAAAATACTTTTATCCTGCTTTAAGGAATGAAGCAAGTAATGTCACTGAAGACATTCAGGGGCGCCTGGGGGTCTCAGCCGGTTGAGCATCTGCCTTCTGCCCAGGTCGTGATCTTGGGGGCCTGGCATCAAGGCCCACATTGGGCTCCCTGCTCGGCGGGGAGCCCGCTTCTCGCCCACCTCTGCTCCTCCCCCTGCTCTGTTCTCCCGCGCGCTCACTGTCTCAACTAAATAAAATCTTAAAAGAAAAAAACCCACCTCACTGGGGCACCTAGTCCGGCTCAGTTGCTGGAGCACATGACTGGATGTCAGGGTTGTGGGTTCCAGCCCTATGTAGGGCGGAGACACCAATTACGGATGAAATCTTTTAAAAATGGACATTCTGTTTTTCATTTTACTTCGTGTCATAAACATTTTGTCGCGTGCCTGAAGCCCAGTCCGTTCAGTGGCTATCCTGTGGTTTCCTTAGCTCTCCGGCATTGCTTGACATCTGGGCTGTCTGGACTTCTCCTGAAATGTCTTCTTTTTTTAAAGATCTTATTTATTCATTCACGAGAGACACACACAGAGAGAGACAGAGACCCAGGCAGAGGGAGGAGCAGGCTCCTGGAGGGGAGCCCGACGCGGAACTCGATCCCGGGACCGCGGGGTCACGCCCTGAGCGGAAGGCGGACGCTCGACCGCTGAGCCACCCGGGCGCCCCTCTGGAGCATGTTTTAGTGGACAATTTGTATGAATGGGACTAAATGTTGTTACTTAATATTCCAAGATCTAGCAAAATGTGTTTTGAGCCAAACCAACCTCGTCTTCGTTCCATGCTATAAAAAAGGAAATTTTCCCAACGCTTTTAAGAAATCCTGAGCGTGGCCCACAGTTCTGTTAAGAAACTATTTTCAGCCGTCATTTCCCCAGTCGTGGGCTCTACGATTCCCGGGGTTGGGGGTTCAGGAGCTGTAAGTTCATGGAGGGGAAGGGGTAGGAATTGGCCACATCGGGCTTGGCCCCCGGGGAGTCCCGGCTCTGCGTCGCCCATGTCAGGCCCTCGGGGTCTGTGCGGGAAACCCCGCGACTCGACTGTGCGGCCCAGGCAGCTGGGAGGTCAGCCCGGATGCCTGATGCAAGCCCCGGGGGTGGCGAGGACCCCAGGTCCCTCAGGGGTGCGGGTTCTCCACAGACACGACGCGGCCGCCCAAGAAGGGGGAGGAGGACGGCAAGGAGTACCACTTCATCTCCACCGAGGAGATGACGAAGAACATCTCCGCCAACGAGTTCCTAGAGTTCGGCAGCTACCAGGGCAACATGTTCGGCACCAAGTTCGAGACCGTGCACCAGATTCACGAGCAGGACAAGATCGCCATCCTGGACATCGAGCCCCAGGTGGGAAGGCGGCCGGGGGAGCTCGGCGCCCCTACAGAGGCGGCTGTGCCAGGTGCAAACAGTGTTGGGCTCGGGGACGCCCAGAGGTAGTGGCGGAAGGACGCCGTCGCGGTGCCTGAGCCCGTCCTCTTGTCTCCCTCCCCTCCCCTCTGCAGACCCTGAAGATCGTCCGCACGGCCGAGCTGTCCCCTTTCATCGTGTTCATCGCACCTACTGACCAGGGCGCTCAGGTGAGGACGGGGCTACGCAGGGTGGGTGGACGTGCATCCTCCGGGTGCGCGCAGCCTGGGACCCGTGTCCCCTGCGGCCCGTGGCTCCCGCCCTCCGTCCCGGAAGGCCGAGACGCCCAAGGGCCGGGCGCGTGTGACTTCTCAGCAGACCCTGACGGAGGCCCCGGGGTGCTGCGCTCCCGCGGCGGAGGCGGGCAGCGTGGCGGGTGTGACGCCGGGCGACGCGGGCCCAGGAGGCAGCGCAGCCCCCAGTCCCTGGGCTCGGTGCGAGCCGGGGATCGGGGCGGCCCGCGGTGTGCCGTCCGCGTGGCCTTGCACGCCCGCGCAGCTGGATCCCTGGAGACCCTGCAGCCGACTTGCCAGGTCCCGGGATGCGAAGCCGGGCGACGGCTCGTCCCCGTGCCAGGAGGACGCTCTCGGGGCTGTCGTTTGTCCAGTCGAAGAGAGCCGTGGGGCCAGCGTGCTTGTATCTTTTCCCGAGTGGTCGCGTCTTACCAGACCGCGGAGGGCTGTTCGGAGCCTTGGCCACGGACTGGCTGCTCAGGTTCTTGGCCGGCCTCTCCTGGGTTCTTGGCCCTTGCCTCCGGCTTTCTGGGAGCTGGGTATTGGGGTCCTCAGCCCGGGGTGCCGTCCATCGCAAACGTCCTTGGCAGGTGTTTGCTGCTTCTCGCTGTGCACACAGTCTCACTTTTATGGAGTTACGGTCTCTTCACGGATTTTGGGATTTGGGATTCTAGAGAAACCGGGGGCGGTGTCGCCCCGTCCTTGTCCCGGATTGCAGCTGGGCCCGTCACAGTGGCGGGGGCTGTGACCCACGCCCCGGGGACGGAGCTCTTGCTGCGCAGGGCTCCGATGGTTCGTGGGGTCAGTTGGCGAGGCCCCGAGAGGTGCCTGGTGCGCCCTGGCCGGTCCACACGCGCAGGGAAGGTCTCAGGGCTGGTCTTTAGGCGGGGCCTGTAAGGCGGGCGGTGGGCCCAGCCGTCCGCGGCCACCGCCAGCCCGCCGTCCCGCGCCCGCCTCACCGTGGCCCTGTCTTCGTCGCAGACGGAGGCCCTGCAGCAGCTGCAGAAGGACTCGGAGGCCATCCGCAGCCAGTACGCGCACTACTTCGACCTGTCCCTGGTCAACAACGGCGTGGAGGAGACGCTGACGAAGCTGCAGGAGGCCTTCGAGCAGGCGTGCAGCTCTCCGCAGTGGGTGCCCGTGTCCTGGGTCTACTGAGCTCGGGTCGCCGCCGGCTCCCCGCGGCGGCCCTCCCCCGCCCGCGTCCCACTCTTGCTTTAGGACAAACGGGCGCTCCCACCGGTTTGTCAGCTTCCCGCGCTCTGCTTCTGTCGCCCTTAGCCCGTGGGGCCGCCGCTGCTCAAGCTCCGCGCCCGCGCACCCCCCGATCGGGGTTTCGGAAGGGGCCATGCGACACCCCGAGGCCGAAGCCCCATCAGCTCGCACCGCTCGTCGCAGGCGGGGCACAGGGAGAGGAAGGGCGCCGGCCGCGCCCCGTTAGAGCCCGGGCTCCTTCGCCCTTCACCCCACGGGGCAGCTCCTGTGTCTTTGCAGCGTCTGTAACCTCAACTTTCTAAAATGCCAAAATGAAGCAGCTGTGCAGTAGGACGATGTCCGCTGTAGGGAAACCCGCAAAAGCAATAAAGACCTCGCTGTGTTGAACGCCAGTACCTGTCGCTCTCTGGGTCCCCCCTCCCCCGCCCCGCGTCTCCGGAGGGACAGGGCCTGCCAGGTGCCTGTCGGAGCGCGGAGGCCTCCAGCGGCCAACCCGGCGTCCCGGGGGCCGTGCCGCGCCGAGGACAGTGTGGCCTCTTGTGCGCACCTGGACGCACACGTGCGACGCGGAGAACAAGCTGGGAGCAGAGCTGAGCTGTGATCCCGCCACTTCCGCTGCCCGGACGGCCAGGGCAGCCGTTCCCTTTAGCTCCCCCCCCCCCAAGTAGTTCCCAGAGCACCTCACGCCCGCTGCCCACAGCCTGCAGAGGGAGACACCCCGCTTCCTTGCCCCCGCGGAGCTGCTGGGCTGCTACGCACTTGGGGCCCCAGCGCCCCCCCCACCGCGGCTCCCGGAGCTCTAGTCCCCGCGAGACCCTCAGGCGCACACTGAGCCTCAAGTTCGGGCCTCACCTCGCTGCAGGGAGGGACCCCAGCCCATGCATGGGGGGGGCACCTCCTGCCAGCCCCATTCCTCTCCTCTTCCCATGTCTAGGACATCACTGTGAGGGTTCCCCCTTTCATCTAGTCCATGTCCTCAGCGAAGATTCCAGAGCCCTCACTCAGTTCCATGCCAGGGAACGGGCCCCAGAATGAATGGGGCAACTCAGAACCAGGGAAAGAAAAGGAAGCAATGAACTAGCCCTGTGTTCCAAATTGGACATAAAGTCCCCTAGATTTTTAATCAAACTAGTTTATATTTTTTGTTTTGCTAGTTTTACATCTGCGATAAAAGACCCAACAGAAATACTTAAAAACAAGTAGACTTTATTAAGTAAAAAGTACAACCTTCTCCCAGCAAGAAGTAATTTCATCCTTTGAAAGTAAAAGAGGGTTAAAAGAGAGAGTCTGGAATAGTTTCCTAGCTTCTGTCACAAACACAAGTAGGCAGATGGACTCAAGTGCGTGAGGCTGTCCACGCAGGCTCTGAAGGGGCACAAAGGGCCGCTAAAGCCGGGGAGGGGCGGGGGGCTGGACAGAGCTGACGGGATGGCCTGCCTGTGACAGGGACACACACGGGGGGGCAGAGATGGCTCTGACACCAGAAAAGACCACTGTCCTCCTAGGACACGGGACAAAAGATTGATCCCCCAAGTGACCAACAGGATTCAGTTCTTTTCCTTGCTCCACATCGGGTCACTGGGCCACGTGTGGAGACTTTTAAAATGAGTTGGGGGGGGTGCAAAGCAGGAGAGGGCTAGATGTCGCGACAGCCACCGGGCGCCGCCCGCAGACGTTCCTGGGCCACCCTGGATCTGAGGGAGGGGACTCCCAGCTCTCCCGAGAAGCGCAGCGGGCGGCATCGAGCCTGCCTCCTGCACCCACATCCTTAGAACAGGACAGGGTGGGGGGAGCACGCCGGGTCTCGTCCCCGAGTTCTCAGGGAGCAGCTGCGAAGCGCTGAACTCTCCGAGCTTCCTGGGACCTGCGTTCCATTCCCTCAAGAACAAAAGAGTTACGTTTTCTCAGTAAGGCTTTAATGTCTCCTCCCGACCGGGCACCGTGCCTGCGCTGGCGTCCACTACTCCGAAACCACCTCCGCTTTTATTTTCTTCTTCTTCTTCTTCTTCCTGGCGCTGTCACTGTCCTGGGAGAGAGAGGGCAGCCTCAGTGCGTCCGTTAACAACCCAATCGGCTCGACTTCCAAAGGCCCCATAAAGCCGCCTCCGGACCAGTGAGGATATTCGGACCTTCTCAGGGAGGCCCCAATGTCCCCTCTTAGACAGTCCGCAAGAGACGCCACTCAGACGCGCCCCGCCATCAACAGTCTGCAGCACGAGCGGCTGCCAGCAAACGCTGCCCCCTGCCCCTTCCGGCTAAGCAAGCGCGGGCCTCCCAACCACGTTCCCCACATACCCCATCTGCGGGCTCACTCGCGCCCTCCGCGGCAGCTTTGGCCTTCTCCTTCTTCTTCTTCTTCTTCTCCTTCTTGAGCAGCTGTGGAGACAGCTCATCGCTCTCACTGTCTCGCTTCCGCTAAGGTGCAGACAAGTGATCAAATGTGAGATCGTGGGCAAAGTGGGGAAGAAACGTCCAGTAAGAACACGGGAAGCGCCAGAGGACTTCCCGACTCAACCCAACACGATCATTTCCTCATTACGACCCCCAAGAGAGCCTTCATCTGCAGAGGATTCAAACAACCTCCGCCCCAAAGACCGGGAAGCCACGGGCCCAGCAGGAGCACCGGAGCAGCAGGGCCGGGGGCCCCAGGGGGCAGCCAGCAGCGCCTCCCAGCTCGCTCCCTGCACCCACGCTGTACTCTCAAGCCGCGGGTCCCCAACCCTGAGAAGTCGAGGTACTACTGCCTACTGTCCTCCAACTTCCCAACACCGATCCCGTGCTGCCTAGAGGTGGTCAGCCTCAGGTGATTCTGCCCCCCGAGCTTCGCACAGTGGATTTCCACACAGCTGTGCCACCATCTGACCCAGGGTGGGGCCAGGAGCCCATGGACCCCTCTGCGCTCCAGCACTGCTGCCTCAGCTGAGGTGGGAGCCGAGGCCAATGTGAGCTGAGCCCGTAGCGCTCCTGGCAGCCACAGCAGGGAACGCCCCCTGGAACCCGCTCAGCACCGACGGGCACCCCGACGCCTGGCACAGCATGGTCTCCGCTGTGCGGGGGTGGGGAGCGGGCTGCGTGGGGCCACAACACGGGCCTGGTGTGCAATCACGCTCAGGACCAGCGGACACCCCCCCTCCGCCGGGCACAGGGCGCAGCGCTTGCAGCATGCCACCTACCTTCGGGGCTTTCACCACTTCGGCAGCCACTTTGGGGGACTTTACTACCTCGGTGACTTCCTGTGCGGCTGTTCCTGCCTTGGCTACCACCTCTTTCTTTGCAGAGTCGCTGCAAGAGAGGTAGGAGGTCAGACACGCAGGGCGGCTTTCCGGGGAGGCCCTGCCACATCCTCCACAGCGCTATCTGGCAAGTCTACGGCCATCGTCAAAATACTGATGACAGACACGAGCTCACCACTTACTGTCGCAGACGGACTCCCTCTAGAGTCCCTCGAGCCAGACTAGAAAAGGGCAACTGTCTGCTGCGCAGGCCCCAAGGCCTCGTGAGCACCACGCAGGTCCCCGGAGTCCCGCGACAGCAGCTCTGCGCCGGCCCAACCCCACCCCGCCGGCGCCCGTCCTCACCTGTAGCTGGGGAACTACTACTGCATCCAGGCGGCGAGGGGCCGTCTCCACCCGCCTGGGGCTCTGAAGCACCCTGTGCTCACCTGTAGTCCACATACTCCTGCATCCAGGTGGCAGGTGTGCTATCTGTGGGCTTGCCGTGCTTATCCAGAAGGCCCTGCTTGATCATCAGCCTCTTCTGACTTGCCTGGGAGACAGTTGGGGTTTCGACATCAGAACAGTGTAACGCGAGAAGCAGGTACTAGGATCGCTCAAATAAGGCTCCTCTCCCTCGTGGGTTCCCAGCTGGGCCTCACCCCTCTCTGCAAGGCACTCAGAACTCTCTCCAACAGGAGCAATCATGGGACTTGCCCAACGTCACAAAGCCTACTGTACCAGTGACAGCCTCTGAAATGTCATTTGGTGGCATCGCCTCTCACCCCATTCTTCCACGACCGGGCCTCTGCACATACTATCCCAGTTTCCCCAGACTTTCCCCTCCCTTCTTCACCTCATCAACACATACTATTACATCCTTTATGCTGGCATGGAACCAACAAAAATCCCTTACCCAGACCCGACTCCCCACCCTCCCGCCCCCAATCAAGTCAAACCCTTCATTTTGGACTCCCAAGGTGCCAGGAACCGCTCTACACTCTTTGATAGGACTTCAACTTGCCTGAAATTCACCATTAGCCATGCAATTAGTGATGCCCATCTGCTTTCCCCCATTAGAGTAAAATCTCTAAGGTCTGAGATGTTCCCTTTTCTACTCACCATCACTCCCCAGAGCCCGGTACAAGGCAAGGTTGTGGTGGTAGAGACAGAGCGGAGAACTACCCAAGTGAGTATTCAACAACACAAAAATGAAAAGGTAACTCAGAGCAGGGCACACGCCCAGTCCCACTTACCTTTGGACCTAAACCCCACTTTCGAGGATAAGTGTCTCTCTCCATGATTACCCTCTTAATCTTGGCTACGATACCATGGTCACAGGTAGAGATCACTGCTGTGGTCATTAATGCAATGGCTGCAGGTGTTGGAAAGAGATGAAGAATGACTTGGAGGGCAGAAACTTGGAATGTGATGAGCCCTGATTCTACTATTTTATAGAAATCTTAAAACCCCATTTAAGGGGCACCTGGGTGGCTCAGCTGGTTAAGTGTCCAATTCTTCATTTCGGCTCCGGTCATGATCCCAGGGTTGTGATATCAAGCCCTGTGTCGAGCTCTACGTGCAGTATACTGTCTGCTTGAGAGTCTCTCCCTCCCGACCCTGCTTGCATGCTCTCTCTCAAAATAAATGAAACCTCTAAAATAAGTAAATAATATAAAAAAAACTCTAAAAAAAGTCACTTATTTATTTATAAAAGATTTTATTTATTTATTCATGAGAGACATAGAAACCCAGGCAGAGGGAGGCAGGCTCCACACAGGGAGCCCGACGTGGGACTCGATCCCGGGACTCCAGGATCACACCCTGGGCTGAAGGTGGCGCTAAACCACTGGGTCACCAGGGCTGCCCAAAAAAAATCATTTAATACTTGAAGCTCTACTGCCTTGAGGTTTCCTTTGCTGAGGATGTTCATATGGAAAAAAAACTGTGAGACCATATTAAAAATATCAGTCTAAAAAATGTTTACACTAATTGCATAAAAATCAATGCTTTCTAGGCCCTCAGGAGACCTCTTAATAAGCAAAAAAAAAAAAAAAAAGTAAAGCAGAGCTGTTCACCTAATGTGCCTAATTTGCACAAGAAAGCTTGTCATCGGATCCCCTTCTCAGCTGCAAGCAGGGCTCTATGGAGCAGTCAGAGCGGAGCACCCTGAAGATACCCTCACCAGGCTGGGGGCTCAGGCCACACATGGGCAACAGAACACTGGAAGTGTTAAGGGACAATCTAACAGCAGCTAAACATTCACAAGGTAACTGGTACAGGCTGACAAGAAACGGCCTCCCCTCCTTCATCTCAATTACCATAGATACTTATTCCCCTCATTGAGGATCTTCCCCCTCGTCGCTGGAGCCAGGCTGCTAAGACGTGGCCTCTAATAGCAGCCAGTGGGACGAGGGAAGAGCCGTCCACCTCCTCCTCATCTGGGTCTCTGCTGCGGTCCTTTGCTTTGACCGCCCTCACCTGCCCCAGACAGCCTGCGGAGCCAGGGCTCAGGGGCCTGATCTTAGCGAGCCTGGCTGTGATGTGCAGAAGACACTGGGCAACGTCCCCTCTTACCCATGCAGATTGCTTCCCCTTTGGTGGTGATGACGACGATCTCCTCATTGACCTCGATGCCATCCTCGTATCGGAGAACGCCCGGGAGCATGATCTTTGCCCCATAGCAGATTGCGTTCACCTGCAGGGACAGCATCACATGTCAAAGTCCTAGCCACTGCACTAACCCTCCATCCCTACCCTCGCCGGTGCAAAGGAGAATGTTGGGGTGGACCTGACAGTGCAGCCTCGGCCTACAGGATGGGGCTGATGGCACTGATAGCCATTGGCTGCAATCTGGCGTATGAAGCAACCATCCAGGGATCCCTGGGTGGCGCAGCAGTTTGGCGCCTGCCTTTGGCCCAGGGCGCGATCCCAGAGACCCGGGATCGAATCCCGCATCGGGCTCCCGGTGCATGGAGCCTGCTTCTCCCTCTGCCTGTGTCTCTGCCTCTCTCTCTCTGTGACTATCATAAATAAATAAAAATTAAAAAATTTATGAAGCAACCATCCATTATGAGCTAGGCACCTCAGACACACTTACTCAGAAAGTAAGTCATTAAAGGGGAGTTTAAATTCCTGCCCCTCATTCATCCATGGGACTTAACAGTATTTTCATCTTCTACCAAAACCCAGACTGACTTTTCCTTAATTATTCTTCTCTTTCTTATCATTAAGGAGGAAAATCATAACAGAACTAAGAGACCTTTTTGCTTTTTGGGGAGACCTGGCCTGTAACAGGCTCCCAAAGTACCTAGCAAGTAAGATTACCGAGGCCTGCTGAACCAATTACATGCAAGTGAAGGCCACCTCTCCCTGAGAGCTCAAGGTCTTGTGCCATCTTGTCTTCATCCACCTAGATCTCTTTTGCTGACCACATTCCACCCCCCCACTTTAATTCACCCAGAGGGCACCAGTCTGACCCCAGCGTAAGGAGGCCCCAGCATTTACACTGTTTCACGCGATTACATTTGTTCAATTATAATGGCATAGTTTAGTACACCTCTGTAGTTTTTCTTTTAGTCTCTTACTACAAAGCAAAACATACAAAAAGTGCATCGAACACCCTCAACTTAGCTATTTTCTCCCTGCCATAATTAATCACGTGATTAAAAGAACTACTTGCAGGGCACCTAGCTGACTCAGTACAGTATGTGATTCTTGATTTTGGAGTTGTGAGTTGAAGCCCCATGCTGGGTATACATACAGGTTATTTAAAATCTTTTTTTTTTGATTATTTAAAATCTTAAAAAAAAAAAGATAAGTACTCTCAAGGTTATGTAGTAAACACACTAAAAAAATACCTTGGTAATTTCAGTGATGTTTAAGTTTTGTAGCCTCAAACTAAGATTTTTTTTTTCAAACTAAGATTTTTAAAGAGAAAAAAACTTCCTAGTAAAATTCCCAAGGACATAGCTTACCATATCTCTGAAATGCCCATCTTAACTTTTTTAATCCCAAGCAAAATTCTTTTTTAGGAACACCTGCATGGCTCAGTTGGTTTAGCATCTGTCTTTGGCTCAGGTCATGATCTCAGGGTCCTGGGATCGAGTCCCCCACATCAGGCCCCCTGCTTAGTGGGGAATCTGCTTCTCCCTCTCTCCTCTGCCCCTCTCCACTGCTAATGCTCCCTCTCTCCAATCAATAAATACTATCTTTCTAAGAACATCTTTTCTGGCAACAATGCAAATACATCAAGGATTCTCAGGCACACACAGAACTACCAGCTTACAGAAAGGCAGATTTTATGTACCACTGATACTTTAGGAAAACTCAAAAGTAAATGTTTAAACAATCTGCCTAATTTTGATATGGAAGTACGTTTACCATTAAATTTCTCAGTTTAATCTAGTATATTTGGTTTTGATTTAGTAAAAACAAGTTGATCATAAATGCTTATTAAAAAGACAAAACAAAAAAAATTAAAATAAAAAAATAAAATAAAAAGACAAAACATTCCAGAGTCCAATCTACAAAGCCAGAAAAAAATAAACCTAAAAGAAAATAGGTTCACGTCATCTTTCATCTCTACATAGAGTGAGGTTTTCAGAATACGGACTGTATCTCATCTTTGTGGAATCTCATTATGTCCAAAGCCCACTTACAACCCAGAACTTACTGCACTGTCTTTCATCACCAGCCTTTTATGAGAAGTCAACAGCTTTTCCAAAGGGTAAACAACTCGCCGCAGGTAACTCTCATCCTTGTGGTTGTCATACAGCCACTGGGCATCAAGCACGTCGTGCATTGTCACCATGTGGTCCTGAAAAGCAGCCATATGACAATTATTCAGTGTCACTGTATCTGAAATAGTTCAACAGACCCCAAACTTCCCAAACCTGAATTTTAGTCCCAAACTCTAGTCTTCAGTCTCTTCTACACATCTGTAATCGCTGATATACTGAAGTCTAAGTAGGCATTTCTGTAGGCTGAGAGGTAGGAAATGAATAGAGTAATGCGTTCTATCCAACCACCTCTCACGGCCCAGGCTTCAATGTTCCAAAGTCTAATTAACAGAACAGGGAAGCTGCCCTGAACTGAACTCAACACTTTGGAAATTGTCTTTTCCAGAATAGGAAGCAGAAATTCCACCAAGGGCGGGAAAATACGAGGTACCAGCTCTAAAACTTCTAGTCCCATAATAGTGTACCTTTTCACTCATGACTCCAGAACGAACCCTCCGAAGTTCTTGCATCTGACCGCCAACTCCCAGTAACAAGCCAAGGTGCACACACAGCGTCCGAATGTAGGTACCGGCCTCACAACTCACCCAAAAGATTCCTAAGACACACACACAAAGTAGCAATTGTCCAAAGTAAACACATCACTGACTGAGAAACCCAGAGTTCTTCTAAGTCAGTAGGACTAAGCACAACAGAACCAGACTCCGGCTACACCATATACTAAGGGCAACTACTCTTGACAAGAGAATGTAGTTCTCTCAAGAACGCACTTCTGTCCACATGTGGTCAATGGCAATTCAGCTGCCCAGAGGCCTAATGACTCACCTAATCTTCTTTCAGGATCATACTCGATCATCTTGCTCTCATATATGGTCCGCACACGGAGTTGCCTCTTTACCGCAGCAATAAGTGGGGGTCGCTGGAATAAGGCACCTGTCAGAGTTTCTAGGGCCTGGGAGTAAGCACAAAGCAAAGACTCAATGCATGGACTCTCCAATAGGAGCAAATGGGCTATTGCGGCAGTCTAAGTACACAAATGGAAAATCAAAAGTTTCTTCCAATTGTTTAAGACCTAAAATGCTCTTTCCATTTTTGCTTCTCTCTTCAATGACACAGGGATGACTCAGTGCTTATCAGAGCCCTTTCCTCAGAGGGGACAGGGCTGAAGTGCCCTTGCAAATCTGCAGTACCTGCCCGGGCTGGCGTGAGCAGCCCACTGAAAAGGGCACAAGACAGGTCAGCCAGGAAAACCGACCTCTGGAGGGACAGCTAGGGGCTCAGATACACAAGTTGCCAAGAGGTACCCTCCCTGTAATCACAAACTTACCCTAGAAAGTTGAGTCCCCCCTTCAATAGCATTGTGTAGCCGGACAATTCCCACATACTCTTTGCCTAAAAAATGACAGAAGAGTAGTCAGGTGTGGCCACTGAGTTTTCTGTATTTTTATATGCTCATATTCCCATTTTGTGCAGCAAGAAAAACATGCAATTTGACAACTTCTTTGTGTAAAATTTCCCTCGACACAAATTTCATGGTTTGGACATGGAAAGGAAAGATACTTTCTCTCATTGGGAGTTCAACTTCCAATGTGCTGATAGGGACAGCTGGAATACCCAATGTAGAGACTGCTTCGGAAAAAACCTTGCAAGGTCATGTAGGAGAGCTTCCCCTGATGAAAATGAGGGAGGGGCACTTAAGGCAGAAGCAGCAGCAAAGACCCAGAGGAGCTTGGAGCGGTAAGCCTAGAGCTGGACCCACACAGCCCCGCCTCCGTGCCAGGAACAGATCTAGTCAACTTGATGTGCACCATGTCCAGTACCGGGAACTCCAAGAAAGGCAGATGCACTAGGATCTGGCAAGGGACAGACGGTACAGAGTATCCCAGCTCAGGATTTTTAACTGATGAAGAGACCATTATCAAGGGCCAAAAGGCAGAAGAAAAGGAAATGTAGAAAGCCTTTCGATATCAAAAGCTGCCTCTTTATCCCCTCTTCCACATACCTGCACTCTGTTGAGATTTCACCAATCGAGTGGCTCGTTCTATGCACACGATTAAACAACCAGTCACCTTGGGATCCAGAGTACCACTGTGCCCCGTCTTCTCCACCCGAAGTATTCGGCGGATCCAGGCTACCACCTCATGGGAAGAGGGGTTGGAGGGCTTGTCAAGATTAATAAAACCTGTCCTAAAATGGAAAAGAAACCACTGTGCCATCATTTCTGTCCCTCTCATAAAAACTAAATCTGACGATTCAAAAAAGTTCACCATGGGTACAGGTTATGTATTTACGGCAATTCTAGGTCATTCTAAGATGCTACTACCTCCTTGAAATGATGTGAAAAAAAGGTCATTTTTTCAAGTACACTGTATGACCAAAGTGGGGTTCAACTCATGAACCCAAGATCATGAGCCCCACGTTCTACCAACTGAGCCAGCCAGGCGACCCTGAAACGGTCTTTTTGAAAAGAAAAGGAGTGTGAACAGTACATGGTCCCAACACACTTACCTGATATAGTCCCCAATCTCCCTCTTCAAAGGATTTGAACCACAAGGAAGAGGTGTATAGTGCGTTGTCCTTACATTTAGCTTATCAAAATTCTGGAAAATAAAAATACAACACAAAAAAAACTTAACAGGCCGTTAACATATGTAAAACAAGAGTCGGCACCACTATCAACCATGATGTGGTTAACCCGCAAGTTCATAAACTTGGTTTCTGCTCCTGCATTTTCATTATCTAGGGTGACAGACCATTAAGGCTCCTTATACACAGGAAAAACTACCTATAGGAACCGAATTCAAATTTGATCACTCCTCTAGAAAGACTTCTTGGGGTACTAAGAGTGGCAACGACATTTCTCAAACACAACCAGTTCGTTCCTGCTTCAGCCGCTCCCACCTCTGCTTTGCCCAGGTCTAAAAGAGCTCCCCTCAGTTGAAGCTCATCTTTCACGTTGACCAGTTTAGTTTCATCATGGTGCTTAGCACAAATAGCAATGATTTTTTAACTGTCATCTCCCAACCCTAGATGTTTAAGTTCCACGACAGTAGGGACCCTGGCATACCCAATTTACTAGTATATCCTGAGGACCTACGATAGAAAAACAGATACGAATGGAAGAGCCATCTGGCCAAACAGAAACTCAACTGTGTCGAATTACATAAGCAAATCTCATTCATTCACCTCGTAAGTATCGACCAGTTACATGGTAGACTCTATGTAACTCGTTTCATGGATTGCTACCCACAGTCCTCACCCGCCTTCCTAAGAGAAGAAAACCATAAGCAGACAGCCTCCGAGTTTAAATGACTGTTTGAACGTAACACACTGCCTGACTCCAGTTGGTCTGGCTTCAAAGCCCATAGCCTGAAGCACTAAAGCAGTTCTGAACCAAGTGTGACACACAAACTGGTACAAGCCTGTAACGTGGAGTCAAATACAGAAACCAAGAACTAGTTACTTATCAACTTTGACGGCAGTAGGACACTGCTGTAAGACTCGAAACTGCATTCCACTACAGTACTGTGTGCACTGGAAATGAAAAAAAAAACCTGGTCCTTCATGTGAGATACCGTGAAAAATGCTGCTTTAGACTGTATCATCTGGCACTTCCTCAAAGATGCTGATGCTAATTACTCTTAATGAACTGCTGAATACTTAAATAACTTAAAAGTCAGGCACTGATTGGACACATAATGTCAACCACATACCTTGAGCAACAGGGGCCATTGAGATGTGTCCAACTGAGCCACTTTGGATTCAGGTTTGATAAGAAATTCCTCAGCATGTTGTATCTCCTTAAACAGGACAGAAACACAATGTCAGACTTGTCACCTGATTTTGAATAATTCCGTTACTACCCTGTTAGTCTAAGCCTCTTAAATAAAAAAGCTGGTAATCTCCATGCCTCCTCACTGGGACCTCCCAAGTGAAAAAGAACTGAACCAGGATCTCAGAAGGGTAAGTGAAGTGCCCTCAAGATGGGGACATGTAGGGGCCTCTGGGTGGCAGCTCAGTTAAGCGTGTAACCTTTGATTTGGGCTGAGGTCATGATCTCAGGGTCCTGAGATGGAGTCCTGTGTCTGGCGCCACGGTGTCTGAGACTCTCTCCCTCTCTCCTTTTGCCCATCCTCCTGCTCATGAGCACTCTCTGTTTTCAGAAATAAAATTTTACAGAAAGATGGGAACAGTAACTTAGAAAGAGAGATAGTGGGTCTGTGGGTGTCATAAGAAAGAATTTCAGGGAGAGCAGCTGGTGTTCGTCAACACCATTTAGGAAAGTGCCCTGGACAAGAGAGATTTAGGAGGCTGGCGTTGTGTAGTCCCTACACAACCACTACCCGATTCTGACTCATTCATCAGAGACTTTTAAAAACAGCTGTTACGTATGTGCTCCCTCCCTAACCTTTCCGTTTAGTCCAAAGTAAAACATATTCCCACTCACCGCTACATCTTCTTCTGGTAAGGACTTCCGCTCCTTTTTCTTCTTATGTTTCTTCGGCAAAATTAATACTACAAGAGACAAGAGGTTTGGGAGTTTTCCCCGAAAATAAGGGCAATGAAGCCTAAAATACAGGATGGAACAGGAACAAGCGGAAAATGGACGTGGGGCCCACGAGGCTGGGGTCCACGAGGTGTGTACGGCCGAGCGCGTGGGCTGCAAGGCTCCGCAGCCAACCGGCAGCAGTCGCACATGTCGGCTCCCAGTACGGTTCACCACGTGCCCGTGCTTAAACCTGCCGCCCAAGTGCTCGCCCCACGGGCCAGAAAGTTCCGTAAGTGGCCACTCAAGGGTGCCCTCCGCGGTCTGCGGCCCACAGAACTTTTTTGCCACCTGGAGCTGAGCGCAAGTCGGGGCCCCTCGGCCCCTCTGCTTCCCCGCCCGCTCCTTCGGCCTTTCCGCGTGGCGCTGGCCGCGGCGCCCGGACAGGCGGCGGGACATGTCCTGCCAGGTCTCCCGCCGCGGGGGGCCGCCGGCTCGGCCCACGCCGGTGACGGGGTCCGGGCCCTGGGGAGACGGTGCCATCGGCGGGAGGCTCGGGCCTCGCGCAGGCACGCCACTGGGAGGACCCCTCCGCCGTCGCCCGGCTCCAGAGGCGAGGCCAGCCCGGAGGCCGCGGCTGCCACGGGGGCGGCCGGGCGGAGGGCAGCGCCCGCCTCGGCCCCGACGCCGTCGCCCTCGCAGCCCACCCGGCCACCCACGCCGCGCGACCCCTACCTTCCGCGTCCGCCATGTTGCCCCGCACAGCGCGCGAGCCGCGTGCGCCAGCAGCGAGGGAGCGCGCGGACTCCCGCCGCCGTCAGGCCGCGCCGCCTGGGCCCGCCCACCTGTGCGACGCCCGCTGCGTAGTGCGCCGCGGCCCGGGGGGCGGGGCCGGGGGCGGGGCCGGGGTCCGGGAGCCGAGCCCCAGGCGCGCGGGCCGCCCGCGGAACCTCATTGGCTGCTGCGGCCCCCCGCGGGGGCGGTGTTCGCGCGTGCGCCTCGGGACCCGCCCGGTCGGGACGCGCATGCGCAGGCGGCTCCCGGCCTGTGGGCGTGGCCCGGGCCGCGGGTCCCTGACCCCCGCCGGGGCCGCGGCGGACGGGTGACAGCGGCTGCCGGCGTCCCCTCGCCGACCCCTTTACGTTGGCGGCGCGTCGGCTGAGTGGACACGCGGACGCTGAGGCACAGGGACGTGGAAAGCTCTTTGCTGCCTGCAGCCCGCGCAGCTGGGGCGCTGCTGGCCAATGGGGGGACAGTGCGAGCCGCTCGGGCGCTTTTAAAGCCTCCAGCGGCCGCACGATCAAAAAAAGAAAAAAGGTGAAACTCCTTTAATAACGAATTTTGTTTAACCTGGTGATCCGAAATGATATCATTTCAACATATCAGAGACACACTTTATGAAAGAAATATTTGAGGAGCGCCCGGGGGGCTCCGCAGTTGAGCATCTGCCTTCGGCCCAGATCGTGACCCCGGGGTCCCAGGTTCGAGTCCCGCATCGGGCTCCCTGCATGGAGCCTGCTTCTCCCTGTGCCTGGGTCTCTGCCTCTCTATGTCTCTCATGAATGAATAAGGAAAATCTTTTTTAAAAAATGTTTAGACCTCTTTTTCGCACTTAGTCTCCCCAGTGTGCGTTTTCCACCTGAAGCGGTTCGGGCTCCAGGACGCTGCTGCACGTCGCTGGCTCCACAGTCACGGCCGCTGAGTGGCTGCGCGGATCCGACAGCAGGAAGCAGCGCCTCCGGCCGAGCCCCCCCTTCCTCTGCCCACTCCCGTCTGTGCCGCGGCGCTTCGCAGTCTGACCCGGGTGCGCTCCTGATGTCTGTGCAACTTGCTGCAATTGGAAGTGAGCCCTTTGGCCATTCTCTTTCTAATGAGTTGCTGCTTTTCTTCCGTTTCTCCTCTACCGTAAGACTGGAAACTGCACTTTTGTTTTACTGTGCCTTAAAAAACAGCTGATTGCTTTTTCCTCACTGCTCATTCTCTCTCGAATTTATTTAGGTGCATCCCACGGCGATCATAATCATGATACAAATTGACTTTTTATAGATGACCAAACTGCCCAGGATCAACCGATCCACCAGTGGGTTACTACTTCTCCCCTTATCTTACAGTGCTTCATTGGTAAATATGTCACTGACTAACTTTGGGATGTTCATGGACGGTTCTCCTGTGGCTTCATCTTTCTCCAATGTTCGTCATCCAATCTGGTAGCAAAACCTCCCAGCTATGCTTTTTTTCTTTTCCATCTATTCTTTTAAAACAGGTCCAGAATCTCATGCTTTTTACCACCCTCACTGCTTTCACCACAGTCCAAGCCACCATTGTGGCTCTCCTGTATTTCTCCAATGGCCTCCTACAGGTGCCCCTGCTTCTACTATTCCCAAGTACAGTGTCTTCTCAATAGAACAGCTGACAAGTGCCATTTAACTACAAGTCAGGCCATGGCCCTCCTCTGCTCAAAGCCTAATGACTTCCCAAATGTAGTGAGATCAAGTAACACCCCCCCAAAGGTATATTCTAACCCCAGGACCCTGTGAATGTGACCTTATTTGGAAAATAGGTCTTTGTAGGTATGATTAAGTTAAAAATCTCAAAATGAGATCATCCTGGATTACTCAGCTGGATCCCAAATCCAATGATGAGTGTTCTTAGAAGAGAAGGGAGGGCAGCCTGAGTGGCTCAGCAGTTTAGCACCACCTTCAGCCCAGGTCGTCATCCTGGAGACCTGGGATCGAGTCCCACGTTGGGCTCCCTGCATGGAGCCTGCTTCTCCCTCTGCCTGTGTCTCCGCCTCTCTCTCTCTCTCTCTCTCTCTCTCTGTCCTGAATAAATAAAATATTTAAAATAAAATAAAATAAAATCTTTAAAAAAGAGAAGACAAAACACACACAAGCAAAACAGAAGTCCATGTGAATATGTGGGCAGACATTGCAGTGATTTCAGACTTCAAACCTCCAGAACCATAAGAGAATGAATTTCTGTTGTTTAAAGCTGTCCAGTTTGGGATGCCTAGGCGGCTCCCAGGTTGAGCGTCTGCCTTCAGCCCGGGACGTGATCCTGGGGTCCCAAGATCAAGTCTCACATTGGGATCCCTGCATGGAGCCTGCTTCTCCCTCTGCCTGTGTCTCTCCCTCTCTCTCTATGTCTCTCATGAATAAATACATAAAATATTTATAAAAAATAAAGCTGTCCAGTCTGAGGCAATTTGTGATGGCAGCCCTAGGAAACCAAAACACCATCTCCCTGACAGTAAAAGCCAAAGTGTCTATGACGGCGGCGACCCGTTCTCTCTCTGAGTCCATCCCCTTCCACTCATGCCCTTACCCACTCCTGGCACACTGCCTCTTGACTATTCAGTACTATGCCAGGCACACTCCCCCTTCTCGGGTCTTTTGCACCTGCTCTTCTTTCTGCCTTAAATGAGCCTTTTTTTTACTGTCTCTTCTCACTGGAATGTTAGCCTGATGAAGCCAGGAAGTGTTTGTCTATTTTGTTCACTGCTATACATCCAGCTCCTGCAAGATGCTCTGTAAGTATTTTGGTTTAATGAATCTGTGTCTTCTGAACCCAGAAACCTCATAGACATTCCCTTATCAGCAGAAGCAGCTCCTCTGCTGTCTGGTGAGGCTGAGCCTGTTTTGTTTTTGTTTTTGTTTTTTTGTTTTTTTGTTTTTTTTTAGATCTTCTAATGAAATCACCTGGTCAGTTACGGAGCAAGAGAATGCCAATTCTTCTTGTGCCCTAACCCCTCACATCCCTCATTCTCTCCAATCCCAAGACTTGGGTAGGTGGGAATGTTGCAATGACTTGTCCTGTGCAACCTACTGGCTCAACCCTTAACTACATCCCCTGAGAGAGCTCAAAGGGCATTCCTTTCACCAAAATATTGACACACTTTGCTGAAGATTCTGGAAAACTAGAAAATGCAGTGAGAGGTGTTTCCATAGAAGCAAGGATCCTGGCGCAGCAGAGGCCAAGTGGTGACACTGCGTCTCATACAACAAGATGGGTGTCGTGATAGGCAGCAGGACTGGCAGCTGGAACCAGAATGGTTTATCCCTAAGGATCTTTGGTGATGCCTAATTGGTCATGACATCCTATTAATAATAGGCCACCTGTAATACACCACGATCTGTGTGACCCCAACAACAAAACCTCTAGGTCTGGTGAACGGCAGTCTGCCTTGAATTGCCACAAGGGAAAAATCACGGCCCCTCATCTCATCCCCAGACCCAGCCAGCCCACAAGCTCACAGCCCTCAAGTGAAAAATGAGGCGGGGTACACATAACACCAGTGTATACCGCAAACCTTCGTCCTTCTTTCCCTGGGGACACAGAATGCCACTGTGGCCGACTGGTCAGAAATGGAGACCAATCTGTGTCCCTTTCACTGTGGGTCCTCCGGTGGCTTTTCCCCCAGTTCCTGACTGCAGAATTGGAATAAACACAATCAGCATCAGCAGCTGGAAAAATTCCCACAGGGGCTTTTTGACTCAAGGGCTGGGGACAATTATGGAAAGAAAAGTCAAAAGGGAGCCCCTGGGGGACGCCTGGGTGGCTGAGTTGCTGCAGTGTCTCCCTTTGGCTCAGGTTATGATCCCAGGGTCTTGGGATCAAGTCCTGCATCAGGGTCCTTGCTCAGCAGGGAGCCTGGTTCTCCTCCTTCTGCCTGCTGCTCCCCCTGCTTGTGCTCTCTCTCTGTCTCTCTCTCTCTCTCTGTGAAATAAATAAATATAAAATCTTCTTTTTTAAAGGAAGCCCATGGAACTGTCCTTTCAATTCTCTGGCATATTATTTAATTAGGTCCCCCGGGACTGACTTGATCATGTCACTGTCTCCCAAGACATCTTGCTGGTGCAGTACATTAATGTCATCGTGCCTACTGGACCTGAGCAAATATTTCCTCACAGGGTGACAGATGAGCCCCATGAAAATGCAGGAACCCATGAGGTTTCTGGGCATCCGGTGGACTGAGGCATATTGAAAAAGATCCCCAAAGAGAAAATCAAGCTGCTGTACCTGGCTCACTGCCGCTACGAGAGAAGCACAGTGCGTGCTTGGCCTCTTTCTGGAGGTGGCATCCCCCATTAGGGTGCCACACAGAGCCTTTTCTAAGTCTTTTTTTTTTAAAGATTTTATTTATTTGTTCATGAGAGACATAGAGAGAGAGGCAGAGACACAGGCAGGGGGACCCCGGGTCCTGCCCTGAGATGAAGGCAGACACTCAGCCACTGAGCCACCCAGGCGTTCCCTTTTCCAAGTCTTTATTTTTTTAAGATTTTATTTATTTACTCATGAGAAACAGAGAGACAGAGACACAGGCGGAGGGAGAAGAAGCAGGCCCCATGCAGGGAGCCCGACGTGGGACTCGATCCCGGGTCTCCAGGATCGCGCCCTGGGCTGAAGGCAGCGCTAAACCACTGAGCCACCCGGGCTGCCCCCCTTTTCCAACTCTTTTTTTTAAATTTTTTTTAATTTTTATTTATTTATGATAATCACAGAGAGAGAGAGAGAGAGAGAGGCAGAGACACAGGCAGAGGGAGAAGCAGGCTCCATGCAGGGAGCCCTACGTGGGACTCGATCCCGGGTCTCCAGGATCGCGCCCTGGGCCAAGGGCAGGCGCCAAACCGCTGCGCCACCCAGGGATCCCCCTTTTCCAACTCTTAAAAAGAATCATAGCCCAGGCCTCTAGAATTTGGGATAAAAATAAAGCTAGGGCTGGCCAGGTGGCTGGTTAGCTCAGTTGGGTAGGATGTGACCTAACAACACCAACGTCTTAGGTTTGATTCCCCAGACAGGCCAAGAAAGGCAGGAGTTCTTACGTTTAATAAAGATACATTTAAAAAGAAAGACAAAAAAATAAAAAAAAATAAAAAGAAAGACTAGGGTGGCCCAGCGGTTTAGCACCGCCTTCAGCCCAGGATGTGATCCTGGAGCCCTGGGATCGAGTCCCACGTCGGGCTCCCTGCGTGGGGCCTGCTCCTCCCTCTGCCTGTGTCTCTCTCTTTCTGTGTGTGTCTCCCATGAATAAAAAAAATCTTTTAAAAAAAAGAAAGACTAGAGCTAGGACCTACACACCCCCATTTGCTGGGAGACAAAGCTCTTGACTTTCTTTGGTCCTTGGTTGAAACGGACTGACTGCGTGATGTCAGGACCTGAGCCGCAGGTCCCAGACTGGGCATGGTGTGACCGAGCAGGCCGCACGGTCAGGCGTGGGCCCCGGCGCTTTGCATTCACGCATAATGGTGCAGCTGCTGGGGAAAACAGTCTGGCAGTTCCTCAAAAGGTTAAGCACGGGGTTGCCGTATGACTCAGCGATTCCGTTCCTATGTGTATCTACCCAGGAGACTTGAAAACAGATGTTTAAACAGATGCTTGTGCGTGTACATTCACAGCAGCATTATTCACAACAGCCTAAAGGTGGAAACGACCCGAATGTCCATCTACGGACGACAGGTCGACGAGACGCAGTCCGTCCACGGTGGAATACTACTCAGTCATAAAAAGGGGTGAAGTAGTGGTCTCTGCTGCAGGACGGATGGACCCTTGCAACATCATGCTAGGCTCAGCCGGTGGACTGGGCGACTCTTGACCTCAGGGTTGTGAGTTCAAGCCCCACAATGGGGGTGGAGATGACTTAAAATCTTCAGGGATGCCCGGGGGTTCAGCGGTTGAGTATCTGCCTTGGGCCCAGGCCGTGATCCTGGGGTCCCGGGATCGAGTCCTACCTCGGGCTCCCTGCAGGGAGCCTGCTTCCCCCTCTGCCTGTGTCTCCACCTCTCTCTGTGTCTGTCATGAATAAATAAATAAAATCTTTGAAAAAAAAATCTTTAGGGGCGACTGGGTGGCTCAGTCGGTGAAGCCTTTGCCTTCAGCTCAGGTCATGATCGCGGGGTCCGGGGATCGAGCCCTGTGTCGGGCTCTCTGCTCACCTCAGCAGGGAGTCTGCTTCTCCCTCTCTCTCTATGCTCTCTCCCTCTCTCTCTCTGTTTCATTCTTCTCTTTCTCTTGAGTAAATAAATGTTTAAAAAAGTCAAATAGGGATCCCTGGGTGGCGCAGCGGTTTGGCGCCTGCCTTTGGTCCAGGGCGCGATCCTGGAGACCCGGGATCGAATCCCACGTCGGGCTCCCGGTGCATGGAGCCTGCTTCTCCCTCTGCCTGTGTCTCTGCCTCTCTCTCTCTCTTTCTCTGTGACTATCATAAATAAATAAAAATTAAAAAAAATATGTTTAAAAAAAAAAAAGTCAAATAAAAGGGCAGCCCCGGTGGCTCAGCGGTTCAGCACCGCCTGCGGCCCAGGGCGTGATCCTGGAGACCGAGTCCCGCGTCGGGCTCCCTGCATGGGGCCTGCTTCTCCCTCTGCCTGTGTCTCTGCCTCTCTCTCTCTCTCTCTGTGTCTCTCATGAATAAATAAAATCTTTAAAAAAAAACTCAAATAAAATCCTTAAAAAGAAAGAAGAAAACCTCATGCTAAAGGAAGTTAAGTACAGAGAGACAAACATTATATGATCCCACTCATGTGAAATCGCCAGGTAACCAGCAGCACGGGAGTGAGGAGGCTTCCAGAAGATCGTAGCCTCCAGCCATCTGATGGCCCCCAGCCATTGAGTCATCTCAGCTGAGGCCCCAGACCTTAAGATGCAGAGACAAGACATTCTACTGTGTTTGGTCGGAATTCCTCAGCATAATCTGTCAGTTGAATAACAAACCATCCGAGAACTTAAACTCGTTAAACATGTTGTCATGCTGACAGATGACAATTAGGGTGAGAATACAGCTGCAAGGCCCGCTCGACCGACCGTCCTGGGCTTGGACGGCCCTACAGTGGCAGCCTCGGGGTGTCGGGCTGGACTTGGTGGCTCCGGCTCCCAAAGCAGGCCTTGCACTCGATAAGGCGGAAAACTGCCCGAATAACCTTTTGTGACTGGGCCCTGGAAGTCCCAGAAGATCATTGCTGCTGTGTTGTAGGATCCAGCAGTCACAGCTTCCCCAGGTTCGAGCAGAGGAGCCATCCACCCCACTGGGCCACGAGGGGGTTGGCGACGAATTCTGGAGCCCTGGCTTAAAACTGCCACCTTTAGGGATCCCTGGGTGGCGCAGCGGTTTGGCGTTTGCCTTTGGCCCAGGGCGCGATCCTGGAGACCCAGGATCGAATCCCACATCAGGCTCCCGGTGCATGGAGCCTGCTTCTCCCTCTGCCTGTGTCTCTGTGCCTCTCTCTCTCTCTGTGACTATCATAAATAAATAAAAAATTTAAAAAAAAAAAAAAAAAAAAAAAAAAAAAAAAAAAAAAAAACTGCCACCTTCAAAAAAAAAAAAAAAAAAAAAAGGCAGCCCGAGGGGCTCAGTGGTTTAGAGCCACCTTCAGTCCAGGTCGAGATCCTGGAGACCCAGGATCGAGTCCCACGTCGGGATCCCTGCGTGGAGCCTGCTTCTCCCTCTGCCTCTGTCTCTCTCTGTCTCTCGTGGATAAATAAATAAAATCTTTAAAAAATAATAAAAATAAATAAAACTGCCACCTTCCTGAGCCAAACAGTGAGTTATAAGTGCGGATGTGATGGGAACTCCCTTCCCTGCACTCCTCAAGCCTTTGAACAGATTTCTGCCACTGTCCCCTAAGTATGTGATATTTCTTTTGACTTGCACTTTGGTAGAAAGGCAAAGCCCCTGAGCTGCCCACTTGGGCCTTTCTGCCACCATGGGTCAGGAATCAATGGGCGGATTCTGCTGATTTTTAACAGTTTTAGCCTTTCTGATAGGATATGTGGTTTCCCCCATCGTGGTTTTTCTAGGCGTTGCCCTAATGGCTAATGATACTGAACATCTTTCCATGTGCTCGTTTGTCACCATCTGTTTGTCCTCCTCAATGAATTGTCTCTTCATATGTGTTATCAATTTCCAGATTGAATTATTCGTGATTCGGGTTTTTTGGACTATTGAGTTTTGAAAGCTCTTGATTTTTTTTTAAAGATTTTATTTATTTGTTCATTCGTGAGAAACAGAGAGAGAGAGAGAGAGAGAGGCAGAGACCCAGGCAGAGGGAGAAGCAGGCTCCATGCAGGGAGCCCAACATGGGACTCGATCCCGGGTTTCTAGGATCACAATCCGGGCCGAAGGCAGCGCCACACCACTGGGCCACTGGGGTTGCCCTGCTCTCACTATTCTTATTAGACATAATGTTGAAACTTCTATTTTTTTTTTTTAAATTTTTATTTATGATAGTCACAGAGAGAGAGAGAGAGAGAGAGAGAGAGAGAGAGAGAGAGAGATTGGCAGAAACACAGGCAGAGGGAGAAGCAGGCTCCATGCACCGGGAGCCTGACGTGGGATTCGATCCCGGGTCTCCAGGATCGCGCCCTGGGCCAAAGGCAGGCGCCAAACCGCTGCGCCACCCAGGGATCCCAATGTTGAAACTTCTAGAAGCAAAAGGCACAGAGATGTAGAAGGCAGAAATTAGACCATATCAATTTGTGGGTAACACAATTGTCTTCATAGAAACATCCCAAGATATCTACAAAAAATAACTCCAATGATTAATAACTGTGTTTTACAAGTCCACAGTATACAAGATCAACACACAAATCTCTTTATATGATTTTGAGGCTTATTATATAGTAGCTGCAGTAGTCAAGACTGCATGGTATTGGTGGGGGAATAGACACATAGATACAGGGAATGAAATGGTGAGCCCAGGGGCACCTGGGTGGCTCAGTCAGTTAAGCGTCTGACTCTCGTTTTCTTTTTTATTATTATTTTTTAATTATTTTTTTTCTTCATTTTATGATAGTCACACAGAGAGAGAGAAAGAGAGGCAGAGACACAGGCAGAGGGAGAAGCAGGCTCCATGCACCGGGAGCCCGATGTGGGATTCGATCCTGGGTCTCCAGGATTGCGCCCTGGGCCAAAGGCAGGCGCCAAACCACTGCGCCACCCAGGGATCCTTTTTTTTTTTAATATTTTCATTTTTTCTTTATTTATTTATGATAGTCACAGAGAGAGAGAGAGAGAGAGGCAGAGACACAGGCAGAGGGAGA
Organism: Canis lupus dingo; assembly: GCF_003254725.2. Classification (NCBI taxonomy): domain Eukaryota; kingdom Metazoa; phylum Chordata; class Mammalia; order Carnivora; family Canidae; genus Canis; species Canis lupus. Next base: position 123,550,762 of record NC_064281.1, on the reverse strand, counting down.
AGCAGGCTCCATGCACCGGGAGCCCGACGTGGGATTTGATCCCGGGTCTCCAGGATCGCGCCCTGGGCCAAAGGCAGGCGCCAAACCGCTGCACCACCCAGGGTTCCCTCGTTTTTTTGTTTTTTTTTTTAAAGATTTTATTTATTTATTCATGAGAGACAGAGAGAGAGGCAGAGACCCAGGCAGAGGCAGAAGCAGGCCCCATGCAGGGAGCCCGAAGCGGGACTCGATCTTGGGACTGCAGGATCAGTCCCTGGACTAAAGGCCGTGCTGAACGGCTGAGCCACCCAGGGATCCCCCTGATTCTCGGTTTGGGATCAGGTCATGGTCCCAGGGTCTCCATGAGCCCCGTGCCTGGCTCCCTGCTAGGTGGGGAATCTGCTTCTCCCTCTCCCTCCATCCCTACCACTACTTGGGTACACATGTGTGAGTGCACACACACTCTCTCAAATAAATAAAATCTTAAAAAAAAAAGAGAGAGAGAGAGAGAGAGAAGAGGAAGCCCAGAAACAGATACACGTAATTCTGTCCAACTGGATTTTTTTTAAAGATTTTGTTTATTGGGATCCCTGGGTGGCGCAGCGGTTGAGCGCCTGCCTTTGGCCCAGGGCATGATCCTGGAGACCCGGGATCGAATCCCACGTCGGGCTCCCGGTGCATGGAGCCTGCTTCTCTCTCTGCCTCTCTCTCTCTCTCTCTCTCTCTCTCTCTCTCTGTGACTATCATAAATAAATAAAAATTTAAAAAAAAAGATTTTGTTTATTGATTCATGAGAGACACACAGAAGCAGAGCCAATAGGCAGAGGGAGAAGCAGGCTCCCTGTGGGGCCCCGATGTGGGACTCAATCCCGGGATCCCCGGGACCACGACCTGAGCCAAGGGCAGACGCTCAACCGCTGAGCCACCCAGGTGCCCGAGAGCAGATATTCTTGCCTTGTTTCCAATCTCAAGAGAAAACTGGTCAGTTTTTATTTATAATTCTTAAAGATTTTTATTTATTCCTTTGAGACACAGCCAGAGAGCACAAGCAGGGGGAGCAGCAGAGGAAGGAGAGTGAGTAGGAGCCCAGCCTGATATGGGGCCCCATCCAGGACCCCGGGATCATGACCGGAGCTGAAGGCAGACGCCTCATTGCCTAACTGACCGAGCCACCCAAGTGCCCAAAAGTGTCTGGTTTTTAAGCATCACATAGGTCAGGCCTACGTCTTCTGTGCACGTTGTTGAACAAGTTGCAGAAGCTCCTCTGCCACTCCTAAATTTAGGACAGTGTGTGTCACGGATCGGTGCTGGGTTTTGTCAAATGCTTGTTCTGCATCAATCGATATAAGCTTGTGACTTTTCTTCTTTTGCTTGTTAACGTGGTGGGTTCCACAGATTTCTTTTTTTCCTGCTTTTACCGGTAACTGTTACCTGCAACGTGGCGCTGGAACTCTAGGCCCTGAGATGGAGAGTCCCACGCTCCGCCCTCCACCGACTGAGCCAGCCAGGCGCCCCTGATTGACTCACATACTGAATGAGCCTTGCACCTCTGCAACAAACCCCAACCAGTCATGGTGTATGATCCTTTATATGTATTTGTGCCTTCTACTTGCTAGTATTTTGCCGAGGATTTGTAAGTCTGTATTCATGAGGCATATTGATCAGTAGCTTTCTCTGCTTTTCCTGTTTTATCATCTTTTTCTGGTTTTGAGATCAGAGTAACAGTGTCCTCATAGAACGAGTTCAGAAGTGTTTGATTTGGACTCGTGACAATAATCTCACACTATTTGTTTATTTATTTGTTTATTTATTTATTTATTTATTTATTTATTTATTTATTTATTTATTTATTTTTAATCTCATACTATTTTCATATAACAGTAATGGTTATGGTGTCAGGATTTTTTTTTTCCCTAAGACATGAGGAAGACTATCACTGGTAATAGTAAAGCCAGATTTCATATTTCAGGTGGAAATTGGGTTGCTTTCACTTTTAGAGAAGTACTTTACAGATGTCCACAGAGGAAAAAATGAGTTTCTGTGTCTGAAACCGTACTGTGGCGGCCCAGGCCTTTCGTTCCCGGGCTTCATAGGTGATCTGAACAAGAGGTGGGCGGGAGGTGGGGTATAGGAGGGTGCAGCCCTGTTCCCTCTCATTGTCCTTTCACAAACATCTGTATTCCACACCACCCCCCATGGCTGTCCCTGATCTAGAAATCAGAGAGGCATTTTCTTTTCGATTTTTCTCTCTTTTCACGGAACCTAAGTTAAACTCCTGGCCATTTTGCCCATCATAACATAATTACAATAGAAACTCCTACCAGTAGGCATTTATGTTCCCAAATCCTTCAAGTTCTTTTTCCCCCACCTCCCCCATCCTTCTAGTTGTAAGATCTATAGCACTTAACGAATGGCCAAACCAAACCTATTTTAAAATAATAATAAACGGGGAAGCCGCGGAGGGAATCCAGGTGCGGGAAAACACTTGTTATTCAAATGGATCTCCTCTCCCCAGGCCGGAGTGCAAAGAAGCTAGGAAGGGGCTTGACGAAAGGGAAATAAAAGTTGCCATCCAAACAGGTCATCTCTCCCTAGCAGGTTAGGAGGAGTGACCTTGCAGCAGCAATTTTGACTCGTGCCTCCTGAAAGACGCAGGAACGGTTGCCCATATCACGTGCTTATTTACTCCATATGGTCAGGCCAGAGAGGAGTAGTGGGTAATTGTAAAATTAATCAGGCTGTGACTTGAATTGAAGCTGCAATTCCAGATGCTGTTGCTTTTCTAGAGCAAATCAGCACAGCCCCTGGCGGCTGCTAAGTGGCTATTTGCCTAACAAGTGCTCTCGCCTCTGATGCAACCAGCAGAGACCATGGGAAGCAGCCTGCCTTCATCTGGCGGGAACGCAGCACGGCCTCAGCGCCTTGCCCCAGTGCTGTCTGTCCTCCGGCTCCCTGTCGTAGTCCAGGGTCAATGGGACTTGATGGTTGCAACTGTCCCGCTGAACTTCATGCAGGCCCATCATGTTGAAGACGTTATGCTTCCTGGACCTGGTGACCAAGAGCTAGTTAGTTTATTAACACACACGTATGCCAGAGGAGATAAAGACACCAAAACCCAAAAGCCTGAGCCTCCGTCACACTTTGAGATGGTCTGGAGCATGTTGGGCATTCAGCAGGGTGCTGCAGCTCGGGCTACCACCTACCACCCACTCCAAGGAGACACAGCATTTGGTGCCCTTCTTTGGATTCCGTGGGCAACATATACTCGTTGCATTTGATTATTCCCCACCTGGGGCTCCTGGCCGGCTCAGTCGGTAGGAAGAGGGTGACTCTTGATCTCCAGGGTCGGGAAGCTGAGCCCCAAGCTGGGGGTAGCGTCTACTGAAAAAAAAAAAAGTTGCAAAATTGTTTCCCGCCAATGCACTCAACAAGCATCTGTTGATGCTCTTGATGCTCACAATCTGTGAGGCTGCATGTTTCCAGCAGCACCGAGGGCAAGGGAAGATTCTGGAGCAGGCCCAGGCCGCTTGACCTTTCTGATCGTGTAGATGCAAGATGAACAGACCCTTTGACCCACGGGCAGGCTACGTGGAGCCTCCGGCCAGTCCCAGCAGGAGAACCATTCCGCGGGCCGCGGGAGTTTTGAAGCAAAGAATACGTTTTACCACAAAAGAAATCCTTTCCTTTGGGTCACCAGCCTCTGGCTTGCTCCTGGGCCGCAAAGGCCGGGTGCCTGCCGGCGGAGCTCTAGGAACCACGTGGCCGCAGCTGCTCCTGATACTCTGGCTGCCAACTGAGCGTCCCCGGCGCGTGATCATCGGCATCTGACACCAGTCTCGAGCAGCTGTAGAAGGTACAAGAAAGTCGCTCGAGCAAGGGGCTCACGTCTCCGAGGCCCTAGTTGTCCCTAACTCACACCTGTAACCTCATGGGACTTCTTCATGACTGCGTGTATTGGTCAAGGCCTCCGGGGGAAGCAAATGGTAGACCCGGGGCTGGAAGTGAGAGGCGCCCGGGGTGGCAGCAAGGCCCAGGGAACCAGCAACAAGCGGGGAGGCTCCCGCTGCGGCTGCCATAGGCCCAGCCCGCCCACAGTGGGGACAGCCCCCAGGTGGGTCGCATCCCCGGGGTGACCAGCCAGCTGCCTGCTGGCAGAGTGATGGAATCGGGCTGCGTCCATCCCGAGGGGCAGCAGCTCGGGCCGCCGAACAGGCCGTCGCTGCAGCCACGCTTCGCCCGCGTCCCCTCCCCCATCGACCGGCTGCACCTTGCTCACCTCTGCAGTGTGTCACGGAAGGAGAGCGGCCGCAGACCCGGGGGCCTGGCTCAGTAGAGCAAGCCAACTGCGGACCTTGGGGCCGGGAGTTTGAGCCCCCGTGTTGAGGGTAGAGTTCACTTGTGGAGAAATTTTATTTGTGGGGCAGTCTCTCTCTCTGATGATTTTTTTTATTATTTTTATTTTTTATTTATGATAGTCACACAGAGAGAGAGAGAGAGAGAGGCAGAGGCACAGGCAGAGGGAGAAGCAGGCTCCATGCACCGGGAGCCCGACGTGGGATTCGATCCCGGGTCTCCAGGATCGCGCCCTGGGCCAAAGGCAGGCGCCAAACCGCTGCGCCACCCAGGGATCCCTCTCTCTGATGATTAAATAAATAAAAATCTTTAAAAAAAGTATTTATGTATTTGAAAAGGGGGGGTGGGAAAGGGGGGGCGCAGGAAGAGGGAGAAGCAGACTCCTGCTGAGGGAGCCCCACGTGGGCTCCAGGGATCCGGACCTGAGCCCAGAGGCAGATGCTTAACTGAGCCACCCAGGCACCCCCAGGGGTAGCATTTACTTTAAAAAAAAAATCAGGGAGGGCAGCCCGGGTGGCTCAGCGGTTGAGCGTCTGCCTTCAGCCCAGGGTGTGATCCTGGGGTCCCGGGATCGAGTCCCACGTCTGGCTCCCTGCATGGAGCCTGCTTCTCCCTCTGTTTCTCTCTCTCTGTGTGTGTCTCTCGTGAATAAATAAAATCTTAAAAAAAAATCAGGGAAAGACAAAGGACAGGTGCTCGGGTGTGCTTGTGCTTGTGCTGAGGGACTGCACTGGCCCTACTACGGTCCTCATCGCCCTAAGGCCCCTGGCCTGGCCGGCTGCTTGGCGAGCTGCAGACTCCACGATTGTCGCAGTTGGGGGAAGCCAAGCTGAAAGGTGGAGGTTTTGTCTTTTACAGGATGAGGCCGAAATACTGGAAGTGGTGACCAGTGTACGGTGCTGTCTGTCTACAGTCAGAATCCCCGGCCTCAGGACTCAGGAGGTGACAGTGGGAGCCGCTCCTCTCCGCGTCCTGCCTAAGCCACCGTCTCGGAGTCCCTCTCCATCCCCACAGCCTTGAGCTCTGCTGGTTCCCAAAGAAAGGGCGCTTCTTTTGGGGCCAGACTTTGGTTCTATTGAATCGCAGTTGAGCTCGCCTTGTGGCCTGAGGGTTTTCTGATGCTACTGAACGGACAGGCAAGGACAGGCAAAGCCGGCAAACTGAGGGTTGACCAAGCTGGCTGGGGGGTGTGGTGTGTTGATATTGTTGCTTGTGGAGGGGAAAAGGTCTGCTGCTCCACAATGGGGCTGGGAAGGAGTGTGTCGGGAATGCAGGGGATCCCCTGGGGCACCCCTGACCACAGCCAGTCCACGCAGGACCTCCGAGGCCTTGGGTTTGAGGGCAGTCAAGGTTTGGGTCACTCACGAGATCTATAAAGGGTTCTGACCACTTGAGTTCTTGGTTTGAGAACAAAGGGAGGACAGAGAAGGTAGTAGAAGAAGGAAGATCATAAAGACCAATTATGGTCTGAAGAGCAGTTCTAGGAATAAGAATCGTGGTAACTGTGTGTGTACATACAAAATCTTGCAAGTTTTTTTTCTATATTGTATACGTTTCAACAAAAGGTGACAGGTTAGCTCTATAGTGTTTGTTCTTGAGGTCTAGGATATTGAGGTGGGGTGATATGTGAAGTAGAGGAGCACGGAGTCTCCCCTAGATGTGGCTACAATGACTAATGGAACTTTTGGTCTCCTGTTTTAAGGAGTGCTTTTCAGTTTGTAGGAGCGATGGCCACATCATTTCCGTGGGGGCAAGCTGTTGTTGCCGAAGTAAGTGTGTTTTGTGCACAGGGTGCGTATGGATGTTGACCAGGTAGCAGGTGGCCTCTGGTGCGTATGTGGTTTCCCAAAAGTTTCATTTCATCCTATTTGGAAAGGTGGGAGAGCAAAAAAAAGATACAAAATGAAACAAACAAACAAAAAAAACCCCGAAGAAACAAATAGAAAGAATGATATTTCTCATTGTCCCCCGAATGTGGATCTCTGGTTGTGAATTAGGTGTGGCTAATGTGATACCCTAGAGGGAGGGGAGGGAAGCCGCAGGCAAGCGGGGGCTGGTGGTGGTGTTCAGGGCCGAGTGGGCTCTGAGCCGTGCACTGCCGCGGTAGCTGGAGGCCAGCTTGGCCGAAGTCATAGCGTCTGGGTGATGTGGCCTTGGAGCCCAGGCTGGGGGTAGCCCTGGGCCCCCCGCTCCAGCACCCAATGATTTTGTGAGCACCTGCATTCGTAACTTAAGTCCCATTTTTGTTGAGACACTTCTAGCACATTCTGTTTCCTCCACGAAAGCGTGAGCGATCCTATGAGAGCAGAGGATTGCTGCCCTACAAGGGAGTTGTGTCTTTCTCGAAATTTCGAATGTAGGGTAGGAGGCCAAGAAGTCTTTTTTCGTAGTGTCACTTTATTTTTTTAATTCATTTTTATTGGTGTTCGATTTGCCAACATACAGAATAACACGCAGTGTAGCGTCACTTTCACGGGAGGGGCAGCGCAGGAGGGGCCCGGGCGCTGCGGGCCAGGGTGGTGGCGCGGGGAGCAAGGGCCAGGTACGTGCGCTTCGCGGGTGCCCACGGTCGCGGTGATCACGCGCGCTCGTCTGTTGACAAAGTGTGGGTTCGGACAGTGGGGCCAATGCTGAGGCCCATTTCCCGGGGTGTCTGCGCCCATCCCGGGAGACCCCGGCGCCCGGGGCTTCGCTGGCGGCTTGCGAGCTTTGGGGCTGGGGTGCCCCGGGTTCCGGGGCCCATCTGAGCCGCGCGGACCGCAGGATCGGCGGGGGGGGGGGGGAGAGTCGATCCGCGAAAACGCTGGCGGGGCGCGGGCCGCCCGCCTCCTCCCGCCGCCCCGGGCGCCTCGCAGGTGCGGCCCGCGCCCGGGCTCCCGCGGCCGCGCGCTCCCCCGCGCCGTCCGGGCGGCGGGCGGTGGCGCCGTCCCCGCCGGGGAGCCGCGGGGGCCGGGGGCGGGGGTCGCGGCGGGGGCCGGGGCGGTGCCGGGGCGGGCGGCGCTGGGCCCGCCCCGCCGGCATCCCCGGCCGACTTCCTCCTGCCGCGGCGACCCAGCTGGAGGAAGCGGCGGCGGCGGCCACGATGAGTGCGGGCGACGCCGTGTGCACGGGCTGGCTCGTCAAGTCGCCCCCCGAGAGGAAGCTGCAGCGCTACGTGAGTGGGGGCGCCCCGGGGCCGCGCGCCGCGGGCTCGCACGTCGGGCCGGGCCGCCGCGGGCGGGGGGCTGGCGGGGACGCGTCGCGCTCGGGGGCCGGAGGCCGGCGCGGGCGGCCGGGCGGGGAGGGCGCCGGGGAGGGCGCGGGGCCGGGGCGGCGGGGCTCGGCACCCCCGGGGCGCCCCGGCGCGGCTGTCACGGGCGCGCGCGGCCCCGAGCCTTCCGCGGCGGCCTCCGGTTCCTCCGCCGTCGCTCCCCGGCTCTTTCCGCTGACACCGCGCTCTGGCAGCGGCCGCTGCACCCCGGACTGCGGCGGCCCCGGCCCCGGCGCTCGGGAGGGAGGGCGCGGCCCCCGGGGCGTCCCGCGCCGAGCCGCACGCGCTGCGCCCGCCGGTGGCCCGCTGTCCTCCGCGGTGGCGGGGCCGGGTCGCTGAGCGCGCTCCCGCGGGGACTCGCGCACACACACACACACACACACACACACACACACACACGGGGCTGCGGCTGCTCCCGGGTCCCGCCCGCGCCGCCCCCACAGCCCGGCCACCAACGCGCGGGGCCGCAGCGAGCGCCCCCAGCCCGGGGCCCGCGTCCAGCTCGCGCTCCCTGCACGCACCGTGTGCCACCCGAGGACGCCAAACGGGAAACACTTGAATCGGGAGTGAATCCCGCCACGAGGGGTGACGGGACCCATGTGAGAGCAGGAACTTCCTCGGCCACTGGCCCCTTCCCCGTGAACCAGGCAGCGGCCTGCGCCAGCAGCCCTGAGAACGTTGTGTTGTTTGCTCTGCTGAGCGGCATTTTGCAAAGCTTTTCAAAGCTGTACTTGTTGATTGCTTTTTTTTCCCTGATTTTTAAAAAACATTTTATTTATTTATTCATGAAATACAGAAAGAGACAGAGAGAGGCAGAGACACAGGCAGTGGGAGAGGCAGGCTCCACGCAGAGAGCCCGACGCAGGATCCAATCCCGGGACCCCGGGTCACGACCTGGACCCAAGGCAGGTGCTAAACCACTGACCCACCCAGGGACCCCTTTTTCTTCATTTTTAACTTAGTATTTTGAAGTTTTCTCTAGACCCCATAGGGGCGTGGCACTCACGACTCCAAGATCAAGACTCACATGCTCAACCCACGGAGCCACCCACGCGACCCTCGCCCGAGCAACATTTTGCTCACCTGAGCCGCCAGCATGTCGATTCACTACTGGCTTTCAGTCCCCTGTCCCCAAACACAAGCTACAGCATTTCTCCCACTGTTGTCACTCAGCTGCTTCCCTAGCAGTAAACCTACTTGGAGGACTCGATGGTGCTCAAGGGACGCAGGACAAGAAAACCTGTCCCCTGAGCCCCGCACGGGCAGCCAAGCCCTTGTCACAGGGCTCACCAGGTATTTTCAGACTGACACGCACTCCCAAGAAGTTTTCTGCTCTTGTTTTCTATCTTGCCCCGAGCAGACGGGCTTAGGAAAGATTAGGAGGGTTTCATCAATTCTGGCAAAGCATCCGGTGTAGACCTACAACCACATGTGGTCATTGCCTTTGGCCGAATCAGGTGTAGCGAGTGTGGACTTTGAGCAGCTGGTGGGCGCGGGGGGCGGCTGGACACGTAACACGCAGCAGCACGTCGACGTAGCCTAGTGGCCCCCGAAGGCGTAGACCGTGACCCCATGGCTGTGCCCTTTCTCTGACGCTCGCGCTCCCTTGGCGGCGGCGGTGTTCTGTGCAGGGCACCCCAGAACACGCCTGGCCGGGCTCCGGCTCCGGCTCCGGCTCCGGCAGGAATCCCTGCTGCCACTAGGTGGCGATCGTGAGTCAAGCCAACGGGGCCCGGCCGGCCGCGTCTACACAGCCACCTTCAATTCCCATATTGCCAGGGGTCGTCGTTCTTGATTTCAGCCGAGCATCAACTCTGAGTCCAGCCTCGTGTCACGGGGCTACACAGACAAAAAGCGATCGATCCCCGTTTCCCGGAGGTCCACGGGCTGCCGTCTAGAACCCGAGCACGTAACCAAGGTGCTTAGTGGCACAGGCAGGCGACGACTCCGTCCTGGGGCCCCGGGCCAGCTAGCAGCCCGGCTCGTGTTGGTTAAGTTACAAGCGCAAGCGGAGTCTATTTTTAGGTTAATATTTCAGTCCAAGGTAAGCTCCTGCTCCATCCTCTTGAATCCCTGAGCCAAGGCAATCAGGTTATTTTTATCGCCCCACTCTTTTATTTATTTTTTATTTTTTAAAAGATTTTATTTATTTATTTATGATAGACAGAGAGAGAGAGAGAGAGAGAGAGGCAGAGACCCAGGCAGAGGGAGAAGCAGGCTCCATGCACTGGGAGCCCGACGTGGGACTCAATCCAGGGTCCCCAGGATCACGCCCTGGGCCAAAGGCAGGCTCCACACCGCTGAGCCACTCAGGGATCCCCCGCCCCAGTCTTTTAACAGACAGTTGATGCTTTTGTTTTGTGTTGTGTGTATCAAAAATATTGTTATAGATCCTGGTAAAAATTCAGACAATCTAGGAATAAGTAGAATAAGAAGCGAGAGCCCCCGTTTCTCTGAACTCCTCCTCACACCACTCCCCTCCCTAGGGATAACAACTGTTAGCAGTTTGGTGAGTATCATTGTAGAAAAATTTCTTCAAAACATAGCGATTTTATTTTTACACAAATGAGATCATACTCTACAAGTGTCCTGCAGTTTGCCTTTTTCACAATGATTCTGGACATCTTTCCAGATTAATGCAGATTGATTTACTTCATTCTTTTATTTTTATTTTTATTTTTATTAAAGTAATTTATTTATTTATTTATTTATTTATTATTATTTATTTATTCATGACAGACACAGAGAGAGAGAGAGAGGCTAACCCACTAGGCCACCGGGGCTGCCCTACTTCATTCTTTTAGACCACTACCTAATATTTCTGTAATTGAAGTGACGTAGTTTAACGCTTTTTCTATTAATGCACATTTGCCTTTTTACTTTCTCAATTTTAAAGAGTCCTGTAACAGCAATGATAATAGAGGATAATAATTCACATGTATTGAATGGTCTATATATCCCATGCATTACACTGAGGACTTGTATTATCACATTTAGGTTTTCTTAAATATTTTTTAAAAAGATTTTATTTATTTATTCATGAGAGACAGAGAGCGAGGCAGAGACACAGGCAGAGAGACAAGCAGGCTCCATGCAGGGAGCCTGACATGGGACTCGATCCTGGGACTCCAGGATATGCCCTGGGCTGAAGGCACGCGCTTAATGATGGAGCCACCCAGGGATCCCAAGGTTTTATTTTATTTTTTAAAAAATATTTTATTTATTTATTCATGAAAGACCCAGAGAGAAAGAGGCAGAGACCCAGGCAGAGGGAGAAGCAGGCTCCATGCAGGGAGCCCAACACAGGACTCAATCCCCAGACTCCAGGATCATGTCCTGAGCCAAAGGCAGACGCTCAACCACTAAGCCACCCAGGCGTCCCCCAAGATTTTATTTTAATGTATTTATTTGGGAAAGAGGGAGAGAGACGGGAGGAGCAGAGGGAGAGGGACAAGCTGACTCCTCACTGAGCACAGAGCCTGATGCAGGGCTTGACCTCACGACGCTGGGATCATGACCTGACCCAAAATCAAGAGTCGGACACTTAACCCACTGAACCACCCAGGTGCTCCTTCATTCTCTTTACAGTATCTTTGTAGGACAAGGAGTTTGAAGTTTTAATTACATCCAGTTTATCAAACGTTCCCTTATGGATTGTGCTTTTAATGTTAAGTCTAAGAACTCAGGGTCACCTGGGTGGCTCAGTGGGTTCAGCATCTGACTTCGGCTCAGGTCACGATCTCAGGGCCCTGGGATCAAGCCCGCCCCACATGGGGCTCCCTGCTCAGCGGGGGAGCCTGCTTCTCCTTCTCCCTCTCCCTCTGTCCCCCTGCTTGTGCTCTCTGCCAAATACATAAAACATTAAAAAAAAAAACAACCTTAGAATTCTTTGCCTAGCCCTAGATCTGAAAGATTTTGGTTTTTATAGTTACTCAATGATCCATTTGAGTTAAATTTTGTCAAAGGTGTGAGATTTATGTTGTGGGTTTTTTTTTTTGTTTTTTGTTTTTTTGTTTTGCGACCTTAGTCCTTTTGTTCCAGTACCACTTATTGGGTAGACTGTCTTTACTCCATTGAATTACTTTTGCAACTTTGTTAAAGATGAATGGGCTGTGATTGGTAGATGCAATTCTGTGTTCTCTAGTCTGTTACACCGATTCCTTTGTTCAGCTTTATGCTGTTTTGATGGCAGTAGTTTTATGATAATTCTTGGAGTCAGGCAGATTGGGCCCTCCAACTTTGTTTTTCTTTTCAGAGCTGTTTTTGCCTATTCTAGGTCCTTTGCCTTTGCATATCGGTTTCAGAATCAGTTTGTCCATTGATTTCTAGATATTCACCCCGTATCCTGCAACCTTGCTGAACTCACATATTTATTTAGTTCTGGGAGGCTTGTTTATAGTTTACTATCAATATTACTTAGAGGTGATGAGAGCAGACGCCCCGGCCTTTGATTCCCCTGATTGTAGGGCAAAAGCATTTAGTCTTTTACCTTTTTTTTTTTTTTTTCTTTTTTAGTCTTTTACCTTTTAAGTGTGCTAGCTGTAGGCTTTTTGTAGTTGCCTTTTATCAAGTCAGGGAAGTTCCCTCATATTGCTGGTTTGCTGAGACTTCTTATTTTTTTATTTATTTATTTTTGAGACTTCTTTTATGAATTGGATTTTATTTTATTTTATTTTTTTTGAATTGGATTTTATTAAATGCCTTTCCTGCATCTCCAGAAATAATGATACGCTTTTTCTGTCTTTGTCTGTTTCTGGGGTAAAGTATTCCAACCGTTGATTTTTGCATGCTGAGCTGGCCCTCAACTCCTGGGATATCACTTGGTTGTAATATATTATTTTTTTCATATGTTGCAGGATTTAATCTACTTTTATTTTGCTGAGGGTTTTTGTGCATTTGTCCGTGAGGGATATTGGTCTGTAGTTTTCATTTTTGTACTATTTGTGTCTGGCTTTGCTATTAGCATAATGCTGACCTCATAGGATCGTTTCGGAAGTGTCTCCCCGCCTTCCAATGTTCTGAAAGATATTGGCTACTATTGCTATTCCCTTTTCCTTAAATGTTTGCTAAAATACACTGGTGAAACCATCTGGGCCTGGACTTTGCTTTGTGGGATGGTTATTAACTATGAACATGATCTCTTTTTACCAGCTAATAGGACTATTCAGATTACTTATATCTTGTCGAATAAGCTTTGGTGGTTAATGGCTTTCAAGGATTTTCTCTAGTTCATTTAAGTACTTGAGCTAATTGTGATAAAATTGTTTGTTATAGTCCCTTATCATTTTTAAAAAAGATTTTATTGGGCAGCCCCAGTGGCTTAGTGGTTTAGTGCCACCTTCGGCCCCGGGTGTGATCCTGGAGTCCCGGGATCGAGTCCCGTGTTGGGCTCCCTGCATGGGGCCTGCTTCTCCCTCGGCCTGGGTCTCTGCCTCTCTCTCTCTCTCTCATGAATAAATAAAATAAAAATCTTCAAAAAAATATTTTAGTTATTATTTGAGAGAGAGGGAGCATGTGAGAGAGCGAGCATGAGCAGAGGCAGGGGCACAGGAAGAAGGAGAAGCAGGCTCCCTACTCAGCAAAAAAAAATCCCTACTAGTAGTATTTTATTTTTTCTTTTGCCTCAATTCTTGATTGATATTTTTTGTAGGTAAAGAATTTTAGCTTAATTTCTTTCCCTTTGAAAGAAAGGGAAATTTGAATTTGAAATTTGAATTTTAAAGATGTTGCATTACTGTTTTCTCATATGCATTGTTCCTTTGTTCCTTTATATATATTTTTTTCTACCTGTTATTACTGGTTTAAAGTTATTTGATTATGATGTGCCTTGGTATTATTTTCTTCATGTTTCTTGTACTTGGAGTTCATTGAGCCTCTTGGATCTGTGGGTCTAAAGTTATTTCTTAGGGATAGTTGTATCTTCAGTTTTCTACTTACTTTTTTTCTGCAGCGTCTAATCTGCTGTTAATGCCATCCAGTGTGTTTTTCACTTCAGACCTTATATTTTTCATCTCTAGAAGTTAAATCTTTTCTCTCTCTCTCTCCTTAATATGCTAATGCTTTCTCTGCCTTCTTGAATATGTAGGATGTATTTATTTATTTATATGTATTTTTAACGGTTATTTATTTATGTTTTAGTAATTTCTACCCTCCAAAAAAAATAATTTTTACCCTCCACATGGGGCTCGAAGATACAAGCCCCAGGATCAAGACTTGCATGCTCTTCTTTTCTTATTTTTTAATTTTAATTTTTTTTTTCTTGCATGCTCTTCTGACTGAGCTGGCCAGGCACTCCAGGGACAGGTTTATAATGACTGTCTTAGTGTCCCTGTCTACTAATGAAACATGCAGCAACTTCTCCTCCACATTGGAGAAGATAGCCTGCTCCAGATCACTGTGCCCCTAGAAACTTCATTTAGGGGTCAGGCCCCTGAAACTTAGAGAGTTAACTTGGACTTTCTGGCATGTGTCGTCTTAAGTAAAGGTGCTCTCTGCTTTGTGCTCAACAGGTCTACTTGGCATGATGTCATTAATGCAGTGTCCCAGTGTGGTGCTCTGTGAGATGTCAAGGAAATCAATCTCCATGGAGTACGTTATGGCACAGTAGCAGACTTCTCATAGCTTTAGGGCAAAATCATAAAGGTGTGCTAGGGCAGCCTGGGTGGCTCAGTGGTTTAGTGCCACCTTCAGCCCAGGGTGTGGTCCTGGAGACCCGGGATCGAGTCCCACATCGGGCTTCCTGCGTGGAGCCTGCTTCTCTCTCTGCCTGTGTCTCTGCCTCTCTCTCTTCTCTGCGTGTCTTTCATGAATAAATAAATAAATAAAATCTTAAAAAAAACGGTGTGCTATTGTTCATGTCAGTTGACAGTGGACTATTTCATTTTTTGTAAGATTCTGTTTATTTATCCATAAGAGACGTAGAGAGAGAGGCAGAGGAAGAAGCAGGCTACTTACAGGGGGTAAGTCCCTGCCGCGGGACTCGATCCCAGGACTTGGGGATCACGACCGGAGCCAAAGGCAGATGCTCAACCACTGAACCACCCAGGCCCCCCCAAATGAACTATTTCTGATTCTTGCTAGTTGATAGAGGGATAAAAGCGTTTGCCAGTGATAGCTGTGTACCAGATGCCAGGGGTGTGTTGATTTGATCTAGTGAGGAGGCTGTGTCCAGGAGAGCAGCTGCAATTGGCATCAACACTGGGCGAATTTCATGATCATACGTTGTCCAGGAGGCCGAACAGGCATGTCAAGTGGGGTGTGATATGATAGAGTCACCTCCCCTGTATCTTTGACATTTTTTTAAAATTATTTATTTATTTATTCATGATAGTCACACAGAGAGAGACAGAGAGGCAGAGACACAGGCAGAGGGAGAAGCAGGCTCCATGCACCGGGAGCCCGACGTGGGATTCGATCCCGGGTCTCCAGGATCGTGCCCCGGGCCAAAGGCAGACGCCAAACCGCTGCGCCACCCAGGGATCCCTCTTTGACATTTTTGTTGGGGGCTCATCTCCGCGATTCCTCCAAGCCTGTGGAGTTGCTTTTTTAAAAAGATTTTATTTATTTATTTATTCATGATAGATACAGAGAGAGAGAGGCAGAGACCCAGGCAGAGGGAGAAGCAGGCTCCATGCACCAGGAGCCCGACGTGGGACTCGATCCCGGGATTCCAGGATCACGCCCTGGGATGAAGGCAGGCGCTAAACCGCTGAGCCACCCGGGCTGCCCTGGAGTTGCTTTTGGATGGCTATTCTGGTAGTGAGTGTGGGGAGTGCCAGTGATTCTTGCCCTTCCTGCTATCAAAGTCCTCAACTCCACAGACCAGAAGGCTGATGTAGGGATTTGATCAGTTGCCAGGGATGTTGTTCCAATTACACGTTCGAGAAGCGGAGAGATTGCCATAAACTCGGTGGGTCTACTCTGAGGTTGAACTAGGTCAAAACTTCATTCATCCAGGGATCCCTGGGTGGCGCAGCGGTTTGGCGCCTGCCTTTGGCCCCGGGCACGATCCTGGAGACCCGGGATCGAATCCCATGTCGGGCTCCCGGTGCATGGAGCCTGCTTCTCCCTCTGCCTGTGTCTCTGCCTCTCTGTCTCTCTCTGTGTGACTATCATAAATAATAAAAAAAAAAACACAAAACTTCATTCATCCATCCAACTTTCCTAAAATAGTCTTTCAGGAGATACGGTGGAGATGGGTGAGCGAAGACACCACACATGGGAGACCCATGACATCCTCCTACCTGCCTATGCCTTTGCGATTCTCCTCTTACTAGGAACCCCTAGTACCTGAACTTCATTGAATGTAGCCACCATTCAGTCCGTGCTTCGGTCGGGCAAACTGCTGCAAGAGCACTCTGGGTGCTTAGCCACACATTAAGCCGAGGAGCTCTGGTGTAAGCACGGCCATGACAACACATTTAGCTTGATCCAGGATTATGTTTTGTCTTGCTTGGCCTACTACCCTTAGAATGCATTCCCACACATCCCAGTGGCTTTTATTTATTTATTTTTATTATTTTTTTTCCAGTGGCTTTTAAAGACAGCTTTATTGAGGTGTACACACACACACACACACACACACACACACACACACACGCTATAGAGTTCACCCATTGTAAGTGTGTAGTTGGATGATTTCTAGTAAATCTGTCGTCGTGCAACCGTTACTACAGTCCAGGTTTAAACCATTTCTGTCCTCTCAGAAGATGCCTTGGCCTGTTTGCAGTCGGTGCTCACTCCCTCCCCAGCCCCAGGCAGCAACTGATCTTTCCATCTCTAGATCCGCCTTTTCTGATAATCTATAAACGGGCCAGTGGACTGTGTGGTCTTTTGTGTTTGCTTTCCCTGAGCGTTGGCTGCCCAGCAGCCGGGACGCTCTCTGCGGATCACCGATCACCGACAGTAGAACCTGAGGTCATGACTTGAGACGTTCCTTTTTTTCTTTTCTGTTGTTGTTGTCGCACTGTAGTCGGCATAACAATGTCAGAGTAATTTCGGGTGTAAACAGTGCTGCGCCACGTCTATAGGCGATGCTACGCTCAGCGCAGGTGGAGCTCCCACCTGTCCCCCGCGCTGCTGTTAGGTGCCATCGACTGTATCCCGGTGCTGCGCCTTCCATCCCCTGACTTACTCATCCCACAGCTGGAAGCCTGTAGCTCCCCCTCCCCTTTCACCTTTTTTGCCCAGCCCCCAGCCCCCTCCCCTCTGGCAACCACCAGTTCTGTGTATTTATGGTTCTGTTTCTGCCTTTTTGTCTGTTCATTTGTCTTATTTTTTAGATTCCACATATAAGTGAAACCATAGGGTATTTGTCTTTCTCTGTATGCTTTATTTCACTTAGGCAATACCCTCTAGATCCATCCCTGTTGTTGCAAATAGCAAGATTTGTTATCCTTTTTTATGGCTGTGTATGTGACCACATGTTTCTTATCCGTTTGTTGATCAGTGGACACTTAGGTTGTTTCCATGATGCTGCAGTGAACATAGGGGTTCATACATCTTTTCAAATTGGGGTTTTCATTTTCTTCATACAAACACCCAGAAGTTGGGTGGCTCAGCGGTTGAGCGTCTGCCTTCGGCTCAGGGCATGATCCTGGGGTCCTGGGATCGAGTCCCACATCGGGCTCCCTGCATGGGGCCTGCTCCTCCCTCTGCCTGTGTCTCTGCCCCACTCTCTCTCTGTGTTGCTCATGAGTAAATAAATAAAATCTTAAAAAAATACCGAGAAGTAGAATTGCTGGATCATATGGTAGTTCCAGATTTTTTGGGATGCCCGGGTGGTTCCGCAGTTGGGCACCTGCCTTTGGCTCAGGTCGTGATCCCAGGATCTGGGATCGAGTCCTGCATCGGGCTCCCTGCGAGGAGCCTGCTTCTCCCTCTGCCTGTGTCTCTGCCTCTCTCTTTCAGACTGTGTCCCTCATGAATAAATAGATAAATCATTAAAAGAAAATCAGAATTTTTTTGGTGGTTCTATTTCTAATTTTTGGAGGAAACTCCATATTGTTTTCTGCAGTGTCCACACCTTATTTTTTAAGATAGACATTCAGTGCTATGAATTTCCCCCTTGGCACTGCATTAGTGGCATTCCAGAAATCCTGCTATGTTGTGGGTTTTTTTTTTTTTGCATTCACTTCAAGATATTTTCTAGTTTTCCTTGTTATTTCTTCTGTGACTTGCGTGTTTAACTTGTAAACTTATTTTTGTTGTTTTCTAATTTCATTTCATTGTGGTTAGAAAACATACTTTGTATGATTTGAATCCTTGTAAATTTGCTGAGGCTTGATCTGATATACGGTTTATCTTGGTAAATGTTCTGTGTGTACTTGAGAAGAATGTGCATTATGTTGTTGGGTGGAGTGTTCTGTAAATATCAATGAGGTCGAGTTGGTGGATAGTGTTGCTCAGTTCCACATCCTTGTTGATTTCTGTCTTTGTGTTTTACCAGTTGAAAGAGGGGTGTCGAAATCTCAGACTATAATTGTGGATTTGTCTGTTTCTCCTTGAAGTTTTACCAGTTTTTGCCTCAGTATTTTGAAGCTTTGTTATGAGTTGCATACATGTTTAGCACTGTTCTTTTATCTTGATCAAATGAATACTCTAGAAGGCTAGATCAAAAAGGAGGCATTCTGATGTTAGTTACTACAGAAGGCAGCTACTATTGAAGGAACTGGGGCATAAGATGAAGTTTGGCATGACCATAACCTAAGAGCTTAGGGGAGGGGAGCCCGTAGCCATGTATCTATTGCTCTGACTCCTGCCAAAGAGGCTGCTAATGCCTCAGAGGGGACCTGAGGAAGCTGGCAGCTGGGGCTGTGCTGTCTCCCTGCCATTGGAAGGATACTGAGAGCTACTGCGAGTCTCATCGCCCTTTTACCTGCCTTGCACTCTTCCACCAGTGTTTCCCATTAGCAGAGCCCACCAGAAAGAGAAATACGGTTGGTGGTCCCTGTCCCAGAATCAGGGGAGTAGATCTGCTCTCCAGATAGGTCCCAGCTTTTCTCTCATACTTACTATCATCCTGTCCTTTTGCTCAGTGTTCTGAGAGACTGGCTCAAGTCAGGCTTTTAGCTCATTGATTTATGCATAAGTTGTAAACTTTCTGCTTTTCAGCCCATTGATTGCTACTCCTGTTTTTAAGTTCTAAGAACTGTCTCCTTTTCACAGCAGTTTTCCCATCTTTTCTGGATAACCTTGTCATAATTTTCCCTAGCATATTTATTACATCCTGGCTTTCTCCCTCATATCCATACGGATGTTTGGGGCAACGGGTTTCTAGAAAGAGGGAACAGAAAGTGCAAAGGCCCTGAGGCAGAAGACTATATTTGCCATATTTGAAGAAGAGCTTTTTAAATTCAGTTTCAACTTCTTTAAAAGCTTGGTGATTCTGGGCTGCCCGGGTGGCTCAGCAGTTTAGCGCCGCTTTCAGCCCAGGGTGTGATCCTGGAGACCCAGGATCGAGTCCCATGTCAGGCTCCCTGCATGGAGCCCGCTTCTCCCTCTGCCTATGTCTCTGCCTCTCTCTGTGTGTCTCTCATGAATAAATAAATAAAATCTTTAAAAAAGCTTGGTGATTCTTGGTTGTCGGCTCATGTTTGTATTTGAGGGTCTAGATCAACGGTTTTCAATGGGGGTGACTTTTTTTCCCTGCAGGTAGGGATACCATTTTTAGCAAAAAATAAAAAGTTTAATTTCAGATGATAAAAACAAGTATTTTTTTATTTTTAAATTTATTTGAGGAGGGGTGAGGCAGAGGGAGAGAGAAGCCTGAAGCAGACTCTCCACTGAGTATGGAGCCCAACTCGGGGCTCTATCCCAGGACCCTGAGAACGTGACCTGAGCCAGAATGCAGAATGGGCTGCCACCCAAGTGCCTTGAAAAAAAAAAGTCTTTTTCTGTGTTAAGTATGCAACCCTATCCTCCTATCCCCAGGAGACATTTGGCATCATCTGGAGACATTTTTGTCATTAGAACTGGTAGGGAGGGTGCCACTAGCATCTAGAGGGTAGAGACTAGGAATGCTGCTAAATATCCTACATGCACAGGGCAACGATGACGACAAAGAATTTGGCCCAAAATGTCAGTAGTCCAAGAGTGAGAGATTCTATTGTAGATTGAACAGTAAGTGTCCTCAGCTGAAATGAGAATCCTGTTGATCAATATCTGGTTGTTGTTGTTTTTTAAAGATGTACTTATTTGATAGGGAGAGAAAGCACAAGCTAGCGTGAGCAGGGGAAGGGTCAGAGGGAGAAAATATTCAAGCAGGCTCCCACTGAGTGCGGAGCCTGATGCAGGGCTCAATCCCATGAGCTGTGAGATCAAGACCTGAGATGAAACCCAAGAGTGACACTTAACCAACTGAGCGCCCCGACAAATAGCTATTTTATTTTAAATATTTTTTAAAAAGATTTTGTTTATTTATTCATGAGAGACACACACACACACACAGAGAGAGAGAGAGAGAGAGAGAGGCAGAGAGAGAAGCAGGCTCCATGCAGGGAGCTTGATGTGGGACTCGATCCTGGGACTCCAGGATCATGCTCTGGACCAAAGGCAGGCACCAAACCGCTGAGCCACCCAGGCACCCCAAATAGCTGTTTTAATTGCAGGAACCTGTTTCTTGTTATGGTGAAGAGGAACGCCACCTGGGTGTGTCTGCTGGGGTGTGGGCTCTGAGATACCTGGAAGTCTCTATATTTACGGTCACCACCAAGGGGGCTTGCTACCACAGATCCCTTCTGCCCTGGGCCTTGGTGACCACAGCTCTCGATGAGCTCAAGAAAATGAAGATTCTCTGTTTTGTTCGGGGTTTCTTATCAGGGTGGAAGGGATATTCATTGCAACTTTCTGCATCCTAGGCAGAAACAGAAACCCTTTCTATTTCTTTTCTGAATTTAATCAACTCTTGCTTTATTGTTTTATTTCTTCTTAGTGTTTATTCATTTCTGTTCTTAGGTTCTGACATTTGGATGATCTCAGCCTCTGAGTTGTGTTTAGAGGATACGTTGAAAGTTTCAGATTTACACGCTCATCATCACCATGGCTGGTTTCATTTTTTTAAACTTTTCATTTCTCTAGTTCAATTGGTATCTGTATTAGTATGAAATGAGGGAATGATATTATTTCACAAACAGTCAACTGATCCAACACCATTTGTTAAGTAATGTTTCCTCTCTCTATATATATCTTCATTTTTTTTTGGAAAGTGAGCTTTCCACCCAGCATGGGGCTTGGATTCACGACCCTGAGATCAAGAGTCACACGTTCCACTGACTGAGCCAGCCAGGTATCCCTATTCGTTGTTCCTTTTTGTTGCCAGATAATATATTATTTTTAAAGATTTTATTTCTTTGACAGAGAGCAAGCGAGCTAGCCCGGGCAGCGGGAGAAGCAGGCTCCCCGCTGAGCAGGGAGCCCGATGGGGGGCTTGATCTCAGGACTCTGACATCATGACCTGAGCCAAAGGCAGATGCTTAACCACTGAGCCACCCAGACACCCACCCCCCACCCCGAGAGTGTATTTTTGAGGAACGTATGCTGCAGGCACTGGGACCAGCTTCTTCCTTCCAGATATGTATTCCATGCGTATTCAAGCACATTTTTTGCATAAATGGTATCATATTATACTCACTATTTTATAACCCCCTTTCTTAATATATTTTAGGGATTGTTCCCTTTTGCACATATAGATATTTGTCATTATTAAAAAAATTTTTTGTCATTATTATTATTATTATTTTTTATTTGTCATTATTTTTAACAGGTTCATAGTTTACTGTTTGGAGGCACCAAGATAGACTTTTTTCTTGTTTCTAGTCTCATGCTACTGTAAACAGTGTTGCAGGGAGTATCTTTGTACATTGGTCTTTGTGGTTATGTGCAATTATGCTTGTGAGAAAACTCTCAGAAGTGGAATTGTTGAGTCAAAGTGTATGTGAATGTAAAATGCCAATAGATAGCAAATTAGTGTCTTTAAGTGGCTGTGTCAGTTTTCATTCCCAGCAACAGTGCATGAAAGAACCTGTCCCTCTGCTACCCCTCAATTGTAGTATGTTATGAAATGTCTTGATCTTTGCAAAGTCAAGAGCTGATAAATGGTCTTCTGTTTTATTTTTATTTTTATTTTTATTTTTTTTGGTCTTCCGTTTTAATTGAATTTCTTTTTTTTTAATTTTTTTTAAATTTTATTTATTTATGATAGTCACAGAGAGAGAGAGAGAGAGAGGCAGAGACATAGGCAGAGGGAGAAGCAGGCTCCATGCAGGGAGCCTGATGTGGGACTCGATCCTGGGTCTCCAGGATCGTGCCCTGGGCCAAAGGCAGGCGCCAAACCGCTGGGCCACCCAGGGATCCCTCAATTGAATTTCTTAATCGGTGAAATTGAGCATCTCTGCATCTATAAAAACCGTTTGTATTTCTGTTTCTATAACATGATCTTAAATGCAACAGAAACCTTCAATACTCACTTGGGTCTATTTGGGGGCAGTTTTGTTCAGGTGATCTTCCTGTCTTCCTTATGCTTTTGTCTCGGCCTTTAAACTGGTATTGAATAGTTCATGATATATTTACATGTTTCAAAAATGAAAAGTATATGTAAAATATACATTAAGAAACCTCATCTTCACCTCTGTCTTCATCTGTCTTGATCACCCTTATTCTTCAAGTAAACATTTTTATTGATTTTTCCTTTATCCTTCCAGTATCTTTTTAAAAAATATATATTTATTTTTTTATTTGGGAGAGAGAGAGCAAGTGCGAGCAGGGTGAGGGGCAGAGGCAGAGGGAGAGAGTCTCAAGCAGACTCCCCACTGAGCGTGGAGCCCACGTGGGGCTCCATCCCATGACCCTGAGATCACGACCTGAGCCGAAACCAAGAGTCGGCTGCTCAACCAACTGAGCCACCCAGGTGCCCCTTCCAGTATTTCTTTGCTTTTTTATTCTTCCTGTTTTCACGCAAAAGGTAGCTTACTCTATGCCATTCTGCATCTCAGTGTGTTGATTTAAGAAGACGTGCACATGGCCAACAGATACGTGAAAATGTGCTCAGCAGCACTGATCACCCAGGAAACTCAAATCAAAACCACAAAGGCGAGTCACTTCACACCTGTTAGGATGGCTAGTACCAAAAAGCCAAGAGATTTGGAGAAAAGGGAACCCTTGTGCGCTGTTGGTAGCAATGCAAGCTAGTGCAGCCACTGTGGAAAATATATGGAGGTTCCTCAAAAAGCCACAAACAGAGCTACCCTATGGTCCAGAAATTCTGGTGTATCTGCACAGTGGAATATAACTCAGCCCCCAAAAAGGAAATCCTGCCATTTGCGACAACACGGATCAACCTTGAAGGCATTGTGCTCAATGAACTAAGTCAGGGCAAGACAGATACTGCACGATCTTACTTGTATGTGAACCTAAAGACAAAAACAAACAAAAAAGCCCTGAATTCATACGTGCAGAGAACAGATTAGCGGTTGCTAGAGGCTGGGGGCAGGGTGGGTGAAATGGGTGAAGGTGGTCAAAAGCTACAAATTTCTAGCTATAAAATAACTTAGTCCTGAAGATGTAGCGTACAGCATGGTGACCAGTTAGTAATACTGAATCGTAGGTTTGAAAGTTGCCAAGATTTTAAAAGTTCTGGGGGAAAAAAATGTATTCTCTCATTCTCTCCATGTCAGTGACCAGAGGTCTTCACTGTTTTTAACAGCTTTTAAAAACATGTTTTATTTACTAAGTCATCTGTACCCCCAACGTGGGGCTCGAACTCACGACCCTTAAGATCAGGAGTCACACGCTCCACTGACTGAGCCGACCAGGCGCCCCCGTCTTCACTGTTTTTTTTTTTTTTAAGATTTTATTTATTTATTTATGTATTTATTTATTTATTTATTTATTTATTCATTCATTCATGAGAGACATACAGAGAGAGGCAGAGACCCAGGCAGAGGGAGAAGCAGGCTCCATGCAGGGAGCCCGACGCGGGACTCGATCCCTAGTCTCCAGGATCACGCCCTGGGCCGAAGGCAGGCTCCACACCGCTGAGCCACCCGGGGATCCCGTCTTCACTGTTTTTGACAGTCTGTTGTGTGATCCCATATTTATTCAACCAGTTCCTTCTTTTGCAGACCCGGGTCGTCTTCACTCTTATTACAACCATTGTCGCAACTAGGAAAATTTTGCGTGTGCAACATTTTGTACTTGTGCAGGTAAACCAGTAGGATTCTCAGAACTGGGATTTCTGGGTCTGCGAATGTATCAATTTAGTGAATATTACCAAATATCCCTTTTTGCATTCATAGTAGCAGAGTACAATAGCGCCTTGCCAAAAGAACGTGTTGTCAAGCTGTGGGCCGTCTGACAGGTGAAAAATTGCATTTCTGTGTCGTTTTCATTTGCAGTTCTTTTATTCAGGGGGAGGCTGGACATTTTTTGATATATTCATTTATTTTCTTGTGACCTATGTGCACTTTCTCCATCATTGGTCTTTTAGTCTCAATTTCTGGGAGCTGATAAGTCCCTTGTGAGAAAAGCTGTGTCTAATTTTCCCCACTTTGTCATTTGTATTTTTACTTTGCTTCTGTAATTCGTGTGTATATGTGTGCAAAAAAAAAAACTTGTATCTAGTAGAATGTATGTGTCAGTATTTTCTATGTAGTTGTCCCAACACTGCTTGTTAAAAAGTTCATCCGTACCCCCACTGATTTGAGATGCTGCCCTTCATCATATACGAAATTCCTATATTTTTTTCTGGGCTTTCTGTCCTCTCCCATTGCTCTATTCACATGCCACTCTCTCACTGTTTAGTACTGGTTGTTTTTGATTTCTGTTTTCCCCCATGACCTTTAGAATCAGCTTGCTTAGTTTCAAAACAAAAACAAAAACAAAACATTATTATTGGGGAAGGGGTTATGTTAGATTTCTGAATCAACTTTTTTTTTCAAGATTTATTTATTTGAAAGACAGAGGATGTGTGTGCTTGCACGAGTGGGGGAGGGCAGAGGGGGAGAACCTTCTAGTGGAATCTGCATTGAGCCCAGAGCCCAACTCGGGATTCGATCTCACAACCCTTGAGAAACCCGGAACCAAGAGGTGAATGCTCACCTGAGTGAGCCACCCAGGCGGCCCTAGATGAACTTTGTAAGGCTGAGCCATATTTCACCGTGTGGCTATTACATTTTCCTTCTTTACCGTTTGATGAACGCTCACACGCTCCTCTCCTGGCTCTCGTGGATGGTGCTGCGCTGACCACGGGAGAGCAGAGACCTCGTTGAGACAGTGACCTCGGTACTTCAGGGTCCAGACCCCGAAGTGGGATTGCTGGCTCTTATGGGTATGGAGTTTAGGGTTGTGCAGGATGGATGTGTTCTAGAGATCCATCGAACAGCGTAATGCCTGTAGTCAGCAATACAGTATTTATTATTTTATTTTTTTATTTTTTAGCAATACAGTATTTTTTTAAAGATTTATTTATTTATTTATTTATTTATTTATTTATTTATTTATTTATTTATGATAGACATAGAGAGAGAGAGAGAGGCAGAGACACAGCAGGAGGGAGAAGCAGGCTCCATGCAGGGAGCCTGATGTGGGACTCGATCCCAGGACCCCAGGATCACGCCCAGGCCAAAGGCAGGCGCTAAACCGCTGAGCCACCCAGGGATCCCCGAGCAATACAGTATTTACTGCATGTCACAAGGCTCATGTTGTATCACGTGTTTCTACCACCACCCCACACAGAGAAGGAAACTTTTGGAAGCGATAGGTATGTCTCTTACCTTCATTGTGATGGTTTCATGGGTGTCTGCAAACGGTCAAGCGCATCAAACTATACACATTCATTATGTGCAGTTCTTTGTCAATCAGACTTCGATTAAACTGTGTTGTTTTTAAAGGTAATGGCTTTGGGGCTAAGAGGATTTTTTTTTAAATTTTTTTTAATTTATGATAGTCACACACACACAGAGAGAGAGAGAGGCAGAGACACAGGCAGAGGGAGAAGCAGGCTCCATGCACTGGGAGCCCGACGTGGGATTCGATCCCGGGTCTCCAGGATCGCGCCCTGGGCCAAAGGCAGGCGCTAAACCGCTGCGCCACCCAGGGATCCCCTAAGAGAATGTTTTTTAAGATTCTATTTATTTATTTGACAGAAGGAGAGAGTGTGTGTGCATGAGCACAAGTAGGCAGAGTGGCAGGCAGAGGGAGAGGGAGAGGCAGGCTCCCCCTGGAGCAGGGCTGGATGCGGGGCTCTGTCCCAGGGCCCTGAGGTCACCACCTGAGCCGAGGGCAGACGTTTAACCCAGTGAGCCACCCAGGATCCCCAGTAAGAATTTTTATTTCACGCTAGTAATACATTCCACTGAGTCTTGTACTAGTGTTTTTTTCAAAAACTATTGTTAAATTTTTTTTTTTATTTAAAAAAAATTTTTTTAAAGTTATTTTTATTTATTTATTCATGAGAGACACAGAATGAGATAGAGAGGCAGAGACACAGGCAGAGGGAGAAGCAGGCTCCATGCAGGGAGCCCGATGCGGGACTCGATCCAGGGACTCCAGGATCACGACCTGGGCCGAAGGCAGGCATCAAACTGCTGAGCCACCCAGGGATCCACCATTGTCAAATTTGATTAAAAAGTCAGCATTTCTAATGGAGATCTAGCAAAGCAATGAATTCTATTAATAGATCATGAAATACTGAACCCTTTTAACATCTCTGGAATTAACCTCAGCTGGACAGGGTGTTTTTGTTTTTGTTTTTTTTTTAATTGTGTTGCTGAATTCCGCATGCTGTTTTCTACTGGATTTTTGCAGCAGTATTTATGACTGAAGTTGGTCATTGGCTTTGAATTTGGCTTTATTTATTCCTGTAAAACCTTTAGCAGATTTCGAGAAAAAGGTCGTATTTGGTCCATACGAAAATTTGGAAGTTTGTCATATACTAGAATGTTTTTTTAAAGATTTTACTTGTTTATTGGAGAGAGAGCAAGTGAGAACACGAGTTGGAGGAGCAGAGGGAGAGGGAGCAGCGGACTGTCCACTGAGCAGGGAGCCTGACATGGGGCTCGATTCCAGAACCCCAAGATCATGACCTGGGCCGAAGGCAGATGCTTAACCCACTGAGCCACCCAGGCGCCCAGTACCAGTTTAATTTAAAGCAGAAATCATAAATGGACAGCTCACAAGTTTGTTTTATTCTGACCACAAGTCAGTTTTGTAAATCCTTCTTTTCCTGGATAAGTTTCTGTTTCACTCTGGCTATCGAATTCATGTATGTATGATTTTACAAAATGGTTCTTAAATCAAGTTTATTTTTACTCTCCCCAGAGGTATCTCTTCCTTTGCATTGTAAAGTTCTGCTCTCTGCCCTTCTCGCCTGTTGATTAGGTTAGCTCATGGTTTTTCTAGGTAATTGATTTTCATTTTGGTAAGAACCAGCTTTTTGATCATTCTAGTTTTTAATGTTTCTAGCTCTCTCTCTAATTTCTCCTTCTGTATCGATGATTGATTTCTTCCTTCAGCTTGGGTGTGTTTTAGGAATGGAGAGACCCGGACTGACCGCATAGTCCATGGGGATGCTGTAGCAGTCAGCAGTTTAATTTGCAAGCAGCCGAAGCTGACCCCGACTCATTTGAGCAGAAAAGGAGCTTATCAAAGCGATATTGGGTAGCTCACAGAAATGTTGAAAGGGCTGGAGAACCAGCTTTGAGGTTAAACAGCCAGGAAAAAACACCCCAAACCACAACTCAGAACTAGTTCTGGTGAGAAATCTGCCGCCAGTGCTGCAGACCTGTTCCTTCTCTGTTGCCAGGGGGGAGGGGGGCGACTCTCTCTCCCATTGTCGCGAGTCTGTAGGCTCTGAATTCAGCTGTCGAGTTCATTGTCACCAACACACCCTCAGTAAAATAATATGGAAAAGAAAGGGGGAAGAGACGGCAGATCAGTAGAATGTCCCAGAAGGCAGAGCCAGGGGTGCTTCATGCCGCCTGTGGTTTCCTGTCCCCCCTCTGCTCAGCCAGTACCTTGGCCGATGGGGGTTCTTTCCCCGGTGAGGTGACCTGCACCTTCATCCCCGAGGATTCTGACTCCCTGGTCATAGCATCAGTGTGTTTTGGGGGTTGGGGGACGAGGGTACCCCGGGTCCTCCAAGTGGCCTCAGATCTCTCCATTCCAGTTGTCAGCTTCCCAGTCTCGTCTGTTGGTTTAATTCTTCACTCACGGTCAGGTGTGCACCCCGCGTGGGGCTGGAGCTCATGACCCCGAAATCAAGAGTCCCACGCCCCAGCGCCGGAGCCTGCCAGGCGCCACCCAGCCCCCGGCTTGCTTAAGGGTGCTCGTGGTGCCACGTGCGAGGCTGTCGCAGCGGAGCAACCGGGCGGATCGCGTTCTGGGCCCGGAGTTGAGGTCTTCGGGCTCGTCCTCCCCTTGCTGCGGCGTCTGCGGTCCGGTGGCCGGCGGGTGCCTCCTGCTGGGCCTTCGAACCCCACTCCCTGTCCCTGCCACCCCAGGCCCTCGTCCCCAGGGCCCAGTCATGCGGGGTAGCTGGTTGCTGCCCGGGAGCAAGTGGAGGGGCGCTGGCCGATCGCTCCGAGGACGTCCTCCGATCCCGGGCGGGCAGGGCGGCGCTTCCGGGACAGGGCTCGTGACGATTGCCGCGCCGAAGGGCCGCAGGGGAGCAGCTGCCACCCGCCCTGCCCCGCGCACGTCTTGGGAGCCGGCCGGGGACCCGCCCCGCAGTGGGACACAGTCTTCTTGGCCTCGTCCCCGTCGCTGTGCGTCCCATCCCGGGAGCCCGGCGCCAGGCTGTCGCTGTGCGAGCCGCTCCGCGAGGCCCCCGCGGCTCTGATGCTGCCCACATGCCTGGGGCGGGGGGGGGGGGGGCGTCGTGCAGCTGGACGACACCCTTCGCACACAGCGCGATGACGACGAGGGGCGGGGACCTGGGGGGGTCACAGGGACGGCGGCCCCCCTGCCTGGCGCCACCACCGCTAGACGGGGAAGACACAGGACACAGGCGCTCAGAGACCCCGGCGTCAGCCCATCAGCCACCTCCGCAACCACCCAGCCGCAGGGGGCATTCTTGGCCTCCGGCTACGCGGAACTCACATCTGGTTGTCTGTTTCCTAAGTGTCTTTTCTTTTTTTTTTTTTTTTTATAAATTTTTATTTCTTTATGATAGTCACAGAGAGAGAGAGAGAGAGACGCAGAGACACAGGCAGAGGGAGAAGCAGGCTCCACGCAGGGAGCCCGACGCGGGACTCGATCCCGGGTCTCCAGGATCATGCCCTGAACCGAAGGCGGCGCTAAACCGCTGGGCCACCTGGGCTGCCCCCCCTTATTTGTTGATAAGTGACCACTACACCCAAGGTGGGGCGCCAACCCACAACCCCGAGATCAAGAGTCAGGTGCCCCTCCGAGCGAGCCAGCCAGGCACCCCTGGTGGTCTGATCACAGCATCCCCCGATGCTTCATGCCCCGGGTGGTGACAGCACTACGGACTGTCACAGGTGACACTTTCTCCTTCACTGCTTTTTCGGAGACTTCGTTAGCAGTCGGTAGAAGTTAGCGATGACTATTCCACGACCACCACGGCCAGGACTAGCACCACAGAAAGATACCGACGACATGCGCCTGTCCACCCCCGAGGCCTTTTGCTTCCAACAGCCGTTGTCTGCAAGTCCCATGTGGGGTACTGGTCACCGTGGCTGTCCTTGCATGGTGGAGAGCTGCAGTGTCACAGACACCCTGAGAGCAGGAGCAGTGAGCCCAGGTGGACGCGGTCGGAGATGTGATGGCCAGGAGTGGGGTCTGCGGCGAGGCCTTCGAGCTTTCCCCTTGGGGGCGGGGGGAGGACATCGGGGGGCTGGGAGCACAGGAATGACAGCATCCACGAGAATGGGACAGCAGCAGCTGGGGGAGTGGGAGCTCTCCTCTGGAGGCACGCTTGTGAATGGGATAGGAGATCACCGCTCCAAGAGTCACACGAAGGAGAGTAGCCTGGGGTGGGGGAATATGTGCACGGCTTGCATATTGATACTACAATTCATTCGCCCCCTTTTTATCTTTAAAGATTTTATTGATTTATTCATAAGAGACACACACACACACACAGAGGCAAAGACCCAGGCAGAGGGAGAAGCAGGCCCCACGCAGGGAGCCCGACGTGGGACTCGATCCCAGGACTCCAGGATCACGCCCTGGCCTGCAGGCTGGCGCCAAACCACTGAGCCACCCGGGAATCCCCTTCACTCACCCTTTTGATGCATATTTAGTTTCTTCCTGATTTTTGGCCATTACAAATAACTATATAAACATCCATGAGTACACAGCATTGTGCACATGTCTGAGAAAATTTTGCCATTCTTTTTTTTATTTTTTTTTATTTTTTTATTTTTTAAATTTTGCCATTCGGATGGCAAAGGTATTCCATTTTGACTTTTTATATTTGTTTGTTTGTTTATTTGTTTATTTATTTATTTAAAATATTTGATTTATTTATTCATGAGAGACACAGAGAGAGAGGCAGGGACCCAGGCAGAGGGAGAAGCAGGCCCCACGCAGGGAGCCAGATGCGGGACTCGATCCCGGGTCTCCAGGATCACACCCTGGGCTGACGGTGGTGCTAAACTGCTGGACCACCGGGGCTGCCTCCATTTTTACTTTTTTTAAAGAATTGTATTTATTTATATATTTTAGACAGAGAGAGAGAGCACAAGCAGGAGGCGGGGCAGAGGGAGAAGGAGAAGCAGACTCCCTGCTGAGCAGGGACCCTGATGTGGGGCTCAGTCTCACTACCGTGAGATCATGACCTGAGCCACCCAGGAGCCCCAAGGTATCATATTTTCATTTATCTATCTATCATCTATCTGTCTATCATCTATCTATCTTTCATTCATTCATGACAGACACACAGAGAGAGGCAAAGACACAGGCAGAGGGAGAAGCAGGCTCCCTGCAGGGATTGTGGGATCACGACCTGAGCTGAAGGCAGATGCTCAACCCCTGAGCCACTCGGGCGCCCCAGGTGTCACATTTTTAATCCGTGTGCCCGGGTATATGGTTTGGTGCTAGCTGCGTCCTCTGCAAAATCCTTATTCCTATGTTTTGCTGATTCGCCTTATTGCTCACTTATGTTTATTGTAGTGTCTCATAGGGGCTCTTAATGTCTTTTGATCATAAATTTGTAGCTCACCGCACACCCGTGATCTCCCATCCGAGTGCTGACCGGGCCTGAGCTTGCTTAGCCTGTGGGTCAGACGAGATCGGGCGCGTGCGGGGTGGTGTGGCCCCAGACCAGTCGGTGTCTCACCTCGAGCCGTCTTTCACCACGTGGGTAGTCCTGACGTTTTTGTAAGCAGATCAGTAGCTTTGTTCATATATGGTTTCCGTGGGTTGTTCAGCGCCTCACGGTTATACGCCTGTAATCATTAAGCAGAGAAGATGAACAGAAAATATAGATTTTTTTATGATCTTGGAGTGAGAAAGGCCTCCAGCTTGCACGAGGCCGGCGGCACCAGGGACCCGCACGGCGGGCGTGTCGGTGAGCTGGGGCTGGGGTCCCCGTCGCTGAGGGTGGGCGGCCGAGTGCACGTGGATCAAAGGCAGTGTCCCCCCCACTCCACCGTGAGCCCCTGGGCGGGCTGGAGTGGGTGACATCGAGGTCAGGGGTCTTCGTGGCCGGGGAGCCCCCCTCGCGTGTGCCACGCTGCCGTGGCCCCTTTGTGTGTCTTACTGAGGCCTGTGTCCGCGGCACTTGCGAAGCCTGTCGCTCCCTGGACACTGGCTTGTCCTCTGCTGACGGCGCTTATGCTGTGTCCTTGCGTGTAGGATGGTGGCCTGGCCGGCCGCGGACGCGAGCCCCCGCTGTCGCTCAGGACGAGGCGGCGGGGCCGTGCCGCCCAGGTCCCCCAAAGGGCTGCCCTGGGGTCCCCTCCCAGGCCTCCTTGTCCGGGGCTCTTTCGGTTCATCACCACCAGCTCCTATTTCACAAGAAGCAAGTCTGTTACACTGTGGCTTTTCGGTGTGATGAGAAATCAGTGGTTTGGGGTCTTTGGCCGTGAGAACCATGTAATTAGAAATTAAACTGAAGTTCAAGTGGCCGTGTAACCGCACCCCGGCGTTCACCCCGCACGAGAGCTCTCGCATGCCTTGCCAGAGCCTTCGACCCTAACGTGCTGTGCTGCACGCTGTGAAGGGACAGAGAGAGGGACGTGTTGCGAGAAAATCACTTCTAACACACATGCTTGACTCAAGTTTTTATGTGAGAGTCTGTGAAACCGGAAAGAACAGGTGACTTTCACGCCGTTTCAAGTATTTAGGCCCAGAAAAAGCTATAAACTGCTTCAATCACCCCGACACCAAGTTAGGTGAGGAGGTTCCGGTATAAAATCCCACATAAGGGCGGCCCGGGTGCTTTAGCGCCGCCTTCAGCCCTGGGCCTGGTCCTGGAGACCCGGGATCGAGTCCCGCGTCGGGCTCCCTGTGTGGGGCCTGCTTCTCCCTCGGCCTGTGTCTCTGCCTCTCCCTCTGTGTCTTTTGTGAATAAATAAATAAAATATTTAAAAAAGTGGTCTGGAATAGAATGATCAGTCTAAAAGGTAGGCTTTTCCTAACTTAAAGTGGATCAGAATTCGCATGTTCCCTTCTGGGAAACTCATCGAAAAGAATGAGGAGGGAAATGGGAAATGGTTCCCCAAAATGGGAAAGGAAAGTCCAGCCAGCTCATGGAAAGACCCTAGGTCACTTAGGTGTCCCGTCACCCTGCTCAGAGGGCACAGTTTCGCCAAAACAGGAAAGTGATTCCTGCGGGATCGCGGTGAACAGTCCTCACCTTGGTCCATTCCGGACTCTCGGAAGTCACGGCGCAGCGGGCCACTGGTGGGAAGGTGGCGGGTTTCGGGCGACAGGAGACCCGCGGAGAAGGGGTCCCGATGGCCTGCCTGCACGGAGGGCCCACCCGGGCCGCGTGGTGTCGCCGGGTCTCAGTGCGTGTGGTCCCGGCCAGATCTCCTCACTTCCCTCCACACCCATTTGTGAACCGTGACTGGCACGCGGGTCCCTGGACAGAGGAAGGGCATTGGGGTCGGCGGGGGACGGCTGAGCTGTCCCCCGTGACGGGTCCTTCCTTGCAGCTCGTGTGTGCAGGCCCCGAGCCCGGCAAGGAGTGGGCCGGGTTCCTTGGGCCCGGGGTGGGTGTGCGCTGGCGCGGACGCAGCCCTTGAACAGGTGCCCTGCGGTCCCTGGGGCCCAGGAGCTTCTGTGGGGTCACAGGCAGCGGTGGGGAGCGGGAGCGGAGCTGCCCCGCCACCCCCGCCCCTCACCTGCACCCCTGGCTCACACGCAGCGCGGCCCCGCGCCGACGTCTCTGGTTTTGGGGACCCCGCCGCCACCCCGTTCGGGCGTCAGGGTGTGTGGCAGCAGCATCCCGTCCTCGGGTCACACCTGCAGGCAGCTGCCGGTGTCGTCAGGGGACAGTCCTTGGCCAAGTTTCCCGGACTGTCCCAAGTTCCTGTTTTATTTTTTTTTAAAGATTGTATTTATTCATGAGAGACACAGAGAGAGAGAGAGAGGCAGAGACCCAGGCAGAGGGAGAAGCAGACTCCACGCAGGGAGCCCGACGTGGGACTCGATCCCGGGACTCAGGAATCACGCCTTGGGCTGAAGGCAGACGCTCAACCGCTGAGCCACCTGGGCTGCCCCCAAGTTCCTGTTTTAAATGGGCCTCTTCAGTCCGGGGGAATGATCTGGACGCTGTGCAGTGGGCCGGCGCTCCCTCAGGTGTTCAGCAAGGTGTCCCGAGCGTCCTCTGGGCCTCGGGCACCTGTCGGGCCCGTTAGGAAGGTTCTGGGCATCAGGCCTCGGAGCTCTTCTAGCTCACGGCACAGAACCCCAACTTTCCCAAGTGCTTCCCAAGTTCCCGTATTTGAGGCAAACGAGAGGATCTCTGGCTACACTGAGTTCATTTTTATTTTTATTAGTTTTTGGATTTTATTTATTTATTCATGAGAGGCACAGAGAGAGAGGCAGAGACACAGGCAGAGGGAGAAGCAGGCTCCATGCAGGGAGCCCGACGTGGGACTCGATCCCAGGACCCCGGGGTCACTCCCTGGGCCAAAGGAAGATGCTCAACCACTGAGCCCCCAGGCGGCCCGCGATCTTGTCATGTTTTATTGTAGTAGAACACACAGGATATAATATGGGCTATTTTAACCCCTTGTAATCATGAAGTTCAGTGGCATTCCAGACATTCCTGGGGCGCTGGGGGGCTCCGCCGATTAAGCGTGGGACTCCTGATTTCCGCTCAAGGTTGTGAGATTGAGCCCCGAGTTGGGCTCCGTGCTCGGCAGAGAGTCTGCTTGAAGATTCTCTCTCTCCCTCTCCCTCTGCCCCTTCCCCTGCTCATGCCCTCTCCTCGCTCTCTCGCTCTCTCTCAAATAAATTAATGAATCTTAAAAATATATATACAGACATTCAGGATGCGTGTAACCACCACCCTGTGTGTCCCCGGCACTTTGGGACAAGCGTGGCTTTTAAAAGCCGACTCTCGGACACTCATGCCCATCAACCAGCTCCGTCGCCAAGCGTTATGGGCCCCGAACCTTCCTTCAGGCTCTGTCCCCTCCTTTGTGTTTCGGCTCCGCCTCAGACTCTTCCTCTATCCCAGAACCTCCTAGTTTCAAGCAACTGTTTATTCCTGAGCTGGTTTTGGCCCGTTCTTCCAACGGGCCGTTTCGCATCCTGAGCTCGTTACCTGATGCATTGGCGACCCTCCCAGCTTCACAGCACCTGCAAAGTTGATTAGCTGGTCTTCATGACCTCCCAGAGCCTGCCATGTAAGAAGTGATGCAAAACTGGCCGGGACACTCGGTGGCACTTGGCCCGACGATACACGAGGAAGGTCAAGTCCATGTCATGTAGCGTGCCACACTTATCTCTGCCGAACATTCCTCCTCAGGATTCCTCCTTCCAAGGCCCGCCACGCTGCAGAGATACGGGCCTTTTCTGCCTCTGTTGACAAGCATGGCAGTTGATCCTGTGGGCCAGGCCATCTCCAGGACAATCGCAGGAAGTTATTCCATGCCTGGGACAAGTCCTAGCTCTATCTGGCAGTGAACAGAAGGTTACAGGCCATCAGGCTGAGGGGTCACCAGCAATCCCAGGCCTGCTGGCACTGAGCCAGGCCAACGAGGAGCCGTGTAACGCGCTCCTGGAAATTCCCGACCTGCTGCCCTTGGGTCCCATGGCTTTTGCGGTCCCCCCTTGGCAAGGAAGTAGAAGGCGGAGAGAAAGTAGAACATTATCCAGAATTCTGTTACTTTGATGATTTTCACCTTTTGCAACCCATAAACACACCCCAAACTTCCTGAGCATTTTCGCGGTGAAACCACTGGGAAGAGAATGGGAGCTCCCAGTAGTTACCAAGCGCTCCCCTCCACCTCACGTTCTGGGAGCACATCCAAGATTCCCGGGGGCCCCACCGACGGCTGAAGGCCGCGGTGATTGACTGGTTGGGCCTTCTGAGCGCTCACTAGCACTTACTAAGTACCCAGCACGGAAAGCCCGACGGGGGAGCCAGTCCATAGAGGACCAGTGGTGAGGACGGGTGGCGGCGAATGAGAAGCCAGCAACTGAGCCAAGGCCAAGCCTTATTTCTCTTTGCTTTTTCGCCTCCGTGTCCTCTGGCCTCTAGAGAGGAATGTATGTAAGGGGACAGAAACATTCCACATGGGAAGACACGGCCAACTCCGGGGAACGGGCTCTGGGACTGGTGTGGGCTCAAGCAGTCTTTGCCGAATGGGTCTAACAGCAGACCCCGCACCCCCCCAGGAGACTGCAGCGGTGGCAGGAGCAGCCAGCCTGAGGTCCCGCCTGGCGACACTTCCAGCTCTCTTCCGGGGTCCCCAGCCAACTCCCACTGTTTTCTCTCTTCTTTAATTTCCACTCATTTTTTATTGCATCCCTTAATGTAAAGAATGTTCTGGAACACCGACAGGGGAGCCATGAAACTTGGATTAGTGAACGAGACTCTCAGTGTCTCTGAGGAGCAGCTTCCTTTTCTGGGACACCAGCTGCCTTGCCCGCTTCCCAGGATACTGCGTCTAAGCCCATCGACGTGTCGGGGAGAGCAAGGCCGCCCGCGCAGAGGACTCTGAGCACCTGCTCACGCGTCACACGGGCTGGTGCGACAGACCCCCCACTCCGCTCGGAGCGCCCGCGCCTCACGGCCCGCAGGCTGCGGCTGGGCCCGTCCTGCCCCGTGTGGCCGCAGCCGCCTCTCTGGGTTTGGCCTGTGTCCCTGCAGGCCCTCCCCAGCCCCCGTCCCCGGCACTGGCGAGGCCTTGCAGGCGACACATCCCGTCACGGCTCCCGGGCCACGACAGCACTGCGAACCATCTAGAAGCATGGCCTGCGTCCTCTTCCTCGCGCCGGCACGCACCCTAAGCGTGTCTTCACCGGAGTCTCGAGTCCTTGTGCCGCAGATGTGAGTGGTGACGTCCTCGGGTGGAAACCGAGCGTCTGATTGTGCCAGTCGCCTGCCCCCGTCTTCCAGGTTTCCTTTCCTTTTTTTTTTTTAAGATTTTATTTATTTATTCATGATAGACACACACACACACACACACACACACACACACACAGAGTCACAGGCAGAGGGAGAAGCAGGCTCCATGCAGGGAGCCCGATGCGGGACTCGATCCTGGGACCCCAGGATCACACCCTGGGCCGAAGGCAGGCGCCAAACCGCTGAGCCCCCCAGGCATCCCCGAAAGTTTTTTTTTAAAGATTTTATTTGTTTATTTATGAGAGACACACAGAGAGGCAGAGACCCAGGCAGAGGGAGAAGCAGGGTCCACGCAGGGAGCCCGACTCGGGACTCGATCCCGGGACCCCAGGATCACGCCCCGGGCTGACGGCGGCGCTAAACCGCCGCGCCACCCGGGCGGCCCCAGGTTTCCTTTCCTGTGCTTTCTTGACCTCTTGCGCATTGAGGGGCTTTTCGTAAACTGCTTTCCTGAGACCCCCGAGGCCGGCGGCCTCCTCCCCTTCCCCGGCCCCGCGCGGGGGCCCCTCCTGCTCGCCCCTGCCCTGCGCGCCAGGCGGGCCACGGCGCTGCAGGCGCCCCGGGTACCTGGGCCGGCGGTGCCCCCGCCGTCCCCGGGCATGCGGGCTGCAGCCCCCCAGGCTAGCCCCCCGCCCCCCCCGATCGGAGGCCGCGGGCGAGCAGCGGGCAGAGCAGGGCCTACGGCCGTCGGAGCGCCCGAACCCGGCTCGGCGTCCTGGGGCTCGCAGGTGCGGAGGCCCGCGCGGCCCCGTCGGACAGGCCAGGGCCGGAACTGCCGGGCCCGGAGGACGGCAGCCCGCAGGGTCGGCCGGGGCGGCCCACGCAGCCACACGTGGCTCTCGGCCCCTCGGCCTGAGTCGGAAAGCCTGGCTCCGGAGCAGGTTGCTGACCCGTCCTGTGCGTGTGCGGAGGAAATGATTTCATGGCTTTGGGATTTCACCAC
Organism: Canis lupus dingo; assembly: GCF_003254725.2. NCBI lineage: Eukaryota > Metazoa > Chordata > Mammalia > Carnivora > Canidae > Canis > Canis lupus. The sequence continues at coordinate 123,513,691 of NC_064281.1, read as the reverse complement.
TGCAGAGGGGGCAGGGGGCCAATTCCGCTGAAACAAAGGGACAGTAATCACTGCGGCCAGAAGAGCAGTTTAACCCCGAGGTGTCTCTTTACAGCCTCGGGGACTTTCAGGGTGTTTCTCAGCTCGTTTCAGGGTCTTTCGACGGTGGACCCGATCCAGACGGGTCACTTCACTTCTGTCGGAGCGAGTTCTGGAGCCCGAGAAGGGCAAGGCGCTGTAGCCCAGCCAGGTGGATCCCCCCGCGGGAGGCCCAGAGTGCGCGGAGGAAGTGCTCCAGCTCCTCGGGTCCATCCTCTGTAAACCTCAGCCCTGATTGCCTTAGTGCCCCACAGACGCTCACGTTACGTACGCTCCACGGATCACGCTCACGCCCCAGTTTATTTTTTTAAAGACTTTATCTATTTATTCAGAGAGAGAGAGAGAGAGAGAGAGAGAGGGACAGGCCGAGGGAGAAGCAGGCCCCACGCAGGCAGCCCGATGCGGGACTCGATCCCTGGTCTCCAGGATCACACCCAGGCTGCAGGCGGCGCTAAACCGCTGCTCCACGGGGGCTGCCCTCGCACCCCAGTTTAATCCCGAACAACGTGCTGTGGTGTCCAGACAGAGCATTCACGGAGTTAGATAAAAAGTCTGGTACCGGGGCGCCTGGGTGACTCAGTCATTGAAGCGTCTGCCTTGGGCTCAGGTCGTGGCCTCAGGGTCCTGGGATCGAGCCCCACGTTGGGCTCCCTGCTCAGTGGGGAGTCTGCTTCTCCTTCTGCCCCTCTTCCCTGCTCATGTTCTCTCTTGCTCTCTCTCTGTCCAATAAATAAATAAAATCTTTACAAAAAGCTACAAAGATTAAAAAAGTCCAGTACTACGCCTTGCCTGACTGCCTACGGTCCAGCTTTGACACCGTGTCTCCCTGGTTCACCACCATATCCCCAGTTATTGGCACATAAATATATGAGGAGGAAATCCTGCTGATTAGGTTTGTTATGAACCCACAAAACCACTCCTGTTTCTCGAGAGTAATATTTTATTTAATTTATTTAAAAATGTTTTTTATTGGAGTTCGATTTGCCAACATATAGCATAACAGCCAGTGCTCATCCCATCAAGCGCCCCCCTCAGTGCCTGTCACCCAGTCACCCCCACCCCCCGCCCTCCTCCCCTTCCACCACCCCTAGTTCGTTCCCCAGAGTTAGGTGTGAGAGTAGTATTTTATTTTATTTTATTTTTTTTATTTATTCATGAGAGACACACACAGAGAGAGAGAGAGACAGGCAGAGACACAGGAGGAGGGAGAAGCAGGCTCCATGCAGGGAGCCCGATGCGGGACTTGATCCTGGGACTCCAGGATCGTGCCCTGGCCCAAAGGCTGGCGCCAAACCGCTGAGCCACCCGGGGATCCCCAAGAGTAGTATTTTAAACCTAGGTCTGTGATGCCTTGAAATTGTGCGAGGTTCATTCATTCATTCAAGTATTTACTGAGCAACTGTTCTGCACCAGGCACTGCTCAGCCACTGCTCAGCTCAGAGCAAAGCAGGGATCCAGGCAGACAGGCCCCTGCTGCCCACAGCGGGGGATGCAGGTAGGGGGCAGGGAACAGACCTCAACCAAACAAGAAAAGGACCAGGTGTGGAGAGAAGTAAGATAGGATGCTGTGCTGGTCCACGATGGTGGCTGCCACTTGAATTAGGCTGATCAGAGAAGGTCTCTAACGCGATGACAAGTTGAAGTCTCAGTGACAGGAACATCACAAAGAGCAGCGTGAAAGAGAAGAGTGTGAGTGAGAGAAAGTGGGAGACATGGGCAGGGCCAGGGCATATGGGACTTCCTCAGCCACGTTAGACTCGGCATTTTACTATCAAGGCATTAGGAGACCTTCAGAAGGGGCTCATCGATGGAACAGTATGATCCGATTTGGGGTTTTAAAAGGTCATCGAGGGCAGCCCAGGTGGCTCAGCGGTTCAGCGCCTGCCTTCGGCCCAGGGCGTGATCCTGAGGACCCGGGATCGAGTCCCACGTTGGGCTCCCTGCGTGGAGCCTGCGTCTCCCTCTGCCTGTGTCTCTGCCTCTCTCTCTCTCTGTGTCTCTCATGAATAAATAAATAAATAAAATCTAAAAAAAAAGGTCATTGACTTCTCTGTTGAGAACGGATTTATTGGGGTGTCAAAGAGTGGCTGTAGGGGATGCATGGAGAGAAGCAGGTTGATTTCGAATGTTTTCAAGAGTTCAAAGCACTTGCTAATGCTTTGCATGTTTAAAGTGGGAGCAAGGAGCACTCCAAGGTCTGGATTTAGAGAATGGTTGGAGGGTGGTAGCATTTCCTGAGATAGTGGAAGGCTGGAAGAGGGATAGGTGTGAGGGGCATGAAATCGGGGGCTAGTTTGGGGCCTGTTAAGTCGAAGAGAGAGCTATTTAAGTGGAGATGTCAGATTGTTGGTTACATGGGTCTGAAGGTCCTGGGGAAAAATCCGGGTTGGAAATACAATTGTGCACTTCATCATCAAATACGCGATAGGTAGTGTTAGGTCGATAAGGAAAGGCAGTCCAGAACGGGGGCTGGGGGGTGGGGGAGAGAGGGAGGGACGGAGAGAGGACGCACACAGGGGCGAGTGTGCACCCGGGCACATGCGTGTTTCTGATGAGAGAGGGTCCGTGCGTTTCATCAGGTCTCTAAAGGGTTCATGACCCATAAAAGGCTAGGAGTCCTCTGCCGAAATGGTGCCCCTAGAGACTGTGGCTCGAGGTAGATGCACTCGACTTGTTTTCAGGATGCTCCGAGGTGTGAGCAGATAGTTTAGAGACGGCGCATGGATCGCCCTTTGATTCCTACCTGGCCTGAGGTCCAGATCCCGTCGTGGTATCCAGAATGCTCTTCCCCTTCAGGTGGATCTTGTCTATACTACATCTACTCACTTATTCCTTTCTTCTCTCTGGCCACTTGCCTGCAGAAAGGGGGGCTGCCTTTATGCATCCCAGTTTGCAGAGACTCCTTACAGATGCCCGGTGAACGAGGCTCTCTGCAGGTGAGGCCCAGGACGGTGCCTCGGTAGCAGCTCCCTGGGTGTTTCTTTTTCTCCCCCCGCCCCGGGTGTTTCTGTTCATTTCCCTCCCAGCTACTTCTTTCTGTGCTTCGGGTTCACTGGTCACCTCTTCCGTGTCTAATGTGCTGTTACGGCGCATCCACTGGATGCTTCATTTCACATCATTGTGTTTTTTTTTTTTTAAGATTTTTTATTTATTCATGAGAGACACAGAGACAGAGGCAGAGACAGGCAGAGGGAGGAGAAGGCTCCATGCAGGGAGCCCGACGTGGGACTCGATCCCAGGACTCCGGGGTCACGCCCTGAGCCGAAGGCAGATGCTCAACCACTGAACCACCCAAGCGTCCCTCATTGTGTGTTTGTTTTTTTTTTAATTTTTATTTATTTTTTTATTTTATTTTATTTTATTTTATTTTATTTTATTTTATTTATTTTATTTTTGTGTTTTTTAAAAGAATGTATTTATTTATTCATGAGAGACACACAGAGAGAGGCAGAGACACAGGCAGAGGGAGAAGCAGGCCTCATGCAGGGAGCCCGATCTAGGACTCGATCCCAGGACCCCAGGATCACGCCCTGGGCCGAGGGAAGGCGCTTAACCGCTGAGCAGGGAGCCCAGTGCAGGCTCATCCCAGGACCCTGAGATCACAGCCTGAGCCCAAATCAAGAGTCGGCGCCCAACCGACTGAGCCACCCGGGTGCCCCCCTCCCTGCCCCGCCAAGGCTTCTTTTGAAGGTCTCTTAGGGCAGGTCTGGAGTGGCTACACTGGCAGGGCTGGTTTGGCCTATTTCTAACCCTAAGCTGTGGCCTCTCTAGGGTGTTCTCCGAGTGTTTCGGGCCTGCCCACTGTAGCAGGCCAGCGCCAAGACGCATCCCAGCCCCGCGCCAGCCGCAGCAGTCATCCCTGGATGCGCCTGCACTTTCACCCCGCGCGTGTGCTCGGTCGTGTGCCACTCAAGTCCTTATGGGGGAATGCCTGACGTAGATCTCTGGGCCTCTTCCCTTACCTGACCCCCTCCCGTCCGGTACCTTTCCCTGCAGGTGTCAGCCACCTCGACCCTCCCGAATTCCGAGCTCTGTCTTCTCAGCTCTGCGAGGCAGCTGCGCTGCGCTTGGGCCCCTCCCTGCACCGTGGCCTGGGAATGTGCGTGCTCGTCGGGCTCACCTCTTGTTTCTCTACTCACACAGGCCACAGCCCTGCGCTGACTGTCACCCAGTGTCTAAAAGCTGTCGATGCGGATACTTAGTGTAGTTTTCTGGTTGGTCTTATGGGCGGGAGATACATCCAGTGCCGGGCGCACCAGTGTGGCTGGAAGGGGAAGGTTCTCGCAGGCGGTTCAAGCACATCATAAGGGCCGAGGAATGTATTCATTTGCCGGAGCTGCTGTAACAAAGTGCCACCACCTGGGTGGCTCAGGCCACAGAAATTTATTGTCTCCCGATTTCGGAAGCTAGAAGTCTGAGATCCAGATGTGGGCAGCGTCGATGGCTCTGTCCCAGGCCGCTCTCCCTGGCTTGTTGATAGCCGTCTCCTCCCTCTGTGTGTTCGCGACATGTTCCCTCTATGGTGTCATAAGGACACCAGCCCTGTTGGGTTACGTCCCACTCTAATGGCCTCGTTTATCTTGGTAGAGACTCTGTCTCCGAATACAGCCCCACTGTGAGGTGCTGCGGGTTAGGACGTCAGCGCACATCTCTGCAGGGCCTTGCAGGGCCGGGGACCCATCATTCAGCCCTTCAGAGCGAAGTTCAGACTCCAGTCTCGGCCCCCTTCCCTGATCCCATTGCACAGCCCCCAGGTCAGCCCCGCTGGCCCTTGTGCTTCCATGGAACCTGCTGGATCACTGTCATGACACGACCTAAGAGGCGTCCGTAAGTCATGAAGGCAGCAGGCTGGGTTGGCTTCAGAGGAGGACAACATAGCTTCCGGCCTTGGAAGGACGGGAGTCCGTGATTCCGCCGCCAAGTCCATAAAAGCGAACAGACCTGTGATCCAGACCCCGCTTCCTGCAGGAGCTCGGTTTTAGCCTCCGTCAGGTTCGAGGACTGAGCACACGCCCTTTTCCACAGGCTTACAGGACGCTGCAGGCTTCTGCTGTGGGAGGTGACACCGGTGGGGTGGCAGTGAGTCAGCTCGGTGGCTGCGGCAGGAAAGGCTGATGGGGAACAGATCTTTGCTTATCAGAGCTGGACAAGGCAGCAGAGCCCTTAGTGCCCGGCGGCGGGGGGCTTCCAGAAGGGGGAAGCGGTTTCCCCAGGGCAAGCGGTACCCCGTGCCCTGGTGACAACCAGCCCCATCATCATTTTATAAGTCACTTTCTTTTCTGGTTTTAGAAGTTACTTGCAAATTGATAACGTCTTGCCACCAGCCGCGGCTGCGCCACACGGGAGGCAGGCCCAGGTGTATCCCCTCCGTGTGCAGATGCCGGGGCGTGCAGCGCTCGAGGGGGCTGCTCAGGGGCCCCCAGGGAGCCGGGGAGAAGCCGAGTGCAATGCAGGTCCTGCTTTCAATCCAGCCCCCCTTTCTCGTGCTCTGTTTCTCTGAGTCATAACTGTGGCTGATTGTTTGCATAGTGGTTTTGCTTTCTAGATCCTGTTGGGGCAGGACACGCTCGCGCTCGTGGTCCGTCCTCAACTGCTGACCCCCCCTTCCCATCTCGGCTCCCCGAGCTGCTCGCCACCTGCCCAGCAGAGGAGGGCCGGGGGGAGACAAGGGGGAGCTTGGTGCAGCCGTGCGAGGCGCAGCCCTGGCCTGGTGACATGGGAGCAGCTCCCAGGGGGGCCGAGACAGCCGCCCTCGGGCCCGCACATCCTCTGAGCTTACGGGTCCCCTGACGCAGAGCGCCCTGCTTCCTTCTGTGCCCACTGCCCGGCACGTGGTGGGCGCTTCACGACCGTTTATGGGGGGATCCGGGAACATGCCCTCTGCAGAGGAATCGGCTTACAATCTTTTTTTTTTTTTAAAGACTTTATTTATTTATTCATGAGAGACACAGAGAGAGAAGCAGAGACCCAGGCAGAGGGAGAAGAAGGCCCCATGCAGGGAGCCCGATGCGGGACTCGATCCCGGGACCCCAGGATCACGCCCTGAGCCAAAGGCAGACGCTCAACCACTGAGCCACCCAGGCGTCCCTACAATCCTTTCTATCATAGAAAAGCCCCACAGGGCAGCCCGGGGAACTCAGCAGTTTAGCGCCGCCTTCAGCCCAGGGCCTGACCCTGGAGACCCGGAATCGAGTCCCATGTTGGGCTCCCTGCATGGGGCCTGCTTCTCCCTCTGCCTGGGTCTCTGCCCCTCTCGGTCTCTCTCTGTGTCTCATGAAATAAAGTCTTAAAAAAAACAAAAGCCCCACAAACATAGCAAACCACATAAAACAAATGTATGGCCTAATTATTACTAGGTGAGCCCCCCTCTGACCACAGCCAGTTGGAAAATACCTCTGCCACCCGGTGCCTCAGTTGCCACCTCCTTCTCCCTGTGGGTAAGTCCTGCCCCGGCGTGTGTAGAAATCTCATCTTTGCATTTTTTTAGATTATTTATTTATTTATTCATGAGAGATACACACAGAGAGAGAGAGAGGGGCAGAGACCCAGGCAGAGGGAGAAGCAGGCCCCATGCAGGGAGCCCGATGTAGGACTCGATCCCGGGACTCCAGGATCATGCCCTGGGCCGAAGGCAGGCACTAAACTGCTGAGCCACCCAGGGATCCCCTTCTTTGCATTTTTTGTATTGTCTTGTCACTCAAAGGAGCATCCCCTAGGCTTTATAATTTAAAGCTTTCATCTTGGGGCACCTGGTGGCTCAGTGGGTGAAGCATCTGCCTTCAGCTCGGGTCATGGTCCTGGGGTCCGGGGATCAAGCCCCACGTGGGGCCCCCTGCTCGGCGGGGAGTCTGCTAGTCCCGTTCCCTTTGCAGATGGTGATGTGCTCTTTCTGTTATTTATTTTCCTTTATTAGAGTATATTTATCAAAAGGTGTTTGTTTGCCTTCAGCGTCCCAGGGGCATGGCTTGTCTAGGAGAAGCAGGATAACGACCCATTCCTTCCCCCTGGCTGACCAGCTCGCACGACGGGTGAAGCGGTTGGTTCCCTCACCTCCTGTGAGGGTGAAAGATGCTTTCTTCCTGTTAGATCATGAGGGATGCGTGGATTTAAACCCAGTTGGTGGGTTTCAAGCCACTCTAGTCATGACATTTATTAAAGCTCCAATCGTGCCATCCTTGGCCAGGGAGAGGGTCTGCAGGTGGGCTCCCGGGTCCGTCTGGCGTGTGGTCAGCTCGGAGAAGTTCCTCGGGGCGCTGTTGCATTGGATCTTTTTTTTTTTTCAGTTTATTTTTAAGTAATGTCTCCACCCACCATGGGGCTCGAACTCAAGCACCCTGAGATCACCCTGGCACTCAGCCAGATGCCCCGCTCGGTTTCATTGTAAAGAGCTTCACTTTGGTGCTGGCCCAGTGCTTTCGGGGGTCTCTGTTGCCTGACTGCCACCTCCCGACGAGCTCGGAGCCTGCTTCTCTCTCTCCTACCTCCCTGTACGTGTGCTTTCTCTAATCAATCAAGTATTATTTAAAAATAGAAAATATCAGCAAAATAGAAACATGATGGAGGGCGTGCTGGTGAGTTACGCTGCCACTGTCGAGTTACTGGGTGGCTGTCACTGTTCTGCCCTGCTGAACCTCCCCTCCTCTCCTGGTCCTTGCGGGGCGAGCCTCAGCCCATCAGTCAGCATTGTGGTGCTTGGCCTGGCCCCTGTGGTTCTTACTATGACTGCAAGATGCCCTTCAGCAGCAGCTGTCCGGAAACTTCGAAGAAAGACCTGTTTATCACTCAGGAGACCCGGAAGTGACGCAGGACACCTGGGGCCACAGTGCGAGGTGCTCGGTAGACAGTGCTCACCGGGGCCTGGGGTTCTGCTCTTACGGGGGTCAAGGGTCAGGGTACGGGGTTTCAGGGGCTCACCCTGGGTAAGTTTGCAACACAAGGGTGGGGAGAGAAAAAGCAAGCAGCCCAAATGGTCAGCGGTGAAAATCAACCAAGATCCCTGAAACCAGGGAGCCCCAGAGGAGCCTCAGTGGGGCGAGGGGGCCTGCTGTCCGTCTGGTGCTGGGGCCAGCCCTGTGTTCTGGGGGAGAGTGTGCTTGAAGCCGATGCCTCTTTGAAATGCATGCCTCAGCGATGTGAGCTTGGGGCAGACACCGGTGCTTCGCTTGGCACCGTGACCCCAGGGCCTTTGCACTGGCCGCTGCCTCGGCCGTTGTTTGGGCTCGGCTCAGCCGTGCTGGAAGCTTCTGCAGGCCCAGGTCTGACAGGCACATGTGGCAGGTCACTGGCGCACGGCTGGCTGTGCTCGGGCAGGACGCACGGCGTCAGCGGACCCCGGACCCCAGGCCCCAGGCCCGTGGGCAGTTCACTCGAGGCCCACCGTGCGCGCCGCTCGGCTTCCCCTTTCCGAGGCCGTTTCGGGAAGTGCCGCACACTTCCTCTCGGCCTTGCCCTCGGAAGGCTGGGGGTACCCTGCGCCCCGTGAGGGCTCCCCGAGGCCCGGCTGTGGGGGCACCTCCCGTCTCGGGGCCTTCCGGCGAGCACGCCAGCCCCTCTCCTCCTCCCAGGGCCCCCCTGCCAGCCCCGAGCCCCCGAGTCCCCGAGTCCCCGCCGCGAGCCCACCTGTGGCCCCAACCGCCCGTCTAGGCCCGTCTAGGCTTTTCTAGTCCCCGGCGCCCCCCGACGGACCAGCTCATCTGGGATGATCGCCCTCCCCCCTCCCCGTTCCTCGACGTGCTGGTGCCCGCCGCGCCTGAGCAGGTGGTGCGGGCCTGGGGTCTCAGGGTCCCGGGGGGCGGGAGCCGGGTCGCCCCAGACGGCGGCTCTTCCTCTTCCCCTGCCCCTGGGCCGAGCGGGGTGCTTGTAAATGTGTCAGGCGTAAATGAAGCCGGAGATACAAAAGACTTCCTGTCCCAGTGGTCACCAAGCCTCCTGGCAGAAGCCCACGCTTCCTGCTGTCACACATGCCACCGCTCAGAAGAGCAGACCGCACGGCGATAAATCTCCCCGGGCTGCCGCCTGCAGCAGGCCGACCCCCGGGCAGCGGCACTGCCACCTCGCGAGCGCTCCGCCCAGGTGCAAGGCGCCGTGGCACTGTCGGGCACCGGGGACCTGGGGCCCTCCCCGCTCGGGGACACGCGCGGCCCTTCGCACCAGCGACGGCTCCCGGGACGGCGGGGCCCAGGGGCCGGCCAGAGCAGCCCGCCGGCCCCGTGCTGCTTGTCCCAGTGGCTCTCAGCGGGGCGCCAGGGCTCCGGTCACTGTCCCTGCCCTGTGCCACCCCCAGCCTTTAGGATGCGCAGAAGACACCGGTTTCTACCTGCCCCCCCGGGGCGTCCCCATCCCGGATTGGGAGACGCTGGCATTTAGGAGGCGAAGGCCCAGGGGTCTTCCAGCTTTAAAAATAAATCCTGGGTGGCACAGACAGTTGGGCGGGCACCCAAACCCCAATTGGGGGTTTTGGCTCAGGCCATGATCTCCGACTCATGGGATTGAGCCCCACGTCGGGCTCCATGCTAATGTGGAGTCTGCTTGAGACTCTCTCCCTCTCCATCTGTCCCTCACACCACTTGTGTTCTCTCTCTCTCTCGCTTTCTCTCTGTTTCAAATAAAAAAAAATCCTTTGGCCCAGAGCTCTCCCACTTTATATCCAGATATCACTAAAGAATCCCTCTCTATTTTTTAAAAAGATTTTATTTATTCATGAGAGACAGAGAGAGAGAGAGAGAGGCAGAGACCCAGGCAGAGGGAGGAGCAGGCCCCACGCAGGGAGCCCGATGTGGGACTCGATCCCGGGACCCCAGGGTCACACCCTGAGCCAAAGGCAGGTGCTGAACCACAGAGCCACCCAGGTGCCCCCCTCTCTACTTTCTTTAAATCTCACATCCAGTACCGGTTCCTTCCACCCTCACTGCAGTCCCAGTCCCTACCCACAGCTGGGCCCCGTACTTAAGTTCTCTGGACCCTACTGTTCTCACACATATAACGGACGTAAAGGAGTTACCTCTGCCATAGGATAGTTTCGGACACTAACTGGGTTATGGTAAAGCACTTGGGTGTCAACTCCAGATGACAGTCATGCTGTCAAATGTGTGTGATTTTTCTTTTCTCGTTGAGCAACTGTCGAGAAGTTGAGTAACAGCGGTAGATGGTACAGAGGTGGGCAGGCCGCCTGTGTGTTTGATTTCGATGTCTGGCCGTGGCTTTTGCGTTGAGGTGGCTGATGGTAAGGAAGCTTTCTTCTCATCCATTCCTGAGAATTTTTTCGGCCCGAGTATACATACTTTCTAGTACATACCTTTGCTGCACCGACGGTGATGGTTGCACAGCTCTGGTCCTCTGACCTGGGGGTGTGAATGCCGGAACTACACTCCCCACTCGGGACCCGTCCTTGCGATCGCGGAATAAAACAGACTTGAAGACGGTGCCCTAGTCATTAAATCCAAAGCTCGGTGGACTTTGCAGTTCATTGTTGGAACGGCTGATTTGTTTTTCTGCTGTCCCTGTCATGAAATCGGTTTGGCGGAGGCTGAGAAGCAGGAGCGGTCGGTCCAGTAACGTGTCGTTGACTTGCCTCTCTGCAGGCCTGGCGCAAGCGCTGGTTTGTCCTCCGGCGGGGCCGCATGAGCGGCAACCCCGACGTCCTGGAGTACTACAGGAACAAGCACTCGAGCAAGCCCATCCGCGTGATTGACCTCAGCGAGTGTGCCGTGTGGAAGCACGTGGGCCCTGGCTTCGTCCGCAAGGAATTTCAGAATAACTTCGTGTTCATTGTCAAGACTACGTCTCGTACATTTTATCTGGTGGCCAAGACCGAGGTAGAAATGCTGGTGTGGGTGTACAGCATCAGTCAGGTCTGCAACCTCGGCCACCTGGAGGATGGTGCAGGTGAGAGCAGGGTCGGGGGTTCCGTGCGCCAGGGGGTGGCCCGGGGCGCTGCAGGTGCACCGGAGAGCTTGCGTGGGAAAAGCAGGGCCGATGCCAGGCCCACCTCCTCAAGGGGGCTTGGACAGGCTACTGGAAGTCAGCAATTCTCCCACAAGCCACAGGTCTAGAGGTGGCTTCTTTCACCTGGGTCTACACTGCAGGCCCGAATGCCCTACACACTGAACGTTACAGGTGACTTCAGTGGCTTCGAAGCCACTCCACAGCTTTGCCTTTATCGGCCACAGACAACCAGATGCAATAAAAGTAGGGTGTGGGTGAGCGTGTCCTATAGGGCCCTGATTTTCCCCCATCCTGTTGCTGCTGCTGGTTTCCTAGAACTATTAGTTATCAGCGTTTTTCTACGGTTCCTGGAACTCTAGTTCTTGGGCTGTCTATTGGGTTGTTCGGCACTGGATGGTAGAAAGATAGGACTTGGCCACTTCTCGTGGGCGGGGAAGATTTCTCTTATCTGCAATCAGCTTGAGGTCTGTGCAGGGCCAATTAAGCTCTGAGGTTGCTCTGGGCCACGTGTGAGCTCGCTCTCCTGCTCTCTTTGCCTCCCGTTTGCTTTCTCTCACTCTCACTCTCTCTCTTTTATCCACGTGCACGCACATGTGTTCCTGTGTGATACACCGGGCATAGCACGCCTAGCGTTACAGCTCACGTACCTTCACGGAGTTGGCCGTTGGGCCCCTGACATCGTTGCACCGGGCCCCGATCCTCAGCCTGCGACACGGGGGGTGTGATTTCCTTTAGCCCGTTGGTCTAGTAGAGGAAACCTCAGCCCTAGATTCCAGGGTCCGGGGGCTTCACCCTTAACAGCAGGCTTGTCACCTGCCCCCGAAACACACAGTGGGCGCTAGGTGGCGGCGGCGGGTCGTCCGCAGGGCCCTGGGCCGCCCCGGGGGTGCCTCCCGAGCTCCAGTCCTCTGTTCCCGAACCCGGGAAGTCTATTAAGTGCAGCTAGCCCTGCACTCCCATTACTGAGCTTCGAGAGCACTGAATTTAAAGGAAATGAAGTGATGGCTGGCTCTGCATCCTTGCCACAACACATGAGCTCGCCTGCAAGGCTGCAGTGCATCCTCCGTGGCCGGAGTCCAACGTGGCGCAAGCAAGCGGAGCGGCCCTGACCGGCTCTTCCAGGCCTGCCGCTCCCTCTTCACCCCCCTAGTCCCTCCCTTCAGCCCACCCCACGGGCGTATCCGTGTGCCGTGTTGTGCGTCTCCTCCTGCGGGAGTGTCCTGAAACGAAGACCGATATGTAACCTGTTTCCTGGTATCCGGGGAGGAACAGGAATGACTCAGGCACCAGGCAGAGAGTGGACAGGCCTGGCAGGAAGTCAGGGGAAGGTGGAAAGTGCCCCCTCTGAGCTTTATCGGTCCCCGTAGCCCCCCACCTTCGTTTTTAGGAGGATGTAAGAGCAGAGTCCTCTTCATCTGAGAACCACACCCGAAGGCCTTTCTTGTGGCTTTTCACAGAAAGCGTTTGGTCCTGTATCCAGCAAGCACAGCCCGTGAACGCGTCGTGCATAGTGTGGCCGGGAGCTCGGGTGATCCCGGGCTGGTTCTGTGGCGTATGCACTAGTAGCATCCGCACTTTACACAGAAGGAGCCTTGCAGCAGGTAGGGAGCGTGCCTGAGGTCGCAGCAGCTAGGTGGAGAGCCTGGCCTTGAACTCAGGCGGCTCTGGGCCCCTCTGACTCAGGAATCCTGAACTTGCGCCAGGGGGTTCAAAGGGGAAATACAAGCAGGCTTTCCATTGGCAGTTTGAGAACATCCTGCTCCTTGAGAAATCCCGCCTTTAGCAGCCATCACACCCTATATGTTTCTTCCCTCTTCCTTTCACATCGTTAACAGTGTTCTTTATTTATGTTTTACTTGTCTGTCTCCTCTTGTCTGTAGACTCCAGTGAGGGCACAGTGTGTCTTGCAGGGTGAGATCAGTCGGGCGTGCAGGGTAGGTGCGATAGGCGGCGTCCTGCATGGACGTGAACAGACGTAGGAATCTCCATATGCAGCCATACATGCGTGCAAAACGCGGCAGCATGCACATGCGTGTGCATAGAAATAGGTGTGTGTGTGTGTGTGTGTGTCTATTTGTTGAGTGAATAAACAGTAATGCGGGCTGCGGCCCACGGCCATGGGGAAGCTGTGCGGAGACGCCGTCAGTGCGGGTCTGTAGGCCAAGAATGCTTGGCTTTTTTCACTCTTAATTGATTCAACACTTCGCCCCTGGAACATTGGCCTCGCTCCCCAGACATTGTTTATGGGCTGGGGAAACGGCCTCCTCCGCCGCACAAACACCAGCTGTGATTCGCATCTTCTCTGGCCTCGGGGACGCGCGATGGCCGTTCCGCGCCGCCAACCCGGGAAATGGTTTCTCCAGCAGCCCCCGCGGAGCGCTGGCCTGGGCCGCCCGCCTCCCTGCAGCCGCCGGCCGGGCCCCCCCCCGCGCCGCCCCCCGCGCCCCCCCCCGCCGCCCGCGCGCTGGGCGCCTCCTTGCCGAGGGGCGAGCTCCGCGGAGCGGCCGACGACAGCCGGAGCGAGGCCGACTTTCTGTCCCTTCCCGATTACCTGGTCCTGTCCCACTGCGAGAGCGGACGGCCGCGCCACGCCAGGTACGCTAGCGCGCGTGGGTGGGCAGCGGGCGCGCCGCGCGGCCCTCCCTGCCACCGGGCCCCACGCCGTGACGCGGCCGCCGCCCCCCAGCCGGTCCCGTGCTCTTCCCCGCAGCCTGCCCTCCAGGTGCGACAGCTGGCCCCACGCGGAGCGCCCCCCGGAGCCCACGTCGTGCGACGACGTGTTCGTGGCCTGCGCGCCCCCCCCCGCGCTCCTCCCCGCGCCCCGACGGCTCGGCCCGCGCGCCCAGGGAGCCGGACCCCGCGCCCCGCACGCCGCCCCCGCGCCCCCCGAAGCCGAGCCACCTGTCCGAGCGGCGCCAGGACGCGCAGCCCGAGGGCGCGGCGGCGTCCAGAAGAGTCTCCCTGTCCGGCCTGGACAACGTGAGGACCCGGAGAGGTAAGGCGGGTCCCCGCCGCCGCCACCTCCGCAGTCCCGGGACCCCGCCGGGGACACACGCTGGCATCGCCACCTCCGTTCAGCCCGGTGCCAGGCTCGGCTGTCGCGTGGCCCGCAGCTCTCTCAGTTGCCGGCCATCCCCCCGCCCCACACGTCCTCGCCACTGTTAGTGACCCTGCCCAGTGGTGTCCCCATCAAGGTCACGCTGGCCCAGACCTCTGGGCCGCTTCGGGGGACACGCCCTGCCGGGGCCCTCTCTGCCTTTTCCTGTACAGCTGCTAATTCTGATGACGTTGCCCCACTGCCTCTCCCGCGCTCGCTCTCTCTCCCCCCCCCACCCCCCACCAGCACCCTGTCCAGGCAAACATAATGGATGTGATCACCCCCACACTGCTGCCTATAACGTGGGATCCTAAAGGGATTCTGTAGGTTTGAGGATCGCTGACTCCTTTCAAATTGTGTGAGTTTCTCACTCTGCCAGTGGCCCTGGCAAAGACTCCCCCCACGTCCCCAGTGGTGTGACCTTTACACGTGACTTCTTTCTGCTGACCTCGATCACATGACTATATGCTGAACACAAAGGGTCTTCAGGTGCCACCGTGTGCACAGTGAGCAAAAAGGGCAAAGTGAAAAAATACACGAGCAGATTTGGGGAAGTGAAATGACTAGACCAGTAAAATGGTAAAATAAGAAAGTGACTCAACAGTCTTGAATTGGGGGGATCCCTGGGTAGCTCAGTGCTTTAGCACCTGCCTTTGGCCCAGGAAGTGATGCTGGAGTCCCAGGATCAAGTCCCACATTGGGCTCCCTGCATGGAGCCTGCTTCTCCCTCTGAGTCTCTGCCTCTCTCACTCTTTCTGTCTCTCATGAATAAATGAATAAAAAACATCTTTAAAAAAAAAAAGAGTCTCGAACTGGGACACCTGGGTGGCTCAGTCACTGAAGCATCTACCTTCAGCACAGCTCATGACCTCAGGGTCCTGCATGCAGCCGCTGCATCGGGCTCCCCGCTGCTTCTCCCTCTTCCCCTTCCCCTTGCTCGTGCTCTCACGCCTTCTCTCTCTCTCTCAAATAAATAAATAAATTTTTTTTTTTACAGTCTCAAATGGAAGGGGCACCTGGCTGGCTCAGTTGGTAGAGCGTGCGACTCTTGATCTCAGGGCTGTGACTTCAACCCCACATTGGGTGTAGAGATTAGTAAAAAGATAAAATCTTTTTTGTAGGGTCTCAACTTGAACCAAAAATTGAGATTTAAAATTTCAAGACAGGCCAAAAACAATTACGTTGTGTTCTTTTACACGAAGGCAACAGTCTCATCAGAATTAAAGTCATTAAGATAGAGGTTTTGGCCATGAAACAAAGACCCCAAACGACGGTGATGGGCAGAAGCAAAATGGAGCCAATAAAGCAGAGGGAATATGTCAGATTGGTTGTTCTCCTCCCCATTGAGGGCGGCCTGGAATCGACGGTTGTGACAGCGGAGTGGGGTCAGGGTTCATTAGGGTCCACAGGGATCTCCTTCCAGTGACCCAGCACCCTGGACTGCAAAGGCCCCCGGATTCCCAATGCTCTCCGGAGCCCCCTTGGCCATAACCAAATGCTATGTATGGGACAGTGTGCATCTCGGCTCTGCTTCCACTCCCGCCGGGCCCTGTGGTCCAGTCCACACCAGTGCCACCCACCCGGAATTACTGGCCCTTCGGTCTTGAAGTCTTCTCACCTGTTCTTTGATTTGTGGTTTTTAGCGAAGTCTTGCATCTCTCTTATTATGTTCCCACTGAGTTCTTATTTTACAATGTTCTTGGCACTGGTATTTTAGTGACTTTTTTGCTATTGTATAAAAATTAGTTTAGTTTTTGTGTTTTTTTTAAGATTTTATTTATTTATTCATGACACACACAGAGAGACCCAGGCAGAGGGAGAAGCAGGCTCCATGCAGGGAGCCCGATGCGGGACTCGATCCCGGGGCTCCAGGATCAGGCCTTGGGCTGAAGGCGGTGCTAAACTGCTGAGCCACCCGGGCTGCCCTAGTTTTTGTGTTTTGACTTCGTATCAAACTTTCCTAAACTATATATTAAGTTGCATTTTCTTTGTATACAATCATATCACAAGCAAATGCTTATAATAGTTGCATTTCATTTTTTATTACACGTATTTCTCCTTCACTTTTTCTCCCATCACTGCTTGGGCTACGAAGTCCAGGACATTGTGGCATAGGAGTGGTCATAACAGGGATCCTTGTCTTATTCCTGGTCTCAGATGCAAAGCTCCTAGCATTTCACCATTACAGTGTGACGTGCAGATTTTTGTTGATACGATTCATACAACTTAGTAAAGACATTCTCTGATAACCCTACTTTGCTGAGTGTTATTTTTTTTAAAAGATTTTATTTATCCATGAGAGAGACAGAGAGGCAGAGACCTAGGCAGAAGGAAAAGCAGGCTCCCTGCAGGGAGCCTGACAGGAGACCCGATTCCAGGACCCTGGGATCACACCCTGAACCAAAGGCAGACGCTCAACCACTGAGCCACCCAGGTGCCCTACTGAGTGTTATTTTTAAAAAATCATACTAGACACTGAATTTGTTGAAACATTTTATGACCTGTGATTTTTCTCTTTTATCCTCTTAATGTGAGGAAGTTCATTGATTGACTTTTTTTGAAGACCAAACCAACCCTGCATTCCTGAAATAAACTCAACTTTGTCATAAAGAGTATCCTTTAAATAAACTATTAGATTTGTTTTGCTCATACTTTGTTTTGAACTTGTTTTTTGATATGTGTTTCTGAGGGAGATTGTCCTGTGATTTTCTTTTCTCGTGATAACTGTCAGGTTTTTTGTTTTGTTTTTTTAAAGATTTAATTTATTTATTCTTGAGAGACACACAGAAAGAGAAAGAGAGAGAGAGGCAGAGACACAGGCAGAGGGAGAAGCAGGCTCCATGCAGGGAGCCCGAGGTGGGACTCGATCCCGGGACCCCAGGATCAGGCCCTGGGCTGAAGGCGGCGCTAAACCACTGAGCCACCCGGGCTGCCCAGGTTTTGGTTTAAAAAAAAAAAAAAAAGATTATGCTGAAGTTGCCCTCTTTTTGATTATTTGGAAAAATTTAGTTGATTTTAGTAGAATTTACTAGAAAATTATTATTTGGAAACATTTAGTTGATTTAGTAGAATTTACTAGAAAAGCCATTGGGGCATGGGGTTTGCTTTGTGGAAAGATGTTTCAATTACGGAATCAATTTCTTTCTTTAGTCTTTGGTAGACTATTCAGATTTCTTATGTTTTTCAAGCAATTTCTTTATTTCTCCTGATTTTTCGAATTTATTGTCATAAAATTGATTATAATAGCCTCTTGCTATCTGTAGGATCTATGAGAATAGTTTCTTTTCATTCCTGATACTAAAAATGTGAACTTCGTCTGTTTTTCTTTATTAATCTTGCTGGCAGTTTATCAGTTTTACTAGTTGTTTTGTTTTAAGTAAGCGCTACGCCCAACGTGGGCTTTGCACTCAGGACCCTGAGATGAAGACTTACATGCTCTACCTACTTAGCAGCCAGGCCTCCTTGGTTTGCTTTTTTTTTTTTAACCAGAGTACAAGGTTTAGCTTTGTTGTTTTTTTTTTCTCCATTGTATATTTGTTTTCTGTTGCATTAATTTTTGCTCATATCTTTATTATTTCCTTCCTTCTTGGGTCAGCAAACTGTGGCCTCTGGGCCAAATCTGACCGACAGCCTGTTTTTTTACAGCCCACCAACTAAGAATGGTTTTTACACTTAAAAAAAATTATTTATTTATTCATGAGACACACAGAGAGAGAGAGAGAGAGAGAGAGAGAGCGCCAGGGACACAGGCAGAGGGAGAAGCAGGCTCCATGTAGGGAGTCTGACGCGGGACTCGATCCCGGGTCTCCAGGATCACACCCTGGGCCAAAGGCGGTGCTAAACCGCTGAGCCATCCGGGCTGCCCAGATTTTTACACTTTTAAGGGGTTGTAAAAAAAAAATACTATCTGGTTCTTTCCAGAAAATGTTTCCCTTGCTGTACTTCCTTGGAGGTAATTTGCATATTTTAAATTTATTTCTTTCGATGGATGGGTGGCCTGTTGAATTTACTCCTTTCTTTTTTAACTAACGTACGTGTTTAAGGCTACAAATTTTCTGTGAACGCTGTCTCAGCCGCACCCCACACATTTTGAGATGTCCTATTTTCATTTTCATTCAGTTCAAAATATTTTCTAGTTTTCACTGTGGTCCCTTCTTTGCCCCGTGCATTACTTGAAACTGCATTTCTGGGGCACCTGGGTGGCTTGATGGCTGAGTGTCTGCCTTGGGCTCAGGTCGTGATCCTGGGGTCCTGGGATCGAGTCCCGCATCCGGCTCCCTGCTCTGTGGGGAGCCTGCTTCTCTCTCTGCCTCTACAGCCCTGCTTGTGCTCACTCACAATCTCTCTCTCTTTCTCATTCCAATAAATAAATAAACAAATAAATAAAAATAAATAAAATCTTATAAAACCCCAACAACCCTGTATTTCTTAATTTCCAAACCTGAGAATTTTCTGGTTCTTCTTCTCGTTGAATATGTTTTGGTTAGAGAACATCCTCTAGTTCAGTCCTTAGAAATTGGAGAGTTCTTCGGCGGCTCAACACACGGGTATTTCTGGGAATGTTGCAGACATCCCTGGCAAGGATGCCTGTGCCCTGAGACTGCTCAGCGAGGCAGTGTACGCCAGGTCGCTCAGGTCAAGGGCTTCAGTGGCCGTGTCACTCGTCCCCCCTCTGGCTGCACTGATTTTCTGTGTCCTCCTTGCACCAGTCACCGAGAGAGCTATGTTCCAGTCTACCCCTGTGATCGAAGAGTCTTTCTCCCTTCTAATTCTGCCCAATTTTTGTGTGTATGATTTAAAGCTATGTTATTAGTTACAAACCTCTTATGATTTTATATATTTGTACTGAATTGAAGCTTCCCAATCTGTCATGACTCTAGGAATGTTTTTGTCTTAAACTCCATTTTATATGGTATCAATACACCCAGGCCTGTATGAAGTACTAAATGCTGCTAACCCATACCAACCGGCATCCCGTGGGTTAGTATTGGCATGGTCCATACCGTCTCATTGTTTGGCTTCCATCTTTTCCATGACTACATTTTAGGATATGTTTCTTATAAAAAAAATAGTGATTTTGTATTGCTATTGAAAATTTGTTCATCTATTCTGCTAGCCTTTCTCTTTTAACTGGAAAGGTTAACTCCTCTACATTAATTAGATTCATTTGTACCATTTTATTTTGTGGTTTCTGTTTCTCCTGTAAGTACGAAATTTCTTACATGTAATCTCATTCCTTCCTTTCTTCTGAATTCAGTTTGCTACCTCTTTTCAGTTTTGTTTCTCACCTCTTTTCAGTTTTCACTTCTACTGATTTGGAAGTTATACATTCCATTTCTTTTTTTTAAGATTCTATTTATTTATTCATGAGAGACACACAGAGAGAGAGGCAGATCCAGGCAGAGGGAGAAGCAGGCTCCATGCGGGGAACCCGATGTGGGACTCGATCCTGGAACTCCAGAATCACGCCCTGAGCTGAAGGCAGACGCTCAACCACTGAGCTACCCAGGCGTCCCTACATTAAGCTTTTTTCTAGTTAATCATTGCTCATGGTGTCTCACAACTTCATTCTGAGATGATTTTAATTCTTTTTGAGGTTTATTGATTCATAGTTGCTATATCTTCAAATATTGCCTCTCCTCTGTTCCTATTTTTCCTCTGGGGCCTCAGTTATATGTATTATATATTTCACACTCTGTCTTGTGTGTTTCTTGAATTCTCTCTTTTTTTAAAAACTTGTATTTAGGGGACCCCTGGGTGGCTCAGCGGTTTAGCTCTGGCCTTTGGCCCAGAGCGCGATCCTGGGGTCCTGGAATCGAGTCCTGCATCGGGCTCCCTGCATGGATCCTGCTTCTCCCTCTGCCTGTGCCTCTGCCTCTCTCTTTCTCTCTCTCTCTCTCTCGAATAAATAAATAAAGTATTTTAAAAAACTTGTATTTATTTGACAGACAGAGGGAGAGATGCAGGCAGAGGGACAAGCAGGCTCCCTGCTGAGCAGAGAGCCCAATGTGGGACTTGATCCCATGACCCTGAGATCATGACCTGAGCCCAAGGCAGATGATGAACCGGCTAAACCACCCAGGTGCCCCTTGAATTCTCGTTTACACTTTTCACCTCTTAGTACTGAATTCTAATAATTTTTTTAATTTTTGAAGTCTCTATTTGTCCCAAATCTTCTGTATAACTCATTTTTTAAAAAATATTTTATGTATTTATTCATGAGAGACACAGAGAGGCAAAGACACAGGCAGAGGGAGAAGCAGGCTCCCTGCGGGGAGCCCAATGTGGGACTCCATCCCAGGACCCCGGGGTCATGCTCTGAGCTGAAGGCAGTCAGACACTCAACCACTTGAGCCACCAGGTGTCCCTATCTTATTTTTTTTTTATCTTATTTTTTTAACATGGTTTTCTTTTGGTTCTTTGGACATATTAATAATAGTAGTTTTGAAGTCTTTTCTGCTCATTCCAAGATCTAGAACTTCTCAGAGACAGTTTTTATTAACTGTTTTTTTTTTTTTCCTGTGTGTGGATCATTATTCTTCCCCTTCTTTGCATCTATTTCAATTTTTTGTTGAAAACTATTTTAAAATTTTATTTTTATTTTTTTATTTATTTATTTTTTTAAATTTTTATTTATTTATGATAGTCAGAGAGAAAGAGAGAGAGGCAGAGACATAGGCAGAGGGAGAAGCAGGCTCCATGCACCGGGAGCCTGATGTGGGATTCGATCCCGGGTCTCCAGGATCGCGCCCTGGGCCAAAGGCAGGCGCCAAACCGCTGCGCCACCCAGGGATCCCTATTTTTATTTTTTTAAAAGATTTTATTTATCTAATCATGAGAGACACAGGGAGAGAGAGAGGCAGAGACCCAGGCAGAGGGAGAAGCAGGCCTCATGCAGGGAGCCCGATGTGGGACTCGATCCCGGGTCTCCAGGATCACGCCCTGAGCTGAAGGCGGCACTAAACCGCTGGGCCACCTAACCTGTAATTTTCTAATTTGCTTTATTTTTATTAGGTTGAGCTACCAAAGTTATACTTACTTCATAAAAAGAACTAGAAATACGTTTTTATTTTCCTATGCTTCGGAACAATTTGTGTAGCACCGTTCTTTGGAAGTTTGGTAAAATTCCCCGTGGAAATCATGTGGTTGTGATGCTTTGGGGAGGTAGCTCCATGGTGAATTTTTTCTGTTTTATTCTGGGGTAATTTACACGGACAAGATTTCTATTCTTATTTGGGTCACTTTTGGTCTGCTTTATTTTCCTAGGAAATTATGCATTTCATTTAGATTTTAAAATTTGTGTAGAGATTGGTGCAGAATTGTCTTGTATTTCTTTCAAGTACCTCAATGATAATTTCCTCCTTTTCAGTTCTTATTTTGTTTTTTGTTTTTTTCAGTTCTTATTTTCTATATTTGTGCTATTCCCCTCTCACTTTATCGATTAGATTGGCTAATCGATTGCCTTTTGTATTTTTTTTCTCCCAGGAAGCAAAGATTTTGATTTTTTAGGACTATTTTTAAGTGATCTCTGTGCCTAATGTAGGGCTTGAACTCAAAACCCGGAGATCAAGAGTCACATGCTCCACCGACTGAGCCAGTGAGGTGCCCCAAAGATTTTTTTTCTTTTTTAAGATTTTGTTTCTTTCTTTCTTTATTTTTTAAAAAATTTTATTTATTATTTTTTCATGAGAGACACACACACACACACAGAGGCACAGACACAGGGAGAAACAGGCTCCATTCCATGCAGGGAGCCTGACGTGGGACTTGATCCCGGATCTCCAGGACCACACCCGAGACTGAAGGTGGCGCTAAGCCACTGAGCCACCCGGGCTGCCCAAGATTTTGTTTCTTTAAAATTAAGTCTACTCTTGCTCTACACTCTACGATTTTCTGCTTTTATATTTATTTTGTGATGTCTTTTGGTTTTCTCTGTTGTTCTTTCTCTAGCTTTGAACTATTTCCAAGTATTTATTTATTTTCATTCTGTCATTTTATCAATATAGCCGTTGTAATAGAATTTAGCATCTTGGATAGAGTTGACTCTCCAGGTAATCCAGGTACTTGGCAGGCCCTTTCAGTATGTGGTGTCAGGTGTACTTTGTTTATGGACTTTTGCTTGGATTATATTCTTAAATATTAGTACTATACCATGGTTTGGTTTTCCTTCTTTGAGGAATCTAATAATAAATATGTATACTGCATCTTTGCGTGTCTTCTATGTCAACCATTTTTTCTGTGATTCTCTTTCTTTCTTTTTTATTCTTTTAGTTGTTTTCTGGCATTTCTTCAATGGCACTTATTAAATTTTCTGTTGAATCTCTCTTTCCCTGGAAATCTTGTAATTTAGGCTTCATTTCTGAGGCTGGTTTTATCTTTCTCTTCGCTTTCTTTCCTGAGTACATCATTCAATTCTTATTTCATTATGTCTGTTTTTTCAACCATTTCTGTCCTTTGTTTTTAAAGATTTATTTATTTAAAAAAATTTTAAAAAAGATAGATTTATTTATTTATTTATTTATTTATTTATTTATTTATATGAGACAGAGAGAGAGAGAGAGAGAACACAAGCAGGGGGAGAGAGAGAGAAGCAGGCTTCCCACTGAGTATGGAACCCAATGCGGGGCTCAATCTCAGGACCCTGAGATCATGACCTGAGTTGAAATTAGGAGTCAGATGCTAAACTGACTGAGTCACTCAGGTACCCCTTTTCTTTGTGTTAAAGCAAAATGTTGGGAATAAAATTGATATCTAATATTAGAATATTCAAATGATGGTCCACCATTTATAATGAATAAAATTGATATTTAATATTAGAATATTCAAATGATGGCCCATCATTTATAATGATCATCATTATAATGAAACATAAGGCCAGTGAATAAAAAAGAATTAAAAAAAATAAAATAAAAAGGCCAGTGAATAAAAGAATGAAGAAACTCTTTATTGTGTTTCTCTGCCCTGATCTCCAAGATATTAAATGAAAAAATGAAGTCGCAGATCAGGGAGTATAATATGCTACCGTTTGTGTTAGAGAGGAATATATAAAGAAATGGAGATATGCATATATGTACATATATGTGTATACAGATGGCCCCCGACTTATGATAGTTTGATTTAGGAATTTTTTAAAGATTCATTAATTTATTAGAGAGGAAGAGAAAGTGCACGTGTGTGCACGAGCAAGAGCTGGGGCAGAGGGACAGAGTGACAAGCAGACTCCCTACTGAGTGTGTGGCGGGGGGCCAATGCGGGGCTCGATCCCAGGACCCTGAGATCAAGACCTGAGCTGAAACCAAGAGTCAGACACTCAACCGGCTGAGCCACGCAGGTGCCCCCAATTTAGGATGTTTTTCCTTTATGATAATGCAAAGCAATCTGCATTCGGTAGAAACTGTACTTAGAATTTTGAATCTGGATCTTTTCCCAGGCTGATGATACGTGGTCCAGTCCGCTCTTGTGATGCTGGGCGGTAGCAGTGAGCGGCAGCTCCTGGTCAGCCCCGCGATCAGGAGGCCAAACAACCAATACACTTAACAACCACTCTGGTTTTCGCTTTCAGGATGGTATGCGATACATTTTACACGGGGTAGCCAACACTTTATTACAAAATAGGCTTATGTCTTAGCTGACTTTGCCCAGCTGGAGGGGAGTGTTAGTGTACTGAGCACGTGTAGGGCAGGCTAGGCTAAGGTATGTCTGGTAGGTTAGGTGGAGTAAGCACATTTCCGATTTAGAATATTTTCACTTTAGGGTGACTTTATCAAGACACAACCGATAAAGGAATTTGAGGAAGCTCTGTATTTAATGCACAAC
Source organism: Canis lupus dingo (assembly GCF_003254725.2). NCBI lineage: Eukaryota > Metazoa > Chordata > Mammalia > Carnivora > Canidae > Canis > Canis lupus. Next base: position 123,489,756 of record NC_064281.1, on the reverse strand, counting down.
CTCCATCACATCTTTCTGATCTGGGAATTATTCTCTCACTTCAAGATGTTGACTCCTGGGGTGCCTGGAGGGAGTTAAGCGTCTCGCTGTCTCTATGAATCAATAAATAAAATCTTTTTTTAAAAAAGAAAGAAAATTCACAAAAAGGTATATATTTTTAAAAAATTTTTTTAAAGATTTTATTTATTGATTCATGAGAGACACAGAGAGGGAGAGGCAGAGACACAGGCAGAGGGAGAAGCAGGCTCCAGGCAGGGAGCCCGATGCAGGACTCGATCCTGGGACTCCGGGATCACACCCTGGGCTGAAGGCAGGTGCTAAACTGCTGAGCCACCCAGGGATCCCCATATTTTTAAAAAGTTTTTACAAATATTTTTGAAGTTTTCATTTTAATTCCAGTTAGCATACAGTGTTCTGTATGTTTCTGGGGTGTAATGTAGTGATTCAACACTTCCATACTGCACCCGGTGCTCTCATCGATAGTCTTGAAGCCTAAACATTTCTTAAAAGGTTTTATTTATTAATTTATTAGAGGGAGCATGAGTGCGTGAGAGAGACCAAGGAGGCGGGTGGGCGCGGCGGAGTGGCAGAGGCAGAGGGAGAAGCAGGTTCCCCACTGAGCAGGGAGCCCGAGGCGGGACTCGACCCCAGGACCGCAGGATCATGACCTGAGCCGAAGGCAGACACTTAACCCACTGAGCCTCCAGGTGCCCCCTAAACATTATTTCTAGTAAAAATGTAAGTGGGGAAAGAAAGCATGTTTCCACTTAAATATGCTTTCATTTGATTTTTAGCATCACAGGTAAAATTCAAGTTTAAACATTAGCTAGCATTAGTATTAAATATTTTAATGATAAAAAGAAACGCAAATATGTAGATAGCAATAGAGAACTTGCAATAACTGACAATAATTTCTTTTTTTCTTATTTTTTAATTTAAATTCAATTAATTAACATATAGTGTATTATTGGTTTCAGAGGTAGAGGTCAGTGACTTGTCAGTCTTAATAACACCCAGTGCTCGTGACATCCCGTGCCCTCCTTCATGCCCATCCCCCAGTGACCCTGTCCCCTCCCCCCTCCAGAGACTTTCAGTTTGTTTCCTATGATGAAGAGTCTCTTAGGCTTTGTCTCCCTCTCTGATTTCGTCCTGTTTTATTTTTTCCTCTCTTCCCCTATGGTCCTCTGTTTTGTTTCTTAAATTCCACATATGAGTGAGATCATGTGATAATTGTCTTTCTCTGATTGACTTATTTCACTCAGCACAGTGCCCTCTGCTTCCCTCCGCATCATTGCAAATGGCAAAATCTCTCTCTCTCTCTCTTTTTTTTTTTTTTTTGACGGCCGAGCAGTATCCATTGTATACATAGACCACCTCTTCTTTATCCATTCATCTGTCAATGGACATCTGGGCTCTTCCCACAGTTTGGCTACTGTGGACACTGCTGCTATAAACATTGGGGTGCAGGTGCCCCTTCAGATCACTACGTTTGCATCTTTGGGGCAAATACGCAGTAACGCTTGCAACTTAGATAGACTCATCTAGTCTTATGGTTTTCACTGCCATCTCTAAGATGCTAATTCCCAAAAATCATATCTCATTGGAGTGTAGGCCCATGTATCTCAACACTCTGCCTTCTGGACGTGTCTTCTTTCAGTTCAACAATCATTCTAAATGTCCATGTCACACTGTCACAGCCGTCTGATAAGAATCTAGTCCTGGATTATTCCACCTTTCCTCTCTCTCCCTGCCTGTGCCCGAGTGGCTGACTATTGCTATAGAAAGTCCTGGTCACCAGTTCATGAGCACGTGTCTGCTCGTCCCATCCACCGCTCGTCACCAGGGCTCTCTTACACCTTCTCTCTCCCAACCTCCAGCTCTGTCTCTACCATCTCTATGCCCCAAAAATTCATACAATGGATGCAACAGGCATTTGTTAACTCTTTGCTCTATCTCCTCCTAATTCACAGAGAACTGAAGCCGTCCTACAGAAACTCCCAAATCTGGCCTGATTTCCCTCCGTGGGGGAATGTGTTCTGACTGCCCAACTAGACGTAGTAGCCAGCCTTGCGTGTAGAAGGCGTGTTAGCTTCTCCGCCTCTCTGGAGCTGAGCGTAGGGCCCGGAGGTACACAGGGGCTTGGAACCCGGTTTCGACCCATACTGTCTTGCATTTCTCACCAGCCTGGCTTGTTTCTTACAGCTGATGTGGAAGGCCAATCCTTAAGACACCGAGACAAGCGGCTTAGTTTAAATCTGGTAAGTTTGTGCTTCTCCCTCTGCCTGTGTGTGTGCCTCTCTCTCTGTGTCTCTCACGAATAAATAAATAAGTAAATAAATAAATAAATAAATCTTAAACAAACAAACAAAAAAAGGCAGCCTGGGTGGCGCAGCAGTTTAGCGCTGCCTTTGGCCCAGGGCGTGATCCTGGAGACCCGGGATCGAGTCCCACATTGGGCTCCCCGCATGGAGCCTGCTTCTCTCTCTGCCTGGGTCTCTGCCTCTCTCTCTGTCTCTCTCTCTCTCTGTGTCTCATGAATAAATAAATAAATAAATAAATAAATCTCCAAAAATAAATAAATTTGGTAAGTTTGGCACTTGAGTCCCTTTAAGCCTGAATTTCACCAAAAATAGCCTGAGCACCATCTGTTCCCCTTGCAGTGTGTGGGGACTCAGCAGTGAGCCCGTGAGGGCCCTCCCCGGCCCCCCGCCGGCCCCCTAGGCCTTGCACTTGCCTGGGAACTATGGGGCTCCCCTTCTGGAAGGGCCCTGCCAGTTCTGGGGGGCGGGGTGGGACTTGGGGCGCGCTATGCCTGGAGCGCTTGCGGCAGGTGCACGGGTGCCGTGTCCGGCGTCCCTGCCGCCTACTTGGTGGCCGCCGCCCCTGCCGCTGAGCCCGCCCCCTGTCGCCGTTGTCTCGCAGCCCCGCAGGCTGTCCCCCGCGCGCCCCCCGGCCTGCGCCGGGCCCGGGGACGGCTACGTGCCCATGGGCCCCCAGGCGGGCGCGCGTGTCGCCGGAGCGCCGTGCAGCCGCGACGACTACATGGCCATGAGCCCGGGAAGCCTGTGCGGCCCCCTGCCCGAGCTGCCTGCCGACCTGGAGCCCCCCCCGGTGAACAGGGACCTCAAGCCCCAGAGGAGACGTAAGCCCCGACCGGGCCGGCGTGCGGGGGGGGGGGCGCGGGGCCGGCGTGGGAAGTCGCCTGTCCGGCCTGTGCGGAGCGGGGGGAGCACTCGCGGGGGGGGGCTGGGCGGGAAGGGAACACTCGCGGGCCGCCTGTGGGGGGAGCACTCGTGGGGCACCTGTGCGGGAGGGAGCACTCGCGGGGCACCTGTGCCGGCTGGGGGCAGCGCTCGTGGGGGGGCGGGGGGGCGGGAGCACTCGCGTGGAGTCTGCGGGAGGGGAGCACTGCGGGGCGCCTCGGAGGCCCGGGCAGCAAGCAGGGCGGGGAAGGCCGCACCTGGGGCACGGGGCACCTCACTTAGGGCCCTGCGGCTGCACACGTAGCCCCCACGGCCAGTCCCGAGGGCCCCTCCCTGGCTGCTTCCCTAACAAAGGCCCAGAAATAAGTGACGGGGATGAAAGCCGCCTGGCATCTCTCGTTTTTTTTTTTTCTAATTTTTATTTATTTATGATAGTCACAGAGAGAGAGAGAGAGAGAGAGAGAGAGAGAGAGAGAGGCAGAGACCCAGGCAGAGGGAGAAGCAGGCTCCATGCACCGGGAGCCCGATGTGGGATTCGATCCCGGGTCTCCAGGATCGCGCCCTGGGCCAAAGGCAGGCGCTAAACCGCTGCGCCACCCAGGGATCCCGCATCTCTCGGTTTTACACTCGAGGGATCCTTGGGTGGCGCAGCGGTTTAGCGCCTGCCTTTGGCCCAGGGCATGACCCTGGAGTCCCGGGATCGAGTCCCACGTCGGGCTCCCTGCATGGAGCCTGCTTCTCCCTCTGTCTGGGTCTCTGCCTCTCTCTCTCTCTCTCTCTCTCTCTCTCTCTCTCTGTGACTACCATAAAATAAATAAAAAAATAAACACACTCGAATGTCCTCACTGGCAGGTAGTGAGGAATGACTCGTGACACGAGTTCCTGAATGTCACACCTGGTCGTGTGCGACTTCTCACACCCCGGCCTGCACGTGCCCATCAGCAGGGGTGTCTGGGAGCAGTGTGTAGTCTGCATCCCGTGGGCACAGAGCTCCTTGAAGCTTCTGCCTTGTTCCCAGGCGGCCTCTCCAGTCTGCGAACAGCACACACAGAGACGGAGGAGGGACAGGGGGAAAGAAAGCAGGTCAAGCAGGATCCCTATGGGGCTCAGCAGTTTGGCATCTGCCTTCGGCCCAGGGCGTGATCCTGCAGACCCGGGATCGAGTCCCACATGGGGCTCCCTGCATGGGGCCCGCTTCTCCCTCTGCCTGTGTCTCTGTCCCCCCTCTGTCTCTCATGAATAAATACATAAAAATATTTTTAAAAAAAGGAAGGCAGGTCGAAGTGACCTGCTAAGCTCACTCTTGCCCCCGCCACCTGCCCAGCAGGCCCGTGTGATTAGCAGCAAGTCTTTGCTACAGTGGCTGTGACAGCTGCTTGGTTCCCAGCTCTGTTCGCCCTTTGGAAGACCTGCCGCGTCAGGTGGCCAGGCCCTAGGCGGGCACCCGAGGCCCCGGGCCAGCCCGGTCATTCTGGCCTCGCCCCCTCCGGTGTGAGTCCACGCACGCTGACAGCACGTTTGCCGAGTGTTGGTGCTGTGCTAGGCACTGGGTGGGATGTGGAGATGAGGAAGCAGGGTGTCCGGTGGGAGCAGGAGGAAGGTAGGGAAAAAGTAGCTGGAAGAAGAACGATCAAGCCAGTACCGAATAAGACAACGAACCCTGTGTTGGGAGGCCCAGGGGCCATGAGCGCTCCCCGTGGTCAGGCCTACTTTCACGGGGCCTTGTAACTCTGACGGAGCTCTTTGTTTTGCTCAGTTGACTGTCCAGAACTCTGTGACGATAGACGCGCGGCTATTGGACACTCGAAGTGTGGCTACCACAACTGAAGAGCTGGATTCCTTTTTTTTGAATTGTTTTTAATTGGAGTTCAATTTGCCAACATACAGCATAACACCCAGTGCTCCTCCTGCCAAGTGTCCCCAAGTGTCAGGGCCTCTTTGACTTTATTCCCCATGCTCTATCCTTCATTGCCACAATTGATTTTTTTTTAAGATTTTATTTATTCATCAGAGACCCGAGAGAGAGGTAGAGACCCAGGCAGAGGAAGAAGCGGGCTCCCTGCAGGGAGCCCGATGTGGGACTCGATCCCAGGACCCCAGGATCACACCCTGGGCCGAAGGCAGATGCTCAACCACTGAGCTGCCCAGACGTCCCACTATGATGAGTTTCTAAATTTTATTTCGTGTTAATAAATATACATGTAAATCGCCCCGTGCCTCTAGTGGCTGCCACATCAGGCAGTGTGCTGTGTGCGGCCTGGCGATCAGAGGCATGAGCGCGTGGATGGGCGTAGGGGTGGGGATCCCCGGGAGGGTGTGAAGGTGGACACCTGGGCCGGGCAGGCAGGATCTGACTGGGGTGGCTGCAGGGGTGGACCGTGGGGCCTGGCGGGGTGAGGGCTGGTGGAGGAGCCACGAGTTGGCTGGTCGGTGAGGCCGATGCTGGGGTGACATGCCGCCGGGAGAGACCTCTCCCCAGGGACTGTGTGACTCACCTGTTCCTTCCAGCTTGGTCCCCTGCTCAGGTCAGAGGCTCCGGGGAAGCTGACTGAGCAGCTGGAGTCACTGTCCCAGGCTCTGATGATACGGAGGGGACTTCTATAGTCTCTCCCTGTGTAGGTTTGTGGAGGACGCAAAAGGAACCTGGTCAGGGCCATGGTAGAGGGACAGATGCAAGTGGCTCAGCAAGGTGGGCCACTGAGGTAGAGTAAGGGTCAGATGCCAGCAGCTTCTCTACGTGCCAAGGCTCCTGCAGTGGACGAGCCAAAAACTCCCCGTCCTCCCAGAGCAGTCTGGGAGTCCTCCCAGTCTGGACCCAAATCCAATCGTCACGATGACTGTGTCATCATACACTGCGGGGGGGTGCTCCGAGGGGTAAAGGCGGGAGCCCACGGGAGCCTGTGACGTGCGGCCTGGTCTCGTCTGCACGTCAAGGAACGTTTTCTGTGCAGGAGACATTGAGCTGAGATCCGAAGACGACTAACCAGGCAGAGGGGGGAGGAATGTTCTAGGTAGAAAGACTATCGGGTACACAGTGGACTGGAGGAGGGCAGACCAGAGGCTGCGCCATCTGCCTGTAGTGAGAAAGGTGAAGTGTCCGTTTGGGACATGCCAGGTGTCAGGTAGGTGCTGGGGTTCCGGGGTCGGGGACTGCTCCGAGTGGCTCCCGCTGCGCCTGCCAGCGCCTAGAAGTGTGCCTGAGGTTCGGTGAGTTCTCGGAAGCGTCCTTCCCTCCAGCTGCTGCTGTGACCGGTGAGCGGGGCAGGGCAGGCAGGGACACGCCGCTCGGTCGTGGGTGTGATGTGCAGTGCTGAGTCCGCGGGCCGTCGCGACTTTAGTCGTCAGCCTCCGGCCTTTACCCCCGGAGAACTCACCGCACTGGGTGTTGTGTGTTGTCCCCTAGCACGGCCACCTCCCCTGGACCTGAGGAACCTGTCCACCATCCGGGAACACGCATCTCTAACCAGGACCTGCACTGTACCGTGGTATGTCTCGGATCTGGGGGGGGAACCTCAGCTGCCCCGGGCTGTCCCGGTCGTGGCCGAGGCCCTGGTTCAGTGTCGCCAGGGCCCAGTTCGTGGGGCTTCCGTCAGAGGGATGGGGTCTGTGATCGGGAGCCCGAGGCGTGTGTGGATCACCCAGGAAGCAAGGGCACGAGTGGCCCAGGCCACCAGCGTCGGGAGGCAGCTGCTGGGAGCCCCGGAACGGCCGCTCTCACACCTGCGTCTGCTCACACGCGCCCCACGGCCTGAGCCCATCGACGTGCCGCGGCTCCAGCACCAACTGGATGGGCTCTCTTGCCACCCCGATTCACATTTCCTCAGACGGGGAATCCCACGGGCCCAGCCTCAGCAGAAGCACCTGCGGCCCAGAGGGAAGGGCCACTAATACCCACCAGGCTTCCAGAAGCCCACCTCTGTGGACGGGGTCGGCGGGGAGCTCTCAGACACAGGGCGCCGGGCCCCGGCAGGCAAACCCCAAAATGTGCCTCCCGTCTCATCGTTTAGAAGCTGCATTCCCAGGCCTTGGGCCTGGCCCGACGGCGCCCCGGGCCTCCGTCCGAGCCACGGCGTACAGTCCCTCGGCACAGCGGAGCTCGGCCTCCAGCTCTGTCTGCAGTCAGACTGCAGCGATGCAGCCCGTGCTTCTGACTCCGGAGTAGGGCGGAAGATGATTTGCAGTCTGGTTGTCGTCCTATCGGGATGGCCACACCTCGCTGCTTTTGCTGGTTACTGTGGATGGAAACGAGAGAGCCCCACAGGAGCGTTTAGTTTGTGTGCGCGTGTGCGTGTGCGTGTGTGTGGGTTTTCTAAATGATACGATGCCTGGGTCTGTTTCTAGAAAGCTCGTGAGCTGTGTCACATGGAGGGTCTGGAAAAAAGTAGCCCTTGAGAATTGGGAGCCGCTCGCCCTAGGATGGGACGGAAGCCGGGCAGTCTCTACTGCTTCGGGAACTGCTTCGGCCAGGAGGAAATTGTATCTGGAAGGGGAGGGCTGGGAGCCCATGGGGACCCTGTCAGTTCCTGGCTGCCTTTCAGAGCAGCTGTAAGACATTGCCTTGACCTCATCTATATTTTTGTTCTCAGCAATCGAACCAGATTTCTCTCTCCAGAAAGAAACGGTATTAATTCTGCAAGATTTTTTGCCGATTCTGTTTCCAGAGAAGAGGAAGAGAGCTACATCCAAATGGTAATCCTCTGCTTCACACTCTTCGTGTGCTTCACCCCGACGCCTGTTCTTAGGGCTGCGTTCTAGGGGAGGCGCGCACGGCCGAGGGCCCCCTGCAATCCTAAAACACTCCCTGCAACGTAGTACCCGGTTACTGGGAACCAAGCGGTTCGAGGCAGGTTTTCTTTCCTGCGGTTTTCAGCGCCTCGCACCATGTTGAGGCGAGTATGCAAGGGTCCCCAGGGTGGGGTTGAGGCATGTGTGGTGGCAAGGTGCGAATGTCGGCGGTTCTTTCCTGCAGGCCTGCGATGGCCTGCTTGCTCCCAGGGACTTCGCAGCTCTTGGCGGGTGCCGAGTGCAGGCGTGGAGACTCCATCGCACCTGTTCCTTTCGGCCACCCTGACTGCTTGAGAACCTTTCTGACGGAGGGATCCCTTGGAGTCCCGGGGGCAGGGAGCACAGTGTCCCGGGCAGGGGAGCCTCGGGTCACAGGGTCTTTCCGGGGATCTGAGCCCATAGACACCTGACATCGTTATCCTTTAATTCAGTCATGTCCCCCTCCTGCCCTCTGTCCCTCCTTCTGTTCTCTTTACCTCGGGTTCCATTGGCAGCATGGGTTTTTGATGACAGAGGGCATGTTAGCACCTGTGGGAATGAGGAGGTGCGTTAGCCAGAGCCGTGCCTGTTCTGCAGCAGAGCAGTGTGGGCTCCGGAGAGAATCTCTGTTTGACCTATGACTTTTTAAAAAAGATTTTATTTATTAATTCATGAGAGACACACACAGAGAGAGTCAGAGACCCAGGCAGAGGGAGAAGCAGGCTCCATGCAGGGAGCCCGACGCGGGACTCGATCCGGGGTCTCCAGGATCACGCCCTGGGCCTAAGGCAGAGGCTAAACCGCTGAGCCCCGCAGGGATCCCCAAGACCTATGACATTTTTAAAAAAGATTTTATTTATTTATTCATGATGGAGGGGAGGGCAGAGACACAGGCAGAGGGAGAAGCAGGCTCCACGCAGGGAGCCCGACACGGGACTCGATCCCGGGACTCCAGGATCACACCCTGGGGCCAAAAGCAACTGTTAAACCACTGAGCCACCCGGGGATCCCCAGACCTGTGACATTTTGAAAAGAGATCTTAGAAGAACGACGTTCGAGGCACTGTGACGATATGTGCTTGCGAAGACGGTTCTGCCCTCGTACGCAGGAGCTCAGTAGGCAGGTGAAAGCCGAGAAACGGTCGTCTCCCGTGAAGCAGCGAGGCAGTGCTTCACTTTGCCTTTCGATCTGATAAAAACTGTACCGTAAGTTCACTTAACTGTATGCAGATGGAAAGTGACTCACATACAAACCCGCTGTGGTCTTCCCAATGTTTTTCACACTTAGTAATGGCCTTTGGGAAACTTCTAGAAGAAAACACTCTTCTAAAGGATACTGAGCAGCTGTGCTGTGTCTCCAGAGAACAGAAAAAGGAAGTGAATCTATAACCAAATAGAGGCAAGTGCAGAGTCGTTCCAGACACTAGCAGTTCATCCCTGATATTGGAGGTTATGAGAAAGACCAGGGTTGCGCTGCGAGCGCGCTGTCACGGGTTGACTCCTTGCCCCACTTTATCATCATCCGTTAGTGGCTGTAGTTAGTGGCGTTACTGGGGAGATCAAGGGCCCGGAACACCGGCTGAAGGCAGGGAGCTGTGGGGGCAGCGCCACGGAGCTGTGTTAAAGCCTGGCCCGTCTCATCAACTGTAGTCCTGGAATAACTGCAGACGGCTTCCAGTTGCATTAGTCCTCTCATTCCTTGTAACAAGCCCACATGACTTCTAGGGTTTGATTTTGCTTGCGAAACTATTGAAATTAAAGAATTTAAAAAAAGATTTTATTTATTTATTCATGAGAGACACAGAGAGGGAGGCAGAGACACAGGCGGATGGAGAAGCAGGCTCCTTGCGGGGGAGCCCGATGTGGGACTCGATCCCAGGACCCCGGGGTCACGCCCTGAGCCAGAGGCAGACGCACAACCACTGAACCACCCAGGTGGCCTGAAATTTTTTTTTAATTTTTATTCATTTATTATTATTTTTAAAGATTTTATTTATTTATTCATGAGAGACACACAGAGAGAGGCAGAGACACAGGCAGAGGGGGAAGCAGGCCCCATGCAGGGACCCTCATGTGGGACTTGATCCCGGGTCCCTAGGATCACGCCCTGGGCTGAAGGCAGGCGCCAGACCCCTGAGCCACCCGGGGATCCCCAGGTGGCCCGAAATTAAAGAATTTGAAAATCCTGTGAAATTGTAGAGAAGTTAAAAGAATGAAAATCCTAACTTCTGTGATCTCTTTTTTTTTTTTACAGGACTTTCAAATTCTTTAATCTCAATAGTTTTGCAAGCCTTTTATTTTTTATTTTTTTTAATTTTTATTTATTTATGATAGTCACAGAGAGAGAGACAGAGAGAGAGGCAGAGACACAGGCAGAGGGAGAAGCAGGCTCCATGCACCGGGAGACCAACGTGGGATCCGATCCCGGGTCTCCAGGATCGCGCCCTGGGCCAAAGGCAGGCGCCAAACCGCTGCGCCACCCAGGGTTCCCTGCAAGCCTTTTATAGGAGAATTGTAGACTCGTAAATCTCACAGTGACTGGTTATGGCATTATACATATATAACACTTGTAGTTTTTAGATGGTCTTACAGTGGAAGTTTCTGTCGCTGTGCAGTTCTGTGAAAGGTGACGTATTATGTAGGTCCGCGTACCACCAGCACGAGCAGGGCACAGCGCCACCTCACCCCGGGCTACGTCTTCGTAGTCACACGCCCCACAGCCCTAGCCCCCAGCAGCCACTGGTGTCTCCTTCACCAGTCTAGCTTTGTCCTTTCGAGAACGCCGCATCAGTGGGATCACACAGTATGCGCCTTCTGAGACGGGTTTCTTTCCCCAGTATTATGTCTCCGAGGTTCACCCAAGTCGCGTCAGTAGCCCTTTCTGTCCTGTTGGGGGGACCTTTCAAGCGTGTGGATGTGTCACAGTTGATCTACTTACTATTGAAGGACATTTGGATCGTTTCGAGTTCTTTGGCACTTAGGAATAGAATTTTTATGAACATTCTTTTCATTTGTTTCATCTTAGGGAAGCTCCCTGCCCACCACGGGGCTTGAACCCTGACACCCGGAGTCGCATGCTCTACTGACTGAGCCGGCCACGTGCCCAGCAATGTGCTTTTACAGATTTGTTCAAGATTTTCTTTCTGTATTTGACACACGCAGAGCGCGGAAGCAGGGGGAGTGGCAGGCAGGGAGGAGAGAGAGAAGCGGGTTCCCCACCAAGCGGGGAGCCTGGTGCTTGTGTCGTCGTGACCTGAGCCAAAGGCAGATGCTTCACCCACTGAGGCACCCAGGTGCCCAGATTTTTTTTTTCAGTTTTTATTTATTTATTTATTTTAATTTTTGACAGTTTTTATTTATTTATTTATTTATTTTAATTTTTGACAGTTTTCATTATTTATTTATTTACTTAATTTTTTTTTTTAATAAATTTATTTTTTATTGGTGTTCAATTTGCCAACATACAGAATAGCACCCAGTGCTCATCCTGTCAAGTGCCCCCCTCAGTGCCCGTCACCCATTCACCCCCACTCCCCGCAGATTTTTTTTTATGTCTTTTACTAAAGTGACATATACGGAACATAATATGTTCCATCTTAACCGTGTTCAGCTGTACAACTCAGTGGCATTAAACTATGTCCCAGTGATGTGCAGCCATCACCACTATCTCTTTCCAGAACTTTCCCATCATCCCAAACAGAAACTGTACCCGGCGAACAAGAACTCCCTCGTCCCTCTCCACCAGGCCCCTGGTGACCTCTGCTGCACTTTCAGGCTTTGTGAATATGCCTGGTCTCGGTGCGTCACAGAAGTGGCATCATAGGACCCCTGTCCTTTTGCGTCTGCCTCCTTGCACGCAGCAGAGCGGCTTTGGCGCTCATTCATACTGTGGCGTCATTTCACTCTCTTGGTAGTGCCTTTTGATGTACAGAACGTTTACATTTTGATGAAGTTGAATTTCTTTTTTTTCTTCTATTGACTCTGCTTTTGACGTCATATAATCATTGCCAAATCCTATGTCATGAAGTTTTCTCTTATATTTTCTTCTAAGAGTTTTATACTTTTAGCTCTTGTGTTGAGGTCTTTAATCCTTACTGAGTTCATTTTTATGTGCGGTCTAAGGTTAGGATCCAACTTCATTCTTTTGCATGTGAATATCCAGTTTTCCCAGTATAACTTGTTGGAAAAACTGCCTTTTCCCAACTGAGTGGTCTTGGCACCTTCACTGAAAGTCAATGGACTGTTTATGTGAAAGTTATTTCTGGGCCCGTTGGCTTCTATGTCTATCCTCGCTCCAGTATCACACTGCTTTGATTTACAGTAGCTTTACAGTAAGTTTTGAAATCAGAAAGTGTGAATCCTCCAACTTTGATCTTTTTCAAGATTGAGTTGGCTGTCCAGGGTTCTTTGAGATTCCAAGGGTTTTCAGATGGATCTTTCTATTTCTGCCAAAAATGCCATTGGGATTTTTTTTTTTTTTTTTTTGCCATTGGGATTTTCACAAGGAATGCATTGAATCTGCAGGTTGCCTTGCGTGATGCTGTAATCTCAACAATATGAAGTCTTCCAACCCATGAACATAAATGGAAACATCTTTTCATTTATTTACATCTGCTTTGCTTTCTTTTGGCAATGTTTTATAGTTGTCATTACAAGCCTTTGGTTAAATTTATTCCCAAACACTTCAATCTTTTTGATGCTATTGTAAATGATACCGTTTTCTTGATTTCCTTTTCTCAGATGGTTCAGTTAGGGTAAAGAAATGCAACTTGAATTTTGGGTGTGATTTTTGTATCCTGCAACCTTGCTGAATGTGTTTATTTTTTGTTTGTTATTAATTTTTTGCATAAAGTCTTTAGAGTTTTCTACATGTAAGACCATGTTGTCAACGCACAGAATTCTTTTCCAATTTGGCTGCCTTCTTTTTTTATTTTTTTATTTTAAAGATTTTATTTATTTATTCATGAGAAACACACAGAGAGGCAGAGACACAGGCAGAGGGAGAAGCAGGGTCCATGCAGGGAGCCGGATGTGGGACTCGATCCCAGGACCCTGGGATCATGCTCTGAGCCAAAGGCAGACGCTCAACCGCTGAGCCACCCAGTCGTCCCAATTTAGCTGCCTTCTTATCTGTTATTTTTTCTAACTGCTATATATAGCTAGAGCTTCCAATACGTCGTTGAATAGAAGTTGCAAAAGTAGGCTGCCGTGTCTTGTTCATGATCTTGAGGGTCTTTTATAGATTTTGTGTGGGCATAAGTTTTTATTCTCTAAGTTTTCGTTTGTCTGGGGCAGTGATTCTCTGCTGGGGATGATTTAGCCCCGTAAGGGACATTTGACAAGGTCTAGAGACATTTTTGCTTGGCACGACCTGGCACAGGGGATTGTGGTGCTGGCATTTGAGCAGAAAGAGCCCCAGGATGATGCTACACATCCTACAGTACATAGGACAGCTCCCCACGACCAAGAATTATCTGATCCCAAAAGTCAATAATGCCACTGTTGAAAAGTCCTCCTCTAGGGTAAATACCTGGAAGTGAGATTGCTGGGTTGTCAGCCACATTTAACTGAGTCGTCAGTTGTATGTTTAACTTTACAAGATACTGCCAAAACCTTTTCCATAATGGCTGCACCATTTTGTACCCCCAACAACTATTTATGAGAGTTTTAGTGGCTCTACTGGAGCATACTTGGTACTGCAGTTTTTTTTTTTTAAGATTTTATTTATTCATTCATGAAAGACAGAGAGAGAGAGAGGCAGAGACACAGGCAGAGGGATAAGCAGGTCCCATTACAGGAGCCTGACGTGGGACTCGATCCAGGGTCTCCAGGATCACACCCTGGGCCGAAGGCAGCACTAAACCGCTGAGCCCCCCCGGGCTGTTCTGTTTTTTTTTATTATTATTATTATTTTATTTTTTATTTTTTTTGTGTTTATTTTTTGAATTTAGACATTCTAACATGTAGGAAGTGGTATCTCATTGTAGTTTTAACATCTATTTCCCTAATGGCAAATGATGTCAGACTTATTTTTGTCCGCTTGTTTGCCTTTTGTGTCTTCTTTGGTCGAGTATCTGTTGGATCCTTTTGCCCGAGTTTTAATTGGGCTAAATCATTCCCAGCAGAGAATCACTGCCCCAGAGAAATGAAAACTTAGAGAATAAAAACTTAGGCCCACACAAAATCTATAAAAGACCCTCAAGATCAGGAACAAGTTAATTGGGTTGTTTGTTTTCTTACTTCTTAATTTAAATTATTTTTTTTTCTGGTTTAAATTTCTTTATTTTATTTTTTTTATAATAAATTTATTTTTTATTGGTGTTCAATTTGCCAACTTACAGAATAATACCCAGTGTTCATCCCATCAAGTGCCCCCCTCCATGCCCGTCACCCATTCACCCCCACCCCCCGCCCTCCTCCCCTTCCACCACCCCTCTATTAGCCAACAGATAGTACATACTTAGTTTCAGAGGTGGAGTTCAGTAATTTATCAGTTATGTAGAACATCCAGTGCTCATCACATCATATGTCCTCCTTAATGCCCATCACCCAGCCACCCTATCCCCCCACACCCCTCCCCTCCAGCATGCTGAGTGAAATAAGTCGATCAGAGAAAAATAATTATACGGTTTCACTCATATGTGGAATATAAGAAACAGCATGGAGGATCCTAGGGGAAGGGAGGGAAGACCGAATGGGGAAGTCATCAGGGAGAAAAACCATGAGACACTCTCACACTGGGTTTTGACAGCTCTTTACATATTCTGTGTACAAATCATCTGATGGATATGTGACTTGGAGATATTTTCTTTTGAGTCTGGAGCTTGTCATTTCATTCTCTCCTGCAGAGCAAAGATTTTACGTTTGATTAAGCCACATTTGTTTGTTTTTATTTTTATTCCAGTATAGTTAACATACAGTGTTCTATTGGTTTCAGGTATACGGTATAGTGATTCAACACTTCCCTACAACACCTCGTGCTCATCCCAAGTGCACTTCTTCATCCCCATCGCTTACTTCCCCCTCTCCCCACCCCTTCCCCTCTGGTGACCATCAGTGTGTTCTCTATAGTTAAGAGTCTGTTTCTTGTTTTGACTCTCTCTTTTTTTCCCTTTGCTCATTTGTTTTGTTTCTTAAAATCCACATATGGGTGAAATCATATGGTATTTGTCTTTCTCTGACTGACTGACTTCGCTTAGCAGTATACCCTCTAACTCCATGTTGTTGCAAATGGCAAGTTTTCTATCTTTTTTACGGCTGAGTAATATTCCAGTGTGTGTGTGTGTGTGTGTGTGTGTGTGTGTGTACACCACATCTTTAGCCATTCATTAGTCGATGGACCCTGCTTCTATGATTTGGCTGTTGTTGATAATGTTGCTGTAAACATTGGGGTGCAGGTATCCCTTTGAATTAGTGTTCTTGTATTTTCTGGGGAAATACCCAGTCATGCAGTTACTGGATCGTAGGGGAGTTCTATGTTTAGCTTCTTGAGGACCCTCCATACTGTTTCCTAGAGTGGCTGCACCAGCTTGCATTCCGACCAACAGTGCAAGAGGGTTTCTTTTTCTCCACATCCTCGTCAACACCTGTTGTTTCTTGTGTTTGTTTGTTTTTAAGTAAGTCTCAACATGGGCTTTAGACTTACAACCCTGAGATCAAGAGTCACGTGCTTTACCGACTGAGCCAGCCAAACATCCCTGCCTTGTGTTTTTGATTCTAGGCATTCTGAAGGTGTGAGGTGTGATACCTCATTGTAGCTTTGATTTTCATTTCCCTGATGATGAGTGGTGTTGAGCATCTTTTCATGTGTCTGGTGGCCATCTGGATGTCTTCTTTGGAGAAACATCTGTTATGTCTTGTAGCCATTTTTAAAATTGGATTATTTGGTTTTTGGGTGTTGAGTTGTATAAGAAGTTCTTTCTGTATTTTCCAAATACCTTCTCCCATTTCGTAGCCTGCCTTTGCACTCTGTTGATGGTATCTTTCCCTGTGCAGATTGGTATTTTGATGTAGTCCCAATAGTTCATTTTTGTTTTAATTTCCCTTACCTCAGGAGACGTATCTAGAAAAATGTTCGTCCAGCCGGTGGCAGAGACATCACTGCCTATTGATTAAGCCCAATTTATTGACTTTTTTCATTCATGGATTATTATCATGTTCAACTATTTGCCTAACCCTCCTAGGTCATTAGGATTTTCTCATGTTTTCTTCTAAAAATATGCATGTTTTTAGGGTTTTTTAAATTTAAATTTTATTATTTTATTATTATTTTAAAAATTTTTATTTATTTATTCATAACAGACACACAGAGAGAGGCAGAGACACAGGCAGAGGGAGAAGCAGGCTCCATGCAGAGAGCCCGACGTGGGACTCGATCCCGGGTCTCCAGGATCACGCCCTGGGCTGAAGGCGGTGTTAAACCGCTGAGCCACCCGGGCTGTCCTTAGGGTTTTTTTTTTTTTAAGATTTTATTCATTTATTCATGAGAGACACAGAAAGATATATATATATATATATATATATATATATATATATATAGAGAGAGAGAGAGAGAGAGAGAGAGAGAGAAAAGCAGGCTCCATGCAAAAAGCCCAATGTGGGACTTGATCCCTGATCCCGGGATCATGATCTGAGCCAGAGGCAGATGCTCAACCCATGAGCCACCCAGGCTTCCCTATTTTTAGGTTTTATATAAGGTCTGTGATCCATTTTGAGTTGCTTTTTATATAAGGTATGAGATGGTGTTGAGGATGATTTTCTTACATATGGAAGTCTGAATATTCCAGTACCATTTTTTGACAGGACAGTCTTCATCGTTGAATTCCCTTTGTACTTTTGTAAAACATCATTTGGGTATATTTTTGTAATCTTTATATTCTGCTCCATTGATCTCTGTGTCTATCATTTCATCTATACCACAGTCTTGATTACTGTAGCTTTATAGTAATCTTAAAATGGGAAGCATATTTTCTTCAATCTCATTTTTTAAAAGATTTTATTTCTTTGAGAGAGAGGGAGAGAGAGAGTAAAAGGGGGCATGAGCAGGGAGAGTGGCAGGGGGAGAAGCTGACTCCCTCCTGAGCAGGGAGCCCAATGTGGGGCTCCATCCGAGGACTCTGGGGTCATGACCTAAGCCAAAGGCAGACACTTAACCTACTGAGCCACCCAGGCGCCCCTCCAATATCATTCTTGTTTGAAAAACAATTTTTTTTGCTGTTACTCTGCTCCTTTGTCTTTCCTTTTTTTTTTTCCTTTTTTTTCCCTTTGTCTTTCCATATAAATTTTGGAATACACTTGTCATTATCTGACAAAATATCCTGAGGTGATTTTGATTGGAACTGTGTTAAATCTATGAATCAATTTGAAGAGAATTGACACTTTTACTATGCTGAGTCTTCTAATTCATGAATATGGTATGTCTCTCCATTTATTCAGATTTTCTTTCCTTCTTTCCTCAGAATTTTATAATTTTAAAATATAGGTGTTATGTTTTATTAGGTTTCTACCTGTGTGTTTCACTTTTTGCAGCTATTGTAAATGGCATTTTTGTAATTTCAGCTTTCAATTGTCCGTTGGCAGCATATACAAATATGATTGTTTTTTTGTGTGTTGGCCTTGTGTCCTGTGACCTTGCTAAATACACTTGTTAAATATGGCAGGTTTATTTTCTTTGGATTCCGTGGGATTTTTCTGTTTACATGATCATCTCCTCTGTCCATACAGTGCTTTATTCTTTCCTCTTCAATCTGTATGCTCCTTCATTCTCTTAATTGCATTGTCACCAGCCTAATGCTTTTAGTACAATGTTGAATTGTACGTGTGGTGAGATGAATCTCTTTGTCTCCATTTCAGAGGGAAATCATTTAGTCTTTCACTACTGAGTATGACATTAACTGTGGGTATCTTATAGATGTTCTTTATCTGGTTAAGAAAGTTCCCTTCTATTCTTAGTTTTCTGAGAGTTTTTTTTTTTTTTTAAATCAGGAATGGATGGTGAATTTTATCAAGTGCTTTTCTGCATTCATTGATAGGATCATTTAGTTTTCTTCTTTAGGCTGTAAATATTGTGGACTATCATGGTTTATTTTTGGATATTGAATCACTCTTGTATTCACTGAATAAATCCCATTTGGTCATGGTGGAGTATTCTTTTTATGTATTGCTGGATTTGATTTGCTCACATTTTGTTGAGGATTTTGTATCTATGGTCATTTGATGGATGTTGATCTGCAGGTTTTTCATAGTGTCTTTGTCTTGTTTTGTTATCCAGGTAATGCTGGGATCCTCAAGAAGTGTTCTCTCCTCTTCTATTGTCTGGAACAGATTGTGTACAATTAGTGTTATTTATTCTTTAAGTTTTTTGGTAGATTCATCAGTGAAGCCTTCTGGGTGACTTCAGTTTCTTAAACAGTTGCAGGACCATTAACATGATCTACATAATATTGGGTGAATTTTAGTTATTTGCCCAGAAGCTTTATAGTTGTACCTTTCACAATTAGGTCTGCATTACACCTGGAATTAACTTTTGTGTATGATTTGAGGTAGGAGTCAGGTTTCATTTTCCCTTGATAGGTTTCTCTAATTGACCTGGCACCATTTATTTAAAATTACTGTGCTCTGCCACTATTCTACAGTGCCATCTTTGCCATGTATGTATGGGTCTTTTTATGGACTCTCAAACCTGTTCCATTGGTCTACATATCTGTCTTTGGACAATACCAACCTATGCTAGTTACTGTAGCTTGATAAGTCTCGATAGCTAGGAAGATAAGTCTTCCTGCTTTGTTTATCTTCCTTAAGGTTTATATGGCTATTTTTGGTCCTTTCTTTTCCCATACAAATTTTAGAAACAATTCATCAAATTCTACCAAAAATGAGATACTGTTCTTTGCAGAAAGGGTAGTCAAAATTATAATCCGACATTAGAAGTGAATGGAACTACATTGGGATGCCTCACTGGCTCAGTCAGTAGAGCATGCAGCTCTTGATCTTGGGGTTTTGAATTTGAACCCCATGTAAGGTGTAAAGATTACTTAAAAATACAATCTTGAAAAAGAGGAAGTGGAATTACATTTGTTCTATTTTTTAAAAATTTGATGGAGCACTTCAGTAGGCAAGCTGCCATGAAAACCACATACCACCACATAAAATATCTTAAAATGATAGAGAACATATTTTTAAAAAGCAAAACTCAACTGGCAAGAAAGGAAGGAGAATCTCTAGGACCAAAAATGCCAAGGAATTGATACAAATTACAAACAAAAGAATCAAATATAGAAGTAAGCCATTATTGGAAATATTGGATTTTGAATATAAAATAATTATGTTTGATATACTTAAGGAAATAAGATGAGTTAAGTTGGACTGAGTAACAAGATAGTATTAAAAAATGACCAGGCATGGGATCCCTGGGTGGCTCAGCGGTTTAGCATCTGCCTTTGGCCCCGGTTGTGATCCTAGAGACCTGGGATCAAGTCCCACATCGGGCTCCCTGCATGGAGCCTGCTTCTCCCTCTGCCTGTGTCTCTGCCTCGTGCGCTCTCTCTTTCTGTCTCTCATGAATTAATAAATAAAATATTAAAAAAATAAAAATAAAAAATGACCAGGCATATTAGAAAAGACCATTTAGAATTTCTAAAAATAAAGATTGGGATGAAATTGAAACTCAGATTAAACCCAAGGAGGGATTTAGTGAACTGGAAGATCGTTGTGGAGAAATTACTAGTAAATCAGGACAAGGAGATAACAGCGTAGAGAAATTTGAGACATGGAAGATAGTATGAGAAGGTCAAAAAAATAGATAAGCAATATACAAAGGGATAATTGGCAGAGTTTCTCATGATTCATGAAAGATACCAACCCTTAGACTCATGAGCAATTTAGTGTAGTCAGATGTTAGTGATAGAATGTAAATGGTGAGGTTACAGGTGTTTTCAGTATATTTTCTTCAGTTTGCCTGATTCTTAGAAATTTTTCATAATAAAAATTTGAAAAAATAAGTCCCACACAAGGGGAAAATGAATAAAGGTGAGAACAGAAATGAACAAAATAAACAACAAAACTAGAGAGCATCAACACTCACCTAATTGGCTTTGAAGCCTAAAATTGAGCATAACCAATAAAGACAAAGCAAATGGATACAAATAAACAATATTAACAATTTAAAGGAGGTAATAATTGCAAATGTGCCAGAGATTGATGACATAAGAGAATATTATGAATAGCTCCACGCCAGCGAATTTGACAACTTTGGTGAAAATAAGCAAATTACCAGAAAATATTACCCCAAAATACATTCAAGTATAAATAGAAAACCTGAGTGAATATATAACTATCAGGGGAGAAACTGAATCAGTAGGGAAAATTGTACTTAAAAGGATCATGAAGCCCAAATAACCGTACACTTTCTACCAAAAGGAAGAGATCATTGCAATCTTCTATAAATGCCTCCAGGGGATGGAGAAAGAGGAAATATTACCCACTTTATTTCATAAGGCTAAAATAACTTGATACCAAAATACATAGCAATAACGTAAGTACAAAATTGTAGACCAGTTTTACTCATTCACACGGGTTAAAATATCCTAAAGAATATGTCCAACCAAAATTTGTGCACAGATGTTCATAGCAGCACTTTCTTAACAGCCAAAAAGTGAAAATAGCCTAAATGTTCATCGGCCGTTGACTGGATGAACAAATTGGGGTATAGCCGCACAGCGGAATGCTATCCAGCCACGCAATGAAGCAACAGTGGTGAGCCTCGGAAACAGTATGCTGAGTGAAAGAAGCCAGTCATCTCAAAAGACCACATACTGTACAATTGCATTTGTATGGAATGTCTGGAATAGCAAATCTATAAACACAAAGAACAGATTAGTGGTGGTTGCATAGCACTTGGGGAGATGGTGAGACTGGGGGTGATGGCTAAGGGGTATCGGATTTCTTTTTGGGGTGATGAAAAGGATCTAAAATTAATTGAGACAGCGATTGCACAAATATGGGCTTATACTAAGCACCACTGCATTGTCTGCTTTAAATGGGAGGATTGTATGGTCTGGAATGATAGCTCAATCGAGTGGTTAGAAAAGCAGCCCTGAAGAAGATTTGAGCAAACTAAATCCAGCACGATGAAGGAGCTGTGACTGTCCACGAGCAAGGTGAATTTCTCCCAGGTGTACAAACTGGGTTTAACTTCTCAGAATCTGTTCGTGGACATCTCCGTAAAGATGGTGGGTTGACCACAGGCTTCAATTCTTTCCCTCCATCCCAAAACATCCTGGAAAATGTCACTAAAGGGATTTGTTAAAGGCATAAACCCACAAGGGTGTGAGACTCAAGGAAGATAACAGCAGTGACATTGGGGACTGGAGACTGGAAAACAGATGGGTATGTGGTGAATGACTTACCAAACCCAAGAAAGTTCAGTCCTAAATACACGGGGGACGATGGGGAGGCAGGTGGGGAAGGCCAAATATACTACAGAATGCCCAGAAGACTCAGGAATTGCCCATGGCACAAAGTCTGGAAGCAGGGCTGGAGGGAAAGGTAACGAAGGGGTAGTGGGCCAAAGTCCACCTGAGCAGCAGGCAAATCTCCAGGTGTCCCTCCCTCGCTGCATGGACGTGAGCCACAGTGACTTCCCATCTCTGCAGAAAAGCTGAAGTGTAGTCTCGATGGAGTGAAACGAGGCTTCTCTGAGCTGCCGAGGGGAGACATTGGATCCATTGGACCAAGAAACGTTTGGTAGAGCAAACGCGGTGACTAGGTCAATACATGGGATGGACACGAGAACCATTCCTGAACCTGTTCCTCAGCCCTTCTTCTACACAGTGGGGATGATCAGATCTTTCCAAAAGAGCCCCGAAGATTGAAAGATAGTTCTCTGGGCTGTTTGAGCAGCCCGAGGAAGCCCTGGGTCCCGACATGGAGCGTTACCCAAGAAAAGCATCCAGTGGAATCACCTGCAGCGAACCCCACAGTTGACAAGCACCAGCAATGTACTCAAAGCTTCCACTCAACTTCTGGGTCTCTGACTCTTTTTTTTGGGGGGGGGTCTTTGACTCTTAAATATAAGCAGAGAGCCAATGATTTCATCAGACCTTTCAGGAAAGCTCTGGCATGAAGGCGACCAAAACCGATCAGAGGAAACAATAGCTATGCCGGAAGGGGAAATGTCTTTTAAAAACTTATTATTACCTTTTTTAAAGAGCTTTTATTTTAATTCCAGTTAGTTAGCGTCCAGCGTCCAGCGTTATGTTAGTCTCTGGAGTACAATATAGGGATTCAGACTTCCACACCCTGTGTTCGGCACAGGCGCACCCCTTACTGTTTTCTGAGAGATGAGCTAGAACAGCTATTAATTAAAAGGATCTATTAAGTCCATCAAGCACATTAACATATCAAAGGAGAAAATGTGATTATCTCATCAGATGCAGGACAAGTATCTGATAGAGCTCAACATCATCTCACGTGTACGAACTTAGGTGACCTTGCCTCCGAGAGGAAAGGATGGCATCCATGTGGGGTAAAAACAAAAAAAGGAATGGAGTGTATCCCTAATTCGCCACCATGGGTTACGGCCAGCTCAGGCTAGATCACTACTTCCATGTGAAGGGCAAAACTTTATTTATTTTTTTTAATAAATTTATTTTTTATTGGTGTTCAATTTACCAACATACAGAATAGCACCCAGTGCTCATCCCGTCAAGTAGGGCAAAACTTTATAATTCTAAGAGAAAATAATGGGGCCACAAGTTCGACTGCAGCATGGGAAGGATTCCTTAAAACACAAAAACAAGCCACTCAGGAAAAGATCGCTACCTTACCTTAAAAGTGGGAACTGCTCTTCATTTTAAAAATACCAGAAAAAGGAAGAGCAACTGTAGGCTGCGATGGGCCATGTGTCCCGCACATCGCCAACAATTGCTCTCCAGGACGCATGAGGAGGAAGGGGGGGGACTAGAAAAATGCGGGTGCTTCAACATGAAAATCATCAAAACAGAAATACGCCCGAACAGACCATTCACAGGAGAGAAAAAAAAGAGATGGCCCTTAAATGTACAAAAAGATGACCCATTGGGGCAGCCTGGGGGGCCCAGCGGTTTAGCGCCCGCCTTCGGCCCAGGGAGTCCCAGGATCGAGTCCCACGTCGGGCTCCCTGCGTGGGGCCTGCCTCTCCCTCTGCTTGGGTCTCTGCCTCTCTCTCTCTGTTTCATGAATGGATGAATAAAATATTAAAAAAAAAAAAGGATGGCCAATTAGTTACCAAGGGCGTGAAGATCAAACCACAGCAGGACACCACTGTCCCCACGCGACGGAGTGTTCTAGAAGCAAGCGCCGGCCAGGACGGAGGGCAGGACGGGGCGGAATTGCCCCTGCTGAGTGTGGAAGTGCAGCACCCACAGCCCGGGTGCAAGGCGTTCGGTGAGTGCAGGACGGACCGGCCCGGAGGCAGCACTTCCGACCCAGGCCCACGCCCCGGAGCCGCTTCGAGGCGCACGGACGCTCCCGGCAGCATTGCCTGGAAGAGCCCCGGCCCGCAGCGGGCAGCCAGGCCAGAGCGTCCGCAGGGCTGAGCGGGACGTGTGCGACTGGGCCGGCGACGTCCCCCCAGTCCGGGCAACACGCTGCTAGTGGTCAGAGGCCAAAACCGCCAGAGCCGCAGCGTGTGATTCACGGACACTTGCACGCCGTCCGAGGTGTAGCTTTAACGAGAGCGTGGGAGATGCGGCCGTCCACGTGGCGCGTAGTGTCTTGTGAGGAGAGACGGAGGTCGTGGCGGGGACGGGGGCCTCTGCGGCCGAGTGCTGGGCCCACGGGCGTGTGTCGCCCACGTTGCACCGTCCGCCTTGTATAAAGGGCCTTTGCGTGCACCTGGGACGCCTTTACTCGAGCTTAACTGTGACTGATCTTCTGGGGATCTGGTCTCTAAGGCCCTGGGCCCGTCAGATCCTTAAATTCTTGTCGCAGGAGATTTCGGCCCAGTGTTTCCGGGGTGGACGAAGGGCTCACTTTGCGCGGGGGCGCACTGGCGATGTGTTTCAAGGGCCAGCTGTCGCGCAGACACGGAGGTCTCCTGAGAGCAGCCTGCTGCGACCCGATGGCAGGGGCTGCGGTGCACCCCGAGTCGCCCCCCTGCCCCCGGCCTTACAGCCGTAACGTGGGCCCTGTGATGTTGCCTTCCAGAATCACAGGACAGCCAACCCCCTGGGCAGTGGCGCTCTGACGTGGACAAAGAAATTCAGCCTGGACTACTTAGCTCTGGACTTCAATTCAGCCTCCCCGGCCCCTGTACAGCAGGTAGGCGTCCGTCGTGCCCGAGCCGTCCCAGGAGGGCCCCCCGCGTTTCCCTTTCCTTTTGCCAAATGAGCTCCCACTTCTCCTTCACCTGTAATTTCGTTCCCCAAACCTGGGCTGATGTTCCAGAACACCTGGTCTGCAGGGGGAGACCCGCGGGGACAAAAGAGGGCCTGGGCGGCCTTCGGGGGGCCCTGCAGTTGGGACCCCGCCCCCAGGCCCTCGGGGCTGGCGGCAGCGCGGGCCTCGGCTGTTGTGCTCGGGCCACGGCCCGCTGTGTCCCCGTCGCCCACCATCCCTCGTGCCAGGAGCACGAGCTGCCGGCCTCCCTCTCCGACGGCCTGCGTCCCTTCCACTGCCGTCGTATGGGTCACAGGAGCCCGATGGCCCGAGCCGGGCTGGAGGATCCCAGGTCCAGAGCTGTCCAAACACACACCCGAGGTGTCCGCCTCTGCGGGGAGTGACCGGGGGGCCGGGGGGGCTCCAAAGGGTTAACAACGCTGGAACCTACCACAGAAGGGCCGACGTTTTCCTGATTCGTGATTCAATGTGACGAAACCCTTTCTGTGCTCCCCCCTCAGAAACTTCTCCTCGCGGAAGAGCAAAGAGTCGACTACGTCCAAGTGGATGAGCAGAAGACCCAAGCCCTGCAGAGCACGAAGCAGGAGTGGACGGACGAGAGGCAGTCCAAAGTGTGAGGCGTGTGCTCGGGCCGGGACCGGGGCGTGGAGGCTCGGGCCCTGCCCTCGCGGCTCTTTTGCCAGAATCGCACCGAGGGTCGATCCGGGCCAAGATCCGGGGAGAATCTGCAGGTTCCGTGGGCTTGGCAAGAACCGCTGGGAGAGAGGGTCATTTGTGCACGCTGAGTGGCCCTCCCCAGCCACACGGGCCCGGAGCCCCCAGGCCGTGCCCCCACGGCCGTGGACCGCGCCCCGGACCGGGCCGTTCACTTAGGCACGCTCCGAACGGTAAAAACGAGACTGGGGGGAGTAGGGTTCCCAGAGTTTGGTGGAGAAGCTGCCCAGCGGAGCGTCGGGGCGCAGAGGACAGCCGGTCTTGCCATCAGGACCATTTGGGTGTCACGCTTGCGGATTCTGACCTGTGTCCCGACCTCCTGGTCCACGGACGGTCCTGGCGCCGCGGCTCCTGGAGACGTCTCGTCCCGGCCCCCGAAATCGCGGCTGAGGAGACGCAAGCCGGAGACCCCAACAGGCAGATCAGTCATTTGTCTCCCCAGAGAAAGAGAATTCAAGCGACGGGGGCAGGGAGTGCTGGGCTCCGCGATGAGCATAGCAGGTGACCCCGGCCAGGTGGGCCTGCCCCTTCCCGGCACGCGTGCGCCTGCCTCGGCCACCTCTTGCCTGAACGAGCCCGGAAGCGAGGCGTGCCAGGGATGGTGGCTCCCGCTGGGAAGAAAGGAAGAGTGAGCATGAGAGGAGGGAACCGCCCAGGGGCCCGCACGGAGCCCAGCCCCGGGGTGAGGCCTGGGACAGAGCTGGCCACGCTGCCCGCCGCACGACGATTTGCACGAGCTCTATCGCTTCGGCCGGCCTTGGGGCCACGAACAACGCGCGCAGACACGGAGGACTCCTCGCCTCTCCCTGTCATAGGGTTTCGAGGTGGTGCTTTTTGACTGGACACGGCTGCATGTCCCGCCAGGCCCTCTGTGGTGTTCGAATGGGAAAGTAACGCCGTCCGTAGGTACCGTCACGACTAGCTTTTAACGATCACCGTGACTTCCGGCCTGGGATCCCGTGGTGCCCTGGCAGCAGGCTCCCCGTGAGCTGGCTGATGCTCACAGAGGTTTGTTGTCCCCTCGGGAAGGGGGATCGTCCCTGGCTGTCCTATGCTGGACCCAGTTTCCTGGCGGAGTTTTCCCTTCCGCTTTAGTGCTGCCTAAACCCCGAGAGCACACGGTCCCACTTTGTCGTGAGGCCATCGCGTCACCCCTTCCTTGATGGGGCACCGGGGTCGAGTGGACCCAGATGAGAGTCTCAGTTGGGCACGGGGTTTTATTCAATGGGTCTTCTCGAGTCTTCTGAGCACCTGCATCCAGAAGGCAAATCCGAACAACTGGGACGGAAGCAGATGCTGGCCTGCCATTCTGACCAGCTGTGTGTCGCGTAGGAGGATGGCTTAAGCAGGCAGGCAGGTCTGTGACAGCCAGGGCCAGTCGGGGCAGCTGTGGGCTTTGCTGTGGGGCTTGAGGGTTTCTAACTGCCCCAAGGGTAAGTCAAGGACAGTCTTGGCTTTTCAGATCGTTAGAGAAGTACTTTTCATGTGCAAAGCAGCAGGATCTGGTGACGGCATTTTCTTCCTGGAGGAAAGTGGGGTGGGGGACATTGTCGAATGCTTTAAATGATGTAAGGGTCCCCCATGAGCCTGGACAGAGAAATGAGAGGGGCCCCTGCACCCTGCAGCCAGCTCCACGTCACAACGCACAGGCCAGAGCCTGGAAGGAGCCGCCTTCTTCCCTGCGTGACTTACAAAGAGTCACAGAGCCTCAGGCAGCAATCCGGGGCTGGTGGACCTCGTAGACAGTAACCTCCGGGGGGAGGGGGTGCACCTGTGTTCACATTCTTGATTACCTGACAGGCTGGTGCCGGAAAATTCTATGCCCAAGTGCCAAGAACCACACTCGACTGGAGCTAGATCAGGAAAGAAAGAGCTAAAATGACACCGGTAGTGAGGTGGCATCCAGTTGACCACCCCCCAAGCCTCTTTGCAAAACTGTCCCCGGAAGCGTCGGCTGCACGAAGCAATACACACTGGAGCCGTGTGACTTGTCTGGGAGCAATTAATTAGGGGTGAGAAAAACAGAGGACTTCAGCCTCCTTTCCAGGGTGTGTGTGACAGGCCCTGCGACAGGCCCTGCTTCGGTAAGACTGCCGATGGAAGGTTCCCAGGAGCATAACGCCTCGCGGCCGGGAAGGGCAGCCAGTTGGGGGCTGACGGCAGCGAGCGCCCTGGGAAAGGGGCCGCCTCCCGTTTCCCTGCGGAGCTGGCTTGTGGGTAACGGGGCCAGGAATGTGGCCAGGGCCTGAGGCTTGGGGCTCTGCACTGAAAATGGGAACGATCACAGATACCAGTGGAGGCAAGTGCTCACGGCAGCTGTGTGCCCTGCGCGGGGCACGGCCTCCGGGAGGTGGCGGGGCGAGCCCACGTGGGTCTCTGGAGCCCCTTTTTGCTTTTTCTCCCGTGTCACCCTGTTGGGGAGTTCCTGCAGATCGGGGACTGTGCTGCGCCGAAGGGGGACCCAAGGGTCTCAAGCCTGCAAGTCCCCCAGGCCGCAGGCCCAGGAGCTTGGGGCCTGGCGCTTTCCTCGGGGAGGGGGGAGCTCGAAGGCACAGGGTCCTCCCTCCAGGGAGCCGCTGGACGGTGGCCTTTGTCCGCTCGGGGCCCCCTCCGTCCCGGGTAGGACCGGCCTTGTACGCAGAATCGCGCTGATCTGCAAAACCCAGTATGTTTTGTACTGTTTCCTTTCTGGCATTAATAAAGGTTTTATACGGAGGAATGACACTCGAGTTCTCTCTTCTTCGTGTGAAGCGGTGCATTCGGTCGAAATGCAGAGCCCGCCCTGAAAGCCCGGTATGGGGCGGCCCGCGGGCTCAGCGGTTTAGTGCCGCCTTCGGCCCAGGGCTTGACCCCGGGGTCCCGGGATCGAGTCCCCGCATCGGGGTCCCCGCAGGGAGCCTGCTTCTCGCTCTGCCTGTGTCTCTGCCTCTCTGTCTCTCTGAGCCTCATGAATAAATAAATAAAATCTTAAAGATAAAAAGACAGAAAGCCCGGCGTGTGGAAGCGGACCCCACTGCCATTTGCAAGGTCGGCAGCGGAGCAGCTCTCGGGGCGCCTGCTCCACCCCGGCCTGAGCCCGTCTCCACGCCTCTTTGCTTCACCGCGAATGGAGCTCAGTGCCCCTCCCTGGCAGCACATACAACACGACCTTCGTCACTAGACCTCGGAAAGTGACAGCCCCCAGCCAGCCTGTCCCCGCAGCAGAGTGTCCTGCGCCGCCCTCGCTCCGGGGGCCCGGGCTGCAGGCGCTCGCAGCCGGGAAGCCAGGCAGGGACGAGCAGAGATGTGGGGGCTCAGGTCTGGGGACACAGGCCAAAGGCCCAGAGATGAGAAGAGGCCACGCGAAATTACTTGGCCCCGGAGGTGTGGGGCCGAGCTCAGGAACGCTCTTCCCCGGCGCAGCCCAGCCCAGCTCCTGACCCAGAGAGGAGCGGGCCGGCCCGGGGGGCCCGTGCAAAGCGGAGGCCGGGCAACCTGACCCGAAGGGTAATCTCACTCCAGGCCCCTGTGCTCTGGCCCCTTAACCAGAGCCCCCCTAAGTTTCCAGCCTCCTGATTCTCCTTCTCTTGAATTCACATTGCACTTATTGCTGTCATCTCCCTACATGGTGCCATGTGCTTTACAAATTTATGTTTTCTTTTCGGCCACCGAGGGAGTCTGGCTCTGGTGCAGGCGGGGCCCCGGACCCCACTGGGAGAGGAAGACGTGGGACCGAGACGCAGACCCTCCCCACAACACACACAGCACTTCACTCACGGTACAGAAGACAGCAGAGAGCCTCGGGGACACGAGGGCCTTCTGGTCACGAGTGCCACCGGGTCATCGGA
This sequence comes from Canis lupus dingo, assembly GCF_003254725.2. NCBI lineage: Eukaryota > Metazoa > Chordata > Mammalia > Carnivora > Canidae > Canis > Canis lupus. The sequence continues at coordinate 123,460,872 of NC_064281.1, read as the reverse complement.
TGGAGATCCCCGTGGACAATAACCACCCTTGCCCCACTTTGCCATCGCGCACAGCCATCGATTCCAGGCGGCCCCCAGTGGGAAAGACGGAACAGCGGGTTTGGTGTGTGCCCTCTGCTGTATCAGGTCCGTCATGCTCTGCACCACAGCTGCTCTGGTCGTGCACCGTCAAGACCTCCGCTGCAATGAGTTTTATCTGCTGAGACTGTTTGCCTTCATGTAAAAAACGCAACCTACTTGTTTTAGATCTGTCTGAAAATTTTACATTATTTCAATTTTTGGTTCTTCGATCTGAGATTTAATTCATTTCCATCCACTATGGTGACAAGTCAGAAGAGTGGCTACCTCTTTTGGGGAGATTATGTTTGGAAAGATTTGTTTATTTATTTGAGAGAGAGTGATTGGGAGGAGGGGCAGAGGGAGATGTAGAGAGGGAATCTCCAGCAGACTCCCTGCTGAGTGCAGAGCCTGGTGAGAGGCTCGATCCCACATCCCAGAGCCCATGATCTGAGCTGAAACCCAGAGTCGGACACTCAACTGACTGAGCCACCCAGGCACCCTGGGGAGATTATTATTGATTGAAAAGGGGCAGAAGAGAGCTTTCTGGAATGATAGAAATGTTCCGTATCTTAATCTGGGTGGTTATATGGATGTATACATATGTAAAAATCCACGGATTTTTCAGTGAGTTTCATATTTGTACCGTTTGCTGCATGTGAAGCATACTTCAAAAAACCAGTTCGCATGAAGGAAATGAAGGAAAATAAATAAGCTCCAGGAGAATTCAAAAGTCGCTGTAAGAAGCATGACCATAAAACCTAGTAGAGGAAACTACAGGAAAGCTTTTCCGACTTGAGCTCTGTTGGTGCCGCGCCCAAAGCCTCCCAGACCCGTTTCACTGTTGGATGTGCCCCTTTCTGGCGGTTGTGCACTTGCTTCCAATGGCCCACCCCTGGGATTCCCTCTCCGAGGAGACCCCTCAGACAATAGCCAGAGCTGCTCTACCTGTAAGAGCAGGGAGCTGGGAGGCCCTCAGAAGGGGCCCCGTTCTGAAATCTCCGCTCCCTTTCCTCATATTGGGACAAAGTCTAAGTAGAAGTTATATTCCAGAGCTCCCCAGTGCGATCTTGCAGAAATCTTCCCCCTCACCTGGACTCTTCTCATTCTGCTACTTTTTTGTTTGTTTGTTTGTTTCCTTGGTGGGTTCCTGACGACTTCACGCCCGAGTCCTAGTTTATTTATGGTCACACCACTGCCCATTTGAGTTTTCCATTAGCAGTCCCCCATTTGGTCCTTATCTCACTTGTGAGAAGTTGACCCACTCAAGGAAAACAGATCCCACGCCGTGCTGCTGCCCATGGTCTAGTCATCTTCATATGCAACTGAACTGGAAGATCTTCTTGTCCATTCATGTCATGGAGCAGCTAAGGCTTCAGATAGGATGCAATGGACCAGGAATATGACCAATATAAGTTGGAAATTCCAGCCTTTGGTGATTGATTTCATTGGATGGAATCCACCAAAACTCAGTGAATGACTCTCCACCCAGTTATATGATTCACCCTTGGATACGTTCGTAATGAGAAGCTTCATTAAAAATATCAATGAGAGGGATCCCTGGGTGGTGCAGAGGTTTAGCGCCTGCCTTTGGCCCAGGGCGCGATCCTGGAGACCCGGGATCAAATCCCACATCGGGCTCCTGGTGCATGGAGCCTGCTTCTCCATCAGCCTGTGTCTCTGCCTCTCTCTCTCTCTCTCTCTCTCTCTCAATCTCTCTCTCTGTGACTATCATAAATAAATAAAAATTAAAAAAAAGAAAGGGTATCTGTCCATTTAAAAAAATATATCAATGAGGAAGAACAAATAAATATTGTCAAGGCCACCGCACCCCCATTCCTATGCTGCTGCACAAGGAAGAATATTTTGGTGACTGAAGACTCCGATCCTTAACTCAGCATCGTGCCATGACTCTCTGGATATGCCATTCATCACTGAGGCTCATGGTAAATCCCTCTGGGAAATGTGCACTTCTGCTACTTTTCAAGTATCCGCGGCTGAGGCTTTGGCAAAGCCAACTGAAGAACGTTGAATTCTGGCAATGTGGTCACACGGTTGCAGAGATATCCCCCCTCCACTTGCTCCTCCAGAATCTAACCACTCCACACTGAGCGATGGAGTCCACATCGCCACCCCCAGAGCTGGCTGGAACTGGGCGGTGAGTGCCTTCGCCCAGAGAACACAGCAGGGGAGGCACCAGGAGGAGGCACCAGGTGTCCGAGGCTGGTCAGGCCACGTGGTCCAGCTTCTGCTTGGTGCACTCTTGGGACTTGCACCCTTGGAACCGAGCCAGCAGGCCATGAGGAAGCCTGCACCACAGGAAAAGGAACTGAGGCCCGAGGCCCGCAGGCTGTGACGGAGGCCTCTCGGAGGCGATTTCTGCAGCTACATTGAGCACACGTGAGCCTAACCCCCGGCGACTGCCCAGGTGGGAGATGCGTGTGCGAAGTCAGTTGTTGAATTCACTAAGTCTGGGGGCAGTTTGTGATGTGATCGCAGTTACTGCACCGCCGACCCAAGACGGGGGAGGCGGGAAACGACAGCAGTGGCTTTGTATGTTCTCTATTTGAGAAGGTCGTGAGCGGTGTGGAAGGGACACAGCAGTGGGAGAGCAACTGCATGTGCGCGGGCCTGTGGGGGGCCGGCCACGCAGGTAGGGAGGGCGAGGCCACGAGCTTTGGGAAGGCCTGCAGGAGGTGACCGGGAGGCCGGAGCTGCATGGGGCTGCGCGCTCAAGGCACCGAGAAGACTGCAGGCCGACTCCCCAAACCTGCAATGCTGAAGGCACAGCCAAGAAGCTCTCCTGGCCAATGTGACGACCTTTGCTCAGGTTCGGGATGAGCGTGGAGCCGGTTCAGGGCCGTGGGCCGAGGAGACCCATGGCTTGACTTCCATTTGAGACGCAAGGATCGCCGTAGCGTCCGGGTTGAGGAGAGGGCGTCGGAGGGTTAAGACTAGGGTCCGGGAGGGCAGGTGGCACAGGACTGCGCTCAGGCGACCGCCGGAAGGAGTGGCCTGGAGCAGGGCGGCACAGGTACAACGGTGAGGGCATTGTAGACGGTGTGCGTGGGAACAATCCGCTGAGACCTGGACGGGGGCCAGGAGGTGGCGAGTCCAGAATGATGCTTGGGTTTTCACCCAAGCAACTGGGAGAGCGAGGTCAGCATCCTGACCAGAAAGACTGGGTGGAAAAGGCTTCTAGGGGTCGGGAGGCGGAGACCCAGAACTTTTCAAAACCACCCAGAGCTGCCGTAGAGATCGAGAGACTGCGAAAGCTCAGACGTGTTTTGGGGTGCCTGGGAGGTGCGGTGCTAGGGCGGGCGGGTGGGGGCTGCGAGGTCAAGCTCAGTAGGCGCCGGATGTGGGAGTGTGAGGACACGCGTGTCGTGGATGGGACCAACCTGCGAGCCCGGCCCGGCCCTGACAGCCCCGAGCCCCCCACAAGCTCCCCTCGGGCCGAGAGCAGGGGCAGAGAGAGAAAGCCCCAAGCAGCCGGGGCCGGGGCCCTGGGACACTCAGGAGGGGGCAGTGGAGCGGGCAGGGCCCGGAGGGACCCCGAGAAGGCGGGGGGGCCTCCTGGCAAGGGAATGAGACCCCCCCCGTTGCCCCCGGGAGGGAGGCGGTCAGGAAGCCGGGTTGCGGGGCGGTGTGGGGGACACTGATGGTCGAGGCACAGGAGGCCCTGAGCAGGGACTGCGCCTGGCAGCGGGATCCCAGAGACCCACACAGGAGAGGTCAAGGTGTGGCCTCAGGCTGGGGGCAGGTGGGGGGGTGAGGTGTCCTGGGAAAAGTGCGGGGCGTCCTGGGGCAGGTGCGGTGAAGGCGGGGGAGAGGTGTCTTGTCGGGGGCATCGGCCTCTGCACGAACAGGAGGCAGGGTCAGGGGGTGCAGGGTCTGGGATCGAGGGAGGGCGGTCATGGCCACCCTGAGGTCAGCAAAGTCTGGGGGTTGCCCTGCGAGGCCCACCCCCGGCACCCGCCCCCACCGCCACGGCCACCCTGGGCCTAGCACCCCTTGGCTGGGGTGCGGGGTCGTGTCCCCGCTGCTGCCCCACCTGCCCTCGTCTACCCTCTTCTCCCCACACCGGGCCTGGGGACCTAAGAGGACGTCGGGGGGACCTTGTCGGGCTCCGTGCCCGGCTCCCCACTGTCCTCGGGGCACCCACATCTCCCCGGGGGCGGCTGGGCAGCATCTCCGTTGGGCCGCACCTGCCTGCTTCCCACCCCCAGGCCTGCTAACGTCATGGGGGGCCGTGAGCCAGGCGGACCGGGGCAGAGAGTTCCCGCAGGAAAGAGCCCTGAGGGGGCCTGGGCCTGGCCTGTGGCAGACGGGGGAGGAGGCCAGTGTGGCCGGGTCACAGGGACCAGCTGAGAGGACGGGGAAGAGCCCAGTGTGGCCGGGTCACAGGGACCAGGTGGGAGGACGGGGAGGAGGCCGGAGTGGGCGGGTCACAGGGACCAGGTGGGAGGACGAGGAAGAGGCCAGAGGGGACGGGTCACAGGGACCAGGTGGGAGGTCGGGGAGGAGGCCAGAGGGGACGGGTCACAGGGACCAGGTGGGAAGACGGGAGGAGGCCAGTGTGGCTGGGTCACAGGGACCAGGTGGGAGGATGAGGAAGAGGCCACAGGGGACGAGTCACAGGGACCAGGTGGGAGGACGGGGAGGAGGCCAGAGTGGGCGGGTCACAGGGACCAGGTGGGAGGACCGGGAGGACCCCAGAGAAGATGCGGGGCAAAGGAGAGTCACATCCGACCTCGTAGGCCCCCGGCAGCCCAGGTGCTGCCCCGGAGGGACAGGGGAGCCCGGGGAGGGTCGGGGTGCGGGGGGCGGGCCCTGACGGTGTCGCCGCCGCCAGCAGCCTCCGCAGCCCCGTGGCCCGGCCTCGCTCTGGGCCGAGCTGGGTGGGAGGGAGGCCGGGACTGGGTGCTTTGGCCCCGGGCCCGGTGAGTGGCGGGCGCCCGTCCTGGGGGCCCTGGGCCGGAAGGCCGGATCCCGGGCGGCTGCTGCCGCGTGTCCCTGTCGCCCCCCCCCACGCCCTCTCCGCAGCCGGACCCCCGGAAGCCGCAGGGCCTCCTTCTCGGCCACAAGAGGCCGCAGCGCTTCTCGGGAGACTGGGACCCGCCGGCGTGTCCGGGAAGGGAAAGGGCAGCCGCGTCGTCGTGTGAACCGGCCGCCAGTCGGTGGCTCCTCGGCCCCACGGCGCAGGTGAGGAAAGTCGCAGAGGCCCGGTGCCCAGTATTGTCGTTGGCTGCAGCCGAAGGGGGCGTCTGGGTCCGGGTAACCCAATGGGGCGGGGCGAGGGCCCGTCGTCGTCAGGCGAGGCTGGATCCAGGACCTGGGCCTCGGCGCTGGGCTCCCCTCTCCCGCCTCCCCTCTGCCCCCAGAGGGTCCCGCGCTTGGCTGGGGTGGCCGATGGCCGCGGGAAAGCCGCGCTCTGATGGGCCAGGCCCGAGCCGCACGCCGCCCCTGGGACCAGAGGTCCCTCAACTCTCCCAGGGTCAGAGCTGCGGGCGGGAGGGAAACGGGGGCTTTCTGGGGGAAATGGGGATCCTGGTCGCAGGAGAAGGGCAATGGCTGCTGGGCGACCAAAGCACACACGTGCTGCACGGTGGTGACGGGCATGTCCTCGGATTCAAAATGCTTCCCCGACGCTTGAAAGAACGAGCCCGGGAAGGAGGACTCCTCAACCGACGGAACCCACGGTCACTGTGCACAACGGAACTATTTCTTCTTTTTTCTTTTAAGGTTTTCTTTACTTATTTCAGAGAGAGAGAGAGAGAGGCAGAGACCAGGAGAAGGAGAAGAGGGACGGGGACAAGCAGGCTCGGGGCAGGCCGGGGAGCCCGACGGGGCGCGGGGCCGATCCCAGGACGCCGAGGTCCCGAGCTGACCCGAAATCAGGAGCCGGGACGCTTAGCGGCCGGGGCCACCGGCTGCCCCGAAAATATACTTATTTCTCGTGCGATCCGTACCCGAGGAATGTGTCTCCATAACATGGGGCGCCCGGGGGGCTCAGCGGTTGGGCGTCGCCGTGGGCCCGGGGCGCGACCGGGGTCCCGGGATGGAGGCGCGCGTCGGGCCCTCGCGGGGAGCCCGCTTCTCCCTCTGCCGGTGTCCCTGCCGCTGTCTCTGTGTGTCCCTCAGGAATCAAGAAATAAAATGTCACACACGACATCCATGGACGGACGCGAAGCACCGAGCCACAGGCCCCCGATGGCCGCACCTGCTGACTGTCGGGAGAGAAGCCACCCCGAGCCCGAGGGTGCGTCCCGTGCGCGGCGGGCCCTGCGGCCTCCTGGGAAAGGCACAGCTTCGGGGGAGAAGTCGGGGGTGGCCAGGGCCCGGGGCGGAGCCTTGCGACTCGGGAGACGGAAGGACGTCTGTGGTGGCGCATTGTCGTCCACGTCGGTCGCGGCGGCAGGCAGGGGACGGGATGTCTCCCCCGAAAGGCAGGGAGGGCCCCTGAAGGTGGAGGCCGCGGTGTAGGGGCCCCGCCTCAGTGCATCTGACTTGAACCCGCAAGGACGGGAACGGAGAGGAAGGGACGGCGACCCAGCCGGGTTCCAGGACGGAACCCGGGGCCGGCGAGGGGCCTTCAGGAGGACAGCCGTGCCGTCGTCAGCCCGCCTGCAGAGAGCCCGGGCCCCACAGCGAGGGGCCGGGAGGCGGCCGGGGACCCGGCTCTGAACTTGCCATCGGCAGCGAGGCGACCTTTAACCTCGGGGGGGGGGGGGAACGTGCCTAAGTGAGTAAACGAGGGGCGCCTGGGCGGCTCAGCGGGTCCCCTGCGGGCCTTGGGCTCGGGTCATGATCCCGGGGGTCCCGGCTCAGCGGGGAGCCTGCTCCGCCCCTGTCCCTCCTCCGCACCCCGCTCCTCTGTGGCCCCGGCCGCCTCTCAGAAAAATCAACAGACCCTTTAAGAAACATAAGCGAGTAAAGCGAGTAGAATGTCCTAGAGCCGCTGGAGAGCAGGGGGGGAGTGTGGTCGGCAGTGGCCTTCGCAGCTGAGGTGCCACCTGTCCACGCGAAGCCGCTCCGTGTGCAGAGGATGGAAGGCGGAGGGAGAGGGGGGAGAGGGGGAGAGCAGGTGACCGAGACCTGGGGACGCGCCCCCGGTGGCAGCCCTCTGCTCCCGGGGCAGGCTCGTCCTTTCCCGGCCCCGCCGCCGCCACCGTGGCGGTGAGCGTCGCTGCTGTCCTTCCCGCGCCCGTGGGCCATCCAGGCTGCAAAGGCCGATTGCCTGCTCAGGCGCGTGAGGGGACCAGCGCCCGGACCGCCCCCAGGGGGCCCCTGAGTAGCAGGCTGTGACCGCAGCGGCTGGAAGCTGGTCCGGGGCAGCGCCCCGGGGGAGGCCGAGACTCGAGGCGCACCGGGCCGTGCCCCAGCTTGCGGTGTGGAGCGCGCGGGTGTGGCCGCGTGGAGCCTCCGTGACTTGGAGACGGAGCCGAGAGTGGGGGGCGCTGAGGGCCAGGGTGGAGCCCCTGGGGCGGAGAGCTGCAGGGGGGCCCCGGGGGAGCCCCGCCCGAGGCCGGGAAAGGACGGGGCCCCAGGCGAGGGTCACCGCCGCCCCACGCAGCACACGCCCCCCCCCCCCCCCCCCCCCGCCCCCGGCCGTCCCCACCGGCCAGAACGGGAGACCTCACCCCGGGCGGGGCCGGGGGCGCATCAGGCCGGTCCGGGAAAGGGCCTGCCTCGGGGCGGTGCAAACCGGGTTCTGCCCTAAGAGCTGCTCTGGTGCCACTGATTCGCCTTTTTAACAAAAACCGTGTATCTGTTTATTGGAGGGGCCGGGCAGAGGGACAGAGACTCGTCAAAAAGCCGACTCCCTGCTGCGCAGGGAGAGGGGTGCGAGGCTGCAGCCCAGGGCCGCGACCTCGGCGGGAGCAGAAGGGAGGCGTCCGCTCAGGCGCCCCGGCCCGGTACCCCTAGGAGCAAGGCTCACGGGAACCCGTCTGCGTGCAGAGGAAGCACCGGAGCAAAGCTGGGGGGCGGGGGGGGGGGGGACGCAGCCGCAAAGGTGGAATCCTCAGTGCGGGGCTCGCAGGCGGTGACCTGCCCAGGCCCGGGGCGCCCCTGGCGGGGGCGTGGGGGGCATGGTGCTCAGGGCCAGGGGGCCAGGAAATCCCCAAGTCGGGCGTGCGGTTGTTCCCCACGTTCCCAGCGCGCCGTTTCCTCGGGCAGGCGGCCAGCCTGGTGGGACGTGGGGAGAGCAGCCTAGCGGCGGGAGGGCGTGTTTCCGGAGGGCAAGCGTGCGCCGCGGACCGTGGACCGCGGACCGAGCGGCTCAAGACCAGGCAGGGGACCAACGCGGTGAACGCACCTCCTGGGTGCGGCGCGAGGACGCGAGCGTTCCCGCAGAGACCCCGGCCGCGAACCGCCTGGCGTCAGCGCCCGCAACGGGAGACCCGGAGCGCGACGGCGCTGGCGCTCTAAGGGCCCCTCGGGGCCCCCTGCGAGATCCCGGAGACCCGGGGTCGAGTCCCGAGTCGGGCTCCCCGCATGGGGCCTGCCTCTCCCGCCGCCTGTGGCCTTGCCGCTCTGCTTTTCAGGAAGCAGGAAATAAAGTCTTTAAAGAGCCCGTCCAGCTGTCGCCCGCCCGGTATATGGTGCGGTACCCGCACGGTGGGGGCGGGGGGGGGGGGGGGAACCGGGAGAGCACTCCGGGACCCCGACAGCATTCAGTCCTGGACGTGGGGCTGCAGTTTCCCTTCCCCAGGCTGTCGCCAAGAACCTTGTGCTGGCGGCACGGGGCTCCCAGAACCTCCCGCCCCAGGGAGAGCAACGGCGAGGAAGCCTGGAGGCGCGGGAGCCGAGAAAAGAACCTCAGACCCGAAACAGTGAACTCGGCTTTATTTTCTGCAGCAACCAACAAGCAGGGCCCGCTCCCCCGAGGCCAGGGAAAGAACTAAGAACTCGAGGGCACCAGGAGGCACCCGGGGCCCGCTGCGGGGGAAAAACGTGGGGCTCTGATAGCGGGTCGGCAACGACGGCAGGTACCGACGACGGCCCGAGCCGCGCCTGCGGGGGCGGGGGGCGCGGCTTTAGGTGTCGGTTCTCTTTCCCCGGCCCAGGCTTCGCATTGGCGGGGACCCAAAGCCTCGAATGTTTCGCATCACCAGGGACAGCTGGTCCAGGAAGGCGTTCACGGAAATGCGGAAGAAGACCGGGTCCTCGGCAGTCCATCTACTGCAGGGCGGGCAAAGGAACAGGGGGGTTGGGGGTGAGCAGGGCCTCCGTGGGGGCCTGGGGAGACACAGACCGCCCGGCACCCGCGCCCCTCCCGTCCTTCCCCCGCCCAGCCCGTGCGCCCCTCCTCGTCCCCCCCCACCCCCCGCCCCCCGCCCCGGGATCCCCGCTCCTCCCCGTACCCCGCGCCCCGCCTCCGACCGCCGCTCCCCGCCTCGCAGCACTCACATGGCCAGGGCGCTGCCGTTCACCGTCAGCTCCTTCTGAACTAGTCCTCGGGGACGCTGGACATACGGTGCGAGGGACCTGCGCGCCATCTCCGCCTCCAGTGGTGTCCGGAAGGGCACCGTCAGCTTGCTGGGGGCGCGGTTAAGGCACCGTCCGCTGCTCAATCTCCGGGGGCCCGAGGCCTGCTCAGCCCTCGAGGCAGAGGGTCGCCCAGGCCGCCCCTGTCTCCTCCCAGGCCCCAAGCGGGCCCGTCCCCTCCCAGGCCCCAAGCAGCCCCGTCCCCTCCCAGGCCCCAAGCGGCCCGGTCCCCTCCTAGGCCCCAAGCGCCTCGTCCCCTGCTAGGCCCCAAGCGCCTCGTCCCCTGCTAGGCCCCAAGCGACCCCGTCCCCTGCTAGGCCCCAAGCGACCCCGTCCCCTCCTAGGCCCCAACCGCCTCGTCCCCTGCTAGGCCCCAAGCGACTCCGTCCCCTCCTAGGCCCCAAGCGCCCCCGTCCCCTCCTAGGCCCCAACCGCCCCCGTCCCCTCCTAGGCCCCAACCGCCCCCGTCCCCTCCTAGGCCCCAACCGCCCCCGTCCCCTCCGAGGCCCCAACCGCCCCCGTCCCCTCCTAGGCCCCAACCTTGGCCCCTCAGGTCGCCTCTCCAGGCCGTTGGCCCCGCTGCCCCTCCCGCCCCCCAGGGCGGCCGCCACGCCCCCAACCGACCCCGCCGCCGCCCGCGCCCAGGGCCCCCTCCGCGGAAAAGATACAACTCCAGCAATCGGCTCGGGGCGAACATGACCTCGGGCGGCACGTCCCCAAGGGGCCCCGCGGGCTGCGGGGCAACCTCGGCCTGGGGAGGGGCCCTGACCGCCTCGCCCTCCGCTCCCTCGGGGCGCGGGCCACCCTCGCCTTCACGGCTGCCCGCGCCGCCCTCCGCCCCGCCTGCCGCGCCGCCCTCGCCGTCCCCTGGGGCCTGCATGGCCGCCGCCGCCACTTACGCCCGCCTGCCCAGAGCCCCGCGCGAGGCCGCCCGCACTCCTCCTCGACGGCTCCGCCTCGCTCGCCCGCCCGCCCGCTCGCGAAGCCCCGCCCCTCGGCGCGCAAGGCCGCTGCGGGCACGCACGGCGCCTGCGCACACGCCGCCCGCACGTCGCTGCTTCCCGCCAAGCCCGCGGGGTGGGGGGGGCGCAGATGCCCGGATGGAACGCGTGGCCCGCGTCCCGAAGCGGCCGAGGCTACCTCAGGAGGCCCCGCCTCTCGCCAGCTGACGTCACCCGCGCTCCCTGGGGCGCCTGCGCCGAGCCTGGCAGGAGCGGGGGGCGGGGGGGTGGTAGGGACGGGGGGGGGCTAGGGAGGCGGCTGGCACGTGACTCCGACCCGCCCAGCCCGCGCATGCGCCGCCGCCCCGCCTGGCCCCAGCCCGCTGATCACCTGCGCCGGGTCCTGGAGCATCTGGAGGCGGTCGGACAGGTACCCCCGACCCCCCCCCCCGTCCAGGCCCTGCCCGTCCCCCTGCCCCACCCCCGTGGGTCACCTGCGCGCCGCGGGGCTGCTGCTGCTGCCCGAGCCGAGCACACAGCCTCCCCGGGAGGAGCCGAGGCCTCGAGGAGGACGGCGCGGCCGCCGGCCGGCCTCCCGCTGGACCTCCGAGCCCCCGGCCTGGTCCCCTGGCCATCCCGCCGGGCCGGGGGCCCCTCTGAGCCGCCCGCCCCCCGCAGATCGTGTACTTCACCGCTACCTTCCCCTACGTGGTCCTCGTCGTGCTGCTGGTGCGCGGAGTGCTGCTGCCCGGCGCCCTGGATGGCATCATCTACCATCTCAAGCCCGACTGGTCCAAGCTGGGGTCCCCGCTCGCAGGTGAGGGCACGTGCGCGCAACGGGAGGAGGGCGCGGCCGGGCCGCACAGCCCCTCGCACCCCTTCTCCGGCCTGTCTCCAGCTGTGGGCAGCCGCTCCGACCCGGGTTACCTTCCAGCCCGGCAGCGGTGCGTTGCGAGCACGGGGTGGGAGTTTCCGAAGAGAAGGATGGATCGTGCGCTGACGCCGTATCGCCTGCCGTGAGCCAGAACGCTGGGTCCTCCTCGGAGGCCGGCGACCGCCTCCTGTCCCTCTCCAGCCCGGGTTTATGCCTCGTGGAGGCTCTCAGCGGCGCTGACCAACTTTGCACGAAAAGGCAAGTCGGTCTCAGGACACACGGAGGGCGCCTGGGCGGCTCGGTTGAGCACCTGCCGTGGGGGCTCACGTCATGCTCGCGGGGGTTGCGATCCAGCCCCACGTGGGGTTCCCTGCTCACCACGGAGCCTGCCTCTCCCTCTCCCTCGGCAGCCCCTCCCGCTTGTGCGCTCGCTCGCTCGCGCTCTCCCCCTCTCTCTCTCTGTGTCAACTTGGCAAGTTAATCTTGGGGAAAAAAATTAAAGACACCTGCAACACGGAATGAGTACACAGGGACAGTCTAAAGCTGGAAACGTCGAGCATGCTCAAATTCCCTCTTTAAATCCCCGAGAAGTACACTCGACCCTTGCACAACAGAGCCGCCACCCCGCACCACAGAAGAATGCGTGTGACCCTCGACTCCCTCGAAACCTTACTACCAACAGGCTACCGGTGAGTGCGTGCCTCGCCGACAGCATAAACAGCTGAGTGACAGGCCTGCTGCGGGGTATGTATGCCACAGACTGCCTTCTGCCCAGGAGGTGAGCGGGGGAAGGGAAATGTGAATAAAACCAGAAACAGGAGAAAAAAACCTTAGTCCTAGGCTGTGTTTGTTGAAAACTTCAGCACAGGAGTGGGCCCCTCAGATTCAAACCTGTTTTGTTCAAGGGTCAAGTACAGGGAGGTTGATAACGGGAGCTCAGTGCTTTATAGACGCGCAGCGTCTTCGTCGAGGCCGTCGTCTGTAACTAGATCGTAATTGTGATCCTGACCTGCAGCCTCTCTACTTTGCTGATCGTCTTTCTCTTCTCCTCCTTGCTTTTCTTGCTTCTGGGACCTGTGTGACTCAACATGAAAATAATACGCCGGGCTTCCCTGGGTGGCTCAGCGGTTCGCCGCCTGCCTTCGGCCCGGGGCGTGGTCCTCGAGTCCCAGGATCGAGTCCCGCATCGGGCTCCCTGCATGGGGCCTGCTTCTCCCTCTGCCTGCGTCTCTGCCTGCGTCTCTGCCTGCTTCTCCCTCTGCCTGCGTCTCTGCCTGCGTCTCTGCCTCTCTCTGTGTGTGTCTCTCATGAATAAATAAATAAATTCATTTAGAAAATGAATAAATAAATGTAGAAACATAAGCATTTAGAGAAAAGTACAATGTGATCAATGTGAATGGTTGTGGAAAGGGAAGGAGGGACACTTGATGCCCATCGTGGGAATAAAGACACTGTCCAGAGCTGCACTGTCCTATATGGTGGCCGCTGGTCATCTGTGACTATTTACCTGTAATTAATTGAAATCAAAAATTGCTTTCCTTAACGACACTCGTGTGGTGTCGAGTGCTTAATAGCCATGTGTGGCTAGCGGCTTCTGGATCTCACAGAACATTTCCATCATCACAGGAAGTTCTCTTGTGCCGGGTGGTATGCATAAGACGGGACTACGTGGGTTATGTAAAGCTACAGTATTTTTTCAAAGATGTTCATTTTGTTGACACAGACACACACACAGAGTGCGCACAAGCAGGGGGAGCAGCAGGCAGAGGGAGAGGGAGCAGCAGGCCCCCACCAAACAAAGACCTGGGAGCACGGAGCCTGCTTCTCTCTCTGCCTCTACCATTCGGTGCTGTGATGAATAAATACATAATACCCTTAAAAATATACAAAGTGAAAGCCACCCTGTCATCTGGAAAATTTTAAATACCGCCTTAAACGTCGATTCAAAGAATATATCCAGGAGAAAACTTGAGAGTATCTAGAAAATGACAAGGATAACACAATGGCTTCAAAGACCTGTCGGGCTCCCTGCTTCGGGCCTGCTCCTCCCTCTGCCTGTGTCTCAGCCTCTCTCTCTGTCTCTCATGAATAAATAAATAAAATCTTTCCAAAAAAGCCCAGGAAAAACATGTATATAGCCTTACCTACTTGTGTGAATGAGCCAGAAAATATGAAAATGAATAAAGTATCCACTGCAAATCATGAGGACACAGGCCAGAAATAAGCCAAAGAATAACTAGGGAAGGAAACATGCAATAAAAATGCAGGAGTCAGTTAATCAGGAAAATAACACAACTGATAAATTTGAGAAGTGGTACGATTTCACTTGTATGTGGAATGTAAAAAAAACGAAATAAAGCACAAACACTTAGGATACAGAGAACGATCTGGTGCTTCACAGACCACCAGCGAGTGGGAGGACAAGTAAAATAGGGGAAGGAGATTAAGAGGTACAAAACTTCCAGTTTTAAAATAAATAAGACCCAGGGATGCAATGTACACCATAGGGAATGTACTCAATTATATACTTTTTAAATATTTTATTTATTTATTCATGATAGACATAGAGAGAGAGAGAGAGGCAGAGACACAGGCAGAGGGAGCAGCCGGCTCCATGCACCGGGAGCCCGACGTGGGACTCGACCCGGGGGCTCCATGATCGGGCCCTGAGCCAAAGGCAGGCGCCGAACCGCTGAGCCACCCAGGGATCCCAGTCAGTTGTATCTTAACAACTTTGCGTGGTGACAGGTGGTAGCTAGACCCATCCTGGTGGTCGCCTCCTACGTATAAAACTGTTGAATCCCTGTGCCGTGCATCGGAAACTAACACAGTACTGTACGTCAGCTACGCCTCGATAAAAAAATAAAACGTGACCAAGAGGGATTGACTGGGGAGTGTAAGGATGGTTCCGTGTTAGAAAATCTGTGGAAATCATACACCATTTTAATCGATCTAAAGTGAAGAACCACGTGATCATTTCTCCACAGACGTTACAGAAGCCTCCAACAAGATCGAATGTCCTTTTTGCTTTATAAAAAGGAAAAAAACATTGATATAGTCAGACGAGGGGAATTCTTACTTTACATTACGTATTTCTACCAACAGTTCAGAATCCAAAGAGCAGGAGGAGCATCTCCATTGAAGTCTGGAGCAAAACACACATACTGCGTATGACCACTATGATTCCACGCGATTATCGTGTCAAGTAGAAAATTAAACCAGGCACGGAAAAAAGACGTAAGTAGAAATATCTAACAGAAGGAGGTACAGTAATCATCATTTCAGGATGCTATGACTGCCTGCCTGACAACACACGGTGATCCTACTGGAGAACATTACAAATAAGAGCACTCAGCAAAGTGGCCCCGTGGAAGTACAAAGCTAAGAGCCTCCCTAAATAAAGCGGTAACTAGTAAGGGTCAGCAGGGCCCCGTGTCCCGGGACGGTAAAGCCCATGACACACTCCGGAATGAACTCACCACGAAAACGTGCAGGAGAAACTCTTTGGGAACTTACTAAGGGAGCCAGGAAAAAAAAAAAAAAAAAAAAAAGGGACAAAATAATTTCCATCCGTTTTACTGAACCCAGTCCTATCCCACATATGATCGTTGGGCCGTGTATAGTCAGTAAGAGTATTAACGAGGTATTTTGCATTCCAGTCACGGTGTTTTCCTAATTCCGCGTGCACTTGACACCTACACCCTCCCCCCGTTGAGTGTGCTCAACAGCCACTTGGGGTTCGGGATACCCCGTGGGGCAGTGCCGCTGTGGGGGTGCGGCGACCGCAGACCCGGTGCTGCGGGGCGGCCCAGTGTACGTTCCTCTGTGACGGTGACATCGTCTGTCACTACGACCATGTGTGTATTTGTAGAACACAAAGCACACGTGCGCGAGTTTATCCCAGAGGCTTTGCGACGGGTCCCTCAGCACGAAGGCTCTAGGATCTTGGCCAGTGTGGGTGGGAAGGTGTATGGGTCGACCTCCTCCCCCGGGGTCGGACCTCCCCGTACCGCCCTGCTGTCTGCATCGGGGAAAGTGGTAGTTTCTTTCGATGCACGTTTCTTTATTAACCGCCCTGAGTTTTTTCATAGTTGACTAACAAGTCATTCTGTTCCTCCCTCTCTGAGAATTGTCTTGTCATCCTTTTGGTTCGCTTTGTTTTTGTATCCTCATGGCTTGGATATTTGAACCCTTTATAATGAGCTTTTACAATTAATAGGATATTAGTGTTTTGTTATACAGATGGCAGATGTTTCTTCAATTGCCTCTTTATTCATAGGTCGGTACGCACCAGGTTTGACGTGTGATCCCTTCCGTTGCCTGTTTGATGCAGAGGTTTCCCTTCGTCTTGAGTGTGTATTGTCAATAGAATATCTTTAAAAAGTTTCCTGTCTTATATTTACCTCTTCTTATCCGCCTAAGAATAATTTTGCTGTGAAAAGCTGACAGGATTTTTGCTTTTTCCCCCAGCATCACGTGTTAGATGACACCTGCCTGCTGATTTGGTCTTCTGGACGAGGTATGTTTGTGAACCTTCTATTGTTTCCTGAATTGTAATCTGTATGTCGATTTGTCCCTCAAAGCCTCTCTGTTTAAATTATTTTACTTTTGGGATCCCTGGGTGGCGCAGCGGTTTAGCGCCTGCCTTTGGCCCGGGGCGTGATCCTGGAGACCCGGGATCGAATCCCACGTCGGGCCCCCGGTGCATGGAGCCTGCTTCTCCCTCTGCCTGTGTCTCTGCTTCTCTCTCTCTCTCTGTGTGACTATCATAAATAAATAGAAATTTAAAAAAAATTAGAAAAAAGTAAATTATTTTACTTTTGTAAAAAAAGATTTTATGTATTTACCTATGAGAGACACAGAGAGAGGCAGAGACCAGGCAGAGGGAGAAGCAGGCTCCACGCAGGGAGCCCGACGTGGGACTCGATCCCCGGACTCCAGGGTCACACCCTGGGCAAAGGCAGGCGCCAAACCGCTGAGCCACTCAGGGATCCCCTCCTTGCGAGTTCCCGATCTTAACAGGGAAGCTTTTAATTTCTCACCATTCAGTAGGATGTTAACCGTCGATTGCTTTACAGATGTTCCTTATCGAGCTTAGGAAGTTACCTTCTAGTCCTAGTTTGCTGAGCACGTTTCGATCGAGAGTAGGGGTTGAATTATGCCAAACCCTTTTCTGGTATCTTGATCAGATTATATAATTTGTCTTTTTTAGCCTATTGATGTGATAGAGCATGTTAACTGATCTTCACACGTTGCGCCATCCTTGCACGCATGGGATAAATTTCACTTCGTAGTGATGCGTAGTTCGTCGGATACGTTATTGGATTTGATTTGATAATAGTTTCTTTTTCTTAAAGATTTTTATTTATTTATTCATGAGAGACAGAGAGAGAGAGAAAGAGAGGCAGAGACCCAGTTAGAGGGAGAAGCAGGCTCCATGCAAGGCGCCCGACGAGGGACTCGATCCCGAGACCCCAGGACCACGCCCCGGGCCGAAGGCAGGTGCCAAATCGCTGAGCCGCCCGGGGATCCCCCTCGATTTGATAAAATTTTCTTGAGGACTTTTGCATCTGTGTTGGCGAGAGAGAGCGGTCTGTAGCTTTCTTACACTGTGTCTGTTTGGTTTTGGTGTTAGGGTAACGCTGGCCTCGTAGAGTGGCTTCGGAAGTATTTCCTGCGCTTCTGTCTTCTGGAAGAGATTGTAGAGAATTGGTATAATTTCTTCCTTCCGTATTTGGTACGATTTTCCGGTGAAACTATCCTGGCCTTGCGTGTTCTCCTTTGGAAGGGTTTTAATTACGGACTCATTATCTCTAATACATCTAGGCCTTTGCGCATTTGCTACATCGTCTTGCGTGGCTCTTAGCACGTTGTGTCTTTGAAGAATTTACTCCATTTCGCCTAGGTTGTCAGATAGGATTGTTGGTGGGATTGGATTAATATCCTTGTAATGACTGTAGGTTCCATGGTGTGCCGTATGCATTCTTTTATAGGCACAACGTAGTTCTTGCGCTTTATATCCAACGTGATCCTCCTAAGTATTTCATTGGAATAATTTATGTACACCAAAAACATTGTACATGTATTCACACACATATTTCCATGCTATTTTATATTCACTGCATTTCTTCTACGTATTGATTTAGATGTACTCTTTGTATTGTCCCATTGTATATTGTATATTGTCCCATTCGACTCCTTTTCCCGTCATTCATTCAACGTAGCTCTCCCACCTATCGCCTTTATACACATTAAAGCCCCGTGACACGATTATTCCTTTTGCTTTAAAGGTCTGTGTGGTTAAATATTTTAAGGTGATTAATCTCTTTGTTTTTATGTTATATAATTATGTGTTAGCAATATATAAAAACAAGCCATATTAATAAACAATCAAGTATGCATATTAAAAATCATTTTCATTTTTAATTTTTTGCGGTTTAAGATCATTTTATTGAGGGGCGAGAAGTAGGGAGAGGTGGGGGGCAGCTACACACCCCGCCAGCCCCACCAGGGGGAACAGACCTCCTCCCCGTCCCCCCTGCCCCTCACGTGGCTCCCCTTATACTATGGGGGGACTTTGTGCAAACTCTGCCCCGGGGGGCAGTGGAGGGGGTGTGTGACATGGCAGCGACTGGGGCTGGCAGCAGTGCTACCAGGCACTGGGGGGCTTGAAGGGCTCCAAGGGGGGGGGGCAGAGAAGGTGCTGACCTTGTCCGCCCCCCTCCCACCTCGTGGGGTAGCAGCGGCAGCTTCACAGTGTGGAAGTCTTTCATTTCTCTTTCATTTCTCATAGTGGTAATAATTGGTGTCTTTTTAAAAAAATCTTTGTTAGCCTACCTAGAGACTTAGCGTTTTTTTCCTCGTTTGCCTCTCCTGAGGCTTATTTGCCTGGCTTTACTGATCCTTTGAAGCAGCTTTTGTTTTTCCTCTTTTCTGTTTTCAATTTCATTGAGCTCTCCTCTAATTCTTATAATTCTTGGCTTTTGCCTACTTTGCATTTAATTTGCTCTTCTTGGGGATCCCTGGGTGCCTCAGCGGTTTGTTGCCTGCCTTCGGCCCGGGGCGGGATCCTGGAGTCCCGGGATCGAGTCCCGTGTCGGGCTCCCTGCATGGAGCCTGCTTCTCCCTCTGCCTGTGTCTCTGCCTCTCTCGCTCTCTTTCTATCATGAATAATTAAATAACTAAATCTTAAAAAAAAATAATTTGCTCTTCTTTTCCTACTTTCCTAAGGAGGAAACTTAGATTGATCTTAGATCTTTCTTTTTAATGCATGTATTCCATGAGATATATTTCTCTCTAGGCATCAATCTTGCTGCATTCTACAAATTTTGAAAAGTCGTATTTTTATTTTCATTTAGTTAAAAATACCTCGGCATTTCTTTTGAGATTTTTTTCGATCCCTGTGTTTTTTCAATAACATTAAATCTCCAAGTATAGTGGGACTTTTACTGTTCTCTTTTTGTACTGACTTGTAGTTTAATTCTGTTATGGTCTGAGAGCACATACCCTATCGTTTCTATTAATTTAAATTTACGTTTTGTTTTATGGTGCGGATCGTGACTAAAGTGTTTTTTTTTTTTTCCTCAAATATTTTATTTATTCCTGAGAGACACAGAGAGAAAGGCAGAGGCATAGAGAGGGAGAAGCAGGCTCCATGCAGGGAGCCTGATGTGGGACTCGATCTCGGGACTCCAGGATCACGCCTCGGGCCGAAGGCAGGCGCTGAACCGCTGAGCCCCTGGGATCCCCTGTTTCTATTCTTTTAAATTTCAAGTTGTGTCTTATGGTGCAGAACGTGACTAATGTTTTTCTTTTCTCAAATATTTTATCTCTTCCTGAGAGACACAGAGGGAAAGGCAGAGGCATAGAGAGGGAGAAGCAGGCTCCCCGCGAGGATTGAGGATCGCGATGTGGGACCTCACGCCAGGACCCCGGGATCAAGACCTGAGCCAAAGGCAGACGCTCAACCACTGAGCCCCCGAGGCGGCCCAGAAGCCAACATTTTTCTGCAAAAGAGAGGGAGATTGATTTGGGGGGAGGCAGGGATTCTGGATTTTTTTTTTATAAGTCCATATTTTATTTTTTTTATTTTTATTTATTTATGATAGTCACAGAGAGAGAGAGAGAGAGAGAGAGAGAGAGAGAGAGAGGGGCAGAGACACAGGCAGAGGGAGAAGCAGGCTCCATGCACCGGGAGCCCGACGTGGGACTCGATCCCGGGTCTCCAGGATCGCGCCCTGGGCCAAAGGCAGGCGCCAAACCGCTGCGCCACCCAGGGATCCCCGATTCTGGATTTTTTATATCATGCTCCGTTCAGTTGTTGATTACACATAACTTTTTCAGTCATTCCCGTTGTGGGTTTTTTTGTTTTTTCGTGATATTTTTTGCCACAGATTTATCATGTGTTTATATACTTTTTTATATATATATTTTTTATCATTTGTTTATGATCAAATACTGAATACTTTTATTCATTCATGGCTTCTGGCTTTGGTATTATACCTAAAAGTTCTCCATCAGTGTGTTCATATTCATGGTTTCATATTATCTACTTAATTGTATGCTTTTAATCCTCCCCCCCGATTGAAACACCTCTGATTCTCTTGGGAATTTAGTATTCGATAATAAGCAAGGTCAAGACCAGCTTTCTGTTTCTTCTCAGTTGAGTGACCCAAATAATTTCACTACTGTTCTTTACGTACTCTTTCCAGATTGGTTCCACTCTGGCTTCTGACTCTTAATTTTAACCTTTTTCTCCAGTCACGTCTCTGGGTCGGGGTGGACCCTTATGACACAACTGCTGATGTCCTGGCTAACGAACCCTACCTTCCCACGAGGACTCGGGACTTGTGTTGGATTCTGGGCATGAACTCTGCAGCCACCTATCTTCACATTTTTGGCCGTATCCTCTGCTACCTGGTAGAGTAATGTTCTTCGTTCCCTAACCGTGTGATGTGCTGTCATTTAGAGCGCTGGGTAAATGTGTCATAGGGGGATCTTGTGGTTCCAGCGAAGTCATGAACAAAATAACCTGAAAACTCCTCCATCGGTCTCACCAGAACTGCATCTCTGTACATATCTGCATGTGTATAACATTTTTCAAACATGAAATTCGTAGACACGTTACTTATAATAGTCAAAAACATGAAAACTCCAGAAGCACTAGAATGGATGAAAAAAAGCTGTGGTGTAGTCATGTGATGGAATATCATACACGAATGAAAACGTAAAAACCAGAGCCATGTGCAGCGGGAAACATGTGCCTTAGAGACATACCATGAGCAGAGGAGACCAGGCACTAGAGAAACCATCCTATATAACTGCATTTTTATAACCTTCAAAACCAAGCAAAAATACTTGCCGGGTGTCATTAAAAGCCAGGTTGGCCACTTCTGGGAGCAGAGCGGGAGCAGTTACTGGGGAAGGGGCGCAGGTGACTCCCGGGGTACTGGTATTGATTCGAATGGTTTGGTTTCTTGATTGCTGCCGGGGTTCGGTGGCGATATGTAGAGCTCTACGTATAGGGTTTGTGCACTTTTCTATATGAATGTTACGCCACCAAAAAACGGTATGGAGAGGAAAAGTAGTAAAGGTGTAGGAATTATAATCATAAAGGAGAATGTCAATGTTATTTTGCCCGATAATGTGGAAACAACATCATCAAGCTCATTGAGAGGGAAGGTGGAAAGACTGTGGAGCGTCGTATTATAGATATCCTGGTTGCCTCATATTTTGGAGCCGGGTGGAGGAGTTTAGGTGTCATTTAAAGCCACTTTATCATGCAATCGAGGTATAACTGTATGTAAATGTACAAAGAGGGGAACCTGGGTGGCTCAGAGGTTGGACGTCTGCCTTAGGCGAGGGCGTGATCCCGGGGTCCCGGGATCGAGTCCCGCATCGGGCTCCCCGCAAAGGGTCTGCTCCTCCCTCTGCCTGTGTCTCTGCCTCTCTCTGTGTCTCTCATGAAGAAATAATTAAAATCTTAAAAAAAAAAAAAAACAGGAAGAACATGTATAGCGTTACCTACTTGTGTGAATGAGCCAGAAAATATGAAAATGAATAAAGTATCCACTGCAAATCATGAGGACACAGGCCAGAAATAAGCTGAAGAATAACTAGGGAAGGAAACATGCAATATAAATGCAGGAGTCAGTTAATCAGGAAAATAACACAACTGATAAATTTGAGAAGTGGTTCTTAAAAAAAAAAAAAAAAAAAGGTGATCCGTCAGCTAAGATACTCATCCAAAAGGGGAGAAAGAAAGCCCCAATACACGCAACAAGACAAGAAAGTCAGTAGACGAGCACAGAGTTAGAGGAACTGGTGTGGAATCAGACAGTAGTTACTCGACTGCATGTCAATCCGATTGGGGAACGGTCAAAGGTCTGTCCTCCCGCGGAGGCATAAATGACCGACACTGCCACGAGGAAAGGGAAACTGTAAAACAGTAAAGACTGGTTTGATGCTATTATTTTATGATTTTCTTTTATTTATTTATTCGAGAGAGAAAGCGAGAGAGAGAGCATGAGCAGGGAGAAAGGCAGAGGAAGGGCGAGAAACAGACTCCCCAGCGAGCTCGGGGCCCGACGTGGGGCTCGACCCCAGGACCCGGGATCGGGCCCTGAGCTGAAGGCAGAGGCTTCACCGAGCGGGCCACCGGGCGCCCCCTCATCGGTTGTTACAAAAGAAATAGGAAATGTGGTTCAAAAGCAGCTGCTGTAAAAAGTACTGGGTCGGGGCCCCTGGGCGGCTCAGTGGGTTCAGCGTCTGCCTTCCGCCCAGGTCACGATCCCGGGGGCCTGAGTCGGGCGCCCTGCTCAGCAGGAGCTCGGCGTCTCCCTGTCCCTCTGCTCCTCCTCCTGCTCGCGTTCTCTCTCTCAAGTGAACAAATAACGTCTTCTTTCTAAAAAAGTACTAGGTCAGCTGACTTTAGAGGGCAATTCAAGCAAATCTTTAAGACGCAGACCACTCCGGTGCTATGTTAAAGTAGTCCACGGCATTAAAAGAGTTACAACTTCCATATGCTGCTTATGGAGGATCGATGCCCCTGGAGAGAGCACAGACGATGAAGCTATGAATGATTCTTACGACTATCGGTGCGCAACTGCTAAATGGAATTATGCCAAACAGGATGTAGTAGCTCATTTAAATCCTTGAGATATGGGGGCGGGGGGGATGCCAAATGGCACAGCGGCTGTGGAAAACAGCATGGAGAGTCCTCAAGAAATTACAAGTAGAACCACCGTAGGATCCAGCCATTCCACCTCTGTGTACTTAGGGAAGACAGTAAGGGCACTAAATCAGGGGCACCTGGCTGGCTGCGCTGGCGGAATGTGCAACTCTGGATCTCGAGCCTGTGGGTTCAAGCCCCCACACTGGGTGTCAAGATGACTGAAAAAACAAACTCTTAAAAGAAGCCACTAATTCAGATAGATCTGTGCCCTCCTGTGTTCACCGGAGCACTGTTCACAATAACAGCCAAGGCATGGAAAGAGCCTCAGTGTCCACCAAGACATGAGTGGGTAAAGAGCTCCCTCTCTCTCCCTCTCTCTCTCTCTCTCTCTCTCTCTCTCTCTCTCTCTCTCTCTCACACACACACACACACACACACACACACACACACACGAATGTTACTCAGCCATCACAAAAGAATGAGGGCCGCCTGGGTGGCTCAGGTCGTGATCCCGGGTCCCGGGATCGAGTCCCGCGTCCGGCTCCCTGCACGGAGCCTGCTTCTCCCCCTGCCTGCGTCTCTGCCTCTGTCTCTGTGTCTCTCATGAGTACAAACATAAAACCTTAAAAAGTAGGATGAGATCTTTTTCCATTTGCAGCAACATGGATGGACCTAGAGGGCCTTCTGCTACGTGAAATAACTCGCACAGAGAAACACAGATATCGTACGATTTCACTTGTATGTGGAATGTAAAAAAACGAAATAAAGCACAAACACTTAGGATACAGAGAACGATCTGGTGCTTCACAGACCACCAGCGAGTGGGAGGATAAGTAAAATAGGGGAAGGAGATTAAGAGGTACAAAACTTCCAGTTTTAAAATAAATAAGACCCAGGGATGCAATGTACACCATAGGGAATGTACTCAATTATATACTTTTTAAATATTTTATTTATTTATTCATGATAGACATAGAGAGAGAGAGAGAGGCAGAGACACAGGCAGAGGGAGCAGCCGGCTCCATGCACCGGGAGCCCGACGTGGGACTCGACCCGGGGGCTCCATGATCGGGCCCTGAGCCAAAGGCAGGCGCCGAACCGCTGAGCCACCCAGGGATCCCAGTCAGTTGTATCTTAACAACTTTGCGTGGTGACAGGTGGTAGCTAGACCCATCCTGGTGGTCGCCTCCTACGTATAAAACTGTTGAATCCCTGTGCCGTGCATCGGAAACTAACACAGTACTGTACGTCAGCTACGCCTCGATAAAAAAATAAAACGTGACCAAGAGGGATTGACTGGGGAGTGTAAGGATGGTTCCGTGTTAGAAAATCTGTGGAAATCATACACCATTTTAATCGATCTAAAGTGAAGAACCACGTGATCATTTCTCCACAGACGTTACAGAAGCCTCCAACAAGATCGAATGTCCTTTTTGCTTTATAAAAAGGAAAAAAACATTGATATAGTCAGACGAGGGGAATTCTTACTTTACATTACGTATTTCTACCAACAGTTCAGAATCCAAAGAGCAGGAGGAGCATCTCCATTGAAGTCTGGAGCAAAACACACATACTGCGTATGACCACTATGATTCCACGCGATTATCGTGTCAAGTAGAAAATTAAACCAGGCACGGAAAAAAGACGTAAGTAGAAATATCTAACAGAAGGAGGTACAGTAATCATCATTTCAGGATGCTATGACTGCCTGCCTGACAACACACGGTGATCCTACTGGAGAACATTACAAATAAGAGCACTCAGCAAAGTGGCCCCGTGGAAGTACAAAGCTAAGAGCCTCCCTAAATAAAGCGGTAACTAGTAAGGGTCAGCAGGGCCCCGTGTCCCGGGACGGTAAAGCCCATGACACACTCCGGAATGAACTCACCACGAAAACGTGCAGGAGAAACTCTTTGGGAACTTACTAAGGGAGCCAGGAAAAAAAAAAAAAAAAAAAAAAAGGGACAAAATAATTTCCATCCGTTTTACTGAACCCAGTCCTATCCCACATATGATCGTTGGGCCGTGTATAGTCAGTAAGAGTATTAACGAGGTATTTTGCATTCCAGTCACGGTGTTTTCCTAATTCCGCGTGCACTTGACACCTACACCCTCCCCCCGTTGAGTGTGCTCAACAGCCACTTGGGGTTCGGGATACCCCGTGGGGCAGTGCCGCTGTGGGGGTGCGGCGACCGCAGACCCGGTGCTGCGGGGCGGCCCAGTGTACGTTCCTCTGTGACGGTGACATCGTCTGTCACTACGACCATGTGTGTATTTGTAGAACACAAAGCACACGTGCGCGAGTTTATCCCAGAGGCTTTGCGACGGGTCCCTCAGCACGAAGGCTCTAGGATCTTGGCCAGTGTGGGTGGGAAGGTGTATGGGTCGACCTCCTCCCCCGGGGTCGGACCTCCCCGTACCGCCCTGCTGTCTGCATCGGGGAAAGTGGTAGTTTCTTTCGATGCACGTTTCTTTATTAACCGCCCTGAGTTTTTTCATAGTTGACTAACAAGTCATTCTGTTCCTCCCTCTCTGAGAATTGTCTTGTCATCCTTTTGGTTCGCTTTGTTTTTGTATCCTCATGGCTTGGATATTTGAACCCTTTATAATGAGCTTTTACAATTAATAGGATATTAGTGTTTTGTTATACAGATGGCAGATGTTTCTTCAATTGCCTCTTTATTCATAGGTCGGTACGCACCAGGTTTGACGTGTGATCCCTTCCGTTGCCTGTTTGATGCAGAGGTTTCCCTTCGTCTTGAGTGTGTATTGTCAATAGAATATCTTTAAAAAGTTTCCTGTCTTATATTTACCTCTTCTTATCCGCCTAAGAATAATTTTGCTGTGAAAAGCTGACAGGATTTTTGCTTTTTTCCCCAGCATCACGTGTTAGATGACACCTGCCTGCTGATTTGGTCTTCTGGACGAGGTATGTTTGTGAACCTTCTATTGTTTCCTGAATTGTAATCTGTATGTCGATTTGTCCCTCAAAGCCTCTCTGTTTAAGTCATTTTACTTTTGTAAAAAAGATTTTATGTATTTACCTATGAGAGACACAGAGAGAGGCAGAGACACAGGCAGAGGGAGAAGCAGGCTCCGTGTGGGGAGCCCGATGTGGGACTTGATCTCAGGACCCTGGGATCACGACCTCAGCCGAAGGCAGACGCTCCTCCCCTGACCACCGAGGTGCCCCATAGTATTTCTTTTTTTTAAAGATTTTATTTATTTATTTGAGAGACAGCACGAGCGGCAGGAGAGGCAGAGGGAGAGGCAGTCACACACACACATACACACCTGCTGAGCAGGTAGTCCAACATGGGCCTGATCCCCAGACTCCAGGACCACAAGTCAAGCCGAAGGCAGAAGCTTCACCGACTGAGCCCCCCAGGCACCCTTGTATCACTTATTTTGATGAATTTTGGGTATGTTCCTCTTAGTACCAGGATTCAGTTGATTCGTCAGAATTTTCTAGAAAGACAGTCACATTTACAAATAATGATACTTTTTGACCCTTCCTTTCCTATACTGATAACTGCTACCTCTCTGTGCTGCTTTCCTCTTGGCTAGCATTTTGACACACTGTTAAATGACCCTTGTGGTAGCGGGGACCCCTGTCTTATTCCTGATCTTACTAGGATGCCTCTAGTGCTTCAACATGTACAAAGTTGCCCAGATTATTTTAAAAGGGGTGTCCTGATCACTTTAAAATTTTTTCTCGGGGATCCCTGAGTGGCTCAGCGGTTTGGCGCCGCCTTCAGCCCAGGGAGTGATCCTGGAGACCCGTAATCGAATCCCGCATCGGGCTCCCTGCAGGGAGCCTGCTTCTCCCTCTGCCTGTGTCTCTGCCTCTCTCTCTCTCTCCTCTCTCTCTCTCTCTCTCTGTCTCTCATGAATAAAGAAATAAGAATCCTAACAAAGTAAAATTAAAACTTTTCTCTTTGTGTACCACCTTGCACTCAGGCTTTGGTATGGCGGTGGTAGTGCTGACCTTCTAGGTCGCGTTGAGAAGCTTTTTTTTATCATCTGCAACTGTTTAAATAGCAGAGGAACAATTGTTTGCTTAAAGGGTTGATGGAATGAGCTGCACCTACCGCCTTCTGGCAAAGCGGATCTTTGATTCTATTTCATCTTTCTTTTCGAGGAGTCAATTTGGTTTTCTCTCCTCGAGTGAAACCTCTGTTTCACTCTTTTTGGGAAAACTGTCCATCGCCTTTTAATTTTATGACAGTGTCATAAAACCATACGGAGCATTTTTGTGGATTTTAACATTTTCCTCCATATATATATTATATATATAAAGTATTATTATTATTTTTTTAAATGTCATATCTTTTTTTAACTTTTTTTTTTAATTTTTTTTTTATTTATTTATGATAGGCACACAGTGAGAGAGAGAGAGGCAGAGACACAGGCAGAGGGAGAAGCAGGCTCCATGCACCGGGAGCCCGATGTGGGATTCGATCCCGGGTCTCCAGGATCGCGCCCTGGGCCAAAGGCAGGCGCCAAACCGCTGCGCCACCCAGGGATCCCCTAAAGTATTATTTTTATGTAGAGAGAGCGCATGTGAACAGCGAGAAGTGCGGAAGAGGAGGGAGAGAGCATCTCGAGCAGACTCTCAGAAGCACGGGGCCCAGTGCAGGGGTCGATCCCATGACCCCGAGATCAGGACCCCGGCCGAAACCAAGAGTTGGACACCCAAATGACTAAGCCATCCAGGCGCCCCTCCTCCATTTATTTAAGTCTGTTGTTAGGTATTCTTATCGATAAGCTTTGTGCAGTGGCAGATCGTAGCCAATGAGGTTTATTCAAGGTGCGATTATTGCTAAAAAGGTATTATCATTCATAATGTTGTCTATTTGTGTTTTCCTTTTTTTTTATATCTATACCGTGGGTCTTTTTTTTTTTTTTTTTTAAATATATCCATGAGAGACACACAGAGAGAGAGGAAGCAGAGGCGGAGGGAGAAGCAGGCTTCATGCAAGCAGCCCGATGAGGGACTCGATCCCACCACCCTGGGATCACGCCCTGAGCCACAGGCAGATGCTCAACCGCTGACCCGCCCGGGCGGCCCTAAGGTGACTAATCCTGATGAATGTTCCATGCGAGCTTGAAAAGACTGTGTGCTCTGCTGTTGCTGTACAAAGTAGCTTCTGCATGTCATTTAGAGTTGATTGACGTTGCTGTTGGATTTAACTATGTCCTCACTAGTTTTCTGCCTCCTGGATCTGCCCATTTCTGATAGGTGGGTGATGAAGTCCCCAAGTACCCTAGTCCATTTCAGCTGGTATAACAAACACACCGGAGACAGGGTAGCTTACAAACAACAAGCATTTATTTCCCACAGTTCTAGACGCTGGCCAAGTTTACAGTCCAGCCGCTGAAAATGTGGGGTCTGGTGAACTCCCACCTCCTGGTTCATAGCTGGCTGTCTTTTTGCTGTGTCTCCCATGGTGAAAGAGGACAAAGGAGCTCTCTGGGGCCTCCTTTGTAAGGGCACTAATGCCATTCTTGAGGGCTCTCCCCTCGTGATTTAATCACCTCCCCAAAGCCCCACTTCCAAATATTATCACGTTGGGGATTATATTTCACCATACAAGGTTTAGGGGGACACACACACCCAGCAATAGCACCACCTGTAATAGCGAAGCCATCTGTTTCTCCTTGCAATTCTATCAGCTCTGGCCGCATGTATTTTGACACTCTGTGGGTAGGTACGTACACATTAAACGTCATGACGGCTTTTTTTGTGAAATGACCCCTTTATCATTATGTGATACTTCTCTTTATTCCTTATAATTTCCCTGATACGAAATTAATGTAGCCACTCCAGCTACCTTTCGATGAGCGTTAGCCTGCTATAACTTTCTCCACCCCGTTAGCGTTTGTCTACACGTCTTTATATTTAGAATTAGTTTCTTGTCGACAACACAGTTGGATTTCAGGTTTTTAGCCATTCTGACGATCTCTGTCTTTTCACTGGTGTAGTTAGACTATTGATGTTTGAAGGGATTATTCGTGTAGTTGCAATAATACTTAACCATGTTTGTTACTGCTTTCTACTGGTTACCTTTACTCTCTGTTCATAATTTTGTCTTCCAGTCCTTTTCTCTCTTTTGTGGTTTTATCTTTTTACATGATTCTACTTTCCTTTCTTAGCATAGTAATAATGTTGTTATTAATCTTTAGTTTTGTTTCCCTAGAGTTTTCCATATACACTTGCAACTGTTCCAAGTCTGCTTGCTTGCTTTCTTTCTTTCTTTTTTTTTAAGATTTTGTTTATTCATCAGAGACCCAGAGGCAGCACACAGGCAGAAGGAGAAGCAGGCTCCCTGCAGGGAGCCTCACGCGGGACTCGCTTCCAGGACTCCGGGGTCATGATCTGAGCCAAAGGCAGGTCGATGCTCAAGCACTGAGACACCCAGGCCTCCCTGCAAGTCCGCTTTCAAATAACACAGTATCCCTTCGCTGGTAGTGTAAGTACTTTAGAAGAAAGTAATTCTAATTCCTGCCTCCCATCTCTTGCCTCCGTGGTGTTATGCATGTCACATATACATAAGCTAGAATCGTCAAATGTACTATTGCCGGTAAGATTCTGAACACACATCTGTTAGGGTAATTAAAAATAAGGAAAAGTTTTTCGGGGACACCTGGGTGGTTCAGCGGCTGAGCGTCTGCCTTTGGCTAGGGTGGTGATCCCGGGGTCCTAGGATCGAGTCCCGCATCGGGCCCCCCGAGGGGAGCCTGCTTTCCCTCTGCCTGTGTCTCTGCCTCTCTCTGTGTGTCTCTCGTGAATAAATAAAATCTTTAAAAAAAGAGCTTTGAAATATCTTTTAAAAAAAAGAAAAGTTTTTATTGTCCCTTCACTTATCCTTCTCTCAATGCTCTTCCTTTCTGTATGTTGATCTGAGTTTCTGACCATTTTCCTTCTCTCTGAAGAACTTTTAACATCTCTTGCAAGGGTACGTTTACTGGTTCACTCAACTTTTCTTTGTCCGAGAAAGTATTTCCTTTCAGTTTTGAAGGACACTTTTGTAGGATATAGAATTCTAGATTGGTGGGGGGTTTTGCCCCTGAATACTTTAAATATTTCAGTCTACTTTCTCTTTATTTCTCTGGTTTTGAGGAGAAGTTGGATGTAATTCTTATTTTTTACTCCTCTATAGAGAAGTTGTATTGTTCTCTGGCTTCTTTATTGACGTTTTCTTTATCTTTCTCTGCAGTTTAAATATGTTATGCCTAGATACAATGTTTTGGGGGATTATCCTACTTGATATTTTCTGAGCTTCCTGAATCTGTGGTTTGGCATCTCACATGAATTTTGGAAAATTATCAGTTATTATTGCTTCAGATATTTCTTTGGTTCCTTCTCTCTTGACTCCTCTGGCACTCCCATTAGAAATATGTTACACTTTTTGTGACTGTCCCACAGTCCGTGGATATCGGGTTCTATGTTTTATACGTTCTTGTCTCTTTCCTTGTTCAGTTTTGAAGGTTTTCACTGCATATATTTCAACTCAAGGGATTCGGGCAGCCAGGGTGGCTCAGCGGTTTAGCGCTGCCGTCGGTCCAGGGCGTGATCCTGGGGTCCCGGGATCGAGTCCCAAGTCGGGCTCCCTGCGTGGAGCCTGCTCCTCCCTCTGCCTGTGTCTCTGCCTCTCTCTGTGTGTGTCTCTCATGAGTAAATAAATAAAATCTTTTAAAAATAAATAAACTAAGGAGATTCTTTCCTCAGCAATGTCCAGCCTACTACTGAGCCCATCAAATACGTTCTTCATTTCTATTACAGTGGTTTCTATCTCTAGCATTTTCTTTTACTCTTGCTTAGATTTTCCATCTCTTTGCTCACTTTACCCATTTGTTCCTGCACATTGTACACTTTTCCGCTAGAGCCTTGAGCATATTAATCATGGTCATTTTGTTAGTCTGACAATCCCACCATTTCTCTTCTATCTGAATCTGATTCTGATACTTGCTGTGCCTCTTCAAACTGTTTTATGCCCTTTAGCACACCTTCTAAGTTTTTCTTGGTAGTTGGACGTGCTTTACTGGGTAAACGGAACTGTTGTAAATAGGCCTTTAGTGATGCGAGCGGGGTCAGGGAAGCATTCTGTAATAATATGATGAGGCCCGTCTCTGGTGAGCCTGTGACCTGGGGCTGCAGACTTCATGCCTGCATCTCAGTCCTCCCGCTTTTAGGTGGGTCAGGATTGGCTGCAGAGGGCTGGAGTTGTGTATTTCCCTTCCCCAGGCAGTTAGGCTCTGATAAAACCCCAGCAGGTCAGGCTGTGGCCAGATAGTTTCTCTGGCGAGCAGACTTTAGGATGAGAATGGTCTGGTATATGTCACGATGGGTACCTTTTCCATTCCCCTGCTAGAAGCACGAGAGGCTGTTTCTTCAGTATGCACTGTAAGGACTTGGTAGAGTTCCTTAAGGTGAAGCTCACAATAATGAGGGGCCGCCCTATGCCTGGGTCGCCCTCAGACCTGTCCCCACTGAGCCTCCAGCAATCGGTCAACTACAATTCAAGGTTTCCCACCCTGTCACTGGTTCTCATAGAGGTGTCTGCTTGTGGGTCAGTTGTGATGCTCTCTCTCTCTCTAAAAGATTGTACTTCTTGGGAGAGAGAGAGAGAGAGATAGTAAAAGAGAGCATGAGTGGTGTGGCAGGGTGGAGGAAGAGGCAGGCTCCCCACCAAGCAGGGAGCCCAATGCAGGGCTTGATCCCGGGACACTGGGATCGTGACCCAAGCCGAAGGCAGAGACTTCACCAACTGAGCCACCCAGGCGCTCCAGTTGTGATTCTCTTTATCTGTCTCTTCCATTTGGGGTGCAGCGATTTGCCCCGTAACCCCGGTTCTCTGACACTTCTAGCAAGGGTTTTTGATTTTGTTTGTTCGGCTTTTGGCTGATTGTTGGGACAGAGTGACAACTTCCAATCTCTTATATGCTGAACTAGAACCTGGAAGTCCATTTTCTTTCTTTCTCTTTTTACATCTGGTTTCTCTTAGCTGCTTATGCAACAAATATCCACCCTAGATTTTTTCCAATACGAACAACCTCATCATCTATTCATTTCTCCCAGTTTCTTTGTAGCTTCTTCCATGGAAAGAGAAAGATGTTCCCCTTGACTAGAGTAGAATGCTTATAGTAAAAGAAGGGAATGCCCGAAAGACTCTTGAGATGATTAGGATCCTTGGGCTGTTTTGTTTTCCACTTAGGGGAGAGTGTCTGTGTCTTCCTCAGCCACATCTTGTCATTTTCAGGGCATTTGGAGAAAATGACTGAAACATCTGTGTGAAGCTTCTGGCGGTCCTCTCGGCATCACTGGGCTCTTAGCTCCTCTGCCCATGATAATTATTTTTCCTCAAGATCTTGGAAAACATCCTGTATCTATCCAGGTCTAAATCATCCTGGAATATTCTCTGTGTTAGTGTAAACATACAACACAACAGCATGTTCTCACTACATTTAGCATTGGTAGGCATTTTGATGGGTCTACTAGCTATTCTCTGGTCATTAGGGTCCTTTTTCAGCAGGTTCCTGGTTACTTTTTCATGTTGTTCCAGATAAACGTTAGAATTATGTACATTTCAAAAGAATATCCCGGGCAGCCCGGGTGGCTCCATGGCTTAGCTCGGCCATCGGCCCAGGGTGTGATCCTGGAGACCTGGGATGGAGTCCCATGTCGGGCTCCCTGCATGGAGCCTACTTCTCCCTCTGCCTGTGTCTCTGCCTCTCTCTCTCTCTCTCTCTCTAAGAAAGAAAAGAAAGAAAGAAAGAAAGAAAGAAAGAAAGAAAGAAAGAAAGAAGAGAGAGAGAGAGAGAGAGAGAGAAAGAAAGAAAGAAAGAAGAAAGAAAGAAAGAAAGAAAGAAAGAAAGAAAGAAAGAAAGAAAGAATTCTAAACACAATATCCCAGTGGCACTTCAGCGGCTCTGTCTTAGGCCTCAGGTCATGACCTCAGGGTCCCGGATTGAGCCCCAAATCAGGCTCCCTGCTCAGCAGGGAGTAGGCTTCTCCTTCTCCGTCTGCTCCTCCCCTCTGATTGTGTTCTCTCTCTATATATCTCTCAAATAAATAAAGTCTTCTGTTAAGAAATAGAATATCCTGGAGAAAGTTAGGACCAATTTCATGATACTAATAGTCTGCATGTCAAAATATCACTCCAGAAGCAAAAAAAAAAAAAAAAAAAAAAGAGAGAGAGAGAGAGAGAGAGAGAGAGAAAGAGAGAGAAATAACAAACAGGAAAAACACTTTTGCAATGTATGTCACTTCCAAAGAGCTAACATCCCTAACATATAAAAAAAATCTGCTAAATATTGATAGGAAATAAAAGAAAAATGGGCAAAGGGATATTAGCAGATGGTTCACAGAAAAGGAAATGCAAATGGTCCTTAAACATATAAAACAGTGGGCAGCCCGGGTGGCTCAGCGGTTTAGCGCCGCCTTCAGCCTGGGGTGTGATCCTGGAGGCCCGGGGTTGAGTCCCATGTCGGGCTTCCTGCATGGAGCCTGCTTCTCCCTCTGCCTGTGTCTCTGCCTCTGTGTGTGTGTGTGTGTGTCTCATGAATAAATAAATAAAATCTATTAAAAAAACATAAAAAAGTGTTCAGGCTGAATCATAACAGAAATATAAAGCTGGGATCCCTGAGTGGCTCAGCCGTTTAGCGTCTGCCTTCGGCCTGGGGATGTATACCTGGGGTCCCGGGATCGAGTACCACATCGGGCTCCCTGCATGGAGCCTGCTTCTCCCTCTGCCTGTGTCTCTGCCTCTCTTGCTGTCTCTCTGTGTCTCTCATGAGTAAATAAATAAAATCTTTTAGAAAAAGAAATATAAATCTAAAATACATGGAGATACCAGTTCTCACCTACTGGATTGCCAAAAATCAAAAGTCTTGACAGTTTACTGCGGTGGCAAGACTGTGGAGATAGAGGCACTTTCACACATTGTGGGCATGCAAAGGCACTACATCTGTGGAGGAGTGTGTAGCAGTATTTGTTGAATCTAACGTAGGATATTATCCCTTTGGCTAACAGGAATAGTCTTCTTTACGTGTATTGTTGTCTGTCGCTGCATAGCAAATTACTCCAAACTTTAGTAGCTTAAAGGAACAGACATCTGTTGTTTCTGAGAGTCAGGGTTCCAGGAGTGGCGTAGCCGGGGTAGTTTTAGCACAGGGTCTTTCGTGAGGTCACAGTGAAGTTGTTGGTCAGTGCTACAGTCACCTGAGGGCTGGGCTGGTCTAGCAAATCTGCTTCCGAAGCGGCTCACAGAAGCCACTCACATGGTTGTTGGCTGGCGGCTTCAGTTTCCTACCACCTGGATCTCATCTCCTGAGGAGCTTCCCTGGTGAGAGTTAGCTAGGAGAAAGCAAGTGAAGCTGGAGAGCCTTTTATGATCCACCTGCCAAATTTCCACCCGGTCACTTCTTCTGTACTGTGGGTCTTTTCAAAGAACCAGCACTTGGTTCCACTGGCCCATTCTACATGGGTTCAGAATGCTTACTGCTTTTATTGTTGTTAGTTTTTCCCCCTTCTTTGTTTTGCATGTGTTGACGCTGCTGTTTTCCTACTTTCTTGAGTTAAATGCTTGGTTCATATATTTTCAATATTTCCTATGAATGAAATATTGAAGCTTGTCATTTGGCTAGTGACTATTACTTTGACCAGCTCTTTGACCAGCATTTTTTATCTAGTGGCAGAGCTGAAGCAGATGTTGATGCAGGACAGCTTGGCTATGAAGAATTCGTGGCGGGTGAGGAGGTTGGTGTTTGGAAGAACTGATGACCAGCATGATGAGGAGATTCCTCACCGTGGTGACCAGGTACGTTGATAAGAACAGGCTGAGGAGGAAGGCCTGATGCTCTGGCACTTCTGACAGTCCCATGAAGAGGAATTCGGAGATGATGGTGGGGTTGCCTCTCGCCATGGCTTCTGGTTTCTGTAAATATATGTCGGAAGTACATCTGTCAATAAGAGCAGAGGCAATCTGGGAAGGCATGCACAGCAACCTTCACCATTAGCTGAAAGGAAAGTTTGTGACGCTTTTGGAGAGATTCCCAACCTGGGGTAGTGAGGGCAAAAGAGAGCGAGGGCTGTACAGTCAGCAAGGGTTTGTGGGGGCTGGTGAAGCTCTCTTTGTAATTTCTCGCATTGCCAGGAGCAAAGAACCATGCAGAGAAGAAGACAGAGAGAACAAAAGGAGCCCTGGGTGGCTCAGTTGGTCAAGTCTCCGATTCTTGGTTTTGATTCAGGTCATGATCTCAGGGTCCTGAGATCGAGCCCCAAGTGGGGCTCCACGCTCAGCTCAGAGTCTGTTGGATATTCTCTCTCTCCCTCTGCCCCTCTGGCTAATGATGTCTCTCTTTCTAAAATAAATAGGTCTTTTTTAAAGGCTATTTATTTATTTGACAGCACACACTGGAGGGGGAGTGGGAGAGGGCGAAGCAGGCTCCCAGCAGAGCAGGGAGCCAGATACAGGGCTCAATCCCAGGACCCCAGGATCATGACCTGAGCTGAAGGCAGACACCACCAATGAGCCACTCAGGTGCACCTCAAATAAATTTTTTTTTTTTTTAAGTAAGGGCAAGGATATAAGGAGAGGCAGCAAGAGCAGTGGAATTGACACTAATTGGATCCCACTTTGCTTTTTCTTCATCTCCGTAGGGTTCTGTGGGGTGACCACTAAAGATAAAAGGGTATATGTGTGTGTGCCTGTGTGTGCACGCATATACCTAGACATAGACGTTTATATTCATATGGATGTATTCATAGAAAGATGCCTAGAAGAATATTCACCAAAATGTTAATTAACCAACAGTAGTTATCTCTAGGATGTTGAGATATTTAACTTGTGTGTGTGTGTGTGTTTGTTTGTTTTTAACAAAAAACAGCTCAGTTTTCTAAACTGTGTTCCCTGGATGTTAACAAGTGATTCAAGAAGTTTCTGTGATATTTGAAGCCCGAGTGTCATTGGGAGCTCATGCTTGAAGCCTTGTCAGACAAAAGGGCTTATCTGGGAAGTTATGTCCTCATGTCTCTGACTCTCTCGAGTTCACGCCATGGGATCCACAAAGTTATGTGTCCATGTGGCGCGACTCCACCACACAGGCAAATCTATGCCCTTAAATCGGATGCATGTGAAATGGGAAAACATAATAAAATGTGATTTTAAGATATTGGCTCGTGAAAGCACCTGGGTGACTCACCAGTTGAGTGTCTCCCCTCGGCTCAAGGCATGATCCCGGGGTCCTGGGATCAAGTCCTGCCTTGGGTTTCCTGCATGGAGCCTGCTTCTCCCTTTGCCTGTGTCTCTCCCTCTCTCTCATGAATAAATAAAATCCCTTAAAAAAAGAAAAAATAAGATATTGACTCATGAAAGACATTGTAAAAGATTTCAAGGATCTCCCATATAAATAAACCCCAGGTACAGATGCTTTTACAAGTCATATCAATTCTTCAGAATGAATTTTTCAGAATCAAGTCTTCTGATTCTGCTAACATCTCGTCCCAATATTACAAGGTCAGAATGGTGGAACAACATCTGACAAGTTCATTTTCAAATCCCAGCAACCTCAAGACAGCATACCGAATCCCAAACTCAGAAACAACAGTACATATGCAAAATAATGAGGCAAAAATCCTGAATAATGTGCAAATTCCGCCTGAACATATGGTGAAAGGATCATCCTGCATGTGGAAACATAAAGATGGTCACTGCGAGGACAGAAACCTGAGTCCGCGTCCCGATGCTGCTGAGCCTTGGTCGGGCAGCCTGGGGCCATCTCAACGGCAGAGGTGCCTGCTTGCCTGAGCACACGCCCTGCACCCTGTGTGCCGGGACTACCAGTGCTGCCCACTGTCCTACCAGGCCTGCACCCCTCAGCCCCCAGGGGCTTGGCTCTGTCCGAGGGCGTAGGCTTCTGACCCGCCATTCCTCGGGTGGCTCACTGTTCACCTCAGGGCGGGGCCCCAGGGTCTCCCTCAGGGCTACTCTCCAATGCCAGGTGCTCCCTACAGATCTGGGCCCTGGAGGCCCCTGCAACAGCCCCGCCCGTGGCCCCTCCTCACGGCCCCCCGGCGTCAAGACCCCAGATTCCTTGCAGGGGACCACTGTCACCCGGTGACCCCGCCTCCCCCACACTCTGATGCTCGAGCCTGGCTTCTCTTCGGGGAGCCCCTCCCGCGCCTCCAGGGGCCTCCTGGTTCTGTCGGAGCGCGTCTGGTCACGCGCCCCGTGTGCTGCGGCTCCTACAGCAAGAGACTCGGGAGACAGGGGATCTGGATTCCGCGCTCTTGCTCAGTGGGTGGAAGTGGCACAAGCCGGAGCCACCCAGTGACGCGGGGGGGTGGGAGGTGGGGGCCAGAGGAGCAGGGCGTCCCGAGCGGGCCACCTGACCACGTGCCGGCTGAAGACAGACTCGGGCTAGGGCGCGCTGCTGAGACCCCCGTTTGTACACGTGCGCACACAGTATCCGTATTATTTCTGGGTAGGAGCCGCACCTGCCAAAGTGCCTGTATAGACAACACACACGTTTTCCTTTTGAAGGAGGCCCCCCGCCAAGCGTGGAGCCCGACACGGGGCCTGAACTCGTGACCCTGGGATCAAGGCTGGAGCTGAGAGCAAGCGCTGGCTGCTCCCCTGACCGAGTCCCCCAGGCGCCCTGCCAGGAAACCATCTCTAGAGGTGCCCGTGGCGGGGGGGTCGGGGCAGATCGTCACTTCCGATGGCCTCGGGTAACCTAGAGCCTGGGAACCACTACTCCAGCCTCCACGCGGTTGCCTCTGGACCCAGAAGGAACCTTCTGGCCCCTCTCCAGCCTTGCTGGCGAGGCCCCTTAGCGCCTGGAGCCAGCGGGTGCGGATGTCAAGAAGACGCAGCTCGGACCAGGCTTCGGAGAGTCACTACGCTGCAATGGCAGCTGGAGCTCCAGCGTCACCGCGTGTCTGACCTTAGTGCAAGAGCACCAACGCACGGGGGCCCCACCTGTCATGAGAAAATCTGAGACCGTCGGGAAGACTGGGAGGACCCCAGAGCCCCCTGTAGCACCCCCCCCCACTGACGCCCCGAGCTTTCCTCCAGCCTTCCTCAAGAAACCAGTCTCCTCTGCTTGGGAGAGTTTCTCTGTCTCTCCTCTGTCCTCCTTCCTCTCCTCCTCCCTCCCTGCTCTTCCTCTCACCGGCCTCCTCCTCCCTCTCGGCTCCGTCCCTCCTTCCCCATCTCAACCCCGACTTTCCCTTCCACATCCCTCAGACCCCTGCTCCAGACAGGACAGCCCACAGCCCCCAGCCTAAAGCAGCTGGAAGCGCAAAGGTGCGAGATCAGAACCAAGTACGGGTTTAGAGGTTAGAGGACACTTCACCTCAGTGGGGAACCACGGATCACTCAATAAACGATGTTGAGACACCGGGCTAATCTCTGGAGTTGGATCCATGTCACCCTCACACCAAAAGAAAGTTCCAGCAGATTAAAATCTCAAAGTACCAGAGGGCGTTGGGAGGGAACAGGTCTATAGTGTCACGGGGGGGTGGGGCTTCTCACAGGGCACAGAATCCAGAGATCACAGGGAAAGAAGGTGACCACTTAAAGGCATCTGATTTTTTTAACCCATGCTTCTGTGCCTACGGACGATGAGCAAAGTGAAAATGAAGCAACGAGGAGGAAAAGTATTTCCCAGTCATGACAGAGATTGGCTGTTCTGAGCACAAAAAGAACGCCTGCCGATCAGCGTGAGAAAGGTGACCGTGCCCGACAGAAGACAGGCGGAGGATATGGACTGTCCTCCGAAGACATGCCACGGGCCAAATGTCACGCGCGTCATTGTCTAATCACAGGAGAGTCAAAGGCAAGTGGAGCGACACTGAGATACGGTTTTGCTCCTTCATGTTTTCGGTCTTACAAAGACGTACAAGGTCGAGCACATTCCACTTGAGGTGGGATTCAGGGGAAGGGGCACTTTTATCCACGTCGGGAACGCTCTGGGGGGTGTAGTTTGGGCATAGGTGTCAGACACGGTATCCAGCAGTGGGCTCCTTGCATGGAGCCTGCTTCTCTGCCTGCTTCTCTCTCATTCTGTGTCGCATAAATAAACAGAATCTTTAAAAACGAATAACAAAATAAAAGTGTATCGGACAAAAACAAAGGCACCCGCTACTCACCGCAGCACTGTTTATAGAGGTGAAAGACGAGAAACTGTGAGGTCGGCAGAGAGGGCACCGGTTAAAGCGGCTGAGGAATGGGGGCGCCCGGGGGGCACAGGGGGCCGGGCTTCCGACTCTGGATTTCAGCTCGGGCCACGATCGTGGGCTTGTGGGATGGAGCCCCGTGGTGGGCTCCGTGCGCAGTCGGCTTGGGGTTCTCGCTCTCTCCCTCGCCCTCTGCCCCTGCCTCCGCTCATGCGAGCTCTAAAGAAATAAACGGATAAAGAAAGTTTTTCAAACAGTAGCTGAAGGGATGTGCCTGCGCGGACCGTTAGCCAGCCCCCAGTGGCCCACCCCGTATCCTGTCCCTTGGGGTGAAGGGACTTTAGAGGCCCCAACAGGTCGGGGAGGCCATCACAATAAAGCTCCTCTGCAGGAGAGAAGGCAGCGGGAGCAGCCGCAAGCCTGTGTCCTTCCTGGAGGGGAAGGCGGGGGGTCCCTGGAGGATGAAAGGTGAACTGGGTGGACCCCTGAGGCCCGGGGTCTGGTGTGCCCTCTATGTCCCCTGCACGATAGGTTACATCGGATGCACGGACTCTCAGTAAGATGACAGGCTTGCCAGAACCACCTCCCTATCCCACCCCCAGCCAAATAGCGCTCATCTATTAAATAAATGCTAAATAAATGTAATAACTTTTGGAAAAATTGAATTCTGAAGTCACAAATTACATATTGTGATACATTTAACAGAGAAGTACAAGTATGAAACTGAGATGTCACAAGACGTAGTTGACTGCCAATGGCTGAACCTAATTTTCATTTTCTTCCGTTTCCTAAATGGTCTCATCACGTGGTACGATGTGCCTATGTGAGTTCCTGAGCCTCCTAGCCTCCCTAGGGCATCGTGGCAACGCCCCTGCGTGGCAGCTGAGCCTAAGCGCGCGCGGCCTTGGAGTTGGAGTCCGGTTGGCCGTGCGCGGCTCAGTGTCCAAGTGCTGCCTGCCTTCAGCCGCGGGGAGCAGCCAGGCGGGAGTGGCGGATGCGGCTCAGGAGCCGTCGGTCAAGGCCGCGGGTCCTGCACTGAGAGCCAGCGGGAAAGGGGGGGTGCAGCCGCAGCCAGGAGGCCCGGAACTTTGAGGGAGTCCTGGGCCCTTGCCAAGGCACGGGGAGACCGTGTCCGGTGTGGGGCGGCCCTGTGCGCCCCCTTCAGGTGGTCTCGCACCCCCCTCTCCCTGCCAGCCTCGCCTGCCTCACTGCAGCCCCTCAGCCAGGGCCCTGACAGTGCCCCCACCCCGTGCCTCGCCCCCTGCGGCTGCTCCTGCACTGCCCTGGCACACTCGGCTCCTGCGCGTCCCCGGGAGAGGACACGGGCCATGGCTCGTGGCCGCGGTCTGCCGGCTCAGCTCCCCTGAAGGGCCTATGGCACCCAGTGCTTGCATGCCCAGCACGACGCTGCGGCAATGTGCGCTTCCCAAACACTGGGGTCCCCCTGCAATTTCTGGCTGGAGGGACTGTAGGTGGCCCCCCCGCCTTTCTTGTTACTCCATCTTCCTCACAGAGGAAGACAGAGCGCCCAAGCAGGGGCGGAAGCAGACTCCCTGCTGAGCGGCAAATCCCAGGTGTGGCTTCATCCTAGGGCCACGCCCTGAGCCAAAGGCACAGGCTCAACCGACTGAGCCTCGCAGGCGCCCCTGTACTAACGCATGTTAAGGAAGCGTCATTCATGCCAAGACTCACGCAAGAGTTGCACTGAGTCCTTACTCTAATCTGGCAAAAAGTCGAAGAGAACGTAAACGTTCAGTCAAGATAGTGCATGTTTCACGCACCCATTCAAGGTTTTCAAAGAGTTTTTACCGCGAAGTTTACGTTGGACGGAGACTCTCCGGGGACACGCACACAGTACACGCCGCGTATTCCTGTGGGCGTGGGTATAGCGCCAGGGGTAAAACCAAGGGCGCGTCCCAACAGGTCGGCAGCCGCCGATACTCAAGGACACAGCCCACGGGCTGCCGTTTCCCCGAAACGGTCTTTTTAAAGAGATTTACTTATTTGCGAGGGTCCGCGCCTGAGCGGAGAAGCCGAGACGCGGAGCTCCCGCTAAGGGGCGCCGGACCCCGGGACCCCGAGACGGGGACCCCGGGCCCAGGCAGCCGCTTCACCCACGGAGCCAGGCCCGCCCCGCCCCAGCTGCGTCCCGTCACCTTCGGCTCCGGGGTGTCCGCCTCCCAGGGGCTCCTCCGAACCCTGAGGTCAAAGGGAGGTGTACCCGGAGGCGGGGCCGCGGCCCAAGGGACACTGCGCGGATCTTAGCAAACATCACATTTATTTTGTGCAGTCACAAACACTGGGGCGCCCAACGAAACAAAGGGACCCCGCGGGCCGCGGGGGCGGGACGAACAGAAGGCGGGGTGGGGGGGCTGCTCTGGCAATGGCTGCCCCAGGAAAGGGCAGCAGGTGAGGCCCCTGCCCCGGCCCCGGCCCCTCGCGGGCTCAGCGGGTGGCCGGAGGCCCGAAGCGCTGCATGGTCCGCATCACCAGGGAAAGCTGGTCCAGAAAACTGATGATGGAGATTCGGAGGAGACGGGGGTTCGTAGCTCTCCAGCGGCTGGAAGCGCAGCGGACACGGCCTGTGGGACCTGGAGGCGCCGCCCCCCGCGCCCGGACACCCCCCGGGCGCCCCCGGCCCAGGCCCGCACCGCAGCCCGGTCCCCGGAAGAAGGCGGCACCCAGGCGGGGTATCCGCGAGTCCAGCGGCGCGCCCGTCCTGGGGACCCGTCCTGGGGACCCGCAGCCCGCTGCCCCTTCCCACACTTACACCGCCAGGACGCTGCCCCTCACGGTGAGCTGCTTCTCGACGGCCCCTCCGTGGGGCTCGGCGTCGGGGGCCAGGGACCCGCAGGCGATCTCTGCCTCCACGGCCGACGGGAAAGGCACGCAGAGGGCACTGGGGGCATCAGTCAAGGGACCTCCGGCACGACCTGGCGCCCCGGACCCTGCTCGGCCGCGACCCCTGCCCTGGGCCACCCCGCCCCCTCCTGCCCCTCCCCCCGCCACGCGATCGCCCCCCCCCAC
This sequence comes from Canis lupus dingo, assembly GCF_003254725.2. Taxonomy (NCBI): domain Eukaryota; kingdom Metazoa; phylum Chordata; class Mammalia; order Carnivora; family Canidae; genus Canis; species Canis lupus. The sequence continues at coordinate 123,419,125 of NC_064281.1, read as the reverse complement.
TTTCCCTCCTCCCCTCCCCCCACCCCTGCAGCCACCTCGTGGGCGTCCCGCTCGCAGCTCGGCCCCCCGCGCGGCCCCCCTGCGCTCCCACGTGCTGGGCTGGCTCCCTCCACCGCAGCCCCGACCCGGCCGCCCCGTCCGCCGCTCAGGCACCGCCCCCCCGTCCGCCCCTCAGGCACCGCCGCCCCCCGTCCGCCGCCCCCGGCCCGCTCGGGCAGGATACAACACGTAGGTGGGGCCGCCCGTCCTTCCAGCCGTGGCGGCGGCGTCTCCGCCGGGCCTAGGGGCGTGCCGGGGCCGCGTGACAGGCGGGGCTCTGCCGAGGGCAGCAGCAGTCGCCTCGCCCGCCCCGCCGGGAGAGCCGGGGCCGTCCGCGCCATCGTCCGCGCCTTCCACGCCGCCTCCCGCGCCTGCGTCTGCCGCCTGCATGGCCGCCGCGCCCCGCCTCCGACTCCGCCCCGAGCGCCGCGCCGCGCCGCCTGCCCGCCCTCCACGCGGCCGGCGACGGACTGAGGAGGCTCCCGGGCCCCGCCCCCGGCCCCGCCCCCGGCCCCGCCCCGCGCCTGCGCACACCGGCCCGAGGGGCTGCGGGCGCGTGGCCGTTTCCCGCCAAACCGAGGCAGCGGGGGCGGCGGGGTCGCCGCGCTCCCTCCCGCAGCCCCGCCGCTCGCCGCTCGCCGCGGCCCCGGGGCGCCTGCCCTCCCCGCGGGGCTCGGGGCCCGTTGCCCCCCCGACCCCGTCCCCGTCCCCGTCCCTTCCTGGGGTGCAGTGCCCCCGGAAAAGCGCTGTGCAGGGGGCTGGCAGGTGCCCCCCTGAGCGGTCGGAGGCCTTCTGGGGCTCCCCCCCCCCCCGGAGGCCCACGGTGACCTGCCAGCACGTTCAGGGCTCTGGGGTTTCTACGGACGCTCTACCCCCGACGGGGGCCCGAACCTCAGCGCCCCCAGGCCAAGGGTCACATGCGCCCCCCCCCCCCCCGCCAGCTGCCTGCGCACCCCTGCCCGGCAAAACGGCTGTGTAAAGGGACACGAAACGGCCCTGGCGGAGTGTTGCGTCCGTTTTCTGTGTTCCTCCTTGGGGAATCCGGACGGGGGACACGCAACGGACCTGTATCATCCTGCTGGATGGCCCCCCCACACAGCCTGGACGGCCACCGCTTCACCCCTCTCCATTGCAAGGCCCAACCATACACTCAACAGAAACGTGCTCAACAAAAATATGTTGTGATTCTCTAAAAATACGTTTGTAAATTCTTTGTAGTCCTCCCTATACGAAAAACAAGGCTTCATTTTCCTCCCCTTGATGGGCAGTACTTAGTAATTTGTTTCTCACATAAACCATATGGAAGAAGTGACGGGGTAGAAATTTGGCAGGTAGATCATAAAAACCCAAGTCGGGACTCAATCCCAGGACCCCAGGATCATGCCTTGAGCCGAGGGGAGACACTCAACTGGTGAGTCACCCAGGTGCTTTCACGAGCCAATATCTTAAAATCACATTTTATTATGTTTTCCCATTTCACATGCATCCGATTTAAGGGCATAGATTTGCCTGTGTGGTGGAGTCGCGCCACATGGACACATAACTTTGTGGATCCCATGGCGTGAACTCGAGAGAGACAGAGACATGAGGACATAACTTCCCAGATAAGCCCTTTTGTCTGACAAGGCTTCAAGCATGAGCTCCCAATGACACTCGGGCTTCAAATATCACAGAAACTTCTTGAATCACTTGTTAACATCCAGGGAACACAGTTTAGAAAACTGAGCTGTTTTTTGTTAAAAACAAACAAACACACACACACACACAAGTTAAATATCTCAACATCCTAGAGATAACTACTGTTGGTTAATTAACATTTTGGTGAATATTCTTCTAGGCATCTTTCTATGAATACATCCATATGAATATAAACGTCTATGTCTAGGTATATGCGTGCACACACAGGCACACACACATATACCCTTTTATCTTTAGTGGTCACCCCACAGAACCCTACGGAGATGAAGAAAAAGCAAAGTGGGATCCAATTAGTGTCAATTCCACTGCTCTTGCTGCCTCTCCTTATATCCTTGCCCTTACTTAAAAAAAAAAAAAATTTATTTGAGGTGCACCTGAGTGGCTCATTGGTGGTGTCTGCCTTCAGCTCAGGTCATGATCCTGGGGTCCTGGGATTGAGCCCTGTATCTGGCTCCCTGCTCTGCTGGGAGCCTGCTTCGCCCTCTCCCACTCCCCCTCCAGTGTGTGCTGTCAAATAAATAAATAGCCTTTAAAAAAGACCTATTTATTTTAGAAAGAGAGACATCATTAGCCAGAGGGGCAGAGGGAGAGAGAGAATATCCAACAGACTCTGAGCTGAGCGTGGAGCCCCACTTGGGGCTCGATCTCAGGACCCTGAGATCATGACCTGAATCAAAACCAAGAATCGGAGACTTGACCAACTGAGCCACCCAGGGCTCCTTTTGTTCTCTCTGTCTTCTTCTCTGCATGGTTCTTTGCTCCTGGCAATGCGAGAAATTACAAAGAGAGCTTCACCAGCCCCCACAAACCCTTGCTGACTGTACAGCCCTCGCTCTCTTTTGCCCTCACTACCCCAGGTTGGGAATCTCTCCAAAAGCGTCACAAACTTTCCTTTCAGCTAATGGTGAAGGTTGCTGTGCATGCCTTCCCAGATTGCCTCTGCTCTTATTGACAGATGTACTTCCGACATATATTTACAGAAACCAGAAGCCATGGCGAGAGGCAACCCCACCATCATCTCCGAATTCCTCTTCATGGGACTGTCAGAAGTGCCAGAGCATCAGGCCTTCCTCCTCAGCCTGTTCTTATCAACGTACCTGGTCACCACGGTGAGGAATCTCCTCATCATGCTGGTCATCAGTTCTTCCAAACACCAACCTCCTCACCCGCCACGAATTCTTCATAGCCAAGCTGTCCTGCATCAACATCTGCTTCAGCTCTGCCACTAGATAAAAAATGCTGGTCAAAGAGCTGGTCAAAGTAATAGTCACTAGCCAAATGACAAGCTTCAATATTTCATTCATAGGAAATATTGAAAATATATGAACCAAGCATTTAACTCAAGAAAGTAGGAAAACAGCAGCGTCAACACATGCAAAACAAAGAAGGGGGAAAAACTAACAACAATAAAAGCAGTAAGCATTCTGAACCCATGTAGAATGGGCCAGTGGAACCAAGTGCTGGTTCTTTGAAAAGACCCACAGTACAGAAGAAGTGACCGGGTGGAAATTTGGCAGGTGGATCATAAAAGGCTCTCCAGCTTCACTTGCTTTCTCCTAGCTAACTCTCACCAGGGAAGCTCCTCAGGAGATGAGATCCAGGTGGTAGGAAACTGAAGCCGCCAGCCAACAACCATGTGAGTGGCTTCTGTGAGCCGCTTCGGAAGCAGATTTGCTAGACCAGCCCAGCCCTCAGGTGACTGTAGCACTGACCAACAACTTCACTGTGACCTCACGAAAGACCCTGTGCTAAAACTACCCCGGCTATGCCACTCCTGGAACCCTGACTCTCAGAAACAACAGATGTCTGTTCCTTTAAGCTACTAAAGTTTGGAGTAATTTGCTATGCAGCGACAGACAACAATACACGTAAAGAAGACTATTCCTGTTAGCCAAAGGGATAATATCCTACGTTAGATTCAACAAATACTGCTACACACTCCTCCACAGATGTAGTGCCTTTGCATGCCCACAATGTGTGAAAGTGCCTCTATCTCCACAGTCTTGCCACCGCAGTAAACTGTCAAGACTTTTGATTTTTGGCAATCCAGTAGGTGAGAACTGGTATCTCCATGTATTTTAGATTTATATTTCTTTTTCTAAAAGATTTTATTTATTTACTCATGAGAGACACAGAGAGACAGCAAGAGAGGCAGAGACACAGGCAGAGGGAGAAGCAGGCTCCATGCAGGGAGCCCGATGTGGTACTCGATCCCGGGACCCCAGGTATACATCCCCAGGCCGAAGGCAGACGCTAAACGGCTGAGCCACTCAGGGATCCCAGCTTTATATTTCTGTTATGATTCAGCCTGAACACTTTTTTATGTTTTTTTAATAGATTTTATTTATTTATTCATGAGACACACACACACACACACAGAGGCAGAGACACAGGCAGAGGGAGAAGCAGGCTCCATGCAGGAAGCCCGACATGGGACTCAACCCCGGGCCTCCAGGATCACACCCCAGGCTGAAGGCGGCGCTAAACCGCTGAGCCACCCGGGCTGCCCACTGTTTTATATGTTTAAGGACCATTTGCATTTCCTTTTCTGTGAACCATCTGCTAATATCCCTTTGCCCATTTTTCTTTTATTTCCTATCAATATTTAGCAGATTTTTTTTATATGTTAGGGATGTTAGCTCTTTGGAAGTGACATACATTGCAAAAGTGTTTTTCCTGTTTGTTATTTCTCTCTCTTTCTCTCTCTCTCTCTCTCTCTCTCTCTCTCTTTTTTTTTTTTTTTTTTTTTGCTTCTGGAGTGATATTTTGACATGCAGACTATTAGTATCATGAAATTGGTCCTAACTTTCTCCAGGATATTCTATTTCTTAACAGAAGACTTTATTTATTTGAGAGATATATAGAGAGAGAACACAATCAGAGGGGAGGAGCAGACGGAGAAGGAGAAGCCTACTCCCTGCTGAGCAGGGAGCCTGATTTGGGGCTCAATCCGGGACCCTGAGGTCATGACCTGAGGCCTAAGACAGAGCCGCTGAAGTGCCACTGGGATATTGTGTTTAGAATTCTTTCTTTCTTTCTTTCTTTCTTTCTTTCTTTCTTTCTTTCTTTCTTTCTTTCTTTCTTTCTTTCTCTCTCTCTCTCTCTCTTTCTTTCTTTCTTTCTTTCTTTCTTTCTTTCTTTCTTTTCTTTCTTAGAGAGAGAGAGAGAGAGAGAGGCAGAGACACAGGCAGAGGGAGAAGTAGGCTCCATGCAGGGAGCCCGACATGGGACTCCATCCCAGGTCTCCAGGATCACACCCTGGGCCGATGGCCGAGCTAAGCCATGGAGCCACCCGGGCTGCCCGGGATATTCTTTTGAAATGTACATAATTCTAACGTTTATCTGGAACAACATGAAAAAGTAACCAGGAACCTGCTGAAAAAGGACCCTAATGACCAGAGAATAGCTAGTAGACCCATCAAAATGCCTACCAATGCTAAATGTAGTGAGAACATGCTGTTGTGTTGTATGTTTACACTAACACAGAGAATATTCCAGGATGATTTAGACCTGGATAGATACAGGATGTTTTCCAAGATCTTGAGGAAAAATAATTATCATGGGCAGAGGAGCTAAGAGCCCAGTGATGCCGAGAGGACCGCCAGAAGCTTCACACAGATGTTTCAGTCATTTTCTCCAAATGCCCTGAAAATGACAAGATGTGGCTGAGGAAGACACAGACACTCTCCCCTAAGTGGAAAACAAAACAGCCCAAGGATCCTAATCATCTCAAGAGTCTTTCGGGCATTCCCTTCTTTTACTATAAGCATTCTACTCTAGTCAAGGGGAACATCTTTCTCTTTCCATGGAAGAAGCTACAAAGAAACTGGGAGAAATGAATAGATGATGAGGTTGTTCGTATTGGAAAAAATCTAGGGTGGATATTTGTTGCATAAGCAGCTAAGAGAAACCAGATGTAAAAAGAGAAAGAAAGAAAATGGACTTCCAGGTTCTAGTTCAGCATATAAGAGATTGGAAGTTGTCACTCTGTCCCAACAATCAGCCAAAAGCCGAACAAACAAAATCAAAAACCCTTGCTAGAAGTGTCAGAGAACCGGGGTTACGGGGCAAATCGCTGCACCCCAAATGGAAGAGACAGATAAAGAGAATCACAACTGGAGCGCCTGGGTGGCTCAGTTGGTGAAGTCTCTGCCTTCGGCTTGGGTCACGATCCCAGTGTCCCGGGATCAAGCCCTGCATTGGGCTCCCTGCTTGGTGGGGAGCCTGCCTCTTCCTCCACCCTGCCACACCACTCATGCTCTCTTTTACTATCTCTCTCTCTCTCTCTCCCAAGAAGTACAATCTTTTAGAGAGAGAGAGAGCATCACAACTGACCCACAAGCAGACACCTCTATGAGAACCAGTGACAGGGTGGGAAACCTTGAATTGTAGTTGACCGATTGCTGGAGGCTCAGTGGGGACAGGTCTGAGGGCGACCCAGGCATAGGGCGGCCCCTCATTATTGTGAGCTTCACCTTAAGGAACTCTACCAAGTCCTTACAGTGCATACTGAAGAAACAGCCTCTCGTGCTTCTAGCAGGGGAATGGAAAAGGTACCCATCGTGACATATACCAGACCATTCTCATCCTAAAGTCTGCTCGCCAGAGAAACTATCTGGCCACAGCCTGACCTGCTGGGGTTTTATCAGAGCCTAACTGCCTGGGGAAGGGAAATACACAACTCCAGCCCTCTGCAGCCAATCCTGACCCACCTAAAAGCGGGAGGACTGAGATGCAGGCATGAAGTCTGCAGCCCCAGGTCACAGGCTCACCAGAGACGGGCCTCATCATATTATTACAGAATGCTTCCCTGACCCCGCTCGCATCACTAAAGGCCTATTTACAACAGTTCCGTTTACCCAGTAAAGCACGTCCAACTACCAAGAAAAACTTAGAAGGTGTGCTAAAGGGCATAAAACAGTTTGAAGAGGCACAGCAAGTATCAGAATCAGATTCAGATAGAAGAGAAATGGTGGGATTGTCAGACTAACAAAATGACCATGATTAATATGCTCAAGGCTCTAGCGGAAAAGTGTACAATGTGCAGGAACAAATGGGTAAAGTGAGCAAAGAGATGGAAAATCTAAGCAAGAGTAAAAGAAAATGCTAGAGATAGAAACCACTGTAATAGAAATGAAGAACGTATTTGATGGGCTCAGTAGTAGGCTGGACATTGCTGAGGAAAGAATCTCCTTAGTTTATTTATTTTTAAAAGATTTTATTTATTTACTCATGAGAGACACACACAGAGAGAGGCAGAGACACAGGCAGAGGGAGGAGCAGGCTCCACGCAGGGAGCCCGACTTGGGACTCGATCCGGGACCCCAGGATCACGCCCTGGACCGACGGCAGCGCTAAACCGCTGAGCCACCCTGGCTGCCCGAATCCCTTGAGTTGAAATATATGCAGTGAAAACCTTCAAAACTGAACAAGGAAAGAGACAAGACGTATAAAACATAGAACCCGATATCCACGGACTGTGGGACAGTCACAAAAAGTGTAACATATTTCTAATGGGAGTGCCAGAGGAGTCAAGAGAGAAGGAACCAAAGAAATATCTGAAGCAATAATAACTGATAATTTTCCAAAATTCATGTGAGATGCCAAACCACAGATTCAGGAAGCTCAGAAAATATCAAGTAGGATAATCCCCCAAAACATTGTATCTAGGCATAACATATTTAAACTGCAGAGAAAGATAAAGAAAACGTCAATAAAGAAGCCAGAGAACAATACAACTTCTCTATAGAGGAGTAAAAAATAAGAATTACATCCAACTTCTCCTCAAAACCAGAGAAATAAAGAGAAAGTAGACTGAAATATTTAAAGTATTCAGGGGCAAAACCCCCCACCAATCTAGAATTCTATATCCTACAAAAGTGTCCTTCAAAACTGAAAGGAAATACTTTCTCGGACAAAGAAAAGTTGAGTGAACCAGTAAACGTACCCTTGCAAGAGATGTTAAAAGTTCTTCAGAGAGAAGGAAAATGGTCAGAAACTCAGATCAACATACAGAAAGGAAGAGCATTGAGAGAAGGATAAGTGAAGGGACAATAAAAACTTTTCTTTTTTTTAAAAGATATTTCAAAGCTCTTTTTTAAAGATTTTATTTATTCACGAGAGACACACAGAGAGAGGCAGAGACACAGGCAGAGGGAAAGCAGGCTCCCCTCGGGGGGCCCGATGCGGGACTCGATCCTAGGACCCCGGGATCACCACCCTAGCCAAAGGCAGACGCTCAGCCGCTGAACCACCCAGGTGTCCCCGAAAAACTTTTCCTTATTTTTAATTACCCTAACAGATGTGTGTTCAGAATCTTACCGGCAATAGTACATTTGACGATTCTAGCTTATGTATATGTGACATGCATAACACCACGGAGGCAAGAGATGGGAGGCAGGAATTAGAATTACTTTCTTCTAAAGTACTTACACTACCAGCGAAGGGATACTGTGTTATTTGAAAGCGGACTTGCAGGGAGGCCTGGGTGTCTCAGTGCTTGAGCATCGACCTGCCTTTGGCTCAGATCATGACCCCGGAGTCCTGGAAGCGAGTCCCGCGTGAGGCTCCCTGCAGGGAGCCTGCTTCTCCTTCTGCCTGTGTGCTGCCTCTGGGTCTCTGATGAATAAACAAAATCTTAAAAAAAAAGAAAGAAAGAAAGCAAGCAAGCAGACTTGGAACAGTTGCAAGTGTATATGGAAAACTCTAGGGAAACAAAACTAAAGATTAATAACAACATTATTACTATGCTAAGAAAGGAAAGTAGAATCATGTAAAAAGATAAAACCACAAAAGAGAGAAAAGGACTGGAAGACAAAATTATGAACAGAGAGTAAAGGTAACCAGTAGAAAGCAGTAACAAACATGGTTAAGTATTATTGCAACTACACGAATAATCCCTTCAAACATCAATAGTCTAACTACACCAGTGAAAAGACAGAGATCGTCAGAATGGCTAAAACCTGAAATCCAACTGTGTTGTCGACAAGAAACTAATTCTAAATATAAAGACGTGTAGACAAACGCTAACGGGGTGGAGAAAGTTATAGCAGGCTAACGCTCATCGAAAGGTAGCTGGAGTGGCTACATTAATTTCGTATCAGGGAAATTATAAGGAATAAAGAGAAGTATCACATAATGATAAAGGGGTCATTTCACAAAAAAAGCCGTCATGACGTTTAATGTGTACGTACCTACCCACAGAGTGTCAAAATACATGCGGCCAGAGCTGATAGAATTGCAAGGAGAAACAGATGGCTTCGCTATTACAGGTGGTGCTATTGCTGGGTGTGTGTGTCCCCCTAAACCTTGTATGGTGAAATATAATCCCCAACGTGATAATATTTGGAAGTGGGGCTTTGGGGAGGTGATTAAATCACGAGGGGAGAGCCCTCAAGAATGGCATTAGTGCCCTTACAAAGGAGGCCCCAGAGAGCTCCTTTGTCCTCTTTCACCATGGGAGACACAGCAAAAAGACAGCCAGCTATGAACCAGGAGGTGGGAGTTCACCAGACCCCACATTTTCAGCGGCTGGACTGTAAACTTGGCCAGCGTCTAGAACTGTGGGAAATAAATGCTTGTTGTTTGTAAGCTACCCTGTCTCCGGTGTGTTTGTTATACCAGCTGAAATGGACTAGGGTACTTGGGGACTTCATCACCCACCTATCAGAAATGGGCAGATCCAGGAGGCAGAAAACTAGTGAGGACATAGTTAAATCCAACAGCAACGTCAATCAACTCTAAATGACATGCAGAAGCTACTTTGTACAGCAACAGCAGAGCACACAGTCTTTTCAAGCTCGCATGGAACATTCATCAGGATTAGTCACCTTAGGGCCGCCCGGGCGGGTCAGCGGTTGAGCATCTGCCTGTGGCTCAGGGCGTGATCCAGGGTGGTGGGATCGAGTCCCTCATCGGGCTGCTTGCATGAAGCCTGCTTCTCCCTCCGCCTCTGCTTCCTCTCTCTCTGTGTGTCTCTCATGGATATATTTTAAAAAAAAAAAAAAAAAGACCCACGGTATAGATATAAAAAAAAAGGAAAACACAAATAGACAACATTATGAATGATAATACCTTTTTAGCAATAATCGCACCTTGAATAAACCTCATTGGCTACGATCTGCCACTGCACAAAGCTTATCGATAAGAATACCTAACAACAGACTTAAATAAATGGAGGAGGGGCGCCTGGATGGCTTAGTCATTTGGGTGTCCAACTCTTGGTTTCGGCCGGGGTCCTGATCTCGGGGTCATGGGATCGACCCCTGCACTGGGCCCCGTGCTTCTGAGAGTCTGCTCGAGATGCTCTCTCCCTCCTCTTCCGCACTTCTCGCTGTTCACATGCGCTCTCTCTACATAAAAATAATACTTTAGGGGATCCCTGGGTGGCGCAGCGGTTTGGCGCCTGCCTTTGGCCCAGGGCGCGATCCTGGAGACCCGGGATCGAATCCCACATCGGGCTCCCGGTGCATGGAGCCTGCTTCTCCCTCTGCCTGTGTCTCTGCCTCTCTCTCTCTCACTGTGTGCCTATCATAAATAAATAAAAAAAAAATTAAAAAAAAAAGTTAAAAAAAGATATGACATTTAAAAAATAATAATAATACTTTATATATATAATATATATATGGAGGAAAATGTTAAAATCCACAAAAATGCTCCGTATGGTTTTATGACACTGTCATAAAATTAAAAGGCGATGGACAGTTTTCCCAAAAAGAGTGAAACAGAGGTTTCACTCGAGGAGAGAAAACCAAATTGACTCCTCGAAAAGAAAGATGAAATAGAATCAAAGATCCGCTTTGCCAGAAGGCGGTAGGTGCAGCTCATTCCATCAACCCTTTAAGCAAACAATTGTTCCTCTGCTATTTAAACAGTTGCAGATGATAAAAAAAAAGCTTCTCAACGCGACCTAGAAGGTCAGCACTACCACCGCCATACCAAAGCCTGAGTGCAAGGTGGTACACAAAGAGAAAAATTTTAATTTTACTTTGTTAGGATTCTTATTTCTTTATTCATGAGAGACAGAGAGAGAGAGAGAGAGAGAGGAGAGAGAGAGAGGCAGAGACACAGGCAGAGGGAGAAGCAGGCTCCCTGCAGGGAGCCCGATGCGGGATTCGATTACGGGTCTCCAGGATCACTCCCTGGGCTGAAGGCGGCGCCAAACCGCTGAGCCACTCAGGGATCCCCGAGAAAAAATTTTAAAGTGATCAGGACACCCCTTTTAAAATAATCTGGGCAACTTTGTACATGTTGAAGCACTAGAGGCATCCTAGTAAGATCAGGAATAAGACAGGGGTCCCCGCTACCACAAGGGTCATTTAACAGTGTGTCAAAATGCTAGCCAAGAGGAAAGCAGCACAGAGAGGTAGCAGTTATCAGTATAGGAAAGGAAGGGTCAAAAAGTATCATTATTTGTAAATGTGACTGTCTTTCTAGAAAATTCTGACGAATCAACTGAATCCTGGTACTAAGAGGAACATACCCAAAATTCATCAAAATAAGTGATACAAGGGTGCCTGGGGGGCTCAGTCGGTGAAGCTTCTGCCTTCGGCTTGACTTGTGGTCCTGGAGTCTGGGGATCAGGCCCATGTTGGACTACCTGCTCAGCAGGTGTGTATGTGTGTGTGTGACTGCCTCTCCCTCTGCCTCTCCTGCCGCTCGTGCTGTCTCTCAAATAAATAAATAAAATCTTTAAAAAAAAGAAATACTATGGGGCACCTCGGTGGTCAGGGGAGGAGCGTCTGCCTTCGGCTGAGGTCGTGATCCCAGGGTCCTGAGATCAAGTCCCACATCGGGCTCCCCACACGGAGCCTGCTTCTCCCTCTGCCTGTGTCTCTGCCTCTCTCTGTGTCTCTCATAGGTAAATACATAAAATCTTTTTTTACAAAAGTAAAATGACTTAAACAGAGAGGCTTTGAGGGACAAATCGACATACAGATTACAATTCAGGAAACAATAGAAGGTTCACAAACATACCTCGTCCAGAAGACCAAATCAGCAGGCAGGTGTCATCTAACACGTGATGCTGGGGAAAAAAGCAAAAATCCTGTCAGCTTTTCACAGCAAAATTATTCTTAGGCGGATAAGAAGAGGTAAATATAAGACAGGAAACTTTTTAAAGATATTCTATTGACAATACACACTCAAGACGAAGGGAAACCTCTGCATCAAACAGGCAACGGAAGGGATCACACGTCAAACCTGGTGCGTACCGACCTATGAATAAAGAGGCAATTGAAGAAACATCTGCCATCTGTATAACAAAACACTAATATCCTATTAATTGTAAAAGCTCATTATAAAGGGTTCAAATATCCAAGCCATGAGGATACAAAAACAAAGCGAACCAAAAGGATGACAAGACAATTCTCAGAGAGGGAGGAACAGAATGACTTGTTAGTCAACTATGAAAAAACTCAGGGCGGTTAATAAAGAAACGTGCATCGAAAGAAACTACCACTTTCCCCGATGCAGACAGCAGGGCGGTACGGGGAGGTCCGACCCCGGGGGAGGAGGTCGACCCATACACCTTCCCACCCACACTGGCCAAGATCCTAGAGCCTTCGTGCTGAGGGACCCGTCGCAAAGCCTCTGGGATAAACTCGCGCACGTGTGCTTTGTGTTCTACAAATACACACATGGTCGTAGTGACAGACGATGTCACCGTCACAGAGGAACGTACACTGGGCCGCCCCGCAGCACCGGGTCTGCGGTCGCCGCACCCCCACAGCGGCACTGCCCCACGGGGTATCCCGAACCCCAAGTGGCTGTTGAGCACACTCAACGGGGGGAGGGTGTAGGTGTCAAGTGCACGCGGAATTAGGAAAACACCGTGACTGGAATGCAAAATACCTCGTTAATACTCTTACTGACTATACACGGCCCAACGATCATATGTGGGATAGGACTGGGTTCAGTAAAACGGATGGAAATTATTTTGTCCCTTTTTTTTTTTTTTTTCCTGGCTCCCTTAGTAAGTTCCCAAAGAGTTTCTCCTGCACGTTTTCGTGGTGAGTTCATTCCGGAGTGTGTCATGGGCTTTACCGTCCCGGGACACGGGGCCCTGCTGACCCTTACTAGTTACCGCTTTATTTAGGGAGGCTCTTAGCTTTGTACTTCCACGGGGCCACTTTGCTGAGTGCTCTTATTTGTAATGTTCTCCAGTAGGATCACCGTGTGTTGTCAGGCAGGCAGTCATAGCATCCTGAAATGATGATTACTGTACCTCCTTCTGTTAGATATTTCTACTTACGTCTTTTTTCCGTGCCTGGTTTAATTTTCTACTTGACACGATAATCGCGTGGAATCATAGTGGTCATACGCAGTATGTGTGTTTTGCTCCAGACTTCAATGGAGATGCTCCTCCTGCTCTTTGGATTCTGAACTGTTGGTAGAAATACGTAATGTAAAGTAAGAATTCCCCTCGTCTGACTATATCAATGTTTTTTTCCTTTTTATAAAGCAAAAAGGACATTCGATCTTGTTGGAGGCTTCTGTAACGTCTGTGGAGAAATGATCACGTGGTTCTTCACTTTAGATCGATTAAAATGGTGTATGATTTCCACAGATTTTCTAACACGGAACCATCCTTACACTCCCCAGTCAATCCCTCTTGGTCACGTTTTATTTTTTTATCGAGGCGTAGCTGACGTACAGTACTGTGTTAGTTTCCGATGCACGGCACAGGGATTCAACAGTTTTATACGTAGGAGGCGACCACCAGGATGGGTCTAGCTACCACCTGTCACCACGCAAAGTTGTTAAGATACAACTGACTGGGATCCCTGGGTGGCTCAGCGGTTCGGCGCCTGCCTTTGGCTCAGGGCCCGATCATGGAGCCCCCGGGTCGAGTCCCACGTCGGGCTCCCGGTGCATGGAGCCGGCTGCTCCCTCTGCCTGTGTCTCTGCCTCTCTCTCTCTCTCTATGTCTATCATGAATAAATAAATAAAATATTTAAAAAGTATATAATTGAGTACATTCCCTATGGTGTACATTGCATCCCTGGGTCTTATTTATTTTAAAACTGGAAGTTTTGTACCTCTTAATCTCCTTCCCCTATTTTACTTGTCCTCCCACTCGCTGGTGGTCTGTGAAGCACCAGATCGTTCTCTGTATCCTAAGTGTTTGTGCTTTATTTCGTTTTTTTTACATTCCACATACAAGTGAAATCGTACCACTTCTCAAATTTATCAGTTGTGTTATTTTCCTGATTAACTGACTCCTGCATTTTTATTGCATGTTTCCTTCCCTAGTTATTCTTTGGCTTATTTCTGGCCTGTGTCCTCATGATTTGCAGTGGATACTTTATTCATTTTCATATTTTCTGGCTCATTCACACAAGTAGGTAAGGCTATATACATGTTTTTCCTGGGCTTTTTTGGAAAGATTTTATTTATTTATTCATGAGAGACAGAGAGAGAGGCTGAGACACAGGCAGAGGGAGGAGCAGGCCCGAAGCAGGGAGCCCGACAGGTCTTTGAAGCCATTGTGTTATCCTTGTCATTTTCTAGATACTCTCAAGTTTTCTCCTGGATATATTCTTTGAATCGACGTTTAAGGCGGTATTTAAAATTTTCCAGATGACAGGGTGGCTTTCACTTTGTATATTTTTAAGGGTATTATGTATTTATTCATCACAGCACCGAATGGTAGAGGCAGAGAGAGAAGCAGGCTCCGTGCTCCCAGGTCTTTGTTTGGTGGGGGCCTGCTGCTCCCTCTCCCTCTGCCTGCTGCTCCCCCTGCTTGTGCGCACTCTGTGTGTGTGTCTGTGTCAACAAAATGAACATCTTTGAAAAAATACTGTAGCTTTACATAACCCACGTAGTCCCGTCTTATGCATACCACCCGGCACAAGAGAACTTCCTGTGATGATGGAAATGTTCTGTGAGATCCAGAAGCCGCTAGCCACACATGGCTATTAAGCACTCGACACCACACGAGTGTCGTTAAGGAAAGCAATTTTTGATTTCAATTAATTACAGGTAAATAGTCACAGATGACCAGCGGCCACCATATAGGACAGTGCAGCTCTGGACAGTGTCTTTATTCCCACGATGGGCATCAAGTGTCCCTCCTTCCCTTTCCACAACCATTCACATTGATCACATTGTACTTTTCTCTAAATGCTTATGTTTCTACATTTATTTATTCATTTTCTAAATGAATTTATTTATTTATTCATGAGAGACACACACAGAGAGAGGCAGAGACGCAGGCAGAGACGCAGGCAGAGGGAGAAGCAGGCAGAGACGCAGGCAGAGACGCAGGCAGAGGGAGAAGCAGGCCCCATGCAGGGAGCCCGATGCGGGACTCGATCCTGGGACTCGAGGACCACGCCCCGGGCCGAAGGCAGGCGGCGAACCGCTGAGCCACCCAGGGAAGCCCGGCGTATTATTTTCATGTTGAGTCACACAGGTCCCAGAAGCAAGAAAAGCAAGGAGGAGAAGAGAAAGACGATCAGCAAAGTAGAGAGGCTGCAGGTCAGGATCACAATTACGATCTAGTTACAGACGACGGCCTCGACGAAGACGCTGCGCGTCTATAAAGCACTGAGCTCCCGTTATCAACCTCCCTGTACTTGACCCTTGAACAAAACAGGTTTGAATCTGAGGGGCCCACTCCTGTGCTGAAGTTTTCAACAAACACAGCCTAGGACTAAGGTTTTTTTCTCCTGTTTCTGGTTTTATTCACATTTCCCTTCCCCCGCTCACCTCCTGGGCAGAAGGCAGTCTGTGGCATACATACCCCGCAGCAGGCCTGTCACTCAGCTGTTTATGCTGTCGGCGAGGCACGCACTCACCGGTAGCCTGTTGGTAGTAAGGTTTCGAGGGAGTCGAGGGTCACACGCATTCTTCTGTGGTGCGGGGTGGCGGCTCTGTTGTGCAAGGGTCGAGTGTACTTCTCGGGGATTTAAAGAGGGAATTTGAGCATGCTCGACGTTTCCAGCTTTAGACTGTCCCTGTGTACTCATTCCGTGTTGCAGGTGTCTTTAATTTTTTTCCCCAAGATTAACTTGCCAAGTTGACACAGAGAGAGAGAGGGGGAGAGCGCGAGCGAGCGAGCGCACAAGCGGGAGGGGCTGCCGAGGGAGAGGGAGAGGCAGGCTCCGTGGTGAGCAGGGAACCCCACGTGGGGCTGGATCGCAACCCCCGCGAGCATGACGTGAGCCCCCACGGCAGGTGCTCAACCGAGCCGCCCAGGCGCCCTCCGTGTGTCCTGAGACCGACTTGCCTTTTCGTGCAAAGTTGGTCAGCGCCGCTGAGAGCCTCCACGAGGCATAAACCCGGGCTGGAGAGGGACAGGAGGCGGTCGCCGGCCTCCGAGGAGGACCCAGCGTTCTGGCTCACGGCAGGCGATACGGCGTCAGCGCACGATCCATCCTTCTCTTCGGAAACTCCCACCCCGTGCTCGCAACGCACCGCTGCCGGGCTGGAAGGTAACCCGGGTCGGAGCGGCTGCCCACAGCTGGAGACAGGCCGGAGAAGGGGTGCGAGGGGCTGTGCGGCCCGGCCGCGCCCTCCTCCCGTTGCGCGCACGTGCCCTCACCTGCGAGCGGGGACCCCAGCTTGGACCAGTCGGGCTTGAGATGGTAGATGATGCCATCCAGGGCGCCGGGCAGCAGCACTCCGCGCACCAGCAGCACGACGAGGACCACGTAGGGGAAGGTAGCGGTGAAGTACACGATCTGCGGGGGGCGGGCGGCTCAGAGGGGCCCCCGGCCCGGCGGGATGGCCAGGGGACCAGGCCGGGGGCTCGGAGGTCCAGCGGGAGGCCGGCCGGCGGCCGCGCCGTCCTCCTCGAGGCCTCGGCTCCTCCCGGGGAGGCTGTGTGCTCGGCTCGGGCAGCAGCAGCAGCCCCGCGGCGCGCAGGTGACCCACGGGGGTGGGGCAGGGGGACGGGCAGGGCCTGGACGGGGGGGGGGTCGGGGGTACCTGTCCGACCGCCTCCAGATGCTCCAGGACCCGGCGCAGGTGATCAGCGGGCTGGGGCCAGGCGGGGCGGCGGCGCATGCGCGGGCTGGGCGGGTCGGAGTCACGTGCCAGCCGCCTCCCTAGCCCCCCCCCGTCCCTACCACCCCCCCGCCCCCCGCTCCTGCCAGGCTCGGCGCAGGCGCCCCAGGGAGCGCGGGTGACGTCAGCTGGCGAGAGGCGGGGCCTCCTGAGGTAGCCTCGGCCGCTTCGGGACGCGGGCCACGCGTTCCATCCGGGCATCTGCGCCCCCCCCACCCCGCGGGCTTGGCGGGAAGCAGCGACGTGCGGGCGGCGTGTGCGCAGGCGCCGTGCGTGCCCGCAGCGGCCTTGCGCGCCGAGGGGCGGGGCTTCGCGAGCGGGCGGGCGGGCGAGCGAGGCGGAGCCGTCGAGGAGGAGTGCGGGCGGCCTCGCGCGGGGCTCTGGGCAGGCGGGCGTAAGTGGCGGCGGCGGCCATGCAGGCCCCAGGGGACGGCGAGGGCGGCGCGGCAGGCGGGGCGGAGGGCGGCGCGGGCAGCCGTGAAGGCGAGGGTGGCCCGCGCCCCGAGGGAGCGGAGGGCGAGGCGGTCAGGGCCCCTCCCCAGGCCGAGGTTGCCCCGCAGCCCGCGGGGCCCCTTGGGGACGTGCCGCCCGAGGTCATGTTCGCCCCGAGCCGATTGCTGGAGTTGTATCTTTTCCGCGGAGGGGGCCCTGGGCGCGGGCGGCGGCGGGGTCGGTTGGGGGCGTGGCGGCCGCCCTGGGGGGCGGGAGGGGCAGCGGGGCCAACGGCCTGGAGAGGCGACCTGAGGGGCCAAGGTTGGGGCCTAGGAGGGGACGGGGGCGGTTGGGGCCTCGGAGGGGACGGGGGCGGTTGGGGCCTCGGAGGGGACGGGGGCGGTTGGGGCCTAGGAGGGGACGGGGGCGGTTGGGGCCTAGGAGGGGACGGGGGCGCTTGGGGCCTAGGAGGGGACGGAGTCGCTTGGGGCCTAGCAGGGGACGAGGCGGTTGGGGCCTAGGAGGGGACGGGGTCGCTTGGGGCCTAGCAGGGGACGGGGTCGCTTGGGGCCTAGCAGGGGACGAGGCGCTTGGGGCCTAGCAGGGGACGAGGCGCTTGGGGCCTAGGAGGGGACCGGGCCGCTTGGGGCCTGGGAGGGGACGGGGCTGCTTGGGGCCTGGGAGGGGACGGGCCCGCTTGGGGCCTGGGAGGAGACAGGGGCGGCCTGGGCGACCCTCTGCCTCGAGGGCTGAGCAGGCCTCGGGCCCCCGGAGATTGAGCAGCGGACGGTGCCTTAACCGCGCCCCCAGCAAGCTGACGGTGCCCTTCCGGACACCACTGGAGGCGGAGATGGCGCGCAGGTCCCTCGCACCGTATGTCCAGCGTCCCCGAGGACTAGTTCAGAAGGAGCTGACGGTGAACGGCAGCGCCCTGGCCATGTGAGTGCTGCGAGGCGGGGAGCGGCGGTCGGAGGCGGGGCGCGGGGTACGGGGAGGAGCGGGGATCCCGGGGCGGGGGGCGGGGGGTGGGGGGGGACGAGGAGGGGCGCACGGGCTGGGCGGGGGAAGGACGGGAGGGGCGCGGGTGCCGGGCGGTCTGTGTCTCCCCAGGCCCCCACGGAGGCCCTGCTCACCCCCAACCCCCCTGTTCCTTTGCCCGCCCTGCAGTAGATGGACTGCCGAGGACCCGGTCTTCTTCCGCATTTCCGTGAACGCCTTCCTGGACCAGCTGTCCCTGGTGATGCGAAACATTCGAGGCTTTGGGTCCCCGCCAATGCGAAGCCTGGGCCGGGGAAAGAGAACCGACACCTAAAGCCGCGCCCCCCGCCCCCGCAGGCGCGGCTCGGGCCGTCGTCGGTACCTGCCGTCGTTGCCGACCCGCTATCAGAGCCCCACGTTTTTCCCCCGCAGCGGGCCCCGGGTGCCTCCTGGTGCCCTCGAGTTCTTAGTTCTTTCCCTGGCCTCGGGGGAGCGGGCCCTGCTTGTTGGTTGCTGCAGAAAATAAAGCCGAGTTCACTGTTTCGGGTCTGAGGTTCTTTTCTCGGCTCCCGCGCCTCCAGGCTTCCTCGCCGTTGCTCTCCCTGGGGCGGGAGGTTCTGGGAGCCCCGTGCCGCCAGCACAAGGTTCTTGGCGACAGCCTGGGGAAGGGAAACTGCAGCCCCACGTCCAGGACTGAATGCTGTCGGGGTCCCGGAGTGCTCTCCCGGTTCCCCCCCCCCCCCCGCCCCCACCGTGCGGGTACCGCACCATATACCGGGCGGGCGACAGCTGGACGGGCTCTTTAAAGACTTTATTTCCTGCTTCCTGAAAAGCAGAGCGGCAAGGCCACAGGCGGCGGGAGAGGCAGGCCCCATGCGGGGAGCCCGACTCGGGACTCGACCCCGGGTCTCCGGGATCTCGCAGGGGGCCCCGAGGGGCCCTTAGAGCGCCAGCGCCGTCGCGCTCCGGGTCTCCCGTTGCGGGCGCTGACGCCAGGCGGTTCGCGGCCGGGGTCTCTGCGGGAACGCTCGCGTCCTCGCGCCGCACCCAGGAGGTGCGTTCACCGCGTTGGTCCCCTGCCTGGTCTTGAGCCGCTCGGTCCGCGGTCCACGGTCCGCGGCGCACGCTTGCCCTCCGGAAACACGCCCTCCCGCCGCTAGGCTGCTCTCCCCACGTCCCACCAGGCTGGCCGCCTGCCCGAGGAAACGGCGCGCTGGGAACGTGGGGAACAACCGCACGCCCGACTTGGGGATTTCCTGGCCCCCTGGCCCTGAGCACCATGCCCCCCACGCCCCCGCCAGGGGCGCCCCGGGCCTGGGCAGGTCACCGCCTGCGAGCCCCGCACTGAGGATTCCACCTTTGCGGCTGCGTCCCCCCCCCCCCCGCCCCCCAGCTTTGCTCCGGTGCTTCCTCTGCACGCAGACGGGTTCCCGTGAGCCTTGCTCCTAGGGGTACCGGGCCGGGGCGCCTGAGCGGACGCCTCCCTTCTGCTCCCGCCGAGGTCGCGGCCCTGGGCTGCAGCCTCGCACCCCTCTCCCTGCGCAGCAGGGAGTCGGCTTTTTGACGAGTCTCTGTCCCTCTGCCCGGCCCCTCCAATAAACAGATACACGGTTTTTGTTAAAAAGGCGAATCAGTGGCACCAGAGCAGCTCTTAGGGCAGAACCCGGTTTGCACCGCCCCGAGGCAGGCCCTTTCCCGGACCGGCCTGATGCGCCCCCGGCCCCGCCCGGGGTGAGGTCTCCCGTTCTGGCCGGTGGGGACGGCCGGGGGCGGGGGGGGGGGGGGGGGGGGCGTGTGCTGCGTGGGGCGGCGGTGACCCTCGCCTGGGGCCCCGTCCTTTCCCGGCCTCGGGCGGGGCTCCCCCGGGGCCCCCCTGCAGCTCTCCGCCCCAGGGGCTCCACCCTGGCCCTCAGCGCCCCCCACTCTCGGCTCCGTCTCCAAGTCACGGAGGCTCCACGCGGCCACACCCGCGCGCTCCACACCGCAAGCTGGGGCACGGCCCGGTGCGCCTCGAGTCTCGGCCTCCCCCGGGGCGCTGCCCCGGACCAGCTTCCAGCCGCTGCGGTCACAGCCTGCTACTCAGGGGCCCCCTGGGGGCGGTCCGGGCGCTGGTCCCCTCACGCGCCTGAGCAGGCAATCGGCCTTTGCAGCCTGGATGGCCCACGGGCGCGGGAAGGACAGCAGCGACGCTCACCGCCACGGTGGCGGCGGCGGGGCCGGGAAAGGACGAGCCTGCCCCGGGAGCAGAGGGCTGCCACCGGGGGCGCGTCCCCAGGTCTCGGTCACCTGCTCTCCCCCTCTCCCCCCTCTCCCTCCGCCTTCCATCCTCTGCACACGGAGCGGCTTCGCGTGGACAGGTGGCACCTCAGCTGCGAAGGCCACTGCCGACCACACTCCCCCCCTGCTCTCCAGCGGCTCTAGGACATTCTACTCGCTTTACTCGCTTATGTTTCTTAAAGGGTCTGTTGATTTTTCTGAGAGGCGGCCGGGGCCACAGAGGAGCGGGGTGCGGAGGAGGGACAGGGGCGGAGCAGGCTCCCCGCTGAGCCGGGACCCCCGGGATCATGACCCGAGCCCAAGGCCCGCAGGGGACCCGCTGAGCCGCCCAGGCGCCCCTCGTTTACTCACTTAGGCACGTTCCCCCCCCCCCCGAGGTTAAAGGTCGCCTCGCTGCCGATGGCAAGTTCAGAGCCGGGTCCCCGGCCGCCTCCCGGCCCCTCGCTGTGGGGCCCGGGCTCTCTGCAGGCGGGCTGACGACGGCACGGCTGTCCTCCTGAAGGCCCCTCGCCGGCCCCGGGTTCCGTCCTGGAACCCGGCTGGGTCGCCGTCCCTTCCTCTCCGTTCCCGTCCTTGCGGGTTCAAGTCAGATGCACTGAGGCGGGGCCCCTACACCGCGGCCTCCACCTTCAGGGGCCCTCCCTGCCTTTCGGGGGAGACATCCCGTCCCCTGCCTGCCGCCGCGACCGACGTGGACGACAATGCGCCACCACAGACGTCCTTCCGTCTCCCGAGTCGCAAGGCTCCGCCCCGGGCCCTGGCCACCCCGACTTCTCCCCCGAAGCTGTGCCTTTCCCAGGAGGCCGCAGGGCCCGCCGCGCACGGGACGCACCCTCGGGCTCGGGGTGGCTTCTCTCCCGACAGTCAGCAGGTGCGGCCATCGGGGGCCTGTGGCTCGGTGCTTCGCGTCCGTCCATGGATGTCGTGTGTGACATTTTATTTCTTGATTCCTGAGGGACACACAGAGACAGCGGCAGGGACACCGGCAGAGGGAGAAGCGGGCTCCCCGCGAGGGCCCGACGCGCGCCTCCATCCCGGGACCCCGGTCGCGCCCCGGGCCCACGGCGACGCCCAACCGCTGAGCCCCCCGGGCGCCCCATGTTATGGAGACACATTCCTCGGGTACGGATCGCACGAGAAATAAGTATATTTTCGGGGCAGCCGGTGGCCCCGGCCGCTAAGCGTCCCGGCTCCTGATTTCGGGTCAGCTCGGGACCTCGGCGTCCTGGGATCGGCCCCGCGCCCCGTCGGGCTCCCCGGCCTGCCCCGAGCCTGCTTGTCCCCGTCCCTCTTCTCCTTCTCCTGGTCTCTGCCTCTCTCTCTCTCTCTCTGAAATAAGTAAAGAAAACCTTAAAAGAAAAAAGAAGAAATAGTTCCGTTGTGCACAGTGACCGTGGGTTCCGTCGGTTGAGGAGTCCTCCTTCCCGGGCTCGTTCTTTCAAGCGTCGGGGAAGCATTTTGAATCCGAGGACATGCCCGTCACCACCGTGCAGCACGTGTGTGCTTTGGTCGCCCAGCAGCCATTGCCCTTCTCCTGCGACCAGGATCCCCATTTCCCCCAGAAAGCCCCCGTTTCCCTCCCGCCCGCAGCTCTGACCCTGGGAGAGTTGAGGGACCTCTGGTCCCAGGGGCGGCGTGCGGCTCGGGCCTGGCCCATCAGAGCGCGGCTTTCCCGCGGCCATCGGCCACCCCAGCCAAGCGCGGGACCCTCTGGGGGCAGAGGGGAGGCGGGAGAGGGGAGCCCAGCGCCGAGGCCCAGGTCCTGGATCCAGCCTCGCCTGACGACGACGGGCCCTCGCCCCGCCCCATTGGGTTACCCGGACCCAGACGCCCCCTTCGGCTGCAGCCAACGACAATACTGGGCACCGGGCCTCTGCGACTTTCCTCACCTGCGCCGTGGGGCCGAGGAGCCACCGACTGGCGGCCGGTTCACACGACGACGCGGCTGCCCTTTCCCTTCCCGGACACGCCGGCGGGTCCCAGTCTCCCGAGAAGCGCTGCGGCCTCTTGTGGCCGAGAAGGAGGCCCTGCGGCTTCCGGGGGTCCGGCTGCGGAGAGGGCGTGGGGGGGGGCGACAGGGACACGCGGCAGCAGCCGCCCGGGATCCGGCCTTCCGGCCCAGGGCCCCCAGGACGGGCGCCCGCCACTCACCGGGCCCGGGGCCAAAGCACCCAGTCCCGGCCTCCCTCCCACCCAGCTCGGCCCAGAGCGAGGCCGGGCCACGGGGCTGCGGAGGCTGCTGGCGGCGGCGACACCGTCAGGGCCCGCCCCCCGCACCCCGACCCTCCCCGGGCTCCCCTGTCCCTCCGGGGCAGCACCTGGGCTGCCGGGGGCCTACGAGGTCGGATGTGACTCTCCTTTGCCCCGCATCTTCTCTGGGGTCCTCCCGGTCCTCCCACCTGGTCCCTGTGACCCGCCCACTCTGGCCTCCTCCCCGTCCTCCCACCTGGTCCCTGTGACTCGTCCCCTGTGGCCTCTTCCTCATCCTCCCACCTGGTCCCTGTGACCCAGCCACACTGGCCTCCTCCCGTCTTCCCACCTGGTCCCTGTGACCCGTCCCCTCTGGCCTCCTCCCCGACCTCCCACCTGGTCCCTGTGACCCGTCCCCTCTGGCCTCTTCCTCGTCCTCCCACCTGGTCCCTGTGACCCGCCCACTCCGGCCTCCTCCCCGTCCTCCCACCTGGTCCCTGTGACCCGGCCACACTGGGCTCTTCCCCGTCCTCTCAGCTGGTCCCTGTGACCCGGCCACACTGGCCTCCTCCCCCGTCTGCCACAGGCCAGGCCCAGGCCCCCTCAGGGCTCTTTCCTGCGGGAACTCTCTGCCCCGGTCCGCCTGGCTCACGGCCCCCCATGACGTTAGCAGGCCTGGGGGTGGG
The DNA here is from genome assembly GCF_003254725.2 of Canis lupus dingo. Taxonomy (NCBI): domain Eukaryota; kingdom Metazoa; phylum Chordata; class Mammalia; order Carnivora; family Canidae; genus Canis; species Canis lupus. Next base: position 123,395,816 of record NC_064281.1, on the reverse strand, counting down.
AAGCAGGCAGGTGCGGCCCAACGGAGATGCTGCCCAGCCGCCCCCGGGGAGATGTGGGTGCCCCGAGGACAGTGGGGAGCCGGGCACGGAGCCCGACAAGGTCCCCCCGACGTCCTCTTAGGTCCCCAGGCCCGGTGTGGGGAGAAGAGGGTAGACGAGGGCAGGTGGGGCAGCAGCGGGGACACGACCCCGCACCCCAGCCAAGGGGTGCTAGGCCCAGGGTGGCCGTGGCGGTGGGGGCGGGTGCCGGGGGTGGGCCTCGCAGGGCAACCCCCAGACTTTGCTGACCTCAGGGTGGCCATGACCGCCCTCCCTCGATCCCAGACCCTGCACCCCCTGACCCTGCCTCCTGTTCGTGCAGAGGCCGATGCCCCCGACAAGACACCTCTCCCCCGCCTTCACCGCACCTGCCCCAGGACGCCCCGCACTTTTCCCAGGACACCTCACCCCCCCACCTGCCCCCAGCCTGAGGCCACACCTTGACCTCTCCTGTGTGGGTCTCTGGGATCCCGCTGCCAGGCGCAGTCCCTGCTCAGGGCCTCCTGTGCCTCGACCATCAGTGTCCCCCACACCGCCCCGCAACCCGGCTTCCTGACCGCCTCCCTCCCGGGGGCAACGGGGGGGGGTCTCATTCCCTTGCCAGGAGGCCCCCCCGCCTTCTCGGGGTCCCTCCGGGCCCTGCCCGCTCCACTGCCCCCTCCTGAGTGTCCCAGGGCCCCGGCCCCGGCTGCTTGGGGCTTTCTCTCTCTGCCCCTGCTCTCGGCCCGAGGGGAGCTTGTGGGGGGCTCGGGGCTGTCAGGGCCGGGCCGGGCTCGCAGGTTGGTCCCATCCACGACACGCGTGTCCTCACACTCCCACATCCGGCGCCTACTGAGCTTGACCTCGCAGCCCCCACCCGCCCGCCCTAGCACCGCACCTCCCAGGCACCCCAAAACACGTCTGAGCTTTCGCAGTCTCTCGATCTCTACGGCAGCTCTGGGTGGTTTTGAAAAGTTCTGGGTCTCCGCCTCCCGACCCCTAGAAGCCTTTTCCACCCAGTCTTTCTGGTCAGGATGCTGACCTCGCTCTCCCAGTTGCTTGGGTGAAAACCCAAGCATCATTCTGGACTCGCCACCTCCTGGCCCCCGTCCAGGTCTCAGCGGATTGTTCCCACGCACACCGTCTACAATGCCCTCACCGTTGTACCTGTGCCGCCCTGCTCCAGGCCACTCCTTCCGGCGGTCGCCTGAGCGCAGTCCTGTGCCACCTGCCCTCCCGGACCCTAGTCTTAACCCTCCGACGCCCTCTCCTCAACCCGGACGCTACGGCGATCCTTGCGTCTCAAATGGAAGTCAAGCCATGGGTCTCCTCGGCCCACGGCCCTGAACCGGCTCCACGCTCATCCCGAACCTGAGCAAAGGTCGTCACATTGGCCAGGAGAGCTTCTTGGCTGTGCCTTCAGCATTGCAGGTTTGGGGAGTCGGCCTGCAGTCTTCTCGGTGCCTTGAGCGCGCAGCCCCATGCAGCTCCGGCCTCCCGGTCACCTCCTGCAGGCCTTCCCAAAGCTCGTGGCCTCGCCCTCCCTACCTGCGTGGCCGGCCCCCCACAGGCCCGCGCACATGCAGTTGCTCTCCCACTGCTGTGTCCCTTCCACACCGCTCACGACCTTCTCAAATAGAGAACATACAAAGCCACTGCTGTCGTTTCCCGCCTCCCCCGTCTTGGGTCGGCGGTGCAGTAACTGCGATCACATCACAAACTGCCCCCAGACTTAGTGAATTCAACAACTGACTTCGCACACGCATCTCCCACCTGGGCAGTCGCCGGGGGTTAGGCTCACGTGTGCTCAATGTAGCTGCAGAAATCGCCTCCGAGAGGCCTCCGTCACAGCCTGCGGGCCTCGGGCCTCAGTTCCTTTTCCTGTGGTGCAGGCTTCCTCATGGCCTGCTGGCTCGGTTCCAAGGGTGCAAGTCCCAAGAGTGCACCAAGCAGAAGCTGGACCACGTGGCCTGACCAGCCTCGGACACCTGGTGCCTCCTCCTGGTGCCTCCCCTGCTGTGTTCTCTGGGCGAAGGCACTCACCGCCCAGTTCCAGCCAGCTCTGGGGGTGGCGATGTGGACTCCATCGCTCAGTGTGGAGTGGTTAGATTCTGGAGGAGCAAGTGGAGGGGGGATATCTCTGCAACCGTGTGACCACATTGCCAGAATTCAACGTTCTTCAGTTGGCTTTGCCAAAGCCTCAGCCGCGGATACTTGAAAAGTAGCAGAAGTGCACATTTCCCAGAGGGATTTACCATGAGCCTCAGTGATGAATGGCATATCCAGAGAGTCATGGCACGATGCTGAGTTAAGGATCGGAGTCTTCAGTCACCAAAATATTCTTCCTTGTGCAGCAGCATAGGAATGGGGGTGCGGTGGCCTTGACAATATTTATTTGTTCTTCCTCATTGATATATTTTTTTAAATGGACAGATACCCTTTCTTTTTTTTTAATTTTTATTTATTTATGATAGTCACAGAGAGAGAGATTGAGAGAGAGAGAGAGAGAGAGAGAGAGGCAGAGACACAGGCTGATGGAGAAGCAGGCTCCATGCACCAGGAGCCCGATGTGGGATTTGATCCCGGGTCTCCAGGATCGCGCCCTGGGCCAAAGGCAGGCGCTAAACCTCTGCACCACCCAGGGATCCCTCTCATTGATATTTTTAATGAAGCTTCTCATTACGAACGTATCCAAGGGTGAATCATATAACTGGGTGGAGAGTCATTCACTGAGTTTTGGTGGATTCCATCCAATGAAATCAATCACCAAAGGCTGGAATTTCCAACTTATATTGGTCATATTCCTGGTCCATTGCATCCTATCTGAAGCCTTAGCTGCTCCATGACATGAATGGACAAGAAGATCTTCCAGTTCAGTTGCATATGAAGATGACTAGACCATGGGCAGCAGCACGGCGTGGGATCTGTTTTCCTTGAGTGGGTCAACTTCTCACAAGTGAGATAAGGACCAAATGGGGGACTGCTAATGGAAAACTCAAATGGGCAGTGGTGTGACCATAAATAAACTAGGACTCGGGCGTGAAGTCGTCAGGAACCCACCAAGGAAACAAACAAACAAACAAAAAAGTAGCAGAATGAGAAGAGTCCAGGTGAGGGGGAAGATTTCTGCAAGATCGCACTGGGGAGCTCTGGAATATAACTTCTACTTAGACTTTGTCCCAATATGAGGAAAGGGAGCGGAGATTTCAGAACGGGGCCCCTTCTGAGGGCCTCCCAGCTCCCTGCTCTTACAGGTAGAGCAGCTCTGGCTATTGTCTGAGGGGTCTCCTCGGAGAGGGAATCCCAGGGGTGGGCCATTGGAAGCAAGTGCACAACCGCCAGAAAGGGGCACATCCAACAGTGAAACGGGTCTGGGAGGCTTTGGGCGCGGCACCAACAGAGCTCAAGTCGGAAAAGCTTTCCTGTAGTTTCCTCTACTAGGTTTTATGGTCATGCTTCTTACAGCGACTTTTGAATTCTCCTGGAGCTTATTTATTTTCCTTCATTTCCTTCATGCGAACTGGTTTTTTGAAGTATGCTTCACATGCAGCAAACGGTACAAATATGAAACTCACTGAAAAATCCGTGGATTTTTACATATGTATACATCCATATAACCACCCAGATTAAGATACGGAACATTTCTATCATTCCAGAAAGCTCTCTTCTGCCCCTTTTCAATCAATAATAATCTCCCCAGGGTGCCTGGGTGGCTCAGTCAGTTGAGTGTCCGACTCTGGGTTTCAGCTCAGATCATGGGCTCTGGGATGTGGGATCGAGCCTCTCACCAGGCTCTGCACTCAGCAGGGAGTCTGCTGGAGATTCCCTCTCTACATCTCCCTCTGCCCCTCCTCCCAATCACTCTCTCTCAAATAAATAAACAAATCTTTCCAAACATAATCTCCCCAAAAGAGGTAGCCACTCTTCTGACTTGTCACCATAGTGGATGGAAATGAATTAAATCTCAGATCGAAGAACCAAAAATTGAAATAATGTAAAATTTTCAGACAGATCTAAAACAAGTAGGTTGCGTTTTTTACATGAAGGCAAACAGTCTCAGCAGATAAAACTCATTGCAGCGGAGGTCTTGACGGTGCACGACCAGAGCAGCTGTGGTGCAGAGCATGACGGACCTGATACAGCAGAGGGCACACACCAAACCCGCTGTTCCGTCTTTCCCACTGGGGGCCGCCTGGAATCGATGGCTGTGCGCGATGGCAAAGTGGGGCAAGGGTGGTTATTGTCCACGGGGATCTCCATCCGATGACCCGGTGGCACTCGTGACCAGAAGGCCCTCGTGTCCCCGAGGCTCTCTGCTGTCTTCTGTACCGTGAGTGAAGTGCTGTGTGTGTTGTGGGGAGGGTCTGCGTCTCGGTCCCACGTCTTCCTCTCCCAGTGGGGTCCGGGGCCCCGCCTGCACCAGAGCCAGACTCCCTCGGTGGCCGAAAAGAAAACATAAATTTGTAAAGCACATGGCACCATGTAGGGAGATGACAGCAATAAGTGCAATGTGAATTCAAGAGAAGGAGAATCAGGAGGCTGGAAACTTAGGGGGGCTCTGGTTAAGGGGCCAGAGCACAGGGGCCTGGAGTGAGATTACCCTTCGGGTCAGGTTGCCCGGCCTCCGCTTTGCACGGGCCCCCCCGGGCCGGCCCGCTCCTCTCTGGGTCAGGAGCTGGGCTGGGCTGCGCCGGGGAAGAGCGTTCCTGAGCTCGGCCCCACACCTCCGGGGCCAAGTAATTTCGCGTGGCCTCTTCTCATCTCTGGGCCTTTGGCCTGTGTCCCCAGACCTGAGCCCCCACATCTCTGCTCGTCCCTGCCTGGCTTCCCGGCTGCGAGCGCCTGCAGCCCGGGCCCCCGGAGCGAGGGCGGCGCAGGACACTCTGCTGCGGGGACAGGCTGGCTGGGGGCTGTCACTTTCCGAGGTCTAGTGACGAAGGTCGTGTTGTATGTGCTGCCAGGGAGGGGCACTGAGCTCCATTCGCGGTGAAGCAAAGAGGCGTGGAGACGGGCTCAGGCCGGGGTGGAGCAGGCGCCCCGAGAGCTGCTCCGCTGCCGACCTTGCAAATGGCAGTGGGGTCCGCTTCCACACGCCGGGCTTTCTGTCTTTTTATCTTTAAGATTTTATTTATTTATTCATGAGGCTCAGAGAGACAGAGAGGCAGAGACACAGGCAGAGCGAGAAGCAGGCTCCCTGCGGGGACCCCGATGCGGGGACTCGATCCCGGGACCCCGGGGTCAAGCCCTGGGCCGAAGGCGGCACTAAACCGCTGAGCCCGCGGGCCGCCCCATACCGGGCTTTCAGGGCGGGCTCTGCATTTCGACCGAATGCACCGCTTCACACGAAGAAGAGAGAACTCGAGTGTCATTCCTCCGTATAAAACCTTTATTAATGCCAGAAAGGAAACAGTACAAAACATACTGGGTTTTGCAGATCAGCGCGATTCTGCGTACAAGGCCGGTCCTACCCGGGACGGAGGGGGCCCCGAGCGGACAAAGGCCACCGTCCAGCGGCTCCCTGGAGGGAGGACCCTGTGCCTTCGAGCTCCCCCCTCCCCGAGGAAAGCGCCAGGCCCCAAGCTCCTGGGCCTGCGGCCTGGGGGACTTGCAGGCTTGAGACCCTTGGGTCCCCCTTCGGCGCAGCACAGTCCCCGATCTGCAGGAACTCCCCAACAGGGTGACACGGGAGAAAAAGCAAAAAGGGGCTCCAGAGACCCACGTGGGCTCGCCCCGCCACCTCCCGGAGGCCGTGCCCCGCGCAGGGCACACAGCTGCCGTGAGCACTTGCCTCCACTGGTATCTGTGATCGTTCCCATTTTCAGTGCAGAGCCCCAAGCCTCAGGCCCTGGCCACATTCCTGGCCCCGTTACCCACAAGCCAGCTCCGCAGGGAAACGGGAGGCGGCCCCTTTCCCAGGGCGCTCGCTGCCGTCAGCCCCCAACTGGCTGCCCTTCCCGGCCGCGAGGCGTTATGCTCCTGGGAACCTTCCATCGGCAGTCTTACCGAAGCAGGGCCTGTCGCAGGGCCTGTCACACACACCCTGGAAAGGAGGCTGAAGTCCTCTGTTTTTCTCACCCCTAATTAATTGCTCCCAGACAAGTCACACGGCTCCAGTGTGTATTGCTTCGTGCAGCCGACGCTTCCGGGGACAGTTTTGCAAAGAGGCTTGGGGGGTGGTCAACTGGATGCCACCTCACTACCGGTGTCATTTTAGCTCTTTCTTTCCTGATCTAGCTCCAGTCGAGTGTGGTTCTTGGCACTTGGGCATAGAATTTTCCGGCACCAGCCTGTCAGGTAATCAAGAATGTGAACACAGGTGCACCCCCTCCCCCCGGAGGTTACTGTCTACGAGGTCCACCAGCCCCGGATTGCTGCCTGAGGCTCTGTGACTCTTTGTAAGTCACGCAGGGAAGAAGGCGGCTCCTTCCAGGCTCTGGCCTGTGCGTTGTGACGTGGAGCTGGCTGCAGGGTGCAGGGGCCCCTCTCATTTCTCTGTCCAGGCTCATGGGGGACCCTTACATCATTTAAAGCATTCGACAATGTCCCCCACCCCACTTTCCTCCAGGAAGAAAATGCCGTCACCAGATCCTGCTGCTTTGCACATGAAAAGTACTTCTCTAACGATCTGAAAAGCCAAGACTGTCCTTGACTTACCCTTGGGGCAGTTAGAAACCCTCAAGCCCCACAGCAAAGCCCACAGCTGCCCCGACTGGCCCTGGCTGTCACAGACCTGCCTGCCTGCTTAAGCCATCCTCCTACGCGACACACAGCTGGTCAGAATGGCAGGCCAGCATCTGCTTCCGTCCCAGTTGTTCGGATTTGCCTTCTGGATGCAGGTGCTCAGAAGACTCGAGAAGACCCATTGAATAAAACCCCGTGCCCAACTGAGACTCTCATCTGGGTCCACTCGACCCCGGTGCCCCATCAAGGAAGGGGTGACGCGATGGCCTCACGACAAAGTGGGACCGTGTGCTCTCGGGGTTTAGGCAGCACTAAAGCGGAAGGGAAAACTCCGCCAGGAAACTGGGTCCAGCATAGGACAGCCAGGGACGATCCCCCTTCCCGAGGGGACAACAAACCTCTGTGAGCATCAGCCAGCTCACGGGGAGCCTGCTGCCAGGGCACCACGGGATCCCAGGCCGGAAGTCACGGTGATCGTTAAAAGCTAGTCGTGACGGTACCTACGGACGGCGTTACTTTCCCATTCGAACACCACAGAGGGCCTGGCGGGACATGCAGCCGTGTCCAGTCAAAAAGCACCACCTCGAAACCCTATGACAGGGAGAGGCGAGGAGTCCTCCGTGTCTGCGCGCGTTGTTCGTGGCCCCAAGGCCGGCCGAAGCGATAGAGCTCGTGCAAATCGTCGTGCGGCGGGCAGCGTGGCCAGCTCTGTCCCAGGCCTCACCCCGGGGCTGGGCTCCGTGCGGGCCCCTGGGCGGTTCCCTCCTCTCATGCTCACTCTTCCTTTCTTCCCAGCGGGAGCCACCATCCCTGGCACGCCTCGCTTCCGGGCTCGTTCAGGCAAGAGGTGGCCGAGGCAGGCGCACGCGTGCCGGGAAGGGGCAGGCCCACCTGGCCGGGGTCACCTGCTATGCTCATCGCGGAGCCCAGCACTCCCTGCCCCCGTCGCTTGAATTCTCTTTCTCTGGGGAGACAAATGACTGATCTGCCTGTTGGGGTCTCCGGCTTGCGTCTCCTCAGCCGCGATTTCGGGGGCCGGGACGAGACGTCTCCAGGAGCCGCGGCGCCAGGACCGTCCGTGGACCAGGAGGTCGGGACACAGGTCAGAATCCGCAAGCGTGACACCCAAATGGTCCTGATGGCAAGACCGGCTGTCCTCTGCGCCCCGACGCTCCGCTGGGCAGCTTCTCCACCAAACTCTGGGAACCCTACTCCCCCCAGTCTCGTTTTTACCGTTCGGAGCGTGCCTAAGTGAACGGCCCGGTCCGGGGCGCGGTCCACGGCCGTGGGGGCACGGCCTGGGGGCTCCGGGCCCGTGTGGCTGGGGAGGGCCACTCAGCGTGCACAAATGACCCTCTCTCCCAGCGGTTCTTGCCAAGCCCACGGAACCTGCAGATTCTCCCCGGATCTTGGCCCGGATCGACCCTCGGTGCGATTCTGGCAAAAGAGCCGCGAGGGCAGGGCCCGAGCCTCCACGCCCCGGTCCCGGCCCGAGCACACGCCTCACACTTTGGACTGCCTCTCGTCCGTCCACTCCTGCTTCGTGCTCTGCAGGGCTTGGGTCTTCTGCTCATCCACTTGGACGTAGTCGACTCTTTGCTCTTCCGCGAGGAGAAGTTTCTGAGGGGGGAGCACAGAAAGGGTTTCGTCACATTGAATCACGAATCAGGAAAACGTCGGCCCTTCTGTGGTAGGTTCCAGCGTTGTTAACCCTTTGGAGCCCCCCCCGGCCCCCCGGTCACTCCCCGCAGAGGCGGACACCTCGGGTGTGTGTTTGGACAGCTCTGGACCTGGGATCCTCCAGCCCGGCTCGGGCCATCGGGCTCCTGTGACCCATACGACGGCAGTGGAAGGGACGCAGGCCGTCGGAGAGGGAGGCCGGCAGCTCGTGCTCCTGGCACGAGGGATGGTGGGCGACGGGGACACAGCGGGCCGTGGCCCGAGCACAACAGCCGAGGCCCGCGCTGCCGCCAGCCCCGAGGGCCTGGGGGCGGGGTCCCAACTGCAGGGCCCCCCGAAGGCCGCCCAGGCCCTCTTTTGTCCCCGCGGGTCTCCCCCTGCAGACCAGGTGTTCTGGAACATCAGCCCAGGTTTGGGGAACGAAATTACAGGTGAAGGAGAAGTGGGAGCTCATTTGGCAAAAGGAAAGGGAAACGCGGGGGGCCCTCCTGGGACGGCTCGGGCACGACGGACGCCTACCTGCTGTACAGGGGCCGGGGAGGCTGAATTGAAGTCCAGAGCTAAGTAGTCCAGGCTGAATTTCTTTGTCCACGTCAGAGCGCCACTGCCCAGGGGGTTGGCTGTCCTGTGATTCTGGAAGGCAACATCACAGGGCCCACGTTACGGCTGTAAGGCCGGGGGCAGGGGGGCGACTCGGGGTGCACCGCAGCCCCTGCCATCGGGTCGCAGCAGGCTGCTCTCAGGAGACCTCCGTGTCTGCGCGACAGCTGGCCCTTGAAACACATCGCCAGTGCGCCCCCGCGCAAAGTGAGCCCTTCGTCCACCCCGGAAACACTGGGCCGAAATCTCCTGCGACAAGAATTTAAGGATCTGACGGGCCCAGGGCCTTAGAGACCAGATCCCCAGAAGATCAGTCACAGTTAAGCTCGAGTAAAGGCGTCCCAGGTGCACGCAAAGGCCCTTTATACAAGGCGGACGGTGCAACGTGGGCGACACACGCCCGTGGGCCCAGCACTCGGCCGCAGAGGCCCCCGTCCCCGCCACGACCTCCGTCTCTCCTCACAAGACACTACGCGCCACGTGGACGGCCGCATCTCCCACGCTCTCGTTAAAGCTACACCTCGGACGGCGTGCAAGTGTCCGTGAATCACACGCTGCGGCTCTGGCGGTTTTGGCCTCTGACCACTAGCAGCGTGTTGCCCGGACTGGGGGGACGTCGCCGGCCCAGTCGCACACGTCCCGCTCAGCCCTGCGGACGCTCTGGCCTGGCTGCCCGCTGCGGGCCGGGGCTCTTCCAGGCAATGCTGCCGGGAGCGTCCGTGCGCCTCGAAGCGGCTCCGGGGCGTGGGCCTGGGTCGGAAGTGCTGCCTCCGGGCCGGTCCGTCCTGCACTCACCGAACGCCTTGCACCCGGGCTGTGGGTGCTGCACTTCCACACTCAGCAGGGGCAATTCCGCCCCGTCCTGCCCTCCGTCCTGGCCGGCGCTTGCTTCTAGAACACTCCGTCGCGTGGGGACAGTGGTGTCCTGCTGTGGTTTGATCTTCACGCCCTTGGTAACTAATTGGCCATCCTTTTTTTTTTTTAATATTTTATTCATCCATTCATGAAACAGAGAGAGAGAGGCAGAGACCCAAGCAGAGGGAGAGGCAGGCCCCACGCAGGGAGCCCGACGTGGGACTCGATCCTGGGACTCCCTGGGCCGAAGGCGGGCGCTAAACCGCTGGGCCCCCCAGGCTGCCCCAATGGGTCATCTTTTTGTACATTTAAGGGCCATCTCTTTTTTTTCTCTCCTGTGAATGGTCTGTTCGGGCGTATTTCTGTTTTGATGATTTTCATGTTGAAGCACCCGCATTTTTCTAGTCCCCCCCCTTCCTCCTCATGCGTCCTGGAGAGCAATTGTTGGCGATGTGCGGGACACATGGCCCATCGCAGCCTACAGTTGCTCTTCCTTTTTCTGGTATTTTTAAAATGAAGAGCAGTTCCCACTTTTAAGGTAAGGTAGCGATCTTTTCCTGAGTGGCTTGTTTTTGTGTTTTAAGGAATCCTTCCCATGCTGCAGTCGAACTTGTGGCCCCATTATTTTCTCTTAGAATTATAAAGTTTTGCCCTACTTGACGGGATGAGCACTGGGTGCTATTCTGTATGTTGGTAAATTGAACACCAATAAAAAATAAATTTATTAAAAAAAATAAATAAAGTTTTGCCCTTCACATGGAAGTAGTGATCTAGCCTGAGCTGGCCGTAACCCATGGTGGCGAATTAGGGATACACTCCATTCCTTTTTTTGTTTTTACCCCACATGGATGCCATCCTTTCCTCTCGGAGGCAAGGTCACCTAAGTTCGTACACGTGAGATGATGTTGAGCTCTATCAGATACTTGTCCTGCATCTGATGAGATAATCACATTTTCTCCTTTGATATGTTAATGTGCTTGATGGACTTAATAGATCCTTTTAATTAATAGCTGTTCTAGCTCATCTCTCAGAAAACAGTAAGGGGTGCGCCTGTGCCAAACACAGGGTGTGGAAGTCTGAATCCCTATATTGTACTCCAGAGACTAACATCTTCTCTGGCGTCCTCCCGGTCCTCCCACCTGGTCCCTGTGACCCGCCCACTCTGGCCTCCTCCCCGTCCTCCCACTTGGTCCCTGTGACCCGGCCACGCTGGCCTCCTCCTCGTCCTCCCACCTGGTCCCTGTGACTCGTCCCCTGTGGCCTCTTCCTCATCCTCACACCTGGTCCCTGTGACCCAGCCACACTGGCCTCCTCCCATCTTCCCACCTGGTCCCTGTGACCCGTCCCCTCTGGCCTCCTCCCCGACCTCCCACCTGGTCCCTGTGACCCGTCCCCTCTGGCCTCTTCCTCGTCCTCCCACCTGGTCCCTGTGACCCGCCCACTCCGGCCTCCTCCCCGTCCTCCCACCTGGTCCCTGTGACCCGGCCATACTGGGCTCTTCCCCGTCCTCTCAGCTGGTCCCTGTGACCCGGCCACACTGGCCTCCTCCCCCGTCTGCCACAGGCCAGGCCCAGGCCCCCTCAGGGCTCTTTCCTGCGGGAACTCTCTGCCCCGGTCCGCCTGGCTCACGGCCCCCCATGACGTTAGCAGGCCTGGGGGTGGGAAGCAGGCAGGTGCGGCCCAACAGAGATGCTGCCCAGCCGCCCCCGGGGAGGAGTGTGGGTGCCCTGAGGACAGCGGGGGGCCGGGCACGGAGCCCGACGAGGTCCCCTTGACGTCCTGTCAGGTCCCCAGGCCCGCTGTGCGGAGAAGAGGGTGGATGAGGGCAGGTGGGGCAGCAGCGGCGACATGACCCCACACCCTAGCCAAGGGTGCTAGGTCCAGGGGGGCCGTGGAGGTGGGGGTGGGTACCGAGGGCGGGGCCTGGCAGGGGGAGCCCCCAGACTTTGCTGACCTCAGAGTGGCCACGGCTGCCCTCCCTGGATCCCAGAGCCTGCACCCAGTGACCCTGCCTCCTGTTCGTATAGGGGCCGATGCCCCCCGCAGGACACCTCTTCCCCCTACCCTGCACCTGCCCCAGCACGCCCCCCACTTTCCCCCAGGACACGTCGTCCCACCCCACCTGCCCCCAGCCTGAGGCCACACTCCGACTCCTGGTTCCAGACATTTAATTTTGGAGAACAATCCGGAACAGTAACAACACAAAGCTCATGCCAGAGAGGAGGACGGGTTCTCCCTCTCGGCCTGGGCCCCCCCTTGACGGGGCGGCTGAGGGTGCGGGCAGGGGGCTGGGGAGGGTAGGGCGTGCCGAGCCCCCAGACCGGGCTCAGGCCCCGCCGCCAGCCTGACCCCGCGGCTGCAGGTGCTCAGAACGCGGTGCCCCCCCCATAGGGCGCGGAGGGGACGCTGTGACCCGGCTGCGGGGGGCCCTGGGCGCGCTCTCCCCCTGGCCGGCACCCCCACCCGAGGGGCTGCTCCCCCGGCGCAGGCCCCCAGCCGTTGGGCCCATACGTGGGGGGGCAGGGAGCACTCCAGAGGAGCCGGGAGACTGGGGTGCCACCGGCAGATGGGGGGGGAGATATACTACATAACTAGGGGGCTGCGGGGCAGCGTGGGGGGCCCAGCGGTTCAGCGCCGCCTTAGGCCCGGGGTGTGACCCTGGGGGTTGTGGAATCGAGTCCCACATCGGTTCCCTGCATGGGGCCTGCTTCTCCCTCTGCCTATGTCTCTGCCTCTTTCTCTGCCTCTCATGAATAAATAAATAAAATATTTTTAAAAAATTTTTAAATTTAAATTTAAATTTAAATTTAAATTTTAATTTAAAATAATTTTTAATATTTTAAATTATTTAAAATATTTTTAAAATATTTTTAAAAAATAGGTGGCTGGGGTATAAATAGCGGGGGGGCGGGCAGACGCGGGGCGGGGGGGGGGGGGTATTGCTGCCGCGGGGCTCAGGGCTGGGTCCCGTCCCCCTGCCCCACGCAGGGCCCGAAGGAAGGCACTCAGGAAGGGGCCCGCGCGTCCCCGGGGGCTGTTGGCCGGCGCCGCCCCGCTCCAGGGCCGCCCAGGACCGCGGGCCGGGCCGGCCGCCCCCTCCGTCGCCGGGGCCGCCCCGTCAGCCGTTGCCCGACGCCAGCCCGATGATCTGCTCGAGCTTCTGGCGCAGCTTCTGCTTCCGACAGGCGGCGTCCCGGTCCAGCGCCGCCAGGACCTGCGGGGGGGCCGCGAGCCGGGCTGGCGAGGGCCCCGGCCTTCCCCGAGCGGGGCGCCGCCGCCCCGGCCCCAGCCCTTCCCGCCCCGCGCCCCGCGTGTGCTCCCCCCACGGCCCTCCGGCCCGCACCCCGACCTCTCCTGTGCCGGGCGCAGCCCCTGCTCCGGGCCTCCTGGCGCTCGACCGTCAGTGGCCCCCGCGCCGCCCCGCGCCCCGGCTTCCTGACCGCCTCCCTCGGGGGGGCACGGGGGGCTCATTCCCGTGCCAGGAGGCCCCCCGCCCTCTCGGGGTTCCCCCCTCCGCCCGCTCCGCTGCCCCCTGCCGAGTGTCCCCGGCGCCGGCTGAGTGGGGCTTTCTCCGTCTGCCTGTGTCTCTGCCTCTCTCTCGGTGTCTCTCATGAATAAATAAATAAAATATATTTTTTTTAAGTACCTGAAAAGAGCCCTCTTGATAGTTGAGGAGACCGGGCCGAGGGTGGGAAGGAAACAGGTACCAGCACTGTACCCTCTGTTTCTAAGAGAGTCAAAAGAAGGTTTCAAGATCCAAAAGCACCTGGGAGTATGGGGAAGGCACTGGAAAGCCGGGTTGCGGTTCTTATCAACCTTGTGTTCTCAGCTCCCATCGGCTTTGCCTGCTTGGATCTATTTCTGCATTTTTCATTAGGCACATGGATGTTCCCCGGATCCAGCAGAGGGAAAAGCACAATCCTGACGTCCCCGGGCTGCGGTTGGCGCGATCGCTTGGTGCTACCTTGGCTAAGCGAGTGGGTGCTTGAATCAAATCCACCCCACCTTGAGCCTCAGTCCTTCACTTACAAAAGCTGTGACAATGGTAGTACCTAGATCACCCCATTGTGGTGAGAAGTACGTAGGATAACGTGGGTCCAGAGCACAGCATCGTACCTGCACACAGATGTTTTTATGATGTTTTCCCTGAGTGGTCAAGGCAGGGGCAGCAGCAGCAGTGTCTGCCGTGGGGCACTTTGCGGAACCAGCAAGCAAGCGATTTCCAAGTCAGCGTCTGTATGAGCACCTGGCAGTGTGGACAGTGAGGGCCGAAAGGAAGCTTGACATGCAGGTCACCCGGCCCATGGCCTCAGCCGAGTGGGATGGTGACAAGAACGAGTGGGGGAATTAGGAGGCCACCCTTCACCCATCTGAGCCCCGCCGTGTTTTGCCACCTCCACGCGGCTCCGTGTACTTCCCGGCAACCGGTATGCCGCAGTACCAATGCTAACAACTGGGTCTTCGTGGAAAAAGTAGATTCCCAAGACTCCGCTACACTGCCTCCCTCCGGCCCTCCCTCACCTGCCTCTACCTACACATTGCCCCAGCACTTTTCTTCTGTGATCTGAAACCAGGTCGGCAAAGCACAATCTTTATTCTAGTGTCTCTAAATTGTTTACTTGTGCAGTTTTTTCTTGTGGCAGGGCCGTGACAGGGAGGTGGGGAAACCAGCATTCTGGGGAGGGGGTGGGCGCATTTTCTGGAGAACAATTTTGTATTGTAGATCCAACTCTTGGACTCTATCTTAAGAAAACAACCGTTTATGCAGAGACTTACATACAAGAATCCCACTGAAAGATTATAATATGAAAAAAATGAGAGAAATATTAAGTGTGGAACCAATATATTATAAAGCATTGTGTATGTATCCATGCGACGCTTTTGGGGTTTTGGATAGAGGTAAAGGCCAAATATCAGATGAAATACATCTCAGGAAAAAAACTGGTGCTGAACTTGAAAAACCTTACTCCTGTATCTGATTGTCATAGGGTTATTGTATTATTCCTACAACCCTGAAACTACAAAAGTATCCCAAAATGCTGACATTAATGGTGAATGACAGAACACACGCAATTTTCATTTTTTCATTTTTCTCAATTGTATTCGACTGCCTTGTACCAGTTGAGTATCTGAATCCCAGAACCTCCCCTCCAACCCGAGGACAAAGGAGAGAAAATCGTGATGCTGACAGAAAAGTCAGACCCAGGGGATCCCTGGGTGGCTCAGCAGTTAAGTGCCCGCCTTTGGCCCAGGGCGTGATTCTGGAGACCCGGAATCGAGTCTCGCCTCCGGTTCCCTGCATGCAGCCTGCTCCTCCCTCTGCCTGTGTCTCTGCCCCCCTTCATGAATAAATAAATAAAATCTTTTAAAAAATAAGAAAAGAAAGAAAGCCACATGCATAACATCAGCTGTTTTATTCTCTGCAGTAACAAATATTTGAACAATGAAAACAAGTGGGTAAGGAGTACCCCAGGGCCAGTGCAGGCAAACAATGACATCCCCCCAAACTAAGTGGCAATCCTGCAAAAAATCATGTTTCTAGGGAAGGATGTGCTGCCTGCAATGGGACTCTCTTGTGGATTCAGCCCCCTTTGCCAGGGCGAGGCTTCGGAAAAAACGGAGGCACGAAGTGCTGCATGGTCTGCACCACCAGGGAAAGCTGGTTCAGCAAGCACGCGGTGGAAATCTGCAGCAGGGCCGAGTCTTCAGCAGTTAGCTTGCTAAAAGGGAGTGAGGGGCAAAAGAAATCACGTCAGATAGAATTCCCCTTCACCCCCCCCGCCCCCCCAAGGTTACTCCTGCGCGGCTCCTGAAGAGCGACTCCTGAGGCTGCCACAGCCCCAGTGCCCCTCCCCCCGCCACATGTCTCCTCAGCCCCGGGCTTCAGCGCCCGCACGCCTCCAACAGGCTCCGTCAGGCAGAGACCCGCGCAGGTTGCCGCTTGCTCTCCCACCAGCGCCTTCTAGAACTTACATCACCAGGTCGTTGCCGATCACCGTGAGCTCCGTGTGAACCGCCCCTTGGAAGGGCTCAACATCCGAAATCAGGCACTGGCGGGCCACTTCGGCATCCACGTAGCACAGAAAAGGCACCGTAAGGCTGCTGTGGAGATTTCGTTAAGGCGCCGTCTGTGCTGACTTTACGGTTCAGGCTCCCTTGCCCACGGGGGCCCGCCTTCCCCCAGACCGCCTCGCCGCCCCCGGGAAGCGGGCCTCACGCCCTCCTCCCGCCACCCTCCTGTCCCCCGGGGCGGCCCGCCTGCTTCCTCCAGCCCCCCCTTCCGTGCCCCCTCTGGCCCCCCCACGCTGAACCCGCTTCTCCCCCCTGCCGCCCCTCCCCAGCACCCTTCCAATCCCGGGGGGCTCCTCGGAAAGGATACAACTCCAGCTGGTTTCCTGAGGCTCCGCCACAGGCGGCCGAGGTCGAGGCCGAAGCCTCTTCACCTTGCCCTCCGTCAGGCGACACCCCTTCGACCTGAGGCGCTCCCCCGGCCTGGGGGCCCTCGTCGGAGGTGCCGCTCCAACCTTCGGGTTCCCTCGGGGGGCTTCCATCGCCATCGGGCGCTCCAGCACCACCCTCCGCACCACCAGCGCCGCCGGGAGCCTGCATGGTGAGCGAGCTGCCTCCTCCGACACGACCCCTCAGGCAGTGAGGCTGGCTCGTGAAGCTCCGCCCCCCGCGCGCAAGGCCGCTGGGAGTGCTCAGAGCGCCTGCGCACACAGACCCCGGAGAGGCTCCTGGCACGTGATTGGCTCCCGCCAGCCGCTTCGCTGCCCTCGGGTCGCCTCCGAGACCCTGTGGTGCCCGCGCCTCGTGGCGCCCCTCCCCCAGCGCGTGAGGCCGCGCGGGCTCCCTAGTGCGCCTGCGCGAGCCAGCCCTGCCCCCGCCCCCCCCCCCCCGCCCCGGGCAGAGCGCGTGCGGCGGGAAGCACGTGGAAGCAGCGACGTCACACAAAGGGCCGGGTGAAAAGCGGCGATCGTGGCGGGGAAGTGGCGTCGCGCGTCGCTGATGTAGCCTCACGGGGACCCTCGAGAGCTGTTCCCCGGGGGAAACACTGCCGGCTCCCCGCAGCGCGACTGCGGACCCAAGCTGCCCCGTCAGTAAATGGCGAGGGGAGGGTGGCAAGCTGGCAGAAACGGGTCATGCCACAAAGCCTCTGCCAGGAAGACGCAGGCTCCACGCGGGGAGCCCGACCGGGGGCTCGATCCCGGGACTCCGGGCCACGCCCTGGGCCGAAGGCGGCGCTAAACCGCTGAGCCACCCGGGCTGCCCTGTCCCTCCCTTTGCTTGCACATGCTCTCTCTCCGCAAGTAGGTGATCTTTTTAAAAAAGCAAAAGTGCATGAAATATAAATACATAGTTAATAAGTAGAAACATGCTTGGAAAAAGCATCCAAACAAATAAAACATTGCTTGCTTGCCCTCAGTAACCCAGAGGTTCTCTGAGCGATACCCTTGAATGTCCATCCCTACGAGAAGCGCTACGATGACTTAAATGCTAAATCGCTTCACATGACTTTATAGTTTGCCCAACTATGTATGCATTTCTAAACAATAAAGGTTGGTTTTTAGCAAAAAAAAAAAAAAAAAAAGTCTCTGCCAGTCTCAAACTTTGAAGATTCCAAGAGTAACATTTCTAAGTTGTAAGAGCGGTTTAAACATGATTTTATTTGATTTTTTTAAAAAGATTTTATTTATGTATTCATGACACACACACACACACACACACACACACACACACACACAGAGGCAGAGACCCAGGCAGAGGGAGAAGCAGGCTCCATGCAGGGAGCCCTACGCGGAACTCGATCCTGGGTCTCCAGGATCAAGCCCTGGGCCAAAGACAGGCGCCAAACCGCTGAGCCACCCAGGGACCCCCTCAAACATGATTTTAAAATAGATTTGTCTCTCCTGGGTTGTTGTCTCACTTTCTTGATTGGTATTGTTTGTAGAACAAACGTTTTTAATTTTGATGGCATCGATTATATTTTTTTCTTTGTCGCTTGTATTTTTGGCTACCGTTCTGTAAAGAGGAGTATCGATGCTCTGTGCAATGGGCAGTGCCATTGGGCGATTGCTTGTGTGGAAGAGCAATCACTATGGGTTTGCTGAGGTCACACTCCCACAAGCAGAGGCTTACTGGGTGTGATGGCTAATCCTGTGTATCAACTTGCCTGGTACCCCTAGTAAGCAGTATTTCTGGGTGCATTTGTGGGGATGTTTCCATATGGGTTTAGCGTTTGAATCTGTGGATTCGGTAAAGCAGATTGGATGACGCGTTGGCAGGTGTCATCCAATCATTGAGAGCCTGAATAACACCAAAGGTGGAGGAAGCAGGAATTTGCCTCCCTCCCCTTTCCTATAACCTCACTATTGAGCTGTCACATCTCATCTCACCTTTTCCTCTGGCTTTGACTGGGATTTACACCACTTCCCCCTCCCTTGGTCAGACCTTGGGACTCGGGCTGAATTATACCACGAGCTTTCCTGGGTCTCCAGCTTGCAGGCAGCAGGTCATGGAACCCCTCAGCTTCCTCTATCTATCTATCTATCTATCTATCTATCTATCTATCTATCTATCAATGAATTGGCTGTTGGTTCTCTTGATCCTACTTCTGTGGAGAACCCTCACTAATACAGATTCGGTACCAAGAGTGATTCTAGAGGAACAGAATTTTAGAGATGAGTTCTCTGAATTGGTTCTGGGGTTTCTGGAATTGGCTTTACAATCTGATTAGATTTGAAGACGCTAGTGACTGTTTCTCATAGTAAAGAGAACAGTGATCACCCATGGCATGAGCTCATAGAGATATGCAAACTATCTACATCGGATATTCCTAATCAACCACTTATAAGAAACAAGGAGCTAGTTGACTCTGTATGTGATACTTTTCAACATTTTTGGAAAACTAACAAATACAGTGACATTGGTTTATAGCTACTAATGTGACTGGACAACGTGGTGAAAGGAAAGGATGAGCTCAGAGATTTGAATTACCAGCTCAAACACGACGTAACTGGCTTAGGAGCTTCTAACTGAGCCCGGAAAGAAACCTTTATCGGGACGCCTGCTGGCTCAGTGGTTTATCGCCTGCCTTCGGCCCAGGGTGTGATCCTGGAGTCCTGGGTTCGAGTCCCACATCAGGCTCCCTGCATGGAGCCTGCTTCTCCCTCTGCCTGTGTCTCTGCCTCTCTCTCTCTCTCTCCGTCATGAATAAATAAATAAAACCTTTAAAAGGAAAAAAAGAGATCTTTATGTTCTAGAGCCAAAGAGCCAAAATTGCTGAAAATTCAAATGCAGAACCTCATGCACAACTACCTGAATTACAATGTAAATTGAACCTCCAGACTTGAAGGGTGTTAAACTGAGGCCTTGGTTGAGAAATAATGGAATCCTATAGATTGAGATGGAGAGGACGTGTGGGAAGACACTGCTGAAGCTGTGTGCATTGAGCCCCTAAATTGAGTGGAAGGGTGGGCGGCCTCCCCATCTGCAGTGGCAGCAGCCTCTAAACTTATAGTGGGATCGGCCTCTCCACCTCCCTGTGAGCAGATGATCTACACGTTGCCCAAGGAAACCATAATGGCCTCCTCTGAGGCCATTGCAAGATAGTGCTGATTCTCTTCAGGACCTACCCCCACCACCCCTCTTTGCTTCCAGCCCTATAAGTAGACTCCAATCCCAGTAGGTCCCTACAGGCAAGGTACAAAACGTGACCCATGAGGAAATATGTGCCACTCCAAAATAATGACTTGAGCTTTCCAATTTATACAGATAGAAATCCAGGGAATGTGTGTGGGAATGGATACTGAGGGTGTGGGGTAATAATAGAAAGACATAAAGCTGCATCAGGCAAATTTATTGACAGGGGCTCACTAAGCAGAGATCCTTTATTTATTTATTTATTTATTTATTTATTTATTTATTTATGTATTTATTTATTTAATTTATTTTATTTGAGAGAGAGAGTGAGTGAGACAGCATGAGCAGAAGGAGTGGCAGAGGGAGAGAGAGAAGCAGGCTCCCTAGTGAGCAAGAAGCCCGATGCGGGACTCGATCCCAGGACCCTGGGACCATTACCTGAGCTGAAGGCAGCTGCTTAACCAACTGAGCCTCACAGACACCCTGGGACCCTGCATGTAATATTATAGCAGGAATTAGAAAGGTCTCTAACGGCTTGATTGTTTGACCGTAACATGGACCTAAAGGTGGCTCACCATGAACAATAGAATTGCTGAAACCGCTTTAGTTTAATATGGAGGAAGGGATCAGAAGGCTCAGCAGGACTGGAATGTTAGAGTGAATTTGTCATTTGAGACGTGCTCACTCACCGTGGGAGGGTCCAGAAGACATATCTTTCACCGACACCGTGAGGAATAAATTTGTGAAGGGAGCACCAGCAACCTCGAGGAGTTCTGCAACTGCTCTTGTCTGTTGTCAGGCCTCATATTAGGAACTGCAGTCACTGAATTGGGAAGCCGAAATGCAGTGGTAGTAATTGGGTCCCAGTGTGGCAGGGGCCAGTGGGTGGCACTTAATCACTAAAGGCAGGGTGTGACTAAGGTTTCTGTAATGGACAGTGGAGGGAAAGCAGCAATCATAATAGCCTGGCTCACGCAGACCCTCCGGTATCGGCTACCTGAGCACGAGGGCCTAGAAGTGAAACGGGAAGCCTACTGAGTTCCTAACTGATCTGTCTAAGCAGAAACACCTAGGTCAAGGGAATAAAAGTCTAACCTGAATCATTAAAAACGGAAAATCATGGCCCCTCAATTTCTAGACGTGAACCAGTTCACAGACTCCGATCCACTTGAAAAAAAGGGGAGGCCAGGTCCCCTTCAGGAAGGACCTCGGCACACTGCTGAAAAAACTTTTTAAAAGATTTTATTTATTTTTTCATGAGAGACACACAGAGAAAGAGAGGGAGCAGCAGGCTCCATGCAGGGAGCCCAATGCGGGACTCTATCCCGGGACTCCAGGATCACGTCTTGGGCCGAAGGCAGGCGCTAAACCGCTGGGCCACCCGGGCTGCCCACACTGCTGAATATTTTAAATCTTAGTCTTTCTTTCTCCCAGCCTGCCGCAAAGGGCCCTATGGCCTTGTACTCAGGTAACAGTACACTGAGAGATAATCAATCTTTTCAGAAACGACTGGACACTGGCTCTGAACTGATGCTAATTCCAAGAGACCCCAAATGTCACTGTGGGCCACCAGTCAGAGTAGGAGGTTATGGCAGTCGGGTGATCCCTGGGGTTCTAGCTTCAATCTGATTCGCAGTAGGCCCAGGGGGTCCAGAATGTGTAACTGAAACAGTCTTTGCCAGTACACCTGGTTTCTGTGACCTGTCGAGTGAGGGCCAAGTGGAAGCCACTAGAACGGCTTTTACCTGGGAAAATAGTAAAGCAAAAGCAGTATCACGTTCATGGAGGGATTGGAGAGTGTAGCGCCACCATCAAGGACTTGAAAGACGCAGGGGTGGGGATTTCTACCAAATCCCATTCGAGGCAGATGCACCCTAGAGAATGACAGTACACTGTCATCAAGTCAACCAGGTGGTGACTCCATCCGCAGCTACTGTACCCGATGTGGTTTCATTCATTGAGCAAATAAACACCTCCCTTGGTACTTGTATGCAGCTATTAATCTGGCAAATGTCTTTTTCTCCATCCCTGTCCATAAGACCCTTCAGAACCAGTTTGTTTGCATGTCGCAAGACCAGGGATATACCCTGACTGCTCTACCTCAGGGGTATATCCACCCTCTAGCTCTGTGTCATAATTTAGTTTGCAGGGATCTTGAGTATCTTCCCCTTCCACAGGATTTCACACTGCTCCATTACATTGATGACATGCTGATTGGACCTAGTGACCAAGAGGTAGCAACTGCTCTACACCTGTTGGTAAGACACCTGCATGTCAGAGGTTGGGAAATAAATCCAACAACAATTCAGGGGCCTTCTTAGTGAAATTCCCACAGGTGCCAGTGGTGTGGGGCACGTCAAGATATCCTTTCTGAGGTGAAGAATAAGTTGTTGCATCTGGCCCCTTTTATACCAAAAAAAGAGTCACAACAACTACTGGGTCTCTTTGGATTTTAGAGGCAACATATTCCTTATTCTTCCGAGGTATTCCAACACATTTGCAGAGTGACCTGAAAAGCTGCTAGTTTTCAGGGGGGCCCAGAACAGAGAAGGCTCTGCAACGGGTTCAGGCTGCTGTGCAATCTACTTTGCCACGTGATCCAGCAGATCCAATGGTGCTTGAGCTATCAGTGGCCCTTAAGGATGCTGTTTGGAGCCTTTGGCAGGCCCCTATAGGTGAATCACAGCATAGGCCTTTAGGATTTTGGAGCAAGGCTCTGTACCATCTGTTCTCCTTTTTTTTTTTAAGATTTATTTATTTATTTATTTATTTATTTATTTATTCAGAGAGAGTGAAAGAGAGGCAGAGACACAGGCAGAGAGAGAAGCAGGCCCCATGCAGGGAGCCCGACGTGGGACTCTATCCCGGGTCTCCAGGATCACACCCCGGGCTGCAGGCGGCGCTAAACCGCTGAGCCACCGGGGCTGTCCTCTGTTCTCCTTTTGTAGAAACAACTCCTGGCCTGCTACTGGGCCTTAGGAGAGACTGAACGCCTGACAACAGGCCACTGAGTTACCATGCGATTAGAGCTGCCCATCATAACTTGGGGGTTAGCTGACCCACCAAACCATAAAGCTGGGCATGGACATCATCAAATGGAAGTGGTATTTATACATATATATATTTATTAAAATATATTTATAATATATATTTATTTATATATAAATATTTATTTTAAAATATATACATTTATATATAATATATATATAATATATATATAAAACCAGGCTTGAGCAGACTTTGAAGGCTTGGGGAAGTTAAAAGTGAAAAAGTGGCTCAGGGACGCCTGGTTGGCTCATTCAGAAGAACATGAGGCTCTTGATCTCAGGATTATGAGTTCCACGCGTATGTTGGGTGTAGAGATTACTTAAATAAAAAAAATAAATAAACTTAAAAAGATTTTATTTTATTTTTTTAAATTTTTTTTTATTGGAGTTCAATTTACCAACATTTAGCATAACTCCCAGCGCTCATCCTGCCAAGTGCCCCTCTCAGTGCCCATAACCCCTTAAAAAGATTTTAAGTGAAAAAGTGGCCCAAATGTCCATGGTCCCCACACCTGCTACATTGCTCCCCTCTCCCAGCCTGCACCTATGGCCCTATGAGGAGTTCCCTATGATCGATTGACAGAGGAAGAGAAGACTTGAGCCTGGGTTACAGATGGCAGGCACCACCCAGAAGTGGACAGCTGTAGCACTACAGCTCCATTCTGGGACATCCTCTGAGACAATGGTGAAGGGGAATCCTCCCAATGGGCAGAGATCCGGGCAGTGCACTTGGTTGTTCACTGTTCTTGGAAGGAGAAACAGCCAGACATGCAATTATATACCAGTCAGTGGGCTCTGGCCAATGGTTTGCCTAGATGGTGAGGGATTTGGAAGGAGCACGATTGGAAAATTGATGACAAAGAAGCTTAGGAGAGACCTTTCTGAATGGGCAAAAAGCATGAAGGTATCTTGTCCCATGTGAATGCTCATCAAAGAGCAACCTCAGCAGAGGACGATTTTCACAATCGAATGGATAGCACTACCCATCCTGTGGATTCCAGCCAGCCTCTTTCCTGAGCCAGGCCTGTGCTTGTGTAGTGGCCTCATGAACCACGTAGTGATGCATGGACTCAGCAACATGGACTTCCACTCACCAAAGCTGATCTGGCTACAGCCACTGAGTGCCCAGTCTGCCGGCAGCAGAGACCAACGCTGAACCCCTGAAATGGCACCAGTTTTCAGAGTGATCGGCCAGCTACTTAGTGACAGATTGATGACATTGGACCACTTCTATTGTGGAAAGGGCAGCATTTTGTCTTTACTGGAGCACACGCTTACTCAGGACACGGATGTGCCTTCCCAGCACACAACGCTCCTACCCCAAGCACCACCTGTGGACGTACAGAGTGCCTTATCCCCCCTCGTGGTCCTCCACACAGCATTGCTTCTGATCCAGGAAGTCACTTCACAGCCAAAGAAGTGTGTCCCTGGGCCTGTGCTCCCCGAACTCACGGGCCTTACCATGTTCCCCACCATCCTGAGGCAGCTGTGTTATTGAAGAGTGGCACGGGCTTCCGAAGACTCCGTTCCAGGCCTGGCTACGTGGTCACACCTTGCAGGGCTGGAGCAAGGTTCCCCAGAGAGCTTGCGTGCTCTGAATCAACATCCAGTAAACGGCACTCTTTGTCTCACAGCCAGGATTCACGGGTCCAGGAATTAAGAGGTGGAAATGGCAGTGGCATCAACAACCCACTTACCCCTAGCGACCCACCAGTAATATTTTTGGCTTCCTTTTCCCACAATTTTGTGCTCTGCTGGCCTAGTAGACTTAGTTCCTTTCGGGGGTGGGGGGAGTACTCCCACCAGGAGACACAATAATTGCATTGAACTGAAAGTTAAGACTGCCACCCGGCCACTTTGGACTCTTCATGCCTGTGAATCAACAGCAAAGAGAAGGGGGTTCCTACCCTGCCTGGGGTGATTGATTCTGAGTACCAAGGGGAAATGAGACTGCTGCTCCACAATGGAGGTGATGAAGACTGTCTGGAGCGCAGGAGATATAAGGGTGTCTCTTATTAAGTCTCTTAGCATTATGCCCTATGATGAAGGTCAATGGAAAACTACAACTCAATCCAGGCAGGACTATTAAAGGCTCCGAGCCCTCAGGAATGAAGGCTGGGATCACACCACTAGATAAAAAACCAACTGAGGTGGTTGTTAAAGGCAAAGAGAATACAAAATGGATAGCAAAAGAAGTACAGGGATCCCTGGGTGGCGCAGTGGCTTGGCGCCTGCCTTTGGCCCAGGGCGCGATCCTGGAGACCCGGGATCGAGTCCCACGTCGGGCTCCCTGCATGGAGCCTGCTTCTCCCTCTGCCCATGTCTCTGCCTCTCTCTCTCTCCCTGTGTGACTATCATAAATAAAATAAAAATTAAAAAAAAAGAAAGAAGTACATATAAATACCAGCTACAACCACGTTACCAGTTAAAGAAATAAGGACTGTAATTGTCATGAGTATTTCCTCCTTAAAAATACCTGTGTGTGTGTCTGTGTGTGTGTCTGTGTGTGTGTTTTATTTCCTCTCTATTCCCTTATCATGTAACATAAGATATAGATTTTATATTGTAGTATTTAAGTTTTGTTACTTTTAAATCATAGTTCTTAAGTTATGGGGTATCAAGAAGAAAAGTAAATATCATCACTCAAGGACTTTAACTCCTCTTCTGGGGAAGAAGTTAGTGCATTTTTTACTTTATCCAGGATAGTTGTATCATGTTAGTGGGAATTATGACCTTGTTATTATCTTTATTCGGGATTAAGTATGGTTTAAGGATATGTGTATGGGTGTCAATTCTACGCCAACTTGTGACGATCCTTGTGATGTGTGATATGTGACCCACCTTGTGATGGTTAATTTTGTGTCACCTTGACTGGCAATAGGGTGTCCAGATTAAACGTTATTTCTGGGTGTATCTGTGAGGGTATTTCAGATGAGATCAGCATTTGAATTGGTGGAGTCAGTAAAGTAGATTGCCCTCCCCAGTGTGGGTGGGCATTATCCAATCTGTTGAGAGCCTGAATAGAACAAAAGGCAGAGGGAATCTGCCTTTGTCTCTGCCTCTCTCTCTGTGTGTGTCTCTTATGAATAAATAAATAAAAAATTTTTTAAAGGCAGAGGGAAGAGAAACTTACACGCCTTTTTTCTGTCTCACTGCTGGAGCTGAGACCTCTCATCATACATTCTCCTGCCCTTGGACCTGGATTTACATCATCAGCTCTCCTCGTTCTCAGGCCCTCAGACTTGAACTGAATAATACCACTGGCTTTCCTGGGCCTGCAGGGTGTAAATAGAATATCATGGGACTTCTCAGCCTCCATAATCATGTGAGCCAATTCCTCATACGTTGTTTCTGTCTCCCTTTTTTTTTCTGTTTCCTCATTCATTGTTTCTGTTCCTCTGGAGAACCCTGACAATGCACCAAGACACTTACAAAATGCTGTTGCCTCTATGACCAAAAAAGATCCTAATCCTCATTTGTAGGGCACCCCTGTGGCACAGCCAAGGGATGAATTCAACCATGGCCATGGGAGAGGCCTATAACACTAATGATACTAATCTGAGACTTGCTGGAAGAAGAATTTTACAAATATGAGCAGGGCGTATAGGCCTCTCCAAAGTATATCTAGTAACCACATACACACAGATAAACACACACACACACACATATGCATGCATGCACACACACATACACACATGCATGCACGCACACACACACGCACACACACACACACACACACACATACTCTGAGAAAGTTTCCTGATGGTTGCCAAGTAGTGAATGGTCTTCAGGCCATTGTTGCTGGGAAGTGGGATGATAAACATCTCTGCGGAGACTTATATAGAATCTCATTCTCTTGAAGGAATTTTAGGTAAGACATACAAAAACAAAGTAGTGATGGAGGGTTGGGGAAAACAGAACAAATTACTCAATAGTGTGGTCATGGGGAAGAGCTTGCAGGAAACACCCTCTGTCTGCCATGTGATCCACCACAAATGAACCAAAAGAGATGAGGAAAGGTGAAAGGTCACTTTGGGGAGAGTCATTAGGGGGAATTGAAGTAACTCCCCCTTACTCTAACAAGATAATTTGGACCTCCCTCACATTTTGCTCCCCTCTTCCTGCCCCCAGATGTACATTGTGATGCCTGAGTTACCCCAGAACTACCATGGCTGGAAAGAGTTTCTTGCTGACTAAACCAAATGGAAGGATGTGCCTCTCCATTGTCCTGGGAAGAGTATATATAAGGAATCAGGAGAGCTGTTGGTGAAGCCACTGTTGACTTAGGCATGGCAGAGGTGAATGGGAAACCACAAGAGCCCAGCACGGATTCAGAATCACCAATCACAAGCATTAACCTGCCAACTACAAGCAACAGAGAGAGGATGAGTCAGAAGAAACCCTGACAACCCAAAACCAAAGACATTGAAAAAGTCAGATCACACAACCTACGGTCCTCTTCTGTATCCTCATTTACCACACCCCCAAGATTCCTACCTGTCCTTGTTTGGGACAAAGCCCTTCTTCAGCCCACACTCCTTTTATAAATCCACCCTTCTCATGTACCCCCAATCCACTGCCTCCAAACTAATGTCCTCTCTTTCCCTACCAGTTGAAGCAGTTAATAAAGAGGGTAAAATTAGCCCTTCAACAAAGTTCAAGAAATCCAAAGAAAACAAAGAGCCTGAAAATATTAGTCTGTCACCACAGGGCACTTAAAAAGAAGAACCTAAATAAGGCAGTCCAAGGACAAGAGAACCTGGACAACTCTGCCTCTGCTAATAATGTTGCATGCATAGTAGAGCCCAAAGAACTACAACTCTTCTCTACATCCCCAGTGGAAGTTCTGCAAAAACAGCCAACCCATTAAGACTAAAATGTACACCAATGGTGACGATTAATAAAAACAATACATTTTAAAAATGATGTGTGTATGTGTGTTTGTGAGTTCTCTGATGGTAGGGAGGTTGGGAGAAATGGAAGAGGTAAGTTGTGAGGAGAGAGGTATGTAAAGTCTAGCCGGGCTGGGGATCAGACTGGCAGGTTGACAGTTACAGTCATTGGGTACAAAGACTGGGTCATGGCTTAACACTGAAGACAGATTTCCTTCCTTGATACTTTAACTCACAGGCCAGGAGGGAAAAAACTTGGTGTTTCTGTATGAGGGAAGGGGGAAACAGGGAAGGATGGGAAAAGGAGAGGGGGCAACATCAGGGTTCAGATTGCCAGAACCCAGATGGGGAGACATGTGATGTGAGGGAGAGGGTGGAAGTGTGTGATAAAATGTTTAATGCTGTTTTTTGATGTTTGGCTGCTGACAGCCTTCAAGCTCCTCTGCTCCCCCTTCTCCTGCCCCACATTTAGGCAAGCTGATAAGGAACTCTGAAACTTGAGCCACGCAAGCCCTTAGCCCACATATGGGAACCCTTACCCCAGCTCCAGCCCCTAACCACCATACAATCCCAAGCCTGTCTCCTTTCCCAGCTCTCTCAAACCCATCTTGGTCCTGCTTGGGAGCCAGCCCAGCTCTCCCCAGAAAGCCTCATTATGTGAGAAATAAACCATTGATTCTCTATCGGTGCTCGTACAGCAGCATCAGATGCAGCATCCAAACCAAATTTGGGATGTGTGGAGGAGTCTATCATACTCCTGTGGGGTGAGTACAACAAACTCACATACTTCACAGGAGTTTAATTAACGGTATATATATGGCACTTTATCAAAGATACCAATATTTCAGGAAATATATCTACAGGGCCTAGTTCATGTCAGATATAGTTGTAGACCCTGGGCTTACAGTGAAGAACAAGACGTCAAAAGTTCCTGCCATCAGGAGTTTACATTTTCATGGGTCCTCAGGTAGTTGAAACAGGAGAGAAAGGGGAGGAGCACGGGCGACAGCCGCTATGGCTGTGGGCTGTGGAGAAATCTCTGAGGAGTTGATATTTAAGTTGAGACCTGAACAAGATGGGGTGGGTAGTGTGGAGATTTCAAAGAAGAGTATTTTAGGAAGAAGAAACAGCAAGTAGCAATATTATGAGGTAAGAACAAGGCCGTGTGTTGAACAGCAAAAAGGCCAGAGTAATAACTGGGGTACAGTGAGAGAGGGGCAGAATGGAAACAAATGACTGAAACTTGAGAGGTCATCAAAGATGAAGTTGCATAGGGCTTTGCTGATAAATGTACACTTTATTATTAAGGAGAAACTTAAAATAGAGTTACAAACTAAACAAACAAAAGGAAACATTTGGTCTTGATTCATACCCATCTCTGAAACTTCCTGCCTACCTGTTGTCTCAAGAAAGTCACTCAATTTATGTGAACCTATGTTTCCACATTTGCGAAAAGCTGATAATGTCGACATCACAGAATTTTTAAAAAAATTAAATTAGATACAGTGACTGGCATAAAGTCAGAAGTCAACGAATGATAGTTATGATGGTTATTAATTACCACTCTGTGAAATGCTTTTGTCTTGAACACACTTGGGAATGCTCATAGCCAAATTGCCTTGTGTATCATGGCTCACTTTGGTCTTGTGTCTCTGAAAGGTTTATTTTTAAGATTTTATTTATTTATTCATGATAGTCACACACACACAGAGAGAGAGGCAGAGACCCAGGCAGAGGGAGAAGCAGGCCCCATGCAGGGAGCCCGACGTGGGACTCGATCCCGGGTCTCCAGGATCGTGCCCTGGGCCAAAGGCAGGCGCCAAACTGCTGCGCCACCCAGGGATCCCTCTGAAAGGTTTAAAACTACCTTTCTAGGAAGTAGGCTTCAAAGATATTATCAATCGGAGAGAGTGATTCCGAGGTGAGCATCAGAGGACAGGCGAAGGTGGCTTAGATACAGCTCAGGCAAAAACTCTTCCATTTTTTTAAAAAAAGATTTTTATTTATTTATTTGAGAGAGATAAAACACAAGCAGGGGGAGGAGCAGAGGGAGAGAGAGAAGTAGATTCCCCGCTGAGCAGGGAGCCTGACACAGTGCCTGATCCTAGGACCCCAGGATCATGACCTGAGCTGAAAACAGATGCTTAACTGACTGAGCCACCCAGGCACCCCCAAAACTCTTCCTCTTGCAGGCAGGGCAAACAAGGACATCTGTTAGAAGTTCCTGCTTCTAGAACACATCACAAGATGTCAGTTAATAAATGGGATATTTAGGGACAAACATGGTTGAGGCTCTGACTCTCCAGTGAGTATATGGGACAAACATTTTGCTTGATGTAACACAGGGAAAATAACTGAGAGGGTCCCAACTTGGGTCTCCCTCATGGCCCAGATCCTTCAATTGCAGAATTGATAACTTCCCGCTTAAAAATTGCAGCCAATGCTAAGTTCCCCTACAGATCATTTCCCATTTGATAGAAAGGGGCAATAACATACTCAGGTAGTTCTTTTATTTGACTAATGCTATTGCTCTTACTCTGTGCCAGTAAATTTCTTAAGGGATTTCCACATATCAATACATTTAATCTCTGCTATGGCTTAAGACAAAGGTACTATTATAAACATTCCACTCTATAGAGGAGGAATCTGGATTTCTATGTGTTATACACTATTTTAGAGTCTACAGAAATGATGGCGATGTCTCCATCTCACTCTGAAAATCCTCACTCATCCTGTTGCCACTGGGTCAGCGGTTTCTCTCAAGATTCATGTCTTTATTCAGTTCTCTGACTTTTTTGTTCATGTCCTCCCTTGTCTTTCCTCTATGATGATCGCTAAAGGTTAGATGCTGACAATTCTGGATCCGTCTTAAATGTTGCCACTTTCCTCATATCCTTTCCATTCATTCACCCTTTGTATTACACGCTTAAATCCCATGGTTTAATTCTTTGGTTCAATTGAGTATGTGTCAGAATTTACTACTGGTCCCAATTGAATATTTGTTTTGCTGGGGTTTTTTAAATTTCAACTGTGATATTTTTAAGTTCAGATTTGGACTTGTTCTTCCCTATATCAACCTATTTTTGTTTCATGGATGTGTCATCGCCAAATCTCTGTTAATAATACTTTTATTTTCTATGGGAGACTATCCCACTGCTCCTAGTAAACCTAAGCTTCTGAACACTTCCCTTCTGGAAAATGGCTTAAATCAGATTTTTAAAACTTTAAAAAAAATTATGAATATATTTCCCTATATGGGAAAAAATAGAAACAATCCACTTTTCAGCTGTGACAAAGCATTCAAGATAATGAAAATCAAACAGGATTATTAAGAAGAAGATAGATAACCTAAATAAAACACAGAATCACTATATATAACATCAATGCATCAAGTCTCTATACCCAACCAACTGTTCACTTTAATTTAGATAAAATTATTTCTGAAACAGGCAAATTTTTAAACGGTAAAGGGGAAAATGGTTTTGTGAGGGAAAGTGAGGAAGGGAAGGTGTTTTTTTTAAAAAGATTTATTTATTTATTTATTTATTTATTTATTTATTTATTTATTTATGAGAGACACACAGAGAGAGAGAGAGAGAGCGCGCGCAAGAGAGAGAGGCAGAGACACAGGCAGAAGGAGAAGCAGGCTCCATGTAGGGAGCCCGATGCGGGATTCGATCCTGGGACTCCAGGATCACACCCTGAACCAATGGCAGGCACTAAACCGCTGAGGCACACAGGGATCCCAGAAAGACCTTTTTTTGAGGGAGATGAGAGATTAGTATTTTGTGAATTAGTATTTTGTGAATTAGTATTTTGTGAAGGTGAGGGAGTGGAAGCCTTTTTGAGGGAGAATATGGGAGGGAATGTCTTTGTGAGGGAACTTGTGAGACGTTTGTACTTTGTTAGCGGAGGTGAGAGAAAATGACTTCATGATGGGAGGTGAGGCAAAGAAGGCTTTAATGAAGGAAGGGAAGGCCTTTATGTAGGGAAAAGAGGGAGAGGAGGAGTTTTTGTGCATTCAAGAGGGAGGCCTATGAGAGAAGAGGTGAGGGATGGTAGGCCTTTCCAAGGAAGACGTGTGAGGGAAAGACTGTGGGCAGGTGAGTCAGAGAACTTTGTATAGGGAAGGTGAGGGAGGGAAGACCTTTGTGACTGGAAGAGAGGGATATTAGAACTTTGTGAGGGAAGATCATCAAAGGAAGGTCTTTTTGAGGGGAGATGAGGAAGATTAGCACTCTGAGAGACGGAGGAATTGAGAGGGTAGAGAAGGGAGGGGAGGGTAGAGAATTCACCAGGAGGGAATTCCCAAACTAGCAGCATTTATTGAACACGCAGGCCCAGAAGCACTCTCCCGGGCACCTTTACTGGATTGACTCATGTGGTCCTTTGGCATATGGTCTATCATTATCCCATTTTACCAACGAGTAAACTCAAGCATAAACAGGGCAAAGTGAGGATACAGAAGAAGCAAATAACTAACATAATGGAGGAGGCATATCAAATTAATCCTTCTCTTTTCAACTGTCCATGGAACATTCATAAAAATTGACTACATATTAGACCTGTGATATTGTGACTTATAATAAGGAATATAAAATTTATCTTCTACCATTTCCTGGCACAGAGTCCCTAAAATCCTTGGCATTTCCTGTCATCAGAGTCTTTGTCATGCTAACGACTGAATCTTTGGAAAGCCTTTAGGTAACCTAAGGATGGGGGCTGGTTTCCAGGGGAACCAACCAAGTGATCAGAGGGCTGGACCATTCACTATGCTGCCACCAGCCGCTGAGGAGGGTAGACGGGCTGGAGGTTGCATCAATCACCAATGGCCAATGACTGAATCAATTGTGCCATTGTAATGAAGCCTTCATAAAAACCCAAGCGGCGGTGGGGGGTGGTTTCGGAGACCTTCTGGGTTGGAGAACACAAGGCAGGGTGGCACGCTGCTCAGAGAGAGCGTGGAAGCTCCGCATCCTTTCCCCAGACCTTCTGCTATGCATCTCTTCCATCTGGCTCTTCCTCATTTATATCTGTAACCGAAGGAATGTGAGTTCGCCCCTTGGGGAGTCACAGATACACCAGGTACAGTTGTTGCACAAAGTAAACTTTATTGGCAGCAAATAAAGAGATCACAGGGAATAGTTTCCAGAGCTGTGACTCCCCAAGAGGGCGAATGGGTACCTTTTGTTTAGGTTTCGGATGCATATTTAGGTAGGGAAGCCTTGTCATGATACGTGGAGAGTGGCATAAAGTCGCACATGCCTGTGCATACATTGTATGTTATGTAAATGAGGCTGAGGCTCCTCCTTGGGCAGAGATTGTATTTTGTTTTATTTTATTTGAGATTTTAGTAGTATAATGAGGCAAAGGTAATTGCTGGTCATTCCAGGGGCTCACTCCATGATCCATCTGCGCAGGTGCGAATGGAGAGGGGGTTAGCCCAAACTTCTGGGTGGTCTGAGCCAGCAGGTCTTGTCAGGGCAGTTGCCATCACCTGAGGGGTGTTTTGGGGTTTCATTAGCCTGAGTTGGGAGGTTTTCCAGAAAGAAGAGCTGAGGTTAGTGAGCACAAGAAGGCGGGTAGTAAAGGTCAGGTCTTGGGTCTAGCTGGTGACGTATCTTTTATAATAAACCAGTAATCTGGTAAGTAAAATGTTTCTCTGAGTCCTGTCAGTCACTCTAGCAAACTAATCAGTCCTGAGGAAGGGAACTTGGGAAGCCCTGACTTATAGCCAGTGGGTCAGAAGAACAGGTAACAATCTGGACTTTTAAGACTGGCGTCTGGAGTGCAGGAGGAGATCATGGGAACCTCCAATCTGTAGCACACAGGTAACAACCTGGGTTTGCGGCTGGAGTCTAAAGTCAGGGATGGGGGCCATCTCCTAGGCCTGAACATTGACCTTCAAATCTGATGCTGTCTCTGGGTAGATAGCATCAGGATTGAGTTGAATTGTGGGACACCTAGCTGGTGTCCCAAAAATTGCTTGTTGGTGGTAGTGGGGAACACGCCCTCACACACACATTGGAATTGGTGTCAACCTATTTAAGACCACAGAGACAACTTTAATATATTCCAAAAAGTAAAAATAAGTACATAAAATAAAGATCAATTTTAAAACTAATAACCTCTCTTATCATCTGGAAATTTTCTTTTTCATCTGGAAAATTCTAAATGCTGCCTTAAGCAATTCTTGATTCAAAGAAGATAGCCAAACCAAAATTTGAAAGTTCTTTATAAAATAGTAACAGTGAAAGCCTAGGTATTCAGACTCCTGTAAGCAGGGTTTAAGCAGTGCTGAGAGGAAGTGCTTGTGTTAATAAACATGAAAATAAAGGAATAAAGTATCCAACTCAAAAAGATTAGAAAACAGGGCAGCCCGGGGGGCTCAGCGGTTTAGCGCCACCTAAACCCAGGGCCTGATCCTATCCTGGAGACCCGGGATCGAGTCCCACGTCGGGCTCCTTGCATGGAGCCTGCTTCTTCCTCTGCCTGGGTCTCTGCCTCTCTCTCTCTCTCTCTCTCTCTCTCTCTCTGTGTGTGTGTGTGTGTGTGTGTGTCTCTCATGAATAAATAAATAAAATCTTTAAAAAAAGATTAGAAAACAAACCAAAAATAAACCTAGGAAAATCAGAAAAAAGGGAAAAGTAAAGATAAAAGCAGAAATCAATTAACTAGAAAACAATAGAACTAATCCAAGGCTTTTCCAAAGAATAAAATAGATATATTAGCTGCTGTAATAAATAAGGAGGAGAAAGCACAAATACACAAAACAAGAAAAGAAAATGGGTAGATAACCACAGATTTAGAGCAAATAATAGGAAATATAAGACAATATTTTTCAACTCTATGAAAATAAGCTTAGGGACCTGGAGGAAATGTTTGATTCTCCAGGAAAAATATATGAATAACCAAAACTCACCCTAGAAAAGAAAAACTATAAAATAAAATTCATAAAAACTATTCCTATAAAAGAAATGGGAAATATTGCTCAAAAGAAACCCCCATTGAGCTCTAATGAATTCATTTAAAAAAATCTTTTTTAAAAACCAACCCCTATAAAAAGCAGCAGGTCAACTGAATGCAGAGGAGAATTTGACCAAACCTTTAAAGTGCAGGTGACTCCAATATTATGTAAACTATTCCAAGGCATTAAAAAAAAGTAAAATTTGCAAATTTTGTTTATGAAAGATGGATACCAACAAAGTGTAAAAAAACATGCAGTCATATGAATCTCACCTAAGAAAACCATTTCAAAAATATTGAATAAAGTATAGCCAAACGTAATCTAGTAACCCATTTAAAAATCAAAACATAACCAAGCGGGATCTATTTTTAGAGATGTAAAGATGGTTCAATATTAGAAAATCTATTAATGAAAAATAAATAAATGAAAAAGAAAAAAGAAAATCTATTAATGTATTTCACATTTTCATAGACTGACAGTAAAGAAATCATATAATCATGCCTACAGATGTTGAAGATGTACTTGACAGAATTTAATATCCATTCTTTTTTTAAATATTCATTCTTGCTCTCCAAAAATCTCTCAGGAAAATCAGATTAGTAGAATGCTTCCTTAACATGACATTTCTCTATCAACCAAAAATCCAACACCATGATTAGTGAAAAAAATACTAGAAATGCCCTCATTAAGACACGGGAAAAGACTAAGATATCTTCTTGCACCACTGTAATTTAACATTATTCTGAAGATAGATAATAAAATCAGACAAGAAAAAGATATAAGTATAAACATTTAAAGGAGAAGGTAAATTTGTCATTATTTGAGGATGATACAAGTATTTACCTGGAAAACACAACAGAATCCAAGTGAAAAACTATTAGAGATAGGAGAATTTAGTAAGGTGGCCCAGTACACAACTGATATACAAGAACCAGGGGTCTTCATTGACAAAAGCAATAGCTAATAAGTAAAACACCGTTTACAATGGCAATAAAAACTGCGACATACCCAGAAATAAGTTTAACATGAAATGGGCAAGGGAAAAACTTCAGAAACTTGTTAAGAGATGAAAATAAGACTTGAACAAAATAAGTATTTATTAAACCCAACAATGTCCAAAACATTATCATCTCAAAGTGTAATCATCATAAAAATATTAATGAGATATTTTGCATTCTTTATTAATACTAAGTCTTCGAGTTTCATTGTATTTTATTTATTTTTTTTTCATTTTTTTCCATTGTATTTTATACACTCACACTTTATAGCTCAGTTAGGACATTTCATATACTCAGGAGCTGCAAGTGGTTTGTGGCTACCATACTGGACAGTGCAGGTGGAGAGGGTGAGGGGAGAAACAATTATGCTCACAAAATGCTGATGGGCAGCTAAATGGGTAAATATCTCTTTTTTCTATATCTATAGGCAGAGGAATTTTATATGATCTATCAAAAGTAACATATATATGTCATTTGACCCCATATACCACTTCCAGGAATTTATCCCAGAGAATTTACCACAGGGCATTCAGTATTTTTAAGATTTTTTTGTTCATTTAGGCAACTTGCACACAGAAAGGTTGTAGATTGTACTTTAGTCCACAAAATAGGTATATCCACTTTTTCACATTGCTGTTTTGGTCAATGAAAATGATAACTTGATTGTTCTAAATCCACATTTCTTTGATTATTAATGTGGCTGATTTTTCCCCATATTTTTATCATTTATTTCATTTCTTCTGATGTGAATTGTCTTTTCATGTTCTCCATGCATTTTGTTTTTATGTCCTACTGGATTATATTTTTAATTATTTATATAGGATTTTTAATTAGAAGAATGGGGTGTTTTTCAACCCAACAACCAGTTCTCTGATTCTCCAAACACCAACTGAGTGTTCAACAATTTGATTCAACTCTGACACCGATTAACTGGAGTTAGCGCAGTACTCACAAGTTAGGGGCTCAGTCCCACAAGACTGTCCCCTACTTAAGATGCCACTTGCAAGTCCCAGGGCCTCCTATACTTGGACCAACTCGCTATGATTCGGAAGTTCCGACATCCCCTCCTCAGGCTTAATAATTTTCTAGAATGGTTCACAGAACTTAGGAACACACTTTACTAGAGTTTACTGGTTTATTGTAAAGGACATTATAAAGGATGCAGATGAAAAGCCAAGTGGAGAGGTACATAGGGCAAGGTCTGTTAGAGCCCCAAGCCCAAGAGCTTCTGTCCCATGGATTTTGGGTAATCCACCCTCCCACCACGTTGATGTGCTCACTAACCTGGAAGCTCTCTGATCCCAATGTTTAGGGGTTTTTATGGAGGTTTCATCATGTAAACATGATCAATTAACTCAGTTTCCAGCCTCTCCTGTCTCAAGAGGTTGGGAGGAGGGGGTAAATGTGAAAGTTCCCGGCTCTTAATAAAGGCTTGGTCTTCTGGTGACAAGCCCCATCCTGAAGCTCTCTAGGGACTCAATAATAGTCAACATATTAGAACAAAGATGCTCTTATCACCCAGGAAATTCCAAGGGCTTTAGGAGCCCTGTGTCAGGAACAGAAGACAAAGATCAAATATATGCTTGTATTATAATGTTTGTATTATATTGTAGAAGATACTAGTGTTTGTCATATGAATGGTGACTATTTTCCCTATTTAATTTGGTTTTTATGCAGATAAATCTATCCATTTTCATTTGCGATCTCTTCCATTGCTTTTGTGCTCCAGGAGTAGCATGAGAATAGCTTATATATTCACATGGTCTGTATGTTGATTCATCTGCCAATAGCACTCTGTTTAAATGATTTTACCTTGTAATGTCTGCCAGGAAAAAATCCTCACTGACCACATTTTTGTTTTGCTGTTGTTATTGCTGTTATGGGGTTTGTTTTTTTTTGTGTGTGTGTGTGTGTGTGTGCCATTTATGCCTCCAAATGAGCAGTGAAAGCCTTTTCTCAAAT
Source organism: Canis lupus dingo (assembly GCF_003254725.2). NCBI lineage: Eukaryota > Metazoa > Chordata > Mammalia > Carnivora > Canidae > Canis > Canis lupus. The sequence continues at coordinate 123,358,474 of NC_064281.1, read as the reverse complement.
TAAAAAAAAAAAAAAAGATTGTGTTCAGGTTCTAAATGCCTGAAACCTATGGGTTGATCTGAGCTTTCCCATTCAGAAAGGATAGGTCGGAGCACCTGGTGGCTCCGTGGCAACTGCCTTGAGCTCAGGTCAGGATCCCAGGGTCCTGGCATCCAGCCCCACATCTGGGTCCCTGCTCAGTGGGGAGCTTGCTTCTCCCTCTGCCTGCTGCTCCCCCTGCTTGTGCTCTTTCGCTCAAATCAAATAAACAAATAAAATCTTAAAAAACCCAAAAAGGTTTTATATCTTTTCCTTTGAACAGGTTCTCTCAAGAGAATCTCCGCAGTCTCCTCATATAGGCTCTTTTCATTTCTTGTTAAGGCAATGTTTTATCCTTGTTGCCATTGTGTTTGGGATATTTTTCCAATGCCACTTTTAGGCAGTTTTTCTCCCTGGATTGGAAGAGTTTTACTGATTTTTGCATTACTTATTTTGCACTTTGTAAATTTGCTCCCCTTAGCTCTAATAGTTTTTCAGTTTGACTGTCTTGGCTTTTCCAGAAAGATACTCATATTTGCATATGATCTTCAGTTTTCCCCCTTCCATATATCTATTTTCTGATTTACTGCTAGGCTAGAATTTTGATGAAAATGTTAAATGAGGGGCAGCCGGGGTGGCTCTGTGGTTTAGCGCCGCCTTCGGCCCAGGGCATGATCCTGGGACCCCGGGATCGAGTCCCGCATCGGGCTCCCTGCATGGAGCCTGCATCTCCCTCTGCCTGTGTCTCTGCCTCTCTCTCTCTCTCTCTCATGAATAAGTAAGCAAAATCTTTTTTAAAAATGTTAAATGATAGTCATGGTAGAGGGACTCCCTCTTGTTACCCTGATCTTAATGGAAATAATGTTTCAATACTAAGTACTAAGTTGGCCAAATTGTTTTAAGACAGATGTTTTTATAACCTTAAGAAAGTTTTCACTTTGTTTCCTAGCTTAATGTCAGGCTTAGGTATGTCAGGAGTAATGCTAGCCCTGTGGAGCAAGTTTGGAAGTTTTCTTTTTCGTGCTCTGCAGCAGATTAAATAACATTGGATCTGCTTAAAAGTTTAACAGAATGAGTAGGACTACTGTCTATTGGTAAAGCAGATCTTTGATTCTATTTCTTTTTTAAAAAAAGTTTTTGCTTATTTATTCATGAGAGACACACAGAGAGAGGCAGAGACAGAAGCAGACTCCCTGTGGGAAGCCTGATGTGGAACTCGATCCCAGAACCCTGGGATCACGCCTTGAGCCAAAAGCAGACACTCAACCTCTGAGCCCCCCAAGTGTCCCTACAGGAAATTATTTTTATATCTTCTTGGATTTGGGTATTTGAGAGTTGAAAAAAAGAATTTCAGTGTGAGTTTAATTTGTATTTCTCAAGCTATGAGTGAAACTGATGGTCTCTTATGTTTAAAAACCACTTGTAGGGGCCCCTGGGTGGCTCAGTGGTTGGGCGTCTCCCTTCGGCTCAGGGCGTGATCCTGGGGTCCTGGGATTGAGTCCCACATCGGGCTCCCTGCAGGGAGTCTGCTTCTGTCTCTACCTCTCTCTTCGTGTCTCAGGAATAAATAAATAAAATCTTTAAAAAAGACCCACAACACTTGTAGTTCTCCTTCTGTGAATTTCTGTTCACTTCCTTGGTTCATTTTTCTATTCCATTGTTGTTGATGATAATTTACAAGAAGCATCGTTTACATTAACAGTGAAAAAAACAGTTAAAATAGATATATACACCCCTCACATACTTATTTATCAATCTACCAATGGAGTGAATTATAATGTGGTGCATTACATTCTTTCAGTCTTTCATGCAACCCATATTTACTGAGCACCTACTAATGTCACATGAATAAGACAGACAAAATCTCTGGCTTCATGGAGACAGAGAAAAAAGAACTGAACAATTCTATATATTGTAATTTTTTGAAGATTTTATTTATTTATTCATGAGAGACACACACACAGAGAGAGAGAGAGAGAGAGAGAGAGAGGCAGAGACACAGGCAGAGGGAGAAGCAGGCCCCATGCGAGGAGCCGGACATGGGACTCGAACCCTGGTCTCCAGGATCACGCCCTGGGCTGAAGGTGGCGCTAAACCACTGAGCCACCCGGGCTGCCCAGCCATATTGGCTTTAAAGGATAAATTGATATACTTGCCATCTTTTCCCATGTTCCTTAACCTTTTGTTTATTTATTTTTGCCTTTACAATATATATATTTCATGTACAGGATTGGATAAAAAGACTCTTTGATAATAAACAGATTCCAGGTGAATACAGGCATCTTAAATCTATGAATATTTAATTCCAAGTATTAACGCCCTGAGTTGCTCTTCTACATAAAGGAGAAACTCGAAATCCCGTTCTTTTGGAAGACATGGAAAGTAAGCAACACCGTAGGAGCAGCTACTGCTATTCTGCTCTTTTTCTGGGTGATATAACACTTCACGTGGATTAATTTCAGAAGAAAATATTAGATCCCACTAAATCCAAGCACGAGACAGCTAAAATTTCCCACTGTGGGTACTAAATATTTGATGCGTAGGAGTATGAATAAATAACTTGAAAACATTAGGTACAAGGCAAAACTAACCAAAGTATGGGAGGAAAATGACGTAAATACCTAGTGGTCCGTTCAGCTACTTTGCTCCCGGCTGTTCTAGGCTTGCCCCTCCACTCCAGCCACCCTTGCCTCTTCTGTGTCCATGGTCTCCCCCAACCGGGCTCCCACAGAGCAAACAGCTCCACATCTCCAACACCGTGATCACAGAAAGCATTTATTTTAGGAACCAAAACAACTTCTCTCCTCTTTACTAAGGATCACACGGGTGGTGTTTCTCTATTTGCTTCTTCCCATCCGCTAACTTGCTGTGTAAGGCAATTCGTGGACGGGAGCAGGCCACGGGTGCTGGCGCCCATCCGGCCATGCAGTGGCTGGTTCCTAACGAAGCCGCCCACTTAACCCTTTTCTCATTTGATCGCATCCAAAGAATAAGTCAGAAGGATCAAGGTTACAAGGAGCCCCTGACCAAGAAACTGCTTTTACAGATCTCTCTGACCAGCCCAGGAGGGCTCTGCTGCTGCAGTCCTGGTGCCCGGTGACAGGCTGCTGGACCAGGAACCCCTTCCCACCTGTGAGAGGTCTCTAGGGAGCACGGGCTCCAAGGATTAGTCCAGGGTAGTGTAGATGCCCTAGCAGAGTGGGGCCAGACAGAGGGAAGTGCGGAGTACAAGAAAGAGCCAATAAATGAAATCCTGTAAGACATTCAGTTCACCAGAATATCACTCACATCAGTCCCTTCCTATTCTACTTTCTGACGGTTCCTGTCACCACTTAGAAATTACAGTATTTTCTTTCTCTTGCCTTCCCGTTCCACGGTGTCCCTAATAGTCTGTAGTTTTCTGGAGTTCTGGACCAGGAACACCAGGCTTTCCGTGAAATCACTAGTCCCGTGATCTCGGCCAGCATTTTTGAGCTCATCAAACAAAACCAGTGTCTGCTTAAGTTGGGCCTGCATGATTTTTTGTTCCTCTAATTCTGCGAGAAGGGCCTGCTTAGTGCCTGATTCGGTCTTGCACTTCTCCTGTAACTGTTCAGTTTCCTCCTGGAGGAGCCGGAACTCTTCCTCACTACAAGGATGCAGCTCCTGGGGTTTGTCTGCCGGAAGCAAAGTGTTTGGGGGAATGTGCAGAATCAACTGTAAAAACAGCTGCTCCATTTTGCCAAAAAGATTATCGAAACGTCCCTTCATGAAGCCGAGGAACTTCTCTGTGCATTTACGAACCTGGACGGGGCTGATCTCCCAGCCTGGGAGGTCACCCAGCTTTTTCAGAATCACCTGTTTCTTTAAGCTTTTTTTTTTTTTTAGTTTTTTTTTTAATTTTTATTTATTTATGATAGTCACAGAGAGAGAGAGAGGCAGAGACACAGGCAGAGGGAGAAGCAGGCTCCATGCACCGGGAGCCTGATGTGGGATTCGATCCTGGGTCTCCAGGATCGCGCCCTGGGCCAAAGGCAGGCGCCAAACCGCTGCGCCACCCAGGGATACCTTTCTTTAAGCTTTGATGAAATAACCTGGACTTGATTTCTCCTTTTCTTTGGACTAAATCTTTGGCCACCATTTGAATCACCCCTTTGGTTTCAGTGTAAACAGATTTCCTATTTCTTCTTAGTCAATTTTCAAAATTAACATAGTCCTAGAAAATTGCCCATTTTATCTAGACTCAACATTTCTTTGCATTTTAAAAGTTTGGTTTTCATCCTATCTGTCCGTCCGAATCTTATCGACTGGCATTGTATCTTTGTATCCTAATTGAGCTGCCAATTAATTCACTGTGCACACAAATTCTGTGGGAATTGGGAATTGGGATAGGATACCGTGGGGACGTGTTGTCTCTGCTCTATGAATGTGCAGCTTCTGCTGGGAAAACTCAGGCAGGTGGGGGCCAGAATCCTCTGCGGGACTCATGTACTCTCCTCTCCTGTCTGTCTGGTATGACTGGAAGGCTGCTCTCTGTGGGCCAGAGCACCTTCATGTGGCCTCCATGCAGCTTAGCTTTCTCATAGCATAGCAGTCTCAGGGCAGTCCATCTTCTTACGGAAGCTCAGGGATGCCAGAGCACATGGTCCAAGGAACACTCTAGAAGCTGCACCACCTCCTATGACTTAGCCTTGGAAGTCACACAGCACTTACATTGTACTCCATTGGTACAAACGGTCCCAAGCCAGCCCAGATACAAAGGCTGGGGACACTGACCCCCATCTCTCAAGAGGAGGCTGCAAAGGCCATCGTGTAGCAGAGCACAGTGGGATGAACTACCGTTGCATCTATCACTGGAAAAGAGGTTCAGCCACAGTGTTGTGATTATCGTCATAAGCACACGCTGAGAAATGTGGTGAATCTACTCTTTTTACTTCATCTAGGAATGTTCTTTGTGAGGTCAGTAAGTAAGTCTATGGTTTGGGAAGTGTGTTGACATACCACGAGGATCCTTGCAGGAGTTCAAAGGAGTACCCGTCTCTTCCTCCACTTTGCTCAAGAACTTTGTGAATTTGTCATGAAGTCACAATCCATGCATCTACTGCCATCTAGTGACAAGGGTGTCCTTTGCAGATTTGTTTTTTGAGAAGTGAAAGGAACCTCTTTAGTTCGATCCAAGAAATTATTCCTACAGAAGCAGAAGGTGAGAATTCCATTGCTTCTCTGACGCCATCCCTCACCTAGAAAATGTGGATAATAACAGCATCTCCATCACAAGATTGTTTGGTGATTAAGTGAGTAAGTACATGCACTCACTCAAAACGGTGCATAGCACAAAGTAAGATGCTCCATTGCTTATTATGATTTACTCCACTAATGAATGGGGGCCCACGGTACAAAGTCATGAGGCAGACAAGGTCTGAGGAGGGGCATGAAAGACATATAGAATGAATTGAAAATTAAATCCTCACACAAACAAGATGTCTGCCTGGCGCCTGACCCAAGAGTCTCTCAGGGAGGGCTGGTTGATGAAATGAGTGAACATGATGACAGCAAATATTTGGGCTGAGCTGGACACCTGTCAGATCCATCATATGGACAGTCCCCTCCCACATCAAAGGTAGGAGAAGATGAGACAATATCATTGCTCAGAAACAGGAGATGCTGTCACCAAGACCAGATCTTTCTCCACCTGAGGAGGTTCCTCAGAGCCCCTTTCATGTCCTTATTCCTAAGACTATAAATGAAGGGGTTGAGCATGGGAGCCACCACCGCATATAGCACAGTGGCCACTGAGTCTTCAATTGTGTAGGAAGACGAAGGTCGTAGATACACCCCAAATAAAGTTCCATAGAACAATGACACCACAGCAAGGTGGGAACTGCAAGTAGAAAAGGCTTTCAGCTTGCTCTGGGAAGAATGAAGTCTTAGGATGGCTGAGAAAATGTGCATGTAGGAAACAGAAATAAAGAGGAAAGGAGCAACAAAAAGACAGCTCCCCAGGGTATAAACGACTAACTCATTGATGTGGATATCTGAACAGGAAAGCTTTAGCAATGCGTAGAGTTCACAGAAAATATGGTGAATTCTGACACTTGCACAGAATGACAGTGTATCCATCAAGAGGGTGTGGATCAAGGGATAGATGTTTGTGATAATCAGAGCCACAGACACCACTGTGATACAGAATTTAGGGCTCATGGTTATGGTATAATGAAGAGGGTGACATATGGCTACAAATCTGTCATATGCCATCACTGCCAAGAGGACATTGTCCAGTTCTAGAAACAAGATTAGAAAATACATCTGAGTTAGGCATCCAACATAGGGGATGGACTGGCTCTGGGTTTGGATATTGAGCAGCATCTTTGGTATAGTGACAGAGGTGAAGCAGATGTCAACGCAGGACAGGTTGGCTATGAAGAAGTACATGGGGGTGTGGAGATTGGAGGTAGAGCCAATGGCCAGGATGATGAGCAGGTTCCCCACCACAGCAACCACGTACATGCATAGGAACAGACCGAAGAGGAGGGGCTGATGCTCAGGCACCTCTGACAGCCCCAGGAGGAAGAATTCTGAGACGATGGTTTGGTTGCCTCTCGCCATGCCTTCTGGTTTCTATAGATATTCATTGAAAATACATCAGTCAACAAGAGCAGAGGCAATCTGGGAAAGCGTGCACAGCAACCTTCATCACTGGCTGAAATCATACTTTGTGACACTTTAGGAAGGAACTCTAACCTGAGGTGGTAAGGGCAAGGAAGTGTGGGGCCTGAACGGTCATCAGAGAATGCAGGACAGGTGAGCTGAGGCCTTTCTTGTGACTTACCTCAGTCAGGAGCTTCTCTTCTTTCTCAAGAAGGTAAGAAAGATTGGGCAGAGAAGAAGACAGAACTGAAAGTAAGGCTCGGTTTGGGGAGAGTGGGTGGAGGCAGCTAAAGCAGTTGAGTTTCACAATGGGTGCCTTGGTTAGATCTTTCCAGGCCTTTTTATTTTAGCCATGCAGGGGTTTGGGTGATGGCCATAAAGCAAAATTCTGGGTGTGTGTGTGTATGTGTGTGCATACTTGGACACAGATGTATACACTTTGTAAACATGCACAGAGACATATATATTCATATTTATGTATTCACAGAAAAATGCATGAAAGCATATTCACCAAAATGCTAATAGTGTTATCTCTGGGGTGTGAGATTTTAACTTGCATCTTTTTTCAACAATAAACATGTATCAACTTTCTAAACTATGCTCCATGGATGTGAATATGCCTTTCAAAAGGTTTCTGTGGTAGATTAAGTTTGAAGCACAAGAACAGTTAGAGGCTTGGGGTTCATGAAGTCTTGTCATACATAAGATCATGTCTAAGAAGTCTTTGGGGGCACCTGGGTGGCTCAGTGGTTGAACACCTGCCTTTGGCTCAGGTCATGATCCTGGGGTTCTGGGATCGAGTCCCGCAACAGGCTCCCTGCACGGAGCCTGCTTCTCCCTCTGCCTCTGTCTCTCTCTGCCTCTCTCTCTGTGTGTGTGTGTCTCTTATAAATAAATAAATAAAAATAAATAAATAAATAAATAAATAAATCTTTAAAAAAAGCAAAGAAATTATGTCTTTGAATCTTTGTCTTTCCTTTCAAGTTCATGTCATGGAAATCACAAAGGTTAAATGCTCATGTATTGTAATTCCACTAGGTAGACAGATCTATATTCATAAATCTGAAAATCAGATAAAATGTAAATCTTAGTAAAATCTGATTTTAAAATATTGACTCAAAAACAGGCAGATGTTAAGTAAACAAATATCTATGGAAGAAACTGAAAAATATTTCATGGATCTCCATCTAAAGATAAACCACATGCTTTTAATCCAGATGCTTTTAAGAAAAATTTATTTTAATTCATCAGATTTTCAGCCTACTACTCCCCTCTTCAAATATTAAAAGTTCACGAAGGATGACATCTGTCTGCTTCTCCACTGAATGACCATGGCCTCAAGCCAGCACAACACTGAAATCAAAACCTGGCAACAAGCATATGCACAAAAGAATAATGAGCCAAATGTCTTCAGTACGTGCAAGTCCAGTCTAACAGTATGTTGGAGGGATAAGACATCAAATAGGAATTTAAGAATGATATTATGATATCTAGTAATGCAAACAATCATATGGATTGAGGGAAGGAAAAAAACTACATTATAAATCTAATGGATGTGAAAATGGCACTTGTAAAACCTCACATTATTTCTTGAATTTTACAACCCTCTCTCAAAGCACCAGAATCTGGATGTCCTTTCCTTCAGTCCAGCTGCCTCACTCAAAGCTCTCCCTTCAGATCCCAACTTTCTCTGGGCCCTTTGGAACTCATAATTTGTAATCAATGTCTTCCCAAAGCATTCCCTCTACCTTCTGGCATAAAGGACGCTTGGCTCCATACCCTGAGGACTCTACTTTCTTGCTGCTCTTTCCAAGGTAGACTATTTTTTCTTCTCACACCCAATATGCCTCAGGGTTAGGAGATAGGGTCAGTGACCTTTCCTTCCTCCTAGAGCTATTTTTCAGCCCAGTATTTCCTCTCCTTTATTTTAAAAAAAGATTTTATGTATTTATTCACGAGAGACACAGAGAGAGAGGCAGAGACACAGGCAGAGGGAGAAGCAGGCTTCATGCAGGGAGCCCGATGTGGGACTCGATCCCAGGACCCCAGGATCACACCCTGAGTGTGAAGGCAGATGCCTAACCGCTGAGCCACTCAGGGGTCCCAAGTTCTTTTTTTAAAAAGATTTTATTTATTTATTCATGAGAGACACAGAGACACAGGCAGAGGAGAAGCAGGCTTCCTGCGGGGAACCAGATGTGGGACTCGATCCCAGGACCTGGGAATCATGCCCTTAGCTGAAGGCAGATGCTCAACCACTGAGCCACTCCAGGTGCTCCTATTTCTTCTCCTTAAAAAAAAAAAATCCCAAGAGTGACATCTGCAAAAATAGCCAAAGGAGGAGCTCCAAGGGCCTATCCCTCCACAGAAACAGTGAAAAAATTAGCAAAATTAGCAAAAATGGTCAGAATCAATGTTGTCAGAATGCACAAAAGTAGTCAAATATTTCCAAAAACCAAGCTGATGTTGAGTCAAGAAAAGGGCAACTTAAGCACAGTAGAACTTTGTGTGTTTTAACTTGAGCCTTGTACAGCAGCAGTCTTGAAGATGACAGCCTACATTCCCAGTGTAATACTAGGCTCAGAAGAGAGGAGAGCAGACATTGTTCCCAAGGTAACTGTGTTTGTCTGGTTCTATCTGGAAATTCCCTGAAGGACTGACACCCGGTCCTGGCCTTTGTTTCACCTAACTCAGAACTCCCTCAGGATAGAAAAGTAACTAAGAGGGTGTTCCTTAAGAACAATGAAGAAGCCACTGCCTCTTAAGGCAAAAGATTACAGCTGGGACAAACAATAGGCACACCAAACAAACACCTTGGAGGAAAAACCAGGGAAAGTTACTTTTGGGAATATTGGCTTTGAAAAGCTTCTGCTTATTATGGAAAAATATAGACAATCATATGTATGCCCAGGGTTGGATGCATGTTCAGAAAAGACCTGAGATTATGATAAGTTTTCACCTCCAATTGATATTTAGGATCAGAAAAACAAAGGAAATGAAGGCTAAGGCACACTTATAAACAGACCAGCTAAGCATTGAAAAAGTGCCCCAACACAGAGCCAAATTTCAAAGACCAGAAGACTATTTTATTCTTTATATTTTTTTCCTTCCCCTGCACCTCCTCCCACCGCCAGTGTTTAAGGAAATCTCTGGAAAACCATTATCTGACCAAAAGCTAAAAGAGCAGAGACTTCAGAGACCACACATGATAAAGCATAGTTTTTGAAAAATAGTTTACAAAGTCACCAAACCAGCAAACTACAAATGATAGAAAGCAACAAAAAACAAACCCTGATGAGAAGGAAAAATCTAATTTCCAGAGTTCCCACATTATAATATTCAAGATGTCCAGCTTTTAATGAAAAATTATGAGGCATGCAAAGAAACAGGTAAATAGGGCCCATTCACAGGATGAAAAGAAATGAGCAAAAATTGTTTATAAAGAAGCACAGACATTGGACTTACGACAAAAAGACTTTAAATTAATTTTTAAAAATATGTTCAAAAAGCTAAAGGAAGCCAGAACAACATTCCAACAAATAGAGAATATCAACAAAGTAATAAAAAATGATAAAAAGGAGCCAAATAGAAAATGTGGAACTGAAAAGTACAAAAATCGAAAGAAATAATTCATGATAAGTTTTCTTTATTTTTTATATATTTTTTAATATTTTTTTTATTTATTCAAGAGAAACAGAGAAAGAGAGAGGCAGAGACCCAGGCAGAAGGAGAAGCAGGCTCCATGCAGGGAGCCCAACGTGGGACTCAATCCTGGGGTCTCCAGGATCACACCCTGGACTGAAGGCAGCACTAAACTGCTGAGCCACCCGGGGTGCCCAATTTCTTAATTTTTAAAAAAAATCTATTTATTTATTTGAGAGGAGGAGAGAGAGAGCGTGAGCACAAGCAGGAGGAGGGAGAAGCATGCTCCCTACTGAGCAGGGAGCCTGACTTGAGGCTCAATCCCAGGACCTGGAGATCATGACCTTACTAGGAGGCAGATGTTTAACAGACTGAGCTAACCAGGCGCCCCCATGATAAGGTTTCAATAGCAGATTTGAGCAGGCAGAAAAAAGAATCCGTTGGGGCCACTGAGTGGCTCAGTCTGTTAAGAATCTACCTTCAACTCAGGTCATGATCTCGGGGTCCTGGGATGGAGCACTGCAACTGGCTCCCTGCTCAGTGGGGAGCCTGCTTCTCCTGCTCCCTCTGCCACTCTCCCTGCTCATGCTCTCTCTCTCTCAAATAAATAAATGAAATTTTTTTTTAAAAAAAGATGAAAAGAGGGGATCTCTGGATGGCTCAGTGGTTTGGTGCCTGCCTTTGGCCCAGGGCGTGGTCCTGGAGTGTCTGGATCGAGTCCCACATCGGGCTCCCTGCATGGAGCCTGCTTCTCCCTCTGCCTGTGTCTCTGCCTCTCTCTCTGTGTGTCTCTCATTAATGGGTAAGGTCTTAAAAAAAAAAGATGGGGATCCCTGGGTGGCACAGCGGTTTAGTGCCTGCCTTTGGCCCAGGGCGCAATCCTGGAGACCCGGGATCGAATCCCATGTCGGGCTCCCAGTGCATGGAACCTGCTTCTCCCTCTGCCTATGTCTCTGCCTCTCTCTCTCTCTCTCTGTGTGACTATCATAAATAAATAAAAATTAAAAAAAAAGATGAAAAGAATCCATAAACTTGAAGATAGATAAACTGAAATTAGTCTGAGGAGCAGAAAGGAAAATGTCTGCTCTCCTCTCTTCTGAGCCTAGTATTACACTGGGAATGTAGGCTGTCATCTTCAGGACTGTTGCTGTACAAGGCTCAAGTTAAAACACGCAAAGTTCTACTGTGCTTAAGTTGCCCTTTTCTTGACTCAACATCAGCTTGGTTTTTGGAAATATTTGACTACTTTTGTGCATTCTGACAACATTGATTCTGACCATTTTTGCTAATTTTGCTAATTTTTTCACTGTTTCTGTGGAGGGATAGGCCCTTGGAGCTCCTCCTTTGGCTATTTTTGCTGATGTCACTCTTGGGATTTTTTTTATTTATAATAAAAATTTTATAATAATATTATTTATTTATTTATTCATGAGAGATACACACAGAGAGAGAGAGAGGCAGAGACAGAGGCAGAGGGAGAAGCAGGCCCCACGCAAGGAGCCTGATATGGGACTCAATCCCAGGATCCCCGGATCACACCCTGGGCCAAAGGCAAACGCCAAACCACTGAGCCACCCAGGGATCCCAATAAATAAACTCTTTTAAAAAAAGAAAGAATGGCTGAAAATTGCCCAAATTTGATGAAAGTATGAATGTATACATTCAAAAAGCTCAATGAATCTCAAGTAGGCTTAAAACAAAGACCCGCACCAAGACACTTTATAATCAAACTGTCAAAAACCACAAAGAATCTTGAAAACTGCAAAAGAGGAGCAACTTGTCATGTACAAAGGATACTTGATAAAATACTTGACAATTTCTTATCAAACTCCATAGAGATCAGAAAGCACTGGGGTGACTTATTTAATGTAATGAAAGGGGGAAAAGGTCAACCAAGAATTCTATATCCAGCAAAATTATCCTTCAAAAATAAACAATGAGGGGATCCCTGGGTGGCTCAGCAGTTTAGCACCTGCCTTTGGCCCAGGGTGTGATCCTGGAGTCCCGGGATCGAGTCCCACATCGGGCTCCCTGTGTGGAGCCTGCTTCTCCCTCTGCCTGTGTCTCTGCCTCTCTCTCTCTCTCTCTCTCTCTCTCTCTCTCTCTCTCTCTGTGTGTGTCTCTCATGAATAAATAAAAAAAATCTTAAAAAAAATAAAATAAAAAAATAAAAACTGAGAGTGAGGACACTTGGGTGGGTCTTGGTTAAGCATCTGCCTTCGACTCAGGTCATGATTCCAGAATCCTAGGATCAAGCCCCACATTGGGTTCCCTGCTCCGAAGGGAGCCTGCTTCTCCCTCTCCCTCTGCCCCTCCCCCTGCTCATGTTCTCTCTCACTCTCACTCTCACTCACTCTCTCAAATAAACACATAAAGTCTTTAAAGACAAAAACAAAAACAGGGATCAGCAGGAGGCCTCAGTGGCTCAGTAGGTTATGTCTAACTCTTGATCTCAGCTCAGGTCTTGATCTCAGGGTCATGAGTTCAAGTCCTGCATTTGGGCTCCATGCCTAGCATGGAGCCTACTTAAAAAAAAAAACAGAGTGGCAAAATGGATTTTTTAAAAAGTATTTCTTCATTTTAGAGAGAGAGCATATGCACAACTGGAGGAGGGGCAGAGGGAGAGGGAGAGAAAAAGAGAGAGAAGCAGACTGCTCACTGAGCATGGAGCCTGACGCAGGGCTTGATCTCACAATCTTGAATTCATGACCTGAGCCAAAACCAAGAATCAGACGCTGAATGATTGAGCCACCCAAGTGCTTCTACAAAATGCTTTAGATCCGAAAACACAAATAGGTTGAAAGTTAAGGAATGAGAAAGGTATCCCATGCAAATTATAACCAAAAGAGAGCTGGGGTGGCTATACTAATATCAGATAAAATAGACTTTAAGTAAAAAATTATTATGAGACAAAGAAGAACATCATGTAATAATAAAAGGGTCAACTCATCAAGAAGATAGAACTATTGTAAACATATACACACCTAGCAACAAATCACGAAACATATCAAGCAAACATTGACAGAATTTAAAGGAGAGATAGCTAGTTCCATAATAATAACTAGTGACTTCAATACTCTACTTGCTTTTTTTTTGAAGATTTTTTGATTTATTTATTCATGAGAGACAGAGAGAGAGAGAGAGAGGCAGAGACACAGGCAGGCTTCCTGCAGGGAGCCCGATGCAGGACTTGATCCCAGGACCCCAGGATCACACCCTGAGCCAAAGGCAGACACTTAACCACTGAGCCTCCCAGGTGCCCCAATTCTCTACTTTCAATAATGAAAAGAACAAACAGATGAAAGATCAATAAGGGAACAGAGGATGTGAACATACAAGCCAGCTAGACCTAACATACCTATACAAATACACCACCCATAACAGCAGAATATACACTCTTCCCGAGAGTACATTAAACATTCTCCAGGATAGACCATGTATTATGCCACAAGACAAATCTCAGTCAAATTTAAAAGACTGAAATCATACACAGTATAGTTTGCAACCACAACAGAATGAAACTAGACATCAATAACAAAAGGAAAACTGGAAAATTCACAAATATGTAGTAATTAAATAACACATTTTTAAATAAGCAGTGGGTCAAAAAGAAATCACAGGGGAAACTAGAAAATACATTGAGCTGAATGAAAATGAAAAACCAAAAAGAAAAAAAGAAAATGAAGAAACAACATACTGAAACTAATGGGATCCAGTGAAAGCAGTGTTCAAAGGGAAATACCTGGTTGTAAACACCTCCCTTAAAGAGATCAGGAATAAGACAAGGATACACACTTTCATCATTTTTTTTAAAGATTTTATTTATTTGAGAGACACAGAGCATGCACAAGTCGGGTGGGGAGGGTGGCGCATAAGAAGAGGAGAAGGAGATTCCCTGGTCAGGACTTGATCCCAGGACTCTGGGATCATGACTGGAGCTGAAAACAGACACTTAAGTGAATGAGCCACTCAGGCGCCCCAGTCACTTTCATCATTTCCATTCATCATTGCATTAGAATTCTAGCCATAGCAGTTAGGCAAGAAAAAGAAACAGCATCTAAATTGGAATGTAAGAAGAACAATTATCTCTATTCACAGATGATTTGATCTTATATATAAAATCCCAAGGAATCCATCAAAAAAAATCTGCTAGACTTAATTATCAAATTCAGGAGAGTTGCAGGATACTAGATCAACACGGAAAAATCAGCTGTAATACTATACACTGGAAATGAACAATGGAAAAATTAAATTAGGAAAATAATAGCATCCATCATAACAACAAAAAGATGGACATGCTTAGGAATAAATTGTAACCAAGGGAGTGCAAGACTGTACATTGAAAATCATAAAACAGTGTTCAAAGAAATTGAAGAAGATCTAAGTAAAGGGAAAGACTTCCCACGTATGTGGATTGGAAGATATTATTAAGATGGCAGCACTCACAAAGCGGTCTACAGACTCAATGCAGCCTTTACCAAAATCTCAATGGCCTTTTTTGCAGAAATGGAAAAAGTGATCCAAAAATTCATAGGGAGGGACGCCTGGGTGGCTCAGCGGGTGAGCGTCTGCCTCTGGCTCAGGACGTGATCCCAGAGTCCCAGGATCAAGTCCCACGTCTGTCTCCCTGCATGGAGCCTGCTTCTCCCTCCGCCTATGTCTCTGCCTCTTTCTCTATGTCTCTCATGAATAAATAAATCGGAAAATCTTTTTAAAAATTCATGGGGAAACACAAGGAACCCCAAATAATCAAACAATCTCAAAACAGAGCAGGTGTACAGTTCATTTAGTAGACACTTACGGCTAAGATTGTAGGAAAATTTGGGCATTAAATATAATGCTGATTCTTGAATAAGTTAAGGAGAACATTGTTATATGAACCAGGAATTCCACTCCTAGTTATATACCCCAAAGAGCAGGCATTCAAATAAAAACTTGCCCATAAATGTTCACGGCAGTACTATTCATAATTGCCAAAAGGTGGAAACGGCTAATGTGGACATCAGCTGATGAGTGGATGAACAGCATGTGCCAGGGCTGTGCAATGGGATGGTATTAAGGCATGTAAGTTAATGAAGTGGTACATCCTGAAACATGGATGAAAATATTGAAAGCGCTATGCTAAATGAAAGAAGCCAAACGCAAAAGGCCATATATTATATGATTCCGCACACATGGAATATCCAGAAGAGGCAAATGTATAGAAGCAGAGAGCAGATGAAAGGTTCCTAGAAGTGTGGGCGAGGGTGAGTGCAAAGTGACTGCTTAATGGTACGAGGTCTCCTTTGGGACTGGTGAGAAGGTTCTAGAGGATACACAGGCAATGGTTGTACAACATGGTCAGTGTGTTCAATGCCACTGAATTTTATACTTTAAAATGGTCAATTCATGTTATGTGAATTTCACCACAATTAAAAAGTCATAGAAAAAATTTTAAAAGAACACCGGGCCCTGGAGGCCCCTGCAGCAGCCCTGCCGGTGGCCCCTCCTCACGGCCCCCCGGCGTCAAGACCCCGGATTCCCTGCAAGGGACCACTGTCACCCGGTGACCCCGCCTCCCCCACACTCTGATGCTCGAGCCTGGCTTCTCTTCGGGGAGCCCCTCCCGCGCCTCCAGGGGCCTCCTGGTTCTGTCGGAGCGCGTCTGGTCACGCGCCCCGTGTGCTGCGGCTCCTACAGCAAGAGACTCGGGAGACAGGGGATCTGGATTCCGCGCTCTTGCTCAGTGGGTGGAAGTGGCACAAGCCGGAGCCACCCAGTGACGCGGGGGGGTGGGAGGTGGGGGCCAGAGGAGCAGGGCGTCCCGAGCGGGCCACCTGACCACGTGCCGGCTGAAGACAGACTCGGGCTAGGGCGCGCTGCTGAGACCCCCGTTTGTACACGTGCGCACACAGTATCCGTATTATTTCTGGGTAGGAGCCGCACCTGCCAAAGTGCCTGTATAGACAACACACACGTTTTCCTTTTGAAGGAGGCCCCCCGCCCAGCGTGGAGCCCGACACGGGGCCTGAACTCGTGACCCTGGGATCAAGGCTGGAGCTGAGAGCAAGCGCTGGCTGCTCCCCTGACCGAGTCCCCCAGGCGCCCTGCCAGGAAACCATCTCTAGAGGTGCCCGTGGCGGGGGGGGTCGGGGCAGATCGTCACTTCCGATGGCCTCGGGTAACCTAGAGCCTGGGAACCACTACTCCAGCCTCCACGCGGTTGCCTCTGGACCCAGAAGGAACCTTCTGGCCCCTCTCCAGCCTTGCTGGCGAGGCCCCTTAGCGCCTGGAGCCAGCGGGTGCGGATGTCAAGAAGACGCAGCTCGGACCAGGCTTCGGAGAGTCACTACGCTGCAATGGCAGCTGGAGCTCCAGCGTCACCGCGTGTCTGACCTTAGTGCAAGAGCACCAACGCACGGGGGCCCCACCTGTCATGAGAAAATCTGAGACCGTCGGGAAGACTGGGAGGACCCCAGAGCCCCCTGTAGCACCCCCCCCCACTGACGCCCCGAGCTTTCCTCCAGCCTTCCTCAAGAAACCAGTCTCCTCTGCTTGGGAGAGTTTCTCTGTCTCTCCTCTGTCCTCCTTCCTCTCCTCCTCCCTCCCTGCTCTTCCTCTCACCGGCCTCCTCCTCCCTCTCGGCTCCGTCCCTCCTTCCCCATCTCAACCCCGACTTTCCCTTCCACATCCCTCAGACCCCTGCTCCAGACAGGACAGCCCACAGCCCCCAGCCTAAAGCAGCTGGAAGCGCAAAGGTGCGAGATCAGAACCAAGTACGGGTTTAGAGGTTAGAGGACACTTCACCTCAGTGGGGAACCACGGATCACTCAATAAACGATGTTGAGACACCGGGCTAATCTCTGGAGTTGGATCCATGTCACCCTCACACCAAAAGAAAGTTCCAGCAGATTAAAATCTCAAAGTACCAGAGGGCGTTGGGAGGGAACAGGTCTATAGTGTCACGGGGGGGTGGGGCTTCTCACAGGGCACAGAATCCAGAGATCACAGGGAAAGAAGGTGACCACTTAAAGGCATCTGATTTTTTTAACCCATGCTTCTGTGCCTACGGACGATGAGCAAAGTGAAAATGAAGCAACGAGGAGGAAAAGTATTTCCCAGTCATGACAGAGATTGGCTGTTCTGAGCACAAAAAGAACGCCTGCCGATCAGCGTGAGAAAGGTGACCGTGCCCGACAGAAGACAGGCGGAGGATATGGACTGTCCTCCGAAGACATGCCACGGGCCAAATGTCACGCGCGTCATTGTCTAATCACAGGAGAGTCAAAGGCAAGTGGAGCGACACTGAGATACGGTTTTGCTCCTTCATGTTTTCGGTCTTACAAAGACGTACAAGGTCGAGCACATTCCACTTGAGGTGGGATTCAGGGGAAGGGGCACTTTTATCCACGTCGGGAACGCTCTGGGGGTGTAGTTTGGGCATAGGTGTCAGACACGGTATCCAGCAGTGGGCTCCTTGCATGGAGCCTGCTTCTCTGCCTGCTTCTCTCTCATTCTGTGTCGCATAAATAAACAGAATCTTTAAAAACGAATATCAAAATAAAAGTGTATCGGACAAAAACAAAGGCACCCGCTACTCACCGCAGCACTGTTTATAGAGGTGAAAGACGAGAAACTGTGAGGTTGGCAGAGAGGGCACCGGTTAAAGCGGCTGAGGAATGGGGGCGCCCGGGGGGCACAGGGGGCCGGGCTTCCGACTCTGGATTTCAGCTCGGGCCACGATCGTGGGCTTGTGGGATGGAGCCCCGTGGTGGGCTCCGTGCGCAGTCGGCTTGGGGTTCTCGCTCTCTCCCTCGCCCTCTGCCCCTGCCTCCGCTCATGCGCGCTCTAAAGAAATAAACGGATAAAGAAAGTTTTTCAAACAGTAGCTGAAGGGATGTGCCTGCGCGGACCGTTAGCCAGCCCCCAGTGGCCCACCCCGTATCCTGTCCCTTGGGGTGAAGGGACTTTAGAGGCCCCAACAGGTCGGGGAGGCCATCACAATAAAGCTCCTCTGCAGGAGAGAAGGCAGCGGGAGCAGCTGCAAGCCTGTGTCCTTCCTGGAGGGGAAGGCGGGGGGTCCCTGGAGGATGAAAGGTGAACTGGGTGGACCCCTGAGGCCCGGGGTCTGGTGTGCCCTCTATGTCCCCTGCACGATAGGTTACATCGGATGCACGGACTCTCAGTAAGATGACAGGCTTGCCAGAACTAGCCATTTCCATCCCCCTTGACTCCCACCTGGAGGTGTCCACCCTGGCACCAACCCACTAGGTCCCCAAAGCCAAATCCACCCAATCACACACCTTCTCCTGTCCTCTAGGCTTGGTATGGTGGTGTCTGTGAGCCTGGTCACAGCAGTCAGTTGCTCAGAGCCTGACTAACCCTGTCTGGGTACCGCACCTACACCTGGACCTGGGACATGACACACGGGAGGATCAGGCCTTAGGTCCCAGTGACCTGACCAGGGGCCTGCCCCTTAGATGCCAGGCTCCTCCTGAACTCATGGCCAGCTTTGCCCCAGCCTCCCTCCCTTCCATCCTGCGCTTTTCACGTGGCTCTTGCCAGGGCCTTATCACTGAGGTGGAGACCCAGGAACTCAGCCTTGGCATATGCTGACCAGGGAGCCTCCTCCAGAGTCATCTGGAAGGCCCAACTTGGCCAGCTGTACAGCAAACACAAGACCTCTCCTGCTCGTGGCCCTGGCATCCTGGGACAGACCCCAATCCCTGCTGTATGCCAGAGTGACCAAGGTCGGCTCAGGAGCCTGGGGCCTACATATGGGCTTCTGTCCTCAGTACCGACCCCACCCTGTTCCTCTGCCAGGAAAGAGATTTTTTTTCTCAGTTCCCAGTCCCTGAGGAAACACCAGCTGGCATTCCCAGGGCAAGTTAAAGTCCCCACCCAGAACCCTTTCTTCACTTCCTTCCTGAGTTCCTCATGCCTGTGCCAAAAGTCTCCTGTTCTTGGAGCCCCCACCCCATCCATAAGAGCCCCTCCTGCAGTATCCCAGGAAGGGGCTCCTGTCCTGCTCAGATACTCCAAGTCCCTCCCCATTCTCATCAACTGCTGGGATGGAGAGCAGTCCACTCTTCCTCAGAGAGATCGCTCATACACAACATTCTCTGTACATTTGAAAACTCAACTGAGGCACCCGGGTGGCTCAGCGGTTGAGCGTCTGCCTTCGGCTCAGGCCGTGATCTTGGGGTCCTGGGATTGAGTCCTGCATCAGGGTCCCTGCGAGGGGCCTGCTTCTCCCTCTGCCTGTGTCTCTGCCTCTTTCTCTGTGTCTCTTATGAAAAAAAAATCTTAAAAAAAAAACTCAAGTGGAAGCTGCTGGCATGGAACAAAGGTCAGGCACCTGCATGGGACAGGGTTACTGAGAGTATGATCTTCACATACACATGTGTGCGTGGCTCTGTGTGCACATGCTAATATCGATGCACACATAATACATGTGTGCCTCTCAGATGCACACGCAGACGTGCAAGCTAGTGAAACTAGAAGTACACGTCATTGACACAGCATCCAGCTTTGCCTGTCTGGTCTCAGAAGCCTCCAGAATTCGGTCATTTCCTGACCCAGGTCACCTCCCACCTGTGGATATCAACTCAGCTCTATTCACCTCCTATGCACACTCCTGAAAGTGTTCACAAGCTCTCTAACCCCGCAGCTCCTACCGGCTCTTGGTCTGGCTTAGGTAAGCGGTTCACACAGACACTATGGATGCATGGAATGGCTAGAATGGCAGCTGTGTCTGCTGTGCTCTGCCTGGGACTGTGCCTGGCATGGACAGCAGCTCTGGTCCCCAGACCAGTTCTGTGGCTCACACAGTAGGAACCCCGCAGCTGCCCTATGCCTCCTGTCCGTCTCTTCCTCATGCTTGATCAACTGTAGCTTCCCAGTATGCTTCTTTCTTTCCTAGTGTCCACTCTCCAAGCTCAGAGGCCTCAAATACTCACATGTTTCCATAACACACATGAGGCGGCATCCCAGGCACAGGTCTATAGACCAAGGGAAATGGGGATGGCCCATGTCAACCCAGCAGGAAAAAGGAGACAGAATGTCCCTTGATTCCAAGGGAGAGCAAACTGCCAAGACTTAAGTCCTCATAACTGGGTATGCACCAGCCTCCCCACCTGGCCCACTGTCACCTGTGGGAACCAGCCGCCCATTTCACCCACCTCTCACCACGAAGCTCCTGACAAGGAACTCAGGGAACTCCCTGGAGCCTCGATCCACAAGAGCCAGAGAGCGGAAGCTGTGGCCACGAGGCAGGGTGGAATCAGCAAGAAGAGCCCAGGAGCACTGTTGGCAGAATGAAAACCAAGGAGCCCCGGGGACTCCAAGGACCTCGGGAGAACATTTCCCAGAAGGACTTGTTAGTGACAAATGGTGTTAATTGCCCTTGGGAAGAAGAGATATTTTTATATTTTCCAGGGGACTCCTTCCATCCCATTGGGCCATCAGGGCTTTAAAATAAATCATATTTAGAAAAGGTGTTTACCGTTATAGGCATTGGTTTAAAAAGATGCTGAGAAATCCCTGAACAGGCGCATCCTTCACCATCTGACAAAGAAAACACCCTTCTTTGTCATATACCCATTGGCTTGGTGGTCAGAACTTAGTAAAGAAGAAAACGGGGGCCAATCTGTGTTTCTGCCATAGTAGAGGACAGCTAATCTCACTGTGTTCCTCGCTCATATACCTCATCTCCATCTGGTGGTTCTCAAAGTGATTCACAGTCCAGCACCATCGGCATCATCAGCTGAATCTCAGTAAGAACAGTGATCTTTGTGGCATTTTAACTTATCCCACTTGTATCCCCTTCTTCCCAGCTCCACAGTAGCCTTGAAAACCAAAAACCTGCTATCGTGATGAAAACCAGAAGCCTAGCGGACACTGAATAGGGTAGAGTGGGACTGGAGATCCTTCAAAGTCCCATTCTGAGATAATAATAACTATTTTACTTAACCAATGGTTCCCTAAAAGACACCACTCAGAAGTCTTTATTTTGTTATATTTTTACAGGTGGGGAGGGAGGGAGGGAGGAAGAGAGAGAGCGAGAGAGAGAGAATGAATGAATATTAAGTAGGTGAATCCATGCTGTTCAATCTCACAACCCCTGAGATCATGACCTGGGCTGAAATCGAGTCAGATGCTTAACCAAATTGAGCTACCCAGGAGCCCCCAAGTGTCTTAATTTGGTCTGAGTTGGAACTCACCCTATTTGATTAGGGTTTCAGGAAGGAGGTGTCTCAGAAATTACCAGAAGCAATTGTTTAACATTGTGGCCACCTGAGGCAGTAGATTAACAGTGGGGAAAAACAACTGGGAACGAGATTCCCACAGGGCACTTTTCAAAGTCCTGTCATATTCTTGAGAATCCAAAAGGCCACAAACATGCATACGGCTGAGTCCACACCCTGGGATGAGCACAGACTCAGGAAAGACCTGAGAAGGCCCTAAACTCTCCGCTCTGGCTAAAGAAGAGGCCATCTGGGCCAGATCCTGCTCTCTGACTAAGCAACTCTAACAAAGAAATTGCAAAATACAGTAAGAAGACAGAAGTACATTTCTCAAAATGAGGTAAGGAGGAAGGTGGTCCCTGGCAGACGGGGAGCTCCACTGAATGAGGTCATCCAGGGAACCTGGCTGGTGAGGCAGCTGTGCCATACCTAACATGTGACTTCCACCTCCAGTTTCCAAAACCTTTCAGCTGTTCCAGCTGTTCCAAAAGCTCCAGTTGTTGCTATTTACCCACCAGTGACAAGGAGCGAGGAAGAGGCAGGTGCAGCAGACAGGAAATACAGGAAATAGAAGTCTATTTTTTAAAAATTTTATTTATTTATTCATGAGAGACACAGGGAGGCAGAGACACAGGCAGAAGGAGAAGCAGGTCCCCTGCAGGGAGCCCAACACAGGACTCGATCCCAGGACCCCAGGATCACACCCTGGGCTGAAGGCAGGTGCTAAACTGCTGAGCCACCCAGGGATCCCCGGAAATAGAAGTTTAAAAGGCATTTTCCTTTTTAAGACATAGGCCCCAAGAGTTGCACACATCGTTTATGCTCCTAACCCTTTGGCAGAACACATTCAGGGCTGGCGCTGTATCTTGCAGGACCCTGTGCAAAGTGAAATTGTGCGACTCCTTATTCAAACAGAAGAAAAGTGCACTTAAGATACTAAAATATAAATGGTTTTCTTTTAGTTATCATCTATAAAATTCGATAGGAGTAATTGTGAACCATAGACTCAAAACTCGCAAAAGATCTATGTTATGATCATATACAACACAATGATTAATAATAGCCTCGTTAGAGACGGTATGTTCGGTTCCTCGGGCTGAGGCTTTGACACGTTCTCAGATGGCTCTTTTGCTGGATAATAGAGCAGGCTGCTCTCTGAGTGAATAAGTTTTAGCAGATAATTTCCAACTGGAGTTTCTGACAACTGAGACATCTAGGCAAGTTCTACTAAGGGAGAAAAGTCTAGCACAGGAGCACTGTCCTAGGGGGCACGGGGCCACCGGTGACCAGGGTGGGAAAGGAGGGAAATAGGTTGAGAAGAGAAGCAGGAGGGCACAGACACAACCCTTCACAACTGGCTTTGCCGGCCTTCTTCCCACCTACGCAGGATCTCTCTGTTCCAGATTCAGACCAGCTTCTACACGACGATATCGCTGTAAACATGTACCCTGACTTTCTAGTTTGGGCTGGGGGCGGAGAATGTGGAAGATACTGAGGCTCAGTTGAAAGAACTATATGTGGATCCCTGGGGAAAGGAGCAGGTCAGGCCCATCCCCAATTCAGAGTCTCATTTTTCATGTCCCCGCAAGCCTTCTCTCCAACCAAAGACTAAGTGGCAGACACCCAAGGAGATCCCGGGGTCCTATCTTGCTTGTTCCACTTCCAGCCCAGCTCCTGAGCAAATGCTACAGCTGGTGTGTGCTGCTCCTTCCGCCATCCCGTCACCACAGCAGACAAAATGACTTGGCTGGTTGACACTAGTCAGCTTTCATCATCCTCCGCTACATCAGCCCTGGCATCATTTGCCATCAGGAATATGCATATCAAACCCACAATGAGAAACCACTACATATGAGAATGGCTAAAATGAGAAAGACTGACCGTACAAAGTGTTGGCAAGGATGTGAAGGAACGGGAACCCTCATGCATTGCTGGTCGGGGTGCAAAATGGTACAGGCTGTTTGTTTCTTTTTGTTTGTCTGTTTGAAGATTTTATTTATTTTAGAAAAAGAGAGCGTGAGCGAGGGCGGGGTGGGGGACAGAGGGAGGGAGAGAGAGAGACTCCCAAGCACACTCTGCTGAGTGTGGAGCCCATTATGAGGAGCTCAGTCTCACCACCCCGAGATCAAGATCTGAGCTGAAATCAAGAGTCGGATGCTTAACCAATCGAGACACCCAGGTGCCCCCCTGTTTGCTTCTTAAAAAGTTAAACATATGCTTACCAAAAAAGCTAGCCAATCCACTCCTAGATATTTATCCAAGATAAATGAAAACTGTCTACACGAAAACTTGTACATGAGCAAGTACAAGCAGCTTTATTCATAATAACCAAACCTGGAAACTGACTATGGCATGTCCACATGATACTCTGTGGTTAAAAAAAAAAAGACAAAAAAAATCCCCAACCTGATGATAAATACTATGACAGGAATGAATGTTAAAGTCATTGTGCCAAGTGAAAAATAATCAGACACATAAGACTACATACTGTGTGAATCAATTTATAGAAAATGCAAACAAATCTAGAATGAACCAAGATTAGTGGTTGCCATGGGATGGGAGGGTGGCAAAGAACAACTGCAAAGGGGATCCCTGGGTGGTGCAGCGGTTTGGCGCCTGCCTTTGGCCCAGGGTGCGATCCTGGAGACCCGGGATCGAATCCCACATCGGGCTCCTGATGCATGGAGCCTGCTTCTCCCTCTGCCTGTGTCTCTGCCTCTCTCTCTCTCTCTCTGTGACTATCATAAATAAATAAAAATTAAAAAAAAAGAACAACTGCAAAGAGTCACACAGAATCCTTTGGGGACAATAAATATGTTCTGTATGTTATTCTGGTGGTGGCTCCCTGGGCATGCACAATTTTCAGGAGTCATCCAAGTGTATACTTTCAATGGATGCACTTTTCTGTGTGTGAAATATTCATTGGTAAAGTTGGAATATAAAGCAGCTGCTTCCCACAGGACCTTGGGAGGCAGATGGCAGGCTACCCAAGGTTGAAGTGTTGGGGACAATAGTTGAAAGAATTAAAGTGGGGGCAGCTGGGTGGCTCAGTTGGTTGGGCGTCAGCCTTTAGCTCAGGTCATGATCTCAGGGTCCTGGGATCGAGCCCCATGTCCAGTTCCCTGCTCAGCATGGAGTCTCCCTCTCTCTTTGCCTCTGCTGCTCCCCCTCCTTGTGTTCAATCTCTCTGTGTGTCAAATAAATAAATAACAAATATAAATTACAAAAATTAAGGATTTAAAGTGTTAGGGATGTGGCCTCTTGCTGCTTTCAGAGAAATGAGGGAAAGATGCACTCAGAGGACAGCTGGCAGTCTATGAGCAGAGCTGGGAAGGAACATGTTTCTTTTAAAAGTGGTGCTCTCTGCCCGAGATCTGAAATCTTCGTTGACTAAGAGCCCAATAATGTAGAACCTTACAGGTGGAGAAAGCTGACCACTTCTAAAGCTCTAATGCCAGCAATTTATAAAGGTAGCTGGGAATCAGCCCCCTGAGGAGCTCAGACTGAGTCAGGTGAACAGTCAAGACCAACTTAGGACTATTTGATTCCCATCTGAGCACATGGTGTTAGCTAGATACCTCCACACAGCGTACAGGCATTGCCAGAAAAGGGCACAGGCCAGCATGTAGACCAGTAAGTAAAAGACTTCAGGCTTAAGAGCCAAGTCTGGATTAGCTATTGATGTGTATTGAACTGGCTGGAAGCCAACCGATCTTTAGCAAGAGTTGTACGCCAAAGAAACTACAAGCCGGGCCTCCCAAAGCCAGTGATTGTTCAGACACTTAGACAAACCATCTGGGGGTCCCCAATCTGCACCAGTTGGTAGCAGGCTCCCAATACCGTGAAACCTCCAAGAAAGTCATATTCCTCATACTCTTCAGGGGTGGCTCTAGGGGACAAATGGCTAATCAAAGACCTCTCAGATAGAAAGGTCAGTGACCACAGGACAATGCGAGGACAAATGAGAAATTTCCAGAGGAGAGATCCAGGGGCTGCCTGATGGGTCCACCAAGGAGGGGCTCCACTGCTAGGGGAGAGCGTTTGTATTATTTCTGCCAGAGGGCTTCATCCCGTTGCTGTGTACCCCATTTTCCCCTTCTGGATGGCTTTAAATTACCCTCCAATATGTAGTCTCCCCTCTTCCTTTTGGAAATAAAACTCTTTTGAGGGATCCCTGGGTGGCGCAGCGGTTTGGCGCCTGCCTTTGGCCCAGGGCGTGATCCCGGAGACCCGGGATCGAATCCCACATCGGGCTCCCGGTGCATGGAGCCTGCTTCTCCCTCTGCCTGTGTCTCTGTCTCCCTCTCTCTCTCTAACTATCATAAAAAAAAAACTCTTTTGAGTTTTACCTGTACACATTACCATCCAGCTAGAGACTTATACCCAGTCTCCCTTATTGCTAGATGTCATTAGATGTGACCAAAGCTCACTTCCTGGGGGTGTGACCTTTGGATGGGACTCTGCTGTCAAAAGCACCCTTCCCATGCTTGGTGCGATGCTCTACTATTGCTGTCTGAAACTCCTGATCATTTTAAGGTTCAGCTTGTGTTATATAAGTGAGGTCTGGTGGGACAATGGAGTATGTGTGTGAGCAAAGGAGATACGCTGCTGTAAGCATGCAGATGTGTGGGTCTGGGCTCACGGGCACAGGCACAGAGGCAGTGCACAGCATAGCTGTCATGTCTGGAGTGACATGGGGCCCTGACGGGGTGGCAGGCGAGCCCTGGGCCTAGATTGGCTATGGCAGTGGTGACTGGGACATAAAGGATATGAAAGCCTTGACCCCTTGACCATCCGTTTCTCACTGCCTGTGGGCAGTTCCCCAAGTTGGCCCAGAGTGAGCAGAACGCTCAATATCCCCGTTGCTCTGCATCTCGTTATGTTATAACCCGTGCCTCCACCCTTCTACTGAAATGAAGGAGAGAGAAATGGCGGGTGAAGGCAAAGAGGAAATGAGGACACGAGGAGGTTCTGGCCGAGTTGCCCATGCGTATAGTGGTTCCAGGGGCAGATACTGAATCTAGAAAGAGGACTGGGCCTGGGAAGGGGGGGAAGACAAGTCAGCTGTGTTGTGTAGCAGCTGCTCAAATGGCCACAGAGGAGATGCCACCCAACACGTGGCAGAAAAGAAGGGGAGAACCAGGACAAAGATCCAAATGGCGGTGGGGGTGGTGCTGGAGCCTTGCAAAAGAGCAGTTGGTTTCTGTTGAGGAGGGTGAGGGTGGTGATGTGACCCCAGAAAGAGGGAATGAGGAAGAACAGCCTAGTGCATGTAGGGGCAGAGTCACACACTCCGCAGTCCCAGGCCACTACGGCCCATCCAGGCTCCCCCACAGAGAGAAGGCAGGCCACAGAATCTGAGAAGTATTTTAGTTTCAAACTGCAGTGAACAGAGGACACTGTGCTCAACCTTAGGAAAGAGGGAAGCCGTCGCGGGGCAGCACAGCAGGGCCTTCTGATGAGAAGTGGGCGAGGAGAACAGGGGAAACCAGTGGGGCTGTAGCGCCTGCATTTAAAAAGTACCAGCTGGGGATCCCTGGGTGGTGCAGCGGTTTGGCGCCTGCCTTTGGCCCAGGGCGCGATCCCAGAAACCCGGGATCGAATTCCACATCGGGCTCCCGGTGCATGGAGCCTGCTTCTCCCTCTGCCTGTGTCGCTGCCTCTCTCTCTCTCTCTCTCTCTCTCTCTCTCTGTGTGTGTGTATGTGTGTGTGACTATCATAAATAAATAAAAAAAAATTAAAAAAAATTAAAAAAATAAAAAGTACCAGCTGTTTCTGTGTAGGGGGATGTTGTGTTCAGCCCACAACAGAGAGCAGACTCAGGAAGGAGCCCCCAGCTGGGGCCAGCCCCCAGCCCTCCCACACAGAGACTGTAGGAAGGGCTATCGAACCAGCTACCACTCACTCCAAAGGATGTGGAACTGGTCAACGAGCCACTGCATGACCACCTAAACAGAGAAGGGCATAATCAGGCACTTTAGCAGCAGCGGTGCCGAAACTACCCCCTTCCCCCATAAGACAGGTCTAACCCTACAACCTGAACCCCCCTCCAAACCTGGAATGACCCACCCACCACCACCTGAGGGAAAGGTAGACTTATTTTCTAAAGGAAAACACAGTACTTGAGTAGTTCTCAAACTTGGCTGTGTATCAGAATCCTTCAGAACCTGTGAAAACAGGTGCATTCCCTGCAAAGCAGTAGTTAAAGACAAAATAAATGTGGTGTCTCCAAATAAACTTTCCTTTTTTTTATTTATCTACGATAGTCAGAGAGAGAGAGAGAGAGAGAGAGAGAGAGAGAGAGAGAGGCAGAGACACAGGCAGAGGGAGAAGCAGGCTCCATGCACCGGGAGCCCAACGTGGGACTCGATCCTGGGTCTCCAGGATCGCGCCCTGGGCCAAAGGCAGGCGCTAAACTGCTGCGCCACCCAGGGATCCCTAAACTTTTCTCTTTTTTTGGTACCAAATTACTTTATTTGAAGGGATGATACAAATGAAAGAAGTAGATGTTTTGGTACAACTTATGGAAAAGGTAAAAAACTTTTATTTTTTTTTAGTACATGTGCTGCCAAAGCAAGCACTGGTATCTCCAAATAAACTAAAATAAAATCTTCTAGGACTTGTCAGCAAAGTGTATATGTGATTCCAACAATATATTTCTATGTGGAAATCAATGAGAGAGAGAAAGAGAGGGAGGTATAAATGCACAGAAGGCTCCAGGACTACGCCTGCAAGTCTCCTTCCCACAGAAGCGGTGATCCCTGGGTGGCTGCCTACACCCTGGCAGTCATTCTGCACTAAGATGCCCACCCCAGCCAGAGGTTGGTCACACCACGCTGATGTTTAAGGTTGTCAGTTTCTCTCTGTTGCACAGGACACTAGCCCAGGAGATGGGGGAGACAGAAATTGTTAGTATATTCTCACCTCCTTGCCACCTCCCTGGCTCCTACCCCACATCCCAAAGCCCAGTGGCTAGACTGGAGTGCGACCTTCAGTGGAAAGGAGGTAGCCTCCCACCTCCACCCTCCATGGGAGTGGGAAGGGAGATATAAGTCCATTTAACCTGGACACAGACCCTGCTGCCTCAACCAGACAACCTTACTTGAGGGCAGCACGGTGCTCCAGGTCGTGGCTGCCTCCTTTCCTGCTGTGGTAGATGGAGAATTGGCCCCTGATCACCTGAAAGAGAACATAAAATCCAGTTCCCAAGCTCAGGAGAGAGGTGGGAAGAGCCCAGTAGGGTTTACCATGAGGCAGCACCATCCTCTGTGGGCAAGTTGCCCCTGCAGCTCCACCCTTCCCTCCTCCTGCATGCCTTCCCAGGAGGCCTGGCTTCGGGCAACCCTGCCTATGTGTTTTCTATAAGAGTTGCCTGGGTAGGCAGAAAGATCTGGGAGCCAGACTGAGGTCCTGGAAGTAACCAAGCCAGAAATTTTCCCTGTGCATCCCCCTGCCAATGAATCAAACCCTCTAGACTCACCTGAGGGTGGGGGCACTCTGAGCTGGATGTCTTCCTGGGCCATGGCCAAAAGCCATTAATTTTTTAGAACTTGAGAGGTCTTGCTTTTGTGGTTTTTTTTTAAGATTTTATTTTATTTATTTATTTATTCACGAGAGACAGAGAGAAGGAGAGAGGCAGAGACACAGGCAGAGGGAGAAGCAGGCTCCCTGCGGGGAGCATGACATGGGACTCAATCCTGGGACCCCAGGATCACACCCTGGGCGGAAGGCAGCGCCAAACCGTTGAGCCACCTGGCCTACCCACTCTTGTGGTTTTTGTTGTTGTATCCTCCATGATGCATGGACAGGTGAGATGGCCCTAACCTGTTTGGTAGAAGCTAAAACATACACTTCTGGAGGTTATGGGTCTCTCTCTCTCTCTCTCTCTCTGTGTGTGTGTGTATGTGTAGGTGCTGGAGTGAGGCAAGGAATAGATGAGATGAGAAGTAAAAACCTATTCTCGGGATCCCTGGGTGGCGCAGCGGTTTGGCGCCTGCCTTTGGCCCAGGGCGTGATCCTGGAGACCCAGGATCGAATCCCACATCGGGCTCCCGGTGCATGGAGCCTGCTTCTCCCTCTGCCTGTGTCTCTGCCTCTCTCTCTCTCTGTAACTATCATAAATAAATAAAAATTAAAAAAAATATTAAAAAAAAAACCTATTCTCTTGGTTAGGTCAGGCTAATCAAGACCTACTTTGTTCCTAGGTCAGCCAGGGAGACCAGGGGTATCTGAAAAAGTCCAGGCCCATTTTTTGAGGAAGCAACAGGAATCAGGAGCAACCAAACTTTGAAGGGGTGCAAACTGGCTCCAGAACCCCACTCCTTCCCAACCCCTATTTCTTCCCTATTTTCCTCTGGGGAAGTAGTAAAACACAGTATCTGGCACATATTAAGCATTTGATCCTTAAAAAAAGATTTTATGTACTTATTCATGAGAGACATAGAGAGAGAGGCAGAGACACAGGCAGAGGGAGAAGCAGGCTTCCTGCAGGGAGCTCAACGTGGGACTCAATCCCAGGACCCTGAGGATTAC